>NC_042987.1:12873679-14073679 GCF_901001165.1 Salmo trutta | reverse complement strand
TCCTCCTCCTCCTCCTCCTCCTACCCTTCTCCCAGACCCGGACTGGGCCAGTCTTAACCTGGGGGCTCTGATCTGTATCGAGTGTTCAGGGATCCACAGGAACCTGGGGACCCACCTGTCAAGGGTCCGCTCTCTGGACCTGGATGACTGGCCCGTGGGGCTCAGCATGGTGATGATGGCTATAGGCAACGCTATGGCCAACAGTGTCTGGGAGGGGGCCCTGGAGGGGTACACCAAGGTGGGCGCTGACAGCACCAGGTCAGTACCCCACATCTCTCTGTTAGTGTGTGTTTGTTTGCCATCTGCCATTTGCCAGCTTTGTTGGAGGGATTTTGAAACAAACTGGTTGAAAATCCCCACATAGTGAGCTGGTCTCCCCTAGAGCAGACCCTGGTTCCCACCCCTCCTTCTCCTCTCTGCTGGGGCACCCAGGTCTGGTCTCCTCTCCCCAGTGAGGGTTGTTTGTCTCTGGGTGACAGTTAAGGCCCAGCGCGTCTCTCTGACTAATGACCCTGTGTGTGGATGAGCAGGTAATTAAGGAGCCCATTATGGTGTTTAAGCCCACCCCAGGGGCCAAGCCCCTGGCCCCAGAAGGGCCCTGTCACATATCTATCACACAGAGGCCCCCCATCACTCTCTCTGTCCCACTGTAGAAGACAGGTCTGTAGTGTCTGTACTGTTGGTGAACTAAATTTAGAGAATATGTAATATATACTACTTAAGTGATAAACGGCTTGGTTTTTGATTTGCTGGTCTCATTGTAAAAAAAAATTGTACTGCAGTTACTGAGATTTTATATATATATATATATATACAGTATACACAATATATATAATTAAATAAATGTTTTTATTAGTTGTACTATTTTAATATTAATTACTGTACGGTTGGGTAGAGCATGCAAGTTAAGCATGTCAATGAACTTGTGCATGTGACAATAAAACTTGAATTTATAGAAGAGTAAACTAACTTGTAAATGTACCTTCAAAGGCTCTTGTAATAAAGGTGATGACAACTATTGTTGCTTGGAATTGCGTATCAAGTGGACATATGTTTCAAGTTTCAAGTTAGTTTTAATGTCACGTAGCCGACATATCAATGCATACACACAAACTATCTAGGTCAAATAGGGGAGAGGCGTTGTGCCGTGAAGTGTTGCTTTATCTGTTTTTTAAAACCAGGTTTGCTGTTTATTTGAGCAATATGAGATAGAAGGAAGTTCCATGCAATAAGGGCTCTATATAATACTGTACGTTTTCTTGAATTTGTTCTGGATTTGGAGACTGTGAAAAGACCCCTGGTGGCATGTTTGGTGGGATAAGTTGGCTATGCAAACATTTGGGGATTTTCAACACATTAATGTTTCTTATAAAAAGAAGAAGTGATGCAGTCAGTCTCTTCTCAACTCTTTAGCCAAGAGAGACTGGCATGCATAGTATTTATATCAGCCCTCTGATAACAATTAAGAGCATAACGTGACGCTCTATTCTGGGCCAGCTGCAGCTTAACTAGGTCTTTCCTTGCAGCACTGGACCACACGACTGGACAATAATCAAGATTAGACAAAACTAGAGCCTGCAGGACTTGCTTTTTGGAGTGTGGTGTCAAAAAAGCAGAGCATCTCTTTATTACGGACAGACCTCTCCCCATCTTTACAACCATTGAATCTATATGTTTTGACCATGATAGTTTACAATCTAAGGTAACGCCAAGTAATTTAGTCTCCTCAACTTGTTCTACTGCCACACCATTCATTACCAGATTCAGCTGAGGTCTAGCTCTTAGAGAGAGCAAATTAAGTGAGTGTGTGTGTGTTGGAGTGTTGGAGTGTCAGTGTGCATGTGTACAGTCCTGGGAGTGTACATAGAGACAGTGCAAAAGAAAATAAGAAAATACAAGGGTTAACTCAAATTGTCCAATTAACCCTTTAGTTAGCTATTTAGCAGTCTTATGGTTTGGGGATAGAAGCTATTCAGGAGCCTGTTGGTGTCAGACTTGATGCACCGGTACCGCTTTCTGTGCGGAAGTAGAGAGAACAAGCTATGGTTTGGGTGGCTGGAGTCTTTAAAGATTTTCCGGGCCTTCCTTTCACACCGCCTGATATAGAGGTCCTGGATGACATAGAGCTGGGCCCCAGTGATGTACTGGGCTAGCCGCACCACCCTCTGTAGTGCCATGCGATCGAGGGCGGTGCTGTTGCCATACCAAGCAGTAATATAGACTCGGTGTGTGTGTGTGTGTGTGTGTGTGTGTGTGTGTGTGTGTGTGTGTGTGTGTGTGTGTGTGTGTGTGTGTGTGTTATCTGTGTCCATAGAAAGATGTCGTATCCTCTTCGATCCATTCTACCCAACTCAGGGCAGCTTTGAGTTGAGTGATGACCCACGATTACGTATTGAATGGTTTGTGGGCTCCAGTATTCCGCCACCCCGGACTTGATGAAAGATTATTGATACTGATTCCTCTGTCTCACCTCTGTCACTGTTCCTATATCGCCCTGGGTAGGAATGTTTTTCATTGTCACGAAAATCACATCTCATTCTGTGTGAGCACATGCGTCTTTGTTTAGTCCGTCAAACAAATAACGATAATAATCCCATTATTATCATAGAGGAAAGAGGTTGTTGTCATAATCTCATCGGTAATCATCGATCGAAATCCGGATATATATTTTGCTTGACGAACGAGGAATCATTTATTTGATCAGAAATCTGATGAAGAAAGGCGGTACCATTATCTTGGCCCTGCCTCTACATCACCTCAAAGCATCTCTTGCATAAATTTAGGAGACAAAAAGGGGAATGAATATATTATCTTGCTTCTGATCCCCACCGTTACTTTGTTGTCTCATCCATACAGATGAAACGTTAAGATTAAATATACAGATCTCTATTGTCTCCACACTTGCTCCTCCCCCTGGACTTGAAGTGGTTCTGATGTTAATTGTGTCACCGTGGTGACATGGAGCAGCTTTGTGATGGCATCCAGGCAGCTGGTGTAGCGTTCCCACCCCACCTCCTCCTAAACATTAGTGACACCTAATCTAAACGACTCAGTAACTACCTGAAGACGAGCCTCACATCTGATTGAATGTCTCCTGCTACACTAGTTCTGCCGGCTCGCGTTTTGAAATGTTAACTTAAAAGGTGTTCATCCACAAGATTAGTTTAGCTTTTTAGGAATTCTTATGTGAAAGAGGTCTGCACAGATTTGCTTTGTAGTCAGATTTATGTAGATATCGGTACTCATCGTGTAGGCTAATGTTGTGGTGGGATTTTGTAGTGGCTTGTATCTTTAAAGAACCAAAATGCATTTTGTATTTTTGATCAGACTTCTCCAGTGCCATCAACAGCTTTCAGAGAGAGTTTAAAATGTATCACCCAATAATTGAATGAAGTCTGAATAAGAAAGATGTAGATATTGGTGTGCCATAAAAGGCGTGTGTATACATCAATAGATCTTGATGACATACATTTCTTCTGAGCCATAAATCTCATAGAGAAATGCAATCTTTCTCCAGTCAGCATATTGGAAGGGAGTTGTTCCTTTAATTAGTGTCTGCCAGTCGGCGTGTTTTCCACGCCACCTCTAATTGTCTGGCACACATGTGAGAGGAAACACTATACACTCACACTCCTGAGAGAAAACATTATGTGCGCACACACACACACACTTGTGAGGGAAAACACTACTGACTATTTTGACGGGGAAGGAAGAGGGGGGCTCCACCTCACACACACACACACACAAACCTCTCCTTCCTCCCCCATGTCTCATTTGGGGATGGAAGATGTCTGGGAGCGTAGACGGATGTGGAAGGCTATCCCTCACCGGTGCTGCCCACCTCACTGTCACCCCTCTGTCGGTTGTTGTGCCGCGCGGCGCCCTCGGCCACGGCCAGGTAATAGCTCTGCTCTGACGACCAGAGGAGTGGAGAGAGAGCGAGTAAAAGAACCCGCCTCCTCCTCCACTTTGTTTCAGAAATAATTTGCCGCTCCTGCATGCCGCCTGCAGGGTCTGCACGGTAATAAAAATGAATCACACCACTAACCTCTCCAAAACTGCTCCCTCTTTTTAACTCCGTCCTTCCTGGATGGATACACGGCTGGGAGAATGGAATTGATACTGCATCCCTCCACTGTCAACCCTCATATTCTTCCCTCATTCTCATCCCTAATTCTCAGCTGTTATTAGAACCACCAACCCAGTGTGGATGGCAGAAAGGGCTGTGGTTTAGCCTGCTCAGGGATCCAAACTATAATGAGCCAGCTTTAACCTCTCTCCTGTCGAACAGCCCCAGTCCCTAAACCAAAGAGCGCTGAGCCTTTCCGGATACTCACAGGTTAGGGGTGCGAGGAGCGCCAACCGGCAACTATCCAACTCTCCAAAGAGGCTTTAGAATAGCTGGCCTTGCCAGGAGCCCTGGTGGAGGTGGGGTAATTCATTTAGACTAATTAATGAGCGGAGCTGGGGTCTCCCGTCCAGTTCAGCACCGTGCCGTGGCAGTCTCTCCAAATGAAACCCACAGGTCACTGATTAGCCCAGCCTGCCCTGGAAATGATTTGTCACTAATTACCCAACATGTCACGGGTTTCAGCACCAGCCAGGTATATAGGGGAAATTAACTAGCAAATCTAATTTTATTTGTTACGTACACAGTTTACAGCAAGGCCAACTGAAGCAAATTACTTTGTGTTTTATCTTCTATTCTACGTTATAGAGTATAATTAAAGCAACATATACACTATATATACAAAAGTATGTGGACACCCCTTCAAATTAGTAGATTCTGCTATGTCAGCCACACTCGTTGCTGAGTCCACATCATAGGATGCCATTGGAATCTGGAGCAGTGGAAACGCGTTCTCTGGAGTGATGAAACATGCTTAACCATCTGGCAGTCCAACAGACGAATCTGGGTTTGGCAGATGCCAGAAGAACACTACCTGCCCAAATGCATAGTGCCAACTGTAAAGTTTGGTGAAGGAGGAATCATTTTTTATGGTTCGGGTTAGGCTCCTTAGTTCCAGTGAAGTCTTAACGCTACAGCATACAATGACATTCTAGACGATTATGTGCTTCCAACTTTGTGGCAACAGTTTGGGGAAGGCCCTTTCCTGTTTCAACATGACAATGCCCCCGTGTTCAAAGCGAGGTCCATACAGAAATGGTTTGTTGAGAACGGTGTAGAAGAACTTGACTGGCCTGCACCGAGCCCTGACCTCAACCGCATCGAACACCTTTGGGATGAATTGGAACGCTGACAGTGAGACAGGCCTAATTGCCAAACATCATTGCCCGACCTCACTAATGCTCTTGTGGCTGAATGGAAGCAAGTCCCTGCAGTCAGCAAGTCCAACATCTAGTGGAAAGCCTTCCCAGAAGAGTGGAGGCTGTTCTAGCAGCAAAAGGGGGGACCAACTCCATATTTATGCCCATGATTTTGGAATGAGATGTTCGACGATCAGGTGTCCACATACAGTTGAAATCATAGGTTTACATACACTTAGGTTGGAGTCATTAAAACTCATTTTTCAACCACTCCACACAATTCTTGTTAACAAACTATAGTTTTGGCAAGTCAGTTAGGACATCCACTTTCTGCATGTCACAAGTAATTTTTCCAACAATTTGTTTACAGACAGATTATTTCACTTATAATTCACTTTATCACAATTCCAGTGGGTCAGAAGTTTACATACACTAAGTTGACTGTGCCTTTAAACAGCTTGGAAAATTCCAGAAAATGATGTCATGGCTTTAGAAGCTTCTGATAGGCTAATTGACATCGTTTGAGTCAATTGGAGGTGTACCTGTGGATGTATTTCAAGGCCTACCTTCAAACTCAGTGCCTCTTTGCTTGACATCATGGGAAAATCAAAAGAAATCAGCTAAGACCTCCACAATTGTAGACCTCCACACGCCTGAATGTACCACGTTCATCTGTACAAACAATAGTACGCAAGTATAAACATCATAGGACCACGCAGCCGTCACACCGCTCAGGAAGGAGACACATTCTGTCTCCTAGAGATGAACGTACTTTGGTGTGAAAAGTGCAAATCAATCCCAGAACAACACCAAAGGACGTTGTGAAGATGCTGGAGGAAACAGGTACAAAAGTATCTATATCCACAGTAAAACAAGTCCTATATCGACATAACCTGAAAGGCTGCTCAGCAAGGAAGAAGCCACTGCTCCAAAACCGCCATAAAAAGTGGTTTGGCCAGACTATGGTTTGCAACTGCACATGGGGACAAAGATCGTACTTTTTGTAGAAATGTCCTCTCGTCTGATGAAACAAAAATAGAACTGTTTGGCCATAATGACCATCGTTATGTTTGCAAGCCGAAGAACACCATCCCAGCCGTGAAGCACAGGGGTGGCAGCATCATGTTGTGGTGGTGCTTTGCTGCAGGAGGGACTGGTGCACTTCACAAAATAGACGGCATCATGAGGGAGGGAAATTATGTGGATATATTGAAGCAACATCTCAAGATATCAGTCAGGAAGTTAAAGCTTGGTCGCAAATGGGTCTTCCAAATGGACAATGACCCCAAGCATACTTCCATCGTTATGGCTTAAGTCAAGGTATTGGAGTGGCCATCACAAAGCCCTGACCTCAATCCTATAGAAAATTTGTGGGCAGAACTGAAAAAGCGTGTGTGAGCAAGGAGGCCTTCAAACCTGACTCAGTTACACCAGCTCTGTCAGGAGGAATGGGCCAAAATTCACTCAACTTATTATGGGAAGCTTGTGGAAGGCTACCCTAAACATTTGACCCAAGTTAAACAGTTTAAAGGCAATGCTACCAAATACTAATTGAGTGTATGTAAACTTCTGACCCACTGGGAATGTGATGAAAGAAATAAAAGCGGAAATAAATCATTCTCTCTTCTATTATTCTTACATTTCACATTCTTAAAGTAAGGTGGTGATCCTAACTGACCTAAGACAGGGAAGTTTTACTCTGATTAAATTTCCGGAATTGTGAAAAACTGGGTTTAAATGTAATTGCTAAGGTGTATGTAAACTTCCGACTTCAACTGTACGTTTGGTCATGTAGTGCAACTACATTTGATGACTCATTTCATTTCAAATCCATCTGATTAAAGGAAGGCTCATTTGTGTCAAGCTGGGTGAAATGAATTCATTCTGCAAGTGGTGTTTGTCGTAAGTGACTGGGTGCATGTGTGGTGTACATGTCATTGTCCCAGCGTTGTGTTGGAGAGGACAGGGGCAGTAGGGGGTTAACAACGAGAGCATTTAAGGGTGTTAGTCTTCTCTGGCACAAAAACACAGCCGCTCCATCATGGGGACGGTGACAACCTCATTAATGTCACAATATATTCAACTCGTCCTGCCCTGTCTGCTGCTAGCCCAAGGCTCACAGATGCTCCTCTACTGGCCTCTCAATAGAACAACTGGCCAGACCGTTCAACCAGACTGCTCAACCCAAACAAAACAACAGTCTCATTCTAGAACCATACTATAGAACCACTATCTCTGGCCCAACATTCTACAGTATGTACATGAGTAAAGGAGTGTTTAACCTAGAAAGCTAGATTCTAGATCATGTTTGTTATGTAGTTGTTATTCTTGGTTGAGGATAACGTCTAAACTGTACCCCTGTTGTTGACTGTAGGGAGTCTCATTTACTGGGTTGCTCTCTCATTTTTCGCCCCTAGCAACCTTTGAAGCTCTGGGGCCCTGCTTTCTCGCTCTGTTGTGTTTTTTCTCTCCCTTTTGTTTTTCTCTCTTTCTGTCCCCTTCGCCCAGCTCTCTCTCTCTCTCTCTCAATATGTGGAAGTGAAATGGCCGGCTGTTGCATGGGAATCTGTCCTATACAAGCCGCCCCCCTCCCGCTGCGAGGGGTGTTTAGATTGCCTAGTCCCCCCCTCCACCACTCCTTCACTCTCAGTGAATCTATTTGATGTGTCCGCAGTGAATGTTGAGAGGCAGGGAGGGAGGGAGGTAGGGGGCTGGGGCTTACCCTGATTGTTTAGGAGGAACAGACTGTGTTTGAAGGATGGGGTGGTGTGTGTGTGTGTGTGTGTGCATGTGGGTGCGTTTGGTGGTGGTAATGGTGGGACGGACATCCTGATTCCTCCCTTAATGTGTGGACCAATCAATGGCACCTTTATTAAAGGAGGCCTGGAGTGGTCATTCTCTGGTCTTTGTCTATTCACTACTATTTTACTCAATGCTACCATGGTCCCGCCCCCTCTGTCTCAGTCTCTCTTTCCCTCAATAAATCCCTATTTGTCTTTGTCTTTGGAGCTTGACTAATTATCCTTGTTTGTTCCTCTTTATGTGGATGCAGTCATGTGTTGTTGACTTCGTGGACTGGGTTGAGGAGAATCATTCCGCCATTTGCCACTTAATTAAGGGGAGGTCAGAATCCAGTGCCCAGCTCAGGAACTAAACGTGCAGAACTCGTATAGAATTATAAAAGGGCTTCAGCACTTATTTTCACACAGGTTATTCTGCAACTGATGCCGCTCTTATATAAATTAAGAATTAGGATTGAAAAGTAGAGAATCTAACAGCCTATTTGACAGTTTTGTGTCCTCTGTGCCTTTAGACTTTAGTCTTGATACTGTAATCTCTGCTTTGTTTCTTAGCAAACTTTTGGAACAAATGTCAGCTATAAGGTGGTAAAGAAAATATAGTCATCGCACACAGATATAACACTGACTTACTGAGGAAGTTCATGCTGCTCCAAGCAGTAATGCTTTATCGTTTAAAGATACATTATTGAGATCTTTGCTCTGTCTCTTTTCTGCAAGTCCCCTCTGTCCCCTAAGCAACAGAGGATTTTTTTTAGCAAGTATGTGTGCAAGGGTGGCGAAAGCAGTGTGTGTGTGCATGCGTGAGTGTATGTGTTTCACGGTGTGTGCGTGTGTCGAGGGTAACCATCGGCTTGATTTCCTGAATATCATCCCCTGCTTACGAAGTTCACTCTCTATCTCCTCTCCTTTTCCCTCTCTTTCTCCCCCTCTTTTCTCCTCCCGCTTTGACATGCTAAATCTGCCGATTTTATTTTTCTTCCTCCTGCGGAGAGGAAGTGTCCTTTTCAAGGATCTCGGCTTTCCCCCTGACTGCCTAAACCCTGCCTATGTTTGGATTGTTGTTCTATTTCAAACAAAAGACAGAGGCGGGATTACCATTTCACTTCCTTTCACAGACTACCTTTCAAGTGGTGTAGCAGCTGAGGATCTGAGTCACCACCACTGGCCACTTCCCTTTTTCTTAAACGGAACTCTATAGTACCAGCGTGGTTACATTTGGACCCCTACTACTGGGATTGAGGTCTCTTTGTGGCTTCAAGGCCTGTGTTCACAAATAGGATATATAATCAGTTTTGCCTTTTAGATCGTATTGAATAAGATTTAACAGGGAGGACCTGATCCCAGATCAGCCCTCTTACTTTGAGACTGCTTTGTGAGTATGGGCCTTGGGCTCCTTTCTTGGACCTGACATCTTCTTAATGGTTCTCAGCCTTTTTGTTTCACATCCTGGCGCTAACTTTCTGCCTCATTTAGCTCATGTCAATTCACTGGGCTCTCCTCCCTAGATCTGGGATCCCATTCATTCAGTGGGTTAGCTCTCTGAGGCAAACCTTGGCTAACTGCCCCGATTTGACTTCATCACAAATTCCAGATTCTACCAAAACAAAATATTAAGCAGTACATCTGACTATTACCAAATCGATCACATATAGTTTAACGTTTGACACATACTTGATTCTCGGTCTCAGAAAAAGCCTGGGGAATGTTTTTAAAAGGACTTGGTTCCTGTGTTCGAAAGTGGAAACCAGGGGGGGTGGGGCTGTCAGCCTCCTAACCAGAGCAATCCGCTGGTTCTGGTCTGCCATTGATCCGCTACCAGCCTTGTTCTCACATAATGACAGACTGGGGTTTGATGGAGGGCTTACACCATAAAACTGCTGGCTGCTCCAATCGCTGCTCCAATCGCCCATCCTTAAGAAAATAGTTATTCACCCACGGGAGAGATCCTTTTTCCACTGTGTTAATGCTTTACAGGAAGTCGTAAGGCGAGTTTAGAGTTATGCCTGTACCATTGAGCTAATTTTGAAGAATCGCATAAGTAACACTTAACTTAACCTTGAGGTATAATGCTTTATAACTGGTTATAAGCATGTACGCAGGCTTTGTGGTATTACTGAACTCCTCACTAAACATAAAAACAATTTCCCTTCTCCCAGTGTAATTAGCAATCCTTGAATGAGTAAAGGACAATGCAAGAGTTCAGGGTGACTGCTTTATCTGCCAGGCTGAGCTTTAGGATCTATTAATGGTGGTTAGCAGTTAATCAAATTCCGTGCGGGCACTGACAAAGGCAGCTGTGATGTGGGCCAGGTCTGTCAGTGGAGAGGAGAGGTAGGCTAATTAACCCCTTATGTAAGACTGATGCTGCTTATAGCTAGTGGGCCTGGCAGGTGACATATTGTACTATACATTGTATTCGTAAAGTATTCAGACCCCTTGACTTTTCCCACATTTTGTTACGTTACAGCCTTATTCTCAAATGGATTAAATAAAAACAACTCCTCACCAATCTACACACAATACCCCATGATGACAAAGCAAAAACAGATTTTTAGAAAATGTTGCAAATGTATTAAAAATAAATAGAAATACCTTATTTACATAAGCTTTCAGACCGCTTTGCTATGAGACTTGAAATTGAGCTCAGATGCATCCTATTTCCATTGATCATCCTTGAGGTGTTTCTACAACTTGATTCAAATAAAATAACATTTGATTTGTCACATGCGCCGAATACACCAGGTGTAGACCTTACAGTGAAATGCTTACTTACAAGCCCTTAACCAACAATGCAGTTTTAAGAAAACACCCCAAAAGATATATATAAAAATGTTTGTCCACCTGTGGAAAATTCTATTGGTTGGACATTATTTGGAAAAGCACACACCTGTCTATATAAGGTCCCACAGTTGACAGTGCATGTCGGAGCAAAAACCAAAGGTCCCCAAGAACACAGTGGCCTCCATCATTCTTAAATGGTAGAAGTTTGGAACCACCAAGACTCTTCCTAGAGCTGGCTGCCCGGCCAAACTGAGCAATCGAGAGAGAAGGGCCTTGGTCAGGGAGGTGACCAAGAACCCGTTGGTCACTGACAGAGCTCCAGAGTTCCTCTATGGAGATGGGAGAACATTCCAGAAGGACAACCATCTCTGCAGCACTCCACCAATCAGGCCTTTAAGATAGAGTGGCCAGACGGAAGCCGCTCCTCAGTAAAAGGCACATGACAGCCCGCTTGGAGTTTGCCAAAAGACACCTAAAGGACTCTCAGACCATGAGAAACCAGATCCTCTGGTCTGATGAAACCAAGATTGAACTCTTTGGCCTGAATGCCAAGCATCACGTCTGGAGGAAATCTGGCACCATCGCTAGGGTGAAGCATGGTGGTGGCAGCATCATGCTGTGGGGATGTTTTTCAGCGGCAGGGACTGGGAGACCGTGCTTCTTTCACATGCATTGCTTGCTGTTTGGGGTTTTAGGCTGGGTTTCTGTACAGCACTTTGAGATTTCAGCTGATATACGAAGGGCTATATAAATACATTTGATTTGATTTGACTAGTCAGGATCGAGGGAAAGATGAACGGCCCAAAGTAAAGAGAGATCCTTGATGAAAACCGGCTCCAGGAGTGGACAAGTCTCTCAATGTCCTTGAATGGCCCAGCCAGAGCCCGGACTTCCTTTCCAACCTGATAGACCTGATGCTTCCTTTCCAACCTGATAGAACTTGAGAGGATCTGCAGAGAAGAATGGGAGAAACTCCCCAAATACAGGTGTGCCAAGCATGTAGCTTTATACCCAAGAAGACTCGAGGCTGTAATTGCTGCCAAAGGTGCTTCAACAAAGTACTGAGTAAAGGGTCTCAATACTTTTGTAAATGTGATATTTAAGTTGTACATTTTTTTTACATTTGCAAAAAAAAATCAACAAACCTGTTTTTGCTTTGTCATTATGGGTTATTGTGTGTTGATTGATAATAATAATAATAAAAACAATTGAATCCATTTTAGAATAAGGCTGTTACGTAACAAAATGTGGAAAATTTCAGGTGGTCTGAATGCTTTCTGAATGCACTGTATGCTGTAAACTTTGGTCCAATATCCATACTAGCATACCCCTTAAAATAAAGCAACATATTGGCCATGGATTTCTGATGGTGTGTCTTCAGACCGATGGCGTCATTCCAACATAACACATTGCCATGAGCTATTTGTAATTATTGTAATTTTGTCTGCTTTCTAGGCTTACTTACTGATAGTTTGAAGTGTAAAGTGACGTTAGTGTCCATACAGACTCGTTGGCAGTCAGTGTCCTGGGGGATCCTTGTCACTCCAACCAGCGACAGAGTCGTTTTACCATATCAGTGTGAGCCCCTTTTCTCTGTCACTCACCCAGACGCCCAAACAACAGCCCCTTTCTACTTCCCTTATCACTCCGCTTGACGGGGCCGCGGGGTCAGAGCCACACTGAGCATGCCCAGCCATTCACTGTATTGATTTTTATGTTTTTAAATCCAATGCTATTTGGATGGTATTGCAGTTTGTGTGTGGGTGGGAGAAAAGAGACCTGGGGAGTCAAGATTCAAGATGTAGAGCGATGTAGAGATAGAAGTCTGACTAGCAGAGAGTGGAGGGAGATGCATCCCTCCTCCTCTGCTCCTCTCCATTCTCTGGCTCTATAACTGAAGGAGGCCCAGCCCCAGCTCCAGTCCGCCTCTCTGTCTGCCATTCAGGCCCATCGATCGGCTTCCCATCCCGGGCACCCCAGGGGAGGCCGGGGTCCAAGCGCAGGAAGTCTCCTTTGTGGGGGATCCTCCAGTTATCCCTTTCCGACTGATGGCTGACAGCACTGATAAAAACATGTCCCCCTTTCCTCCTGTCCTGTATTGTCCACAGCAGACATGCTGTTCACAATGTGTAACCTTTAGATAGCTGGCTAGACTGTAACTCTCCTGCTGCAGACGATTATCAGTGGAGGTGGGATACAGTTTCAGCATCTGGCCCCTACCACTGAGCCCTTTCATCGTCAGTGTCCTGACACTCAGAGGCTACACTAGGCTCCCAATTAGAGAAAATACATGATTGAGACAATGGCGGGACTGTTAGGATTGTTCTTAAGGATCGTTCTTAAGTGGCCGCATGTGGTCTAGGCCCTATGAGTACTGCGGAATACAGTTACTTCAAAACCTGCCAGAATTTCCTTGGATCCCTACCCTCCCGCCGATCAAACAAGGTCCTCTTGTGAATAATTATCATGGCTTTAGATTACAAACTATCTATTTATTTAATAGAAAATCCCATTTCACAATTTTATCATTGTTTCTTGTTTTCCGGTCCTCTGTAACCTCACTGACCCTCTTTAACCCTCTATGTCATATCTCTTTCCTCACCACCAGGGAGGAGAGGGAGCGGTGGATCCGGGCTAAGTATGAGCAGAAGCTGTTCCTGGTGGGTCTCCCCCAGTCGGATGTGCCCCTGGGGCAGCAGCTGCTCCGGGCCGTGGTGGAGGACGACCTGAGGCTGGTGGTGCTGCTGCTGGCCCACGGCACCAAGGAGGAGGTCAACGAGACGTACGGAGACGGGGACGGACGCACCGCCCTGCATCTGTCCTGTGCCATGGCCAACGTGGTCATCACCCAGCTTCTCATCTGGGTGAGTAGGTTGGGGGTTTGAGAGGGGATGGTTTTCAACCTTGATTAAAGGTTGATTATCTTCCTGGTTGAATAAAGATTGAATGATAATGAATAGGATAAGATGGTTAAAAAGTTAGATAGATAGGGAAAATGTTATGGTCAGGGCCAGGAGTGTTTCCTAAGCATGTTGACATGACCAGGAAAAACTCCTGGCTGTTGAGGAAAATGGAGTTCTTTGAGTGAATCTGCTCAACTAGCTAGACCACAATGTCAGCTACACCTCTCTCTGTCCAGTCCACTTCTTCTCCTCCTCACACCTCTCATCTGTTCCCTCAGTACGGAGTAGACGTGAAGAGTCGGGACGCGCGCGGCCAGACGCCGCTGTCCTGCGCCCGGCGGGCAGGAAGCCAGGAGTGTTCTGACATCCTGCTCCAGCACGGCTGCCCCAATGACCCGGTCAGCAGCAGCCTCACCACCCCCAACATGAGCCGCAGAAACCCCAATGTTAACCCCAACCCTAACGTCAACAACAACAATGCCCTCAGTGAGCTCAACCGCAGTGTCAGTATAATGTAGGACCAGGAGTGGATCATCCCAGAGCAGACCGGAGTAGACTTGACTCACCGATCACCAAGGCCCGTGAACATAAACACACTGTGTCCCCATAGACGACCCAGTGTCCGTACTACTCTCCCAGTCCCCATTCTCCTCCTATTCCGCTTCATACTGTGTAACCTAAACTGAGTGACTGGCAGTGGAGGCTTTTTTGGGCGCATTGGACAGGATAGAGATATTCCAAGATGCTGAGAGAGGCAGGCTTACCTGGTGGACATTGTATATTGTATTTGTTTGGTTGTTGTTTTCCTCATATCATTGGCACAGCGGTACTGTCTGTCAGTAACGCTCATGATCAGTTTAAAGCTTTTTATTGTTATTAAGCATCAACCAAATGAATGGCTCACCCCTCCCCTCTCTACTAAAACAGTTTATTTCTATGCTTGAACATTTCCTTTCATGTCGTCCTCTGTTGGAGCCAAACTGTGTTTATATTGTGCTGTTTTATGAAATGACAAATTCCCTCTGATAATGCTTCCATGCCTATATAGAGAAAGATAAACACCTTGGTAACATTTTGCTTTTAGATACTCCAAAGGAACTTCCACGTTGGATGCACAGCGTTTGCTGAGTGAAGCCATCAAGCTCTCTTGACATGCCATTCATGTAAAAAAGCAACGCATGCCTAGGTAGGTGGAAGGTCAAAAATGATTGAAATACTTTACTTACGGGCAAAAGGTTTAAATCATAATTTGACATTTCAGAGATGATTGCACAATGGGAGAATTTTGGGAGATAGTTAAGTGAGTCATTTGTTCTTCCACCCTGATCATGTCCCGCTTGCAAATCATCCGTGATTATATGGGAATTGAGGGTCTGTTTTATGAGCATCATGTCGATTGGTTTTTTGTATAAAAAAAAAAAAATGCCTCTTCAATCAGAAATCATTCAGAGGAATGATTGAAGGAAGGAAATTGTATCATTAAGAGATCTTTGTTGGAGTAATTTTTGGATGGATTTGAAGAGTGTTGATAACTATTTGACACAGATCACATAACCTGGCCCCTGCAGGCATAATGGAATGTCTGTTCACCTCTTGTCGCCGAAGACCCTGCATATTGGTACTCATGATTATATGTATTTTGTTGCTGTGAACTATGTGGTGCGTGTGTGTGTGTGTGTGTGTGTGTGTGTACATGCGTGTGCTTGTGTGTGAGTGAAAGAGAGAGAGGAAGTGACTGGGTAAATCTGTGTAAGGACACCATTGGGAGAAAAGGCTAGCGTTTATAGTTGTTTGACTAAAAGGTTTTTGGAGCAAAAAAGGTGTTTTCAAGTACAGACCACTGTAACAAGCAGGGGGTTGGAACCGAAAACCGGAAAATAACAACATTTTTGTGAAACAGAAGCGAGGAAATGATCTATATTGTTCTAGAACAGACCTGTTGTTTTAAAAGCATGGGAACCGGTTAATAAGCTTATTTTCTGTTTCGGGGGATTTTTCCAGGCACACACAGAAACGTAACCAAAAGCCTATGCAAAGCCCTCACTCTGTCACTCAGAAACGTATTCCGGTGTCTGCCTGCAAGCTGGGAATCTTTGCCGGTGCGTGTTTAGGCTACCTGCCCCTCCGAAGCATAGGCTACTGTGCTGACATTACAAGGGTGATTCAGAAGATGGGGACAGATTTTTTTATTGGCTAGAGAAGAATTGATTCACTTTTTTCAATGCTAGTTAAGGATACTATAGTTATCACGTTTTACATTGGATTTATTAACTACGAAAAGGAAGACGTGTTTTTAATTCTGGTGCCGCTCTGCACAAACAAGCTTGTTAACTAGCTCTGGTCCAGCATTAAGCCAGCCCTCGGAACTCTCAGAGTGGACCGGACTCACCGATCACCAAGGCCCAACCGATCACCAAGGCCCAACCGATCACCAAGGCCCAACCGATCACCAAGGCCCAGCGCATCCATAGAAACAGCTCCTCTGTAGGTAGGGTATAATTTGGTGGGTTTAATTCGGATAATGCATGTCATAACAAGCCAAGCCTCCTCCTCCACCCTCTCGCTCTCCCCACCCGGGGGAATCGCATCTCGCCCCCTGCACTTGTCTGTCCATCACGCATTTAAACAACCAGTTTGCCCGCTCCATAGCAAGCTGCTCTATCTGCACTGATTGGTAACTTAATGAACTAAATGTTAAAAAAAAAAAAAATGTTCATTCCACAGGCCAAAAAGGAATGATAGAAAACAGTACTTTTTGGGGGTTCTAACTGGTTCAGTACTTTATTTTGCTGGTCAGAACAGTGGAACTGAATACAATAAATAGTGGTTCTGTTCAGAACGAAATGATTGGAAAGTCATTTTGGTTGGTTCCAACCCCTGGTAAACAGTAGCTCGTCCTCCAATAAGAATTATCCTGAAGTGGTGTGGATTAACGTTGACTACTGGAGTCGTTTTGAAGCTTTCCCTCTCAATTCCTCTACAACTAATGTGACTTTAACGAACCATCCAACCCCTCACCCTTACTCAAGGGACCAAAACAGGTACATTCAAGTGTCAAACCATGGAGATAGAGACTAAAAGGGTCAAGAAGGGATGGAGAGAAAAGCCAAGATAACTTGACAGTTTTTATGGTAATTCTTCATGATAATATCATATGTGTATATATAAGTACTTAGACAAGACAAAACAAGATGGAGGAGGGACTTTCATAACAGGAGCATTCAAGTGGTATTGGCATAAAGTATATAGAGACATTTCATTTTATTCGCTCTTCCTCCGTTTTAAGGTTTGAAATTAAAACCCAGTTTTCTGGTCTTTAAATTTACTATGGCAGTGTTTATGTTTACGGGGCAAAGGCTCTTCATATTAACCCTGTTACATTATCTACATGGTTTTGTTATTTCCCAGCAGGATAAACTGGTTGGAAGAATTATGTCAGTACAACCTGGTTACAACCATATTATAACCTGGTTGTAATAAGGACATTTAAACCAGCTTTGCCCCCCCCCCCCCCCCCCCCCCCCCCCGCTGTGTTCCCTCAGTATTTGTAGTTTAATGAAACCCACAAGATATAAAGATGCGGTCAATCAGGAATAGTGTGAAATACAGTATACACTTTCATCCCTGTTGTCCTGAATTGGCCCTCAGATTCAACCAAATTACATTTAGACTGATGGTCAACAGAGCTTGTAGACAGCCTTACGTTATAACTACATTGACGAGTTGGCCTTTTCCTTTGGTGTACAGTAGGTGTACAGTATGTGTACAAACCACCATGGCACCAACGTATTTCAATGAATTCTCAAGTACATTTCAAAGTATGTCTGATATACGGTAGTAGATTATTTCCTATAGAGGAGTTTGAGGTATATACTTACCTGATGCCATAGGACCATATTCACCCTTGTAATATTTCCCTTCCTCACTACTCTTAACGTTGCCTGACTATAACCATTATTCTAAGCAAAATGTTTTCCCCCAAAGACAAGCTGTTCTGATATGGCACCCTATTCCCTAAATAGTGCACTACTTTTGACCAGAGTTCAATGCGATACCTGGTCAAAAGTAGTCCACCATAAAGGGAGTAGGTTACTATTTCGGACGTACCCAGGATGTAAATATGGGTCCAAGATTCTCTATGACCAGACAAGCTCCCAGTCAAACAATTGAAAATATTTTGTTTTTTTACAGTCAGTCTTCCTTGACTTGTAAACCCTATTTTGATAACTTTTCCATTTTTTTCTTCATTGTTCTTAAGCATATTTTTAGGTACTTTGGTTAGGTCTCAATGTAGCTACATTATCTGACCATTTGAGGTACTTTGTGTATAATGATGTACATTTGACATATTTATAATGCAGTATGTAAATATTGTTTGTTTTTGTTTAATTTTCCTATTGTATTTTTTTTCTCTCTTTACGTTCGGAACGTGAAACAAAGCATAAAGCTAAAGAGTTAGCTGTTGTGTGCTTGGATGCTTGGCTGACTGTTGACCTATTCATCAAACACTCCAATAAAACAATGTAGCCTTTCCTGGATTTGGGAAATAACAAAATGTTTGAAATGTGTCTCTCTCTTTGCATCTTCTTTGACTGACTTGTGTAAGTGATGTACTTGTGTATGTACTCTATGTGCTAGCATCATCTGAAGCAGAAACTTACGTCGCGACCACTCTTAAAAACCGTGGGGCCACTCCCAAGGCAACATTTCAAACTCAGCGGTCTTACACAAGCCCTCCATTTTCTTTAATGGCACTTCCTACCTAATCGTATGTGTGATATACTGTACATGGATGAGTATGTGATGTGCCGATTTATGATTTCCTGTTTCAATATCTAGGATTAATACATTTAAAAGTATTCTTCTATATACAGTAGGTCATGGATGTAGGATCAATAGCCAGCTTCACTCAGTCAGATCCATTGACGTCAGACAATAAAGACAATCCACTCCTAGTACTGTGTTTCAAATGAGCATCCGTTTTGGGACACTGAGGATAGCCTGTTGGTGTATGTTGTGTATTCCGTTAGTATTAATGTGTATTGTATCCCATTTGGTATTAATGTGTATTGTGTGAATACCATAGTTATTATTGTGTTTCAGGAGTACCAGAGCTTGGCAGAGGACAGAGCTCCAATGCTTCCTTCCTCTGCCAGCCCCTTCAGCTAAGTGGTGTTGCCCCCTCTACCCTTCCACTTCCTGCTCATGGGGGCCCCCCAATAGTCCAAATAGTCTCTCAGTAAGGATTAAGATAAAGAGCCAGGCTTAGTGTCAGGCAGCATGACAGGCATTATGACGCGGCGGGGGAAAGTGAAAGGTCTCAGTGTCGAGACGCGTCAAAGCACACCACTAATCCACTCCTCATTTTTAGCTTATCTGCTCTTGCTAATACAGGGGTGACTCTGTGCTTCACCTCTCGGTTTTCTCTTCTGTTGTCTTTTATAACCTGTTTGTCTTTTCTTTCCTTCTTCCTTCCTCTTTGCAGACTGAGGTGGTGATACAGCCACATGTTTGTGTTTAAGCGCTTACACACACACACACGCACACACTTAGTTGAGAGAGTAGCCTATACAGTGTCAGCACCAGTGGTGTAGTGGTGCCTGGAGAAGTGTGTATACTCAAATTTTGCCAAACGGTCCACCCGGCGACGGAAAGGTGCCGTGTTTGAAAAATTCAGTGAGGAACAGTGCCGTAAACTCTGACTGACCTAAAATGATGAATCCCATTTTGGTCTTTCACAGTCAGGCCAACCCAAGCTGTCCTGTGCAAGTAGGCTAATAGTAGACCTACTATTGAAACAGATAAATGAGGCTGTCAATTGAGTCAGAAATTCACAGGTTTCAGATTTGTCCAATTTTGGGGGGTTTCGCTCTCAAAGTCTGTTTTAAGAGAAAAACAAATAGAAATCCATAACAATGTCTAAACCACATCAGGAGACCACTTTTGAGGTCTGGGTAAAATCTAAGATATTTAGATTTGCTTATTCAAGTGCCAATGCACCTAACACTGTTGTTTGGTTAGTGGTGTTGCCAGAAGATAACGACCCTACCGTTACGCTTGTTTACACTGAGCGGCACTGGGGTCGGAAGGCTAGCAGTGGCCACTGCTGCCATTTTGGAATGGCAATGTCAGGCAATCATTTCTTTTGTTGTTCAACACAATGTGTCATTCCATAATGGCTGCTGTGGGTACTGCTAGCTAGCATGAGGATGGAAAGCCCAGCTTTATGGAAAACAAGCAGTATTTCAACATACTTGAATTATTATTATCAGTGTCGATAAAGGTACAATTTGGAGTACAGTGGTATATCCCATCCCTGCACTGAGGTACGTTTTCCGATCTATATCGCATGCCGGCTCCACAGTATCTTAATGTAACCATGATAGCGATCCGACCCCGGTGCACCTCAGTGTAAATAAGCATAACGGTAGGGTCGGTATTTTCTGGCAAGTTAGTGGTGTTTCTGTAGCACATGAGATAGATTTTGCAAAACAAATGGCCACTGGATTGATGCAAATAACCATAATATCATTCTGCCGGGTAGGCAAGCTTTGCATCTATTTTACATTTAAGTGAGAATGTTTTTGGGAAACCCTTTCCATCTACACTCTTAGAAAAAAAAGATGCTAACTAGAACCAAAAAGGGTTCTTTGGCTGTCCCCATAGGAGAACCCTTTAAAGAACCCCTTTTGGTTCCAGGCAGAACCATTTTGGTTACAGGAAGAACCCTTTTGGGTTCCATGTAGAACCCTTTCCATAGAGGGTTCTTCATGGAACCCAAAAGAGTTCTACCTGGAACCAAAAAGGGTTCTCCTATGGGGACAGCCGCAGAACCCTTTTGGAACCCTTATTTCTAAGAGTATACCAGATGACGTTTAGGCCTATCATTAGCATTGCAATGTTTTCCCGTTTCTTAATTGTTTGAAACCTGGAAGTTTTACTTCATATTATGAGTGATGCCTTATCTTGTTTCAAAGTAGCTTATAGCCAAAATCCACCATAGAAACGTGGAGGCAATTATTTGATAATGACTTCCTCATATGCTTCTCCTGTTCTATTGGTTATCTTTCAGCTTTCTTTCATTGTCTAGCAGCCAAAGACATTATCCTAGTCATATTAGCAACCCATGAAAGTTGCATCTTTAGATCTCCCCTCTTTCTAATTTTTTTATGGATGTTTCTATCTCTGTCCATGAATCTGCTTGCATGTGCAGTGCACATTTTAGAACGATGTTTTCCCGCAAATTGCATTTAGGACCATTCAAATTCAAAATAATAGTTTAATAACATTTTTAGCTAAACATTCTGATCTGTTCCATAAGCTAAATTAATTGATATGGCGTATATCTCCACTACACTACTTTGATACACATTGTGGAGATTAACCTCTATGGGCTTGGTAACCCCCCTCACAGGACGATTGAGTTAACATGCGCTAATGTGATTAGCATGAGGTTGTAGGTAACAAGAACATTTCCCAGGACATATGGGCAGAAAGCTTAAATTCTTGTTAATCTAACTGCACTGTCCAATTTACAGTAGCTATTACAGTGAAAGAGTACCATGCTATTGTTTGAGGAGAGTGCACAGTTATGAACTTGAAAATGTATTAATAAACTAATTAGGCACATTTGGGCAGACTTGATACAACATTTTGAACAGAAATACAATGGTTCATTGGATCAGTCTAAAACATTGCACATACACTGCTACCATCTAGTGGCCAAAATCTAAATTGCACCTAACCTGGAATTATACACAATGGCCTTTCTCTTGCATTTCAAAGATAATGAAAAACAAACGCATGTTTTTTTGTTTGGATTATCTTTTAGCAGATAATTTCCACAAACTTCAAAGTGTTTCCTTCCAAATGGTATCAAGAATATGCATATCCTTACTTCAGGTCCTGAGCTACAGGCAGTTAGATTTGGGTATATCATTTTAGGCGAAAATTGAAAAAAAGGGTCCGATCCTTAATTAAGAAGTGAGTATACGCAATTCCCACTGAAAGTAAATGGTTATACTGTGTAAACCTGCGTACAGGGCCTTCACTGACTTAATTTATATTTTGTTGTTACAGCCTGAATTCAAAAAGGATGAAATTTAAAAAAAATCTCTCCCATCTACATATAATACTCCGTAATAACAAAGTTAAAATGTGTTTTTAGACATTTTTGAAAATTCACTACATGACCAAAAGTATGTGGACACCTGCTCGTCGAACATCTAATTTCAAAATCATGGGCATTAATATGGAGTTTGTCCCCCCTTTGCTGCTACAACAGCCTCAACTCTACTGGGAAGACTTTCCACTAGATGTTGGAACATTGCTGCTGGGACTTGCTTCCATTCAGCCACGAGAGCATTACTGAGGTCGAGCATTGATGTTGGGCGATTAGGCCTGGCTCGCAGTGGCCGTTCCAATTCATACCAAAGGTTTTCGAACGGTTGAGATCAGGGCTCTGTGCAGGCCAGTCAAGTTCTTCCACACTGATCTTGACACACCATTTCTATATGGGCCTCGCTTTGTGCACAAGGGAGTTGTCATGCTGAAATAGGAAAGGAAAAGGGCCCAAAACGGTTGCCACAAAGTTGGAAGTACAGAATTGTCAAGAATGTCGTTGTACGCTGTAGCGTTAAGATTTCCCTTCACTGGAACTAAGGGACCTAGCCCGAAACATGAAAAACAACCCCATACCATTATTCCTCCTCCACCAAACTTTACAGTTGGCACTATGCATTCTGGCAGGTAGCATTCTCTTGGCATCCGCCAAACCGAGATTTGTCAGTCAGACTGCCAGATGGTGAACTGTGATTCATCACTCCAGAGAACGCATTTCCACTGCTCTAGAGTCCAATGGCGGCAAGCTTTACACCACTCCAGCCGATGCTTGGAATTGCACATGGTGATCTTTGGCTTGTGTGTGGCTGCTCGGCCATGGAAATCCATTTCATGAAGCTACAACGAACAGTTCTTGTGCTGACGTTGCTTCCAGAAGCAGTTTGGAACTCGGTAGCGAGTGTTGCAACCGAGGGCAGACGATCTTTATGCGCTACGCGCTAAAGCACTCGGTGATCCCGTTCTGTGAGCTTGTGTGGCCTAATATTTCACGGCTGAGCCGTTATTGCTCCAATACATTTCCTCTTCACAATAACAGCACTTACAGTACAGTTACCCAGTGCAGCTCTAGCAGGGCAGAAATGTGACCAACTGACTTGTTGGAAAGGTGGCATCCTATAATGGTGCCACGTTGAACGTCACTGAGCGCTTCAGTAAGGCCATTCTACTGCCAATATTTGTCTATTGAGATTGCATGGCTGAGTGCTTGATTTTATACACCTGTCAGTAACAGGTGTGGCTGAAATAGCCGAATCCAATAATTTGAAGCGGTGTCAACATTTGTATGTATACTGTATATATATATATATATATATATATATTTATTAACTGGGTGGTTCGAGCCCTGAATGCTGATTTGCTGACAGCCGTGTTATATCAGACCATATACCACGTGTGTGACAAAACATTTATTTTTACAGCTCTAATTACGTTGGTAACCAGTTTATAATAGCAATAAGGCCCCTCTTAGGCTTGTAGTATATGGCCAATATACAGTTGAAGTCGGAAGTTTACATACACTTACGTTGGAGTCATTACAACTCGTTTTTCAACCACTCCAAAAATGTCTTGTTGACAAACTATAGATTTGGCAAGTCGGTTAGGACATCTACTTTGTGCATGACACAAGTAATTTTTCCAACAATTCTTTACAGACAGATTATTTCACTTATAGTTAGTTCATTGTATCACAATTCCAGTGGGTCAGAAGTTTACATACACTAAGTTGACTGTGCCTTTCAACAGCTCGGAAAATTCCAGAAAATGATGTCATGGCTTTAGAAGCTTCTGAAAGGCTAAATACATAATTTGAGTCAATTGGCGGTGTACCTGTGGATGTATTTCAAGGCCTACCTTAAAACTCAATGCCTCTTTGCTTGACATCATGGGAAAATCAAAAGAAATCAGCCAAGGCCTCTGAAAATAAATTGTAGACCTCCACAAGTCTGGTTCATCCTTGGGAGCAATTTCCAAACGCCTGACGGTACCACTTTCATCTGTACAAACAATAGTATGCAAGTATAAACACCATGGGACCACACAGCCGTCATACCGCTCAGGAAGGAGACGCATTCTGTCTCCTAGAGATGAACGTACTTTGGTGCGAAAAGTGCAAATCCATCCCAGAACAACAGCAAAGGACCTTGTGAAGATGCTGGAGGAAACAGGTACAAAAGTATCTATTTCCACAGTAAAACGTGTCCTATATCCACATAACCTGAAAGGTCGCTCAGCAAGGAAGAAGCCACTGCTCCAAAACCGCCATAAAAAAGCCAGACTACAGTTTGCAACTGCACATGGGGACAAAGATTTTACTTTTTGGAGAAATGTCCTCTGGTGTGATGAAACAAAAATAGAACTGTTTGGCCATAATGACCATCATTATGTTTGGAGGAAAAAGGGGGAAGCTTGCAACCCGAAGAACGCCATCCCAACCGTGAAGCATGGGGTTGGCAGCATCATGTTGTGGAAGTGCTTTGCTGCAGGAGGAACTGGTGCACTTCACAAAATAGATGGCATCATGAGAAAGGAAACGTATGTGGATATATTAAAGCAACATCTCAAGACATCAGTCAGGAAGTTAAAGCTTGGTTGCAAATGGGTCTTCCAAATGGACAATGACCCCAAGCATACTTCCAAAGTTGTGGCAAAATGGCTTAAGGACAACAAAGTCAAGGTATTGGATTGGCCATCACAAAGCCCTGACCTCAATCCCATAGAAAATTTGTGGACAGAACTGAAAAAGCATGTGCGAGCAAGGAGGTCTACAAACCTGACTCAGTTACACCAGCTCTGTCAGGAGGCATGGGCCAAAATTCACCCAACTTATGTGGGAAGCTTGTGGAAGGCTACCCGAAACGTTTGACCCAAGTTGAACAGTTTAAAGGCAATGCTACCAAATACTAATTGTGTGTATGTAAACTTCTGACCCACTGGGAATGTGATGAAAGAAATAAAAGCTGAAATATATCATTCTCTTTACTATTATTCTGACATTTTACATTCTTAAAGTAAAGTGGTGATCCTAACTAAACCTAAGACAGAGAATTTTTACTCTGATTAAATGTCAGTAATTGTGAAAAACTGAGTTTAAATGTATTTGCCTAAGGTGTATGTAAACTTCAGACTTCAACTGTACCATGGCTTTAGAGCTGTATCCAGGAACTCCGTGTTGCGTCATGCGTAAGAACATCCCTTAGCCGTGGTACACAGTATTGGCCATATACCACACCTCCTCATGGATTATTGCTTAAATATGCAGAACAAAATATAAACGCAACATGTAAAGTGTTGGTTCCATGTTTCATGAGCTGAAATAAAAGATCCCAGAAATGTTCCATACACACAAAAAGCTTATTTCTCTCAAATTAGGTGCACAAATTTGTTTACTTCCCTGTTAGTGAGCATTTGTCCTTTTCCAAGACAATCCATCTAACAGGTGTGGCATATCAAGAAGCTGATGAAACAGCATGATCCCCTGCACTTAAAGGCAACTATAAATGTGCAGTTTTGTAACACAACACAACACAGTTTTGAGGGAATGTGCAATTGGCATGCTGACTGCAGGAATGTCCAACAGAACTGTTGCCAGATAATTTAATGTTCATTTCTCTACCATAAGCTGCCTCCAACGTCGTTTTAGAGAATTTGCCAGTACATCCAACCGGCCTCACAACCACGTGTAACCATGTCAGCCCAGGACCTCCACATCCACCATCTTCACCTGCGGGATCGTCTGAGGCCAGCCACCTGGACAGCTGATGAAAGGAGGAGTTTTTCTGTCTGTAATAAAGCTCTTTTGTGGGTGAAAAACTCTGATTTGCTGAGCCTGGCTCCCCGGTGGGTGGGCCTGGCTCCCAAGTCATGTGAAATCCATAGATTAGGGCCTAATGAATTTATTTAAATTGGCTGATTTTCTTATATGAACTGTAACTCAGTAAAAATGTTGAAATGGCTGAATGTTGTGTTAATTTTTTGTTCAATATGTACAGTATATATATACAGTACCAGTCAAAATTTTAGACACCTACTCATTCAAGGGTTTTTCTTATTTTTACTATTTTCTACATTGCAGAATAATAGTGAAAACCTCAAAACTATGAAATAACACAATCCTGTCTCGGGGCTCTACGGACAATTCCTTCGACCTCATGGCTTGGTTTTTGCTCTGACATGCACTGTCAACTGTGGGAGCTTATATAGACAGGTGTGCCTTTCCAAATCATGTCCAGTCAATTGAATTTACCACAGGTAGACTCCAGTCATGTTGTAGAAACATCTCAATGATGATCAATGGAAACAAGATGCACCTGAGCTCAATTTAGAGTCTCATAGCAAAGGGTCTGAATACTTATATAAATATGGTATTTCTGTTTTTGCAAAAATAAAAAACAGTTTTTGCTTTGTCATTCTGTTTTTTGTTGTTGTGTATATTGATGAGGAAATGTTTTTATTTAATCAATTTTAGAATAAGGCTGTAACTTTACAAAATATGGAAAAAGTAAAGGGGTCTGGATACTTTCCGAGGGCACTTTATATATATATATATAAAGTGCCCTCGGAAAGGATATATATATATATTCCGGTATCTGATATTGCTCGTTCTGATATTTCTTAATTTTTCTGGATTATTTGTGTATTGTTTTTTTATTTTTCATTGCTAGGTATTAACTGCACTGTTGGAGCTAGAAACACAAGCATTTCACTGCACCTGCGATAACATCTGTGTACGCCACCAATAAACTTTGATTTGATTTCAAAAACGTTTTCTCCCTTGGTGTACAGAACCCTGTTTTTTTTATTGCGTACAGTAGGAGGTAGGTAAACACTGAGGAGTGTTTTGTGCTGCCCACCTTGGCTCAGACAAATCACCTCCCAGATTGCAGAGGAGGGTTTTCCTCTGATGGATGGCTACACAAACACCTGACAAGAACATATTTACCAGCATTAATTAAAAATCTTGTGTTGCGCTACCTAATCACAAGGTAATTGTTTACTGTGTGCTTGCTGTGCAAATTGTTTAACTATAGTTGCCTATCATATGCATGGTTGCCAATTAGTAGGACTCTTTCAATATTTTAATGTTTTTATACGAAAGGCAAAAATCTGCTGATCGAAACCATTTCTGTTGAATTCCAGTTTAATTGCCGCAAATATAATACCTCAGATATAAACCAATAAAGGTATTTGTTGACATGCTTCTTTCTGTGTTTCTACTGAAAGTGTTGAATACATCCTAGGCTTTAGATCTGACTAACAGATCTGGGAGCAGGCTAAACCTTTTCCCCTTTGACCAGTAATTATATCTATCTTGTTACCTCCCTTCCCTCCTGACCACTTCTCATGGGTATTCATCCTCAGTCCTTCCTGACAAGCTCCTGAATATCCATTTACAATTTCCCCCTCCATCATGTGTGACCAGAAGTAACCTAATGTCCATGTTATATCCTGCCCAATCGGACCTGTCCCCTCCTACCCGTTTCTCCACACTCATCTCCATATCGTTGCCTCTCCTTAATCAGAGTATCTAAGTAAATACAAATGTCTTTCCCTCCCTCTCTACCTCGTTCTTCCCTTCATACCGCCTTTATTTTACTCTCTATCCATCCCTGTTTCTTTTTTTCATGTCTCTCCCTCTTCTCTACATCTCTCAATCTCCCTATCCCCTTCTCTCCATCTATCTCTCCCCTCCTTCCCTCTCCATCTCCCTCCCCCTTACATCTCTTTCTCCCCCATCCCTCCCTCCATCCCTCTCCCATTCTCTCCCCCTTCCCTCTCCCTACTTATCTCTAACCCCTCATTCCATCTCTCGCTCTCTTTGCCCCCCTTGGCTCATGTTCGCGCGTTTCTTTTCGCCGCTGTTAATTTGCCTGAGAATGCATTAGCTGTAATGAAGGCTGAGGGCCGAGGGAATCCTCCAGGGTTCCATTAATCATCCCCCCTCAGACAGGCAACCTTGATTACAAGTGGCAAGAAATTCATTAGAGTCGGGCCTCTGACAACTCTTATCTCCGCCACTGGATCTGACTCATTAGGCAGCCAAATTAAAGCTATGATGGCCCTGATGAAACTCAGTGCTTGTTTATCTTGTGCGATTTGATGCATCTGGCCATATATCACGGTTGGAGATGGAGAGGGGGACGTCCGGCATGAAGACCCTCCCAGGAAGTCAGGGCTCTGGTGTGGGCACACAGATGGGATGGGATGGTCTGATTACCTATGTACGTCTCTCTAGGAACATACATGTACAGGAGCAGATTTCATTTTAAGAAATCACTGTTGGAGATGTGCAGGTGGTGTCCAGCATGCAGACCCTTCCCAGAAGTCAGACAAGCCTCTGGTCTGTGTGTCTGTTTACTCACTGTGAGGGATGGTAATGAGATGGGATGGTTTCTCCGTCTCTCCACAAGGAAACTATCTGAACTGAATGTAGATCTCATGGACATGTATAATGTGTTAATTTGTGATTCAAGTAGTAAATGATGCACTGCTCTCAGTGAGGTGCTGTATTTAGGTGTACACGCTCCTATGTATTTATTTCCCCAGTGAAGCTAATTTTGGATTTGAGATCAAATGTTTTATATGAGGCGACAGTACAGAATGTCACCTTTTATTTGCGAGTATTTTTGTGCATCACCGTTTAGAAATGAAAGCACTTTATGTACACGTATCTGTGTTATAGTGTGGTAAATGTTTTCAAAAGTTTAGTATTTGGCCCCATATTCCCAGCACATAATGACTTCATGAAGCCTGTGACTCTACAAACTTGTTGGATGCATTTCCAGTTTTTTGGAGTTATGTTTCAGATTATGTTGTGCCTAATATACATTTATGGTAAATAATGTATTGTGTCATTTTGGAGTCACGCCTATTGTACATAAGAAAATAATATGAATAATGTGGAGGCTACCATGATAACGGATAATCATGAATTAATCGTAAATAATGATGAGTGAGAAAGTTACAGAGGCATAAATACTGTATCATACCCCCCCTAACCTCCCTCCCCCCACATATTTTTTTTCCTAACCTACAATGTTATTGGTAATGGTGAGAGGTTAGGATGTTTTGGGGACATGACCTTTGTGCATCTGTAACTTTCTCACTCATCATTATTCACGATTCATTCAAGGTAATCCGAAAGTCATGGTAGCATCCACATTAATGTAGAAGTGTTCAGAAACATATTCTCTTATTTACAATAAATATCATGGGCGGATTGTCTGTTTGGCAATTCTGGCAAATGCTAGAAGGGCTGAACCATCTTTTATTGGGGTGTGCTGGTCAATTCTTTTTTATGAATAATAATATACAAAAATAATCATGGACATGGCTGGCGGCCCATGGGCCTGTTTTTTTTATGACTTTTGAACGAATTATCTGTTGTCATAATCATCTATACTGAACAAAAATATAAATGCAACACAAAGTGTTGGTCCCATGTTTCATGAACTTAAATAAAAGATCCCAGAAAAAAAGCATTAAAAAAATATTTTTCTCAAATGTTGTGCACAAATTTGTTTACACCCCTGTTAGTGAGCACTTCTCCTTTGCCAAGATAATCCATCCACCTGACAGGTGTGGCATATCAAGAAGCTTAATAAACAGTATGATCATTACACAGGTGCACTTTGTGCTGGGGCAATAAAAGGCCACTCTATAATGAGCAGTTTTGTCACACAACACAATGCCACAGATGTCTGAAGTTTTGAGGGAGCGTGCAATTGGCATGCTGACTGCAGGAATGTCCAACAGAGCAGTTGCCAGAGAATGTTATGTTCATTTCTCTACCATAAGCCGTTATTTTAGAGAATTTGGCAATACGTCCAATCGGCCTCACAACCACAGACCACCAGTAACCACGCTAGCCCTCGACCTCCACATCCCACTTCTTCACCTGCAGGATTGTCTGAGACCAGCCACCCGGACAGCTGATGAAACTGAAGAGTATTTCTGTCTTTAGATAAGCCCTTTTGTGGAGAAAAACTAATTCTCATCCATGGCTGCACCCCTGGCCAGTCATGTGAAATCCATAGATTAGGTCTTAATTAATTTGAATTTACTGATTTCCTTATATGAACTATAACTCAGTAAAATTGTTAAAATTGTTGCATGTTGCGTTTCTATTTTTGTTCAGTTTATATTGAGCATTTGGCTGACCAGTGGGCAACAGCCAAGATGGGCCTGCCCGATTTTCTGACCAGCTGAGCTGCGGTGGCGCAAATTCACATTCATAGTCAAACGCGCATCATCGAGGAGAGTGAGACTCACTCTGACTCTGTCAGTCAAAAAAGTGCTCTTGATGCCGATGCTGATAAATGTGTGAAATGAACTGACTTATTTGCTGAAGGTTCTGGTTCTGCTGGTCTGAGCGCTGTGTCTGTGTCTGTGTCTGTGAGAAATGATAGATCAGCTGCTGTAGTGCAGTCAAGGTAGGAAGAAGAAAGAGAAAGACACACTCACACTGACACAGATTAGGTAGCCTACTACTGCCAGTTAGGCCTAATATTTTGTCTGTATATTGTATGAACTATATTTCATACCCACTGTAGTTGCCAGAGAATTGAATGGGAAGGGAGATTCGGGGAACATTTAAGACACTAGACTACTTGCAATATATTCTAACAAGTTGTTAGATTGACTTTTATAACACATCCGTAAGGCAATAGCCATCTACTAGACATGTATACAGTGCTTTTTACTAAACACAAGTCATCATGTATTACAATAAAGGTCAATTCTGAGAATGTCTGTGAATTTGTATTGTTTTATCAATGTTTATTCGCTTCTGAATCTCAGTCTCTTCAGCCCAGTGAGTGAGTTTATGAGCTGCAGTAACAAGTGGCTCTGGTGTCTGATTACATTACATAGCCGCCACACTGAAGGCTGGAAAGTCCCGCCTACAGTATATCCCGCTTATTTCATTCGGTGAAAGGCCCGTCACTTCTTGGCAGGTTTTCTGGTCCCAGTGGTGCTAGACTTAGCAGCACAGACATCTCAGCTGCTGCTCCAACATTCAAGCATAGTGGATAGAGGGAGAAAACAGAGAGAGAGAGAGAGAGAGAGAGAGAGAGAGACACGGACACATGTACTGTCAGTTTATTGATATTTTGGCTTTGTATTACATATATAGAATATATATATGTATATGCACAAAGTAGATGTCCTAACCGACTTGCCAAATCTATAGTTTGTTAACAAGAAATTGTGGAGCACTTACGTTGGAGTCATTAAAACTCGTTTTTCAAACACTCCACAATTTATTGTTAACAAACTATAGATTTGGCAAGTCGGTTAGGACATCTACTTTGTGCATGACACATAATTTTTCCAACAATTGTTTACAGACAGATTATTTCACTTATAGTTAGTTCATTGTATCACAATTCCAGTGGGTCAAAAGTTTACATACACTAAGTTGACTGTGCCTTTCAACAGCTTGGAAAATTCCAGAAAATTATGTAATGGCTTTAGAAGCTTCTGATAGGCTAATTGACATCATTTGAGTCAATTGGAGGTGTACCTGTGGATGTATTTCAAGGCCTACCTTCAAACTCAGTGCCTCTTTGCTTGACATCAATCAAAAGAAATCAGCCAAGACCTCAGAAAAAAAATTGTAGACCTCCACAAGTCTGGTTCATCCTTGGGAGCAATTTCCAAACTCCTGACGGTACCACTTTCATCTGTACAAACAACAGTACGCAAGTATGAACACCATGGGACCACGCAGCCGTCATACTGCTCAGGAAGGAGACGCATTCTGTCTCCTGGAGATGAACGTACTTTGGTGCGAAAAGTGCCAATCAATCCCAGAAAAACAGCAAAGGACCTTGTGAAGATGCTGGAGGAAACGGGTACAAAAGTATCTATATCCACAGTAAACGAGTCCTATATCGACATAACCTGAAAGGTCGCTCAGCAAGGAAGAAGCCACTGCTCCTAAACCTTCATAAAAAAGCCAGACTACAGTTTGGAACTGCACATGGGGACAAAGATCGTACTTTTTGTAGAAATGTCCTCTGGTCTGATGAAACAAAAATAGAACTGTTTGGCCATAATGACCATCATTATGTTGTGGGGGTGCTTTGCTGCAGGAGGGACTGGTGCACTACACAAAATAGATGGCATCATGAGAAATTATGTGGATATATTGAAGAAACATCTAAAGACATCAGTCAGGAAGTTAAAGCATGGTCGCAAATGGGTCTTCCAAATGGAAAATGACCCCAAGCATACTTCCATCGTTGTGGCAAAATGACTTAAGGACAACAAAGTCAAGGTATTGGAGGGCCATCACAAAATCCTGACCTCAATCCTATAGAAAACTTGTGGGCAGAACTGAAAAAGCATGTGCGAGCAAGGAGGCCTACAAACCTAACTCAGTTACACCAGCTCTGTCAGGAGGCATGGGCCACAATTCACCCATCTTATTGTGGGAAGCTTGTGGAAGGCTACCCGAAACATTTGACCCAAGTTAAACTGTTTAAAGGCAATCCTACCAAATACTAATTGAGTGTATGTAAACTTCTGACACACTGGGAATGTGATGAAAGAAATAAAAGCTGAAATGTATCATTCTCTTTACTGTTATTCTGACATTTCACATTCTTAAAGTAAAGTGCTGATCCTAACTGATTACATAATTTTTTCCCTTATCAATCTACACACAATACCCCATAATGACAAAGCAAAAACAGGATTTTAGAAATGTTTGCTAATTTATTACAAATTTAAAAACTGAAATATCAGACCCTTTACTCGGTACTTTCTTGAAGCACCATTGGCAGCGATTACAGCCTCAACACTTCTTGGGTATGACGCTACAAGTTTGGCACACCTGTATTTGGGAGTTTCTCCCATTCTTCTCTGCAGATCCTCTCAAGCTCCGTCAGGTTGGATGGGGAGTGTCGCTGCACGGCTATTTTCAGGTCTCTCCAGAGATGTTTGATGAGGTTCAAGTCCGGGCTGTGGCTGGGACACTCAAGGACATTTAGAGACTTGTCCCGAAGCCACTCCTGCATTGTCTTGGTCGTTGTCCTGTTGCAAGGTGAACCTTCACCCCAATCAAGGATCGCTCTGTACCCAGTCCCATCCCTGCCGCTGAAAAAAATCCCCACAGCATGATGTTGCCACCTCCATGCTACACTGTAGGGATGGTGCCAGGTTTCCTCCAGAAGAGACCCTTGGAATTCAGGCCAAAGAGTTCAATCTTTGTTTCATCAGATCAGAGAATCTTGTTTCTCATGGTCTGAGAGTCTTTAGGTGCCTTTTGACAAACTCCAAGTGGGCTGTCATCAGCCTTTTACTGAGGATGTCACACCCTGATCTGTTTCACCTGCCTTGTGCTTGTTTCCACCCCCCTCCAGGTGTCGCCCATTTTCCCCATTATCCCCTGTGCATTTATACCTGTGTTTTCCGTTTGTTTGTTGCGAGTTCGTCAATTCTCGTCAAGCCTACCAGCGAGTTTTTTCCATACTCCTGTTCTCTCTAGTCCCTGTTTTCTAGTTCTTCTGGTTTTGACCATTTTGCCTACCATGAGCCTGCCTGCCGTTCTGTACTTTGTGACACTGACCTGGATTACTGACCTCTGCCTGCCCTGAGCCTGAGCCTGCCTGCGGTTCTGTACCTTACTGACTGCCCTGGATTACCGACCTCTGCCTGCCCTTGACCTGTCATTTGCCTGCACCCTGTTTTGTAAATGAACATCTGTGATTTGAACTGTCTGCATCTGGGTCTTATCCTGAGTCCTGATAAAGGAGTGGCTTCCATCTGGCAACTCTACCATAAAGGCATGATTGGTGGAGTGCCGATTGCTCAGTTTGGCAGGGTGTCCAGCTCTAGGAAGAGTCTTGGTAGATCCAAACTTCTTCCCTTTAGAAATGATGGAGGCCACTGTGTTCTTGGGGACAAAATGTGAAAAAAGTCAAGGGGTATGAATACTTTCCGATGGCACAGTGCTTTTTCCACATTTTGTTACTTTACAGCCTTATTCTTTAATGGATTAAATCGATTTTTCTCTCATCCATCTACACACAATACCCCATAACGACGAAGCAAAACAGTTTTTTAGACATTTTTTGCAAATGTATTAAAGATAAAGAAAATAAATACCATATTTACATAAGTATTCAGACCCTTTGTTATGAGACTCGAAATTGAGCTCAGGTGCATCCTGTTTCCATTGATCATCCTTGAGATGTTTCTACAACTTGATTGGAGTCCACCTGTGGTAAATTAAATTGATTGGAGGGCACACACCTATATACATTCCAACAGTTGACAGTGCATGTCAGAAAAAAAACAGACCATGAGGTCGAAGGAATTGTCCATAGAGCTACGACGCAGGAGTGGCTTCGGGACAAGTCTCTGAATGTCCTTGAGTGGCCCAGCCCGGACTTGAACCCAATCGAACCTCTCTGGAGAGACCTTAAAATAGCTGTGCAGTGATGCTCCCCATCCAACCTGACAGAGCTTTAGAGGATCTGCAGAGAAGAATGGGAGAAATTCCCCAAATACAGGTGTGCCAAGCTTGTAGTGTTATACCCAAGAAGACTTGAGGCTGTAATCGTTGCCAAAGGTGCTTCAACAAAGTACTGAGTAAAGAGTATGAATACATAAGTAAATGTGATATTTAAGTTTTTTTATATAAATGTGCAACATTTTCTAAAAACCAGTTTTTGCTTGGTCATTATGGGAGTTTGATGATAATTAATTTTTTAAAATCATTTTAGAATAAGGCTGTAATGTTACAAACTGTGGAAAACGTCAAGGGGTCTGAATACTTTTTTGAATGCAGTGTAATACCAATTCCCCTTTAAGATGGGTGGGCACGCCTGTTAATTTAAATGCATTCCAGGTGACTACCTCATGAAGCTGGTTGAGAGAATGCCAAGAGTGTGCAAAGCTGTCATCAAGGCAAAGGGTGGCTACTTTGAAGAATCTAAAATATTTAAAAAAATGAATTTGTTTAACACTTTTTTGGTTACTACATGAATCCATATGTGTTATTTCAGAGTTTTGATGTCTTCACTATTATTCTGAGAAAAAAGAAGAAACCTGCACACTGCTCTTGATAGTATCACTGCTCTTTAATAAGCTTTACGTATCGGCCTCGCGGCCTTCGTCAGAGCTTTTTTTCTGCAATGTAGAATATTGTAAAAACAAAGAAAAACCCATGAATGAGTAGGTATGTCCAACCTTTTGACTGGTACTGTATATTGGGCACAACATAACACAAGAAAAATAAACTGCAAATGCATCCAACAAGTTTGTAGTCACAAGCTTGATGTAGTCATTGCGTGCAAGGAATATTGGACGAAATACTAAATACTACATTTTTGTCAAAATGTAATACACAAAAGTAAGTGAATTTATCAAAAAACTTATGACACCTTCGAATGGGGGGACTACATACATAAAGTACCATTACTTTCTAAATCTAATTTTTTTTTAGGATATGTATGAAATGTATGCATTCACAACTGTAAGTCGCTCTGGATAAGAGCGTCTGCTAAATGACTAAAATGTAAATATAAACAGTAAAACAGATATGTATGAAAATACCCTCAAATAAAAGGTCACATTCTGTACTGTTGCCTCGTATAAAACATTTGATCTCAAATCCAAAATGCTGTAGTATAGAGCCAAATTAAAAGTTTTTGCTTTACTGTCCAAATACATATGTAGGGGAGTGTATGTTCTATGGCATCAATAGAAAATACATTACATTAAACTCAGTATAACAATACCAGGGATGTGTGAGTCATTTACTATGTTCTCCTTATATATTCTCAGATGATTCCAGGTTCACAAAAGACCCATCATCTCCTAAACATCTACAGATATAGAGACAATCGCAAGACCTTGAAAACTCTTGCAATAACTGCAGTATTACTGCAGGGTATATGTCATTGTTCTTTAATTGTGTATAAGCTCACCTACTGTGAAATTGCTGTAACACTCTGGTACTATGTCATCTACTTGAAATCCAGGATCAGTCAGCTTTTAGGACAATATTAAATCTTCCATCACTGGCCCATGACAACATCCATCCTTATATCACCATCCCAGTGTCACAATCTTGATGTATGAAGTGGACCATAAACAAATGACTGCACATTGTCACGGTCGGTCAGATGGCAACGCTACTCATGCCATTTGATGGTCACTCTGTGCAGTTGGGCTGTTGAGACAAATATCATGGTCCAATCCGACAACAGGCCTTAACATTAACTTCCCCTTAGCCTTATTGTTGGTTAGAGGCTGGAGGCTGTGGTGCTCAGATATCTTTTCAATTCAATCATTGAAGTTCAGTCATGGAAATTCAATGGCAGCCTAAAACAAAGATTATTATTATTTCCTCCAAAGGACATAAGGAAGAAATTATCTAGCTCATACAATATGTCTCATGTTCAGTTTATTATATAGTGGTCATAGAAATGTGGAGCCCTATCTCTTCCTTCCATCTTGAGCAGTGTGTTGGTTTAAAACTGTGAGCTGATTAATATTGCTACAGTAATATATTATAATATCAGGATCATAGGAGCCCCATTTGGAAACAGTTCAAAGAGATATATTGTGTCCAAACTCACATCCGGCATCTGAGACCAGCAGAGGTTGAGATTTTGCACAGCCTACCGTGGTCCCCTCCCTTTAAGAAACTTTGCAGGCACACTTCAGATGAACCATAAACTCAAACCTTAAATTGCCATGTAAAAACGACCCTGGGTTGAGAGAGAAAACTAGAAAAGCAGACATAGGATATCCGAGGAATTGGGTGAGCCTATACAAATTGTACATCATAACCCTCTGGTAACAATACATCTATTGGGCTTTGTTTTCGTGTCATTTTGTGCCAGGTAGCCTAGTGGTTAGCGCGTTGGACCAGTAGCCGAAAGGTTGCAAGATCGAATCCCCGAGCTGACAAGGTAAAAATATGTCGTTCTGCCCCTGAACAAGGCAGTTTAACCCACGGCCTAGGCCTCAATGACGGCCTAGGAACACTAGGCCGTCATTGAAAATAAGAATTTGTTCTTAACTGACTTGCCTAGTTAAATAAAGGTGCAAAAAAATTATTTAACATTTCAAAGAGTCATTTGACAGAGTAAATGATAGTTTTGTCATATGATGATGCATGTTGCATGATGACATCCACTGTTTTTGCCTAGTTTGAATAGCTCTAGCTCACTGTAACGTTGTGTACAGTATGTCCCACTGGGCACACACTGGTTGAATCAACGTTGTTTTCACGTAATTTTTATGAAATTACGTTGAACCAACGTGGAATAGACGTCCGTGCCCAGTGGGCTATGTCATTGCCTCCCCGCGAGTCTCAAGCACGAGAAGCATGAGACTCAAAAAACATTCACTCTCGACCCACAACAGATTTGAAGTCTCTTCAACAGCTCTGGCAGATTTTAAGTCGATAATTAATTAGGCAACTTTTAGTTAATTGTTTTAACAGTAGGCTATAAATGTATTCTATTTGATTTAAATATTGTCATCTGATCTGTTTACCTTTCCGTGATAGGCTACCTAATCATTGTCGTGATGATTGAGATGACTTCAATGTGACAGCAGCAGCAAAAATGCAAAAACAGGTGTCGCTAATTAGCTTCATTTCTTGACTCGATTCAAATGTCGCGCTTGATAACTTCGTTGACATGTGGATCAGTTATTCAAGACCCTACCTGAGATCACATCTGGGGGAAATCTATTATAGCCTAAAGTTTTTCAAACCAACCCATATCTTGGATATGCTTTTTTGCGCACCTGTAAATACTGTAACAACCACAGTAGCCTAAATGTAGCCTAAAATTAATCGTTTTTTTACAGGTATGCCTACACCTGTAAAAAATAATTAATAGCTTTTTTTTATTCTCCTTGTTCCTTTCTTAGGATTGAAATTGATGGACATTTACGAACTCGGATATCAAATGAATTACTTATACATCAAAATAAGTTGAACTTTTCTCTGTATTTATGAGTTGAGACTTGCTGGCATAAATAACACACACACACACACACACACACACACACACACACACACACACACACACACACACACACACACACACACACACATACACACACACACACACACACACACACACACACACACACACACACACACACACACACACACACACACACACACACACACAGTCTTGTACAACTAATCTTGTGGGGACACACAATTCAGTGTCATTCAAAGTCATATTTTCCCTAACCCCTAACCCTAAGCCTAACCCTAACCCTAACCTTAACCCAAAAACCTTAACCCTAACCCTAATTCTAACCCTAACACTATTTCTAACGCTAACCCTAAACCCCCTAGAAATAGCATTTGACCTTGTGGGGACAAACAAAATGTCCCCAGTTGGTCCATTTTTGTTTGTTTGTTTACTATTCTTGTGGGGACTTCTGGTCCCCACCAGTATAGTTAAACACATCCACATACATCCACACACACACACACACACACACACACACACACACACACACACACACACACACACACACACACACACACACACACACACAGACAGTGTTCACTCTCTCTGGTCTGGTCTCGTCCTCTCTTACAGTGATTGATGTTGAAGTTCATTACGACGTGTAGAATATGACCGTTCTAATGGGGATCCATCACTCCACCTTGAGACAACATGGCCCCCCAAAGAGAGATAAATGACTGCTGCTTCCAGTCACAAAACCCTGTTCTCTCCCTTTATTCTCTCTTGACTGCTTAATAAGAACCTTCATTCTAATGTAGCTATCATCAACGCCTATACGGAGAACTGCTGGACTTTGCATATAGGTGAAGCTGCATATCATTTCATATTCCTCCCTTTAGTATCAATCGTCCACTTATTTAGCCAATATTCTTTCAAGACCTACAATATACAGTATCGTTACATTGCAAACTAACCCAGGCCCAGTGTGCAAAAATGTATTCAGATTAATGCTGGCTAGATATTACAGGTGTGCAATATAGAATTGTAATTTAGTTACAAGCTTACTATTCGAAATCAATAACATCTGATTATTAAAGCCTATAAAGTGGCATTGCAATCGAGTTGTTATTTTGAATATGTAACGTTATGTCTTATAATTTATGCTATTGTTGCAATTAGTCATATGGTGTTATGATCAATTATCAATTATAGTATTATTAGGTGTTGTTGTATTTGTTTATTGTTATAGTTCATGTTTTAGTACGCTATTAAAATACACTGTCATGTAATAGCCTAGTGATATTATACTTCATGAATGAGAGGCAAATATATTCTATAGACAGAGAGATCACTGATCATTTTCTGAGAGCAGACAGAGGCTATACACAGCACAAATCACCATCTCTAAAGCTATAGCTTAACCAGCAAAAATAATGCATTTAGATATATACATTTAATATAAATGGATTTATTAAGTCAATATACTTTACAGTATTTCTTTGTTTGGTTATTTATTTTCCTTCACCTCTTTTTTTCCACAAACAGCTGGCGAATACAGTTCCTACAGTGGCCTACCAAAATGAAAACGTTGTAAGGTACATGCAACATGTGATAAACAAAACGGTACCAAATACGAGAAGTTTCAAATAGCTTCACCGAATGAGTAAAGCACATGCAGATAATAAACAGAACATTTATAGGCCCTAGCTAGATATAAATATTTTAGAAAAGAATTTTTACAATCTCATTTCATAGTGCATGTCTGTGTCACCCGACACATATAATATTTACAAATTAACAAAACAATAAATAAAATATGAGATCGGCCTAATTTGACAAATGAATTAATCTGCGGAGAGAAAAACATATTATCCTTAGTTGTCCAGTTGATAGGACATGTCTCTTGATGTAAAGTAATCTCGCTGACCACAATGTCATCCAGTTTTTGTGCTTCATGCATTTAACAACCCATAACTTTATTTTGTCAAAATGAGTTTAGGCCAGTATAGTTCGTCATGGCCTTGTTTGCTCTATCTGTTGGTGCTGACTCCTCACCGCAAACCTGTTGACGTGCACTGGGATTGGGACCACAATTTTGGGGTTTCTCACAGGCTCTCCAGACCTGTTATTGACGTTGCCAGCTTTGATTCTTTTCCATTTGGCCCTACGATTCTGGAACCAAATCTTGACCTGCACCTCGCTCAATTTAAGTGCGTGTGCTATTTGAGAGCGTTCGGTAAGCGAAAGGTACTTTTTACAATGAAATTCCTTCTCAAGTTCAAGTAGCTGCTCGCTTGTAAAAGCTGTTCGTCTCCTCCTGCTCTTTCCCACTGAGCTTCCCGGTGGTAGAGCTTCCTGAGACCCGGGTTTTAGTTTACTCTTTTGGGATAACGCACCACAGTTGTTCCCATCGGAGACGCTTTCGTTTTCGCTGTCAACGGCAGAGCTGTCCTCTCTGTCACTGCAAGCTGTGTCCGCTGATTTGAGGTCCAACTTCTCATCGTCTGAGCTGTACAATTTAGTCTCACCTAAAACGTGCAAAAGAAGAAAGAAAACATACATTAGAATCAATTAGTTTGATCCTATACAAGTTTACCCCACAAATGTAGGTTAAATTAATGCAAGTAAACATTATAAATACAGAGACACTGTCTTGGCCACATATGCCTCTAAAATGAAAATGGAATAGGCCGGTTTGGAGTTTTATTTCTGCTATATTTTTGTCAAAGGAAATGAGTAGGCCTATTACCATTCATAACAACCCTATGAATTAACGTGATATTACATAGCCTACCTATAGGCTAAGTTAAGATTGTCAGTGATTAAGAAATAGATTAGAAAACAGTGTTTCACTAACTTGAGTTTGGCTAATCTATTCGAGTTATTGCACATTTCAAAATGGTGGTTTGTTATGAAACTATGCGTTTGTGGAGATTTCGTAAACCTCTGGGAATTAGATTAGATCCAACTTCTAATTTGGATGCCGCTTGCGCGTTTTACCCAATAGATCTCAACTTGCGTATGGACAGAACAGGGACACAGGCAGTGAGCTTACCCGGTATAGTTTGAAAAGTTTCCGAGAAGTTGAGTAAATCCGACCCCTTGTCCCTTCCATGGAGATCATCTGAGTGGGGGCTCTCCTGTCTCCTCGTTCCAGGGTCGGCACTTAACCGAGGTCCGGGGAGCTCTTGGGGAGGATAGAAACTATCCGGCGGATCGGAGAAACTTGGCAGTGTTGTGGTGAGAGCCACCATGGACGGCATCCCCTGTCCCAAACTCGCACAGAATGTGTTGGTAAGACGTCCAGCGAAAGATGCCAACGGCGCCAAAGGAGGTATGCCAGATGGTAAATGTGAATGAGATAAAGATTGAGGAATCATTAAGGGTCTGTATGGCATAAACATCGGGTAGCCCGTGTAGAGCAGGTGTCCCGGGCGAGGTTGCGGAGTTCCTATCAAGGAGTCAATCGAAAACGCCGTCCCTTGGCCGCCCGGTCTTTGCATTGCGAAGAAAATTGTGACTATCTTTATCGAAAACTCAGGCGCTCCTTCTTTCCCTCAACAAATAGCCAAACCTTAGATTCGATGGTCGAGTGAAGTTAAATGTCCCTTCGCTTTGATATTATCCGGTGGACTAACCAGCTTCTCCGTAACGTCCTCAAGCTTATTGCGACCTGTCGCTTTCTTGTTTTGTGCCCACTCCCTATACCTCTATTTGTCACACACTGAGACATAAACACACACGCTCTACCCCTCTCCCTCTCCCCCTGCCTTCACATCTCTCTCTCTCTCTCTCTCTCTCTCGCTCTCGCTCTCTCTCTCTCTCTCTCTCTCTCTCTCGCTCTCTCTCTCGCTCTCTCTTTCACACGCACACACACGCACGCACACACACAGAGAGAGGGAGAGCTAGAGAGGAATGAAAGGGGGTGTTACCCTGGGGACTCATCCATCTTCCTCAAATTACGCTTCATTTCCTTATTCAGCTTCTGACTTTTTGGTTGCCTTGAGAGGCGATAGTTTCCCAGTGGATACCGAATAGACGGGTCGCCCCCCTCCCCAGCCCTCCACCACCTTTGCCCGGTCCACATTGACTGGAAGCGTCGTGAGAGACTGCCTCAGCCCTTCCCCTTCTATAATCGTTGACCACACCAACCCAATCAGCTATTATTAATTTTGATTGATGATAAGTAATTACTTTGGATTCAAGGTACGACATAAAACAACGGTGCTTTTGTTGAAATGTTGGGACGGATGGCATCGGAGTGGGGAGGGAGGAGAGGCAGATGTTTTTCCTCTCTTGAGAGAGAAAAGCTTTTCTATTCTCCCGGGGTAAAACAATGCGGTTGGCCGTAGAAAAGTGCGGTAACAATTATTCCCCGGAGAGAGATATTCTGTGCAAAATTAGATTCGGATTAAATACATTCATGTAAGGTCAACGGCAATTTTTGAACGAGGCTGCGCAGTTTTGAAAAGTGGCATTTGGAGACATTTAAATTTTATTCGATTCAAAATACAATATGTTATTAAAGTGTTGGAGGCTATGGCAGTACCATTAAAATAGTGGTCTATGTAAACCATTTAGCATGTTTAAAATAGGCCTAATTTGAGAATGCATCCTAAACGAATTGCCAATAAAATATAGAATAGTTAGGCTACAATTACGCGTCGTTAATGCGCGCTTTCAGGGTTTTGGCCACTCATTTTCTATATGCTTATAAGTCTCTATTAAAATCAAAATGTGTAATGAGGAAAAATCACTTTTCTCTTTTCTTTTAAGTGTTGATTTAATCGGAGATAATTTTACCGTTTAAATGTCAATCCGTGATGATGATTAGCCCCTATTGAGTCCTGGGGACGCGCTTGGCACTCCAACTGGCCGTCTGATTGCACGAAGACATAAACATATCACCAACCGACTCTGATTAGCAATGGAGGGCCAAGGGATGCTAATTATTCTTATAATTGCAAATGACTCATTCAGCAGCACCTACCTTTGATCTATTGAAACCAGATAGCTTTCCTCTCCCTCGCTCCTCTCTCCCTTTTTTTTTTAGAGTGGACTCACTTCTGATTGTATAGTCTACAATCAGAATCTCCCCATACCCTATTGAACAGATATAACACATTTCTCTCAGATATGTGATACTTTCTGCATTTATATCCATTGTATTTATTATTGGTTTATTTTATGAGTCAGGAATCTGAAGTTTATTTGATCAGCTACATTTATTATCAGGCTATTTTAATAGTAATAATATTATTATAGCCTAGTTGCTAGTATATGTCAATAACAACTGGGTGATGGACTTTCCTTGGAGCTTTAACATGAACCTATATTAGTGTCGCGTTTATTCAAGTTCTAACGTATTGCTAATATATCATTTATTTCAAAATTGTATTATTTTTCGTTGCAAGTTTACATTCTTTTGATGTGGGCTTGTAGGTCCTCGTGGGCTAAGCACATTGAAGAGCGTAGCTAGCTGAAGTGCCTCAATGTGGCAGGTCCATTACCCAAGTCAGCGTCTCGTCTCCGTGTCACCACCCTCTGTCACGCAGGCCATTCTCCCCAAGCCGGGTGGTTGGTATTTAAAAGGATGCTACTTCTTTCGATCCTATACAATCACACAACTGGACCTCACCACATAATTATCAACTGGAAAACGCCTAAAACACCTAAGTGGTTTTACTACGACATTTCTGTGATTTAATTCAATCACAAAATAATGTAAAACTACTAAGCTTACATTGCATTATATTAAATTCATGTTATTTTATTATTTTTTTGTTTGTTATCCATTCAATTGTTGTCGATCCCACTATTTGCTAGATTAAAAAACATCGATCGACCTTGTTGGTAATTTTGAACACAAAAGCTTAGTGCTTATTCAAGAGTCCTGATTTATGTCCATCACTAACGTGTTGTATTTGACTGAAACTTTTTGTAATATCAGATAACCACAGAGTCTTTACATAACAGTCTCTCAGATTTATTCTCATGAACTCTTAATAAACGAATTATAAATGCATTTAATAATTTCCAAAATTACTAGTCTAATGCCAGTGAAATAAAATAGGCTTCTAAATAATTTAGCCTAATTAAAATATTCTGTCAAATATTCGGACAAATATTCGGACATAAAGGAAATTAGTTATAAGCTATAAACATGCATCACATACATTTGTTCATTTAGGACTTATTTAATTTAAAAAGTAGCAGTAATTCTCTACCAAATACTTACTATATATCCATAAAATCATATTGACATTGATCATACATTTTTGATATTTTTTTGTTTGTCATTTAGCAGACGCTCTTATCCAGAGTGATTTACAGTTAGTGCATTCATCTTAAGATAGCTAGGTGGGACAATCTCCATTACATGACAAGGTGCTTAGCTAAACAATAGTCTTCTATTTTTCTCTGAAGTCAGATTAATTTGGGAAAAAATCTCAATATCAAAATATGTTAACGATGTCCTTGTACTCCTTCAATGTAAGATTACTTTACGTATATACATTTCAGTGCCATTGATAGCACTATAAATTAAAAAGGTTACACGTGATGTTTCTTTAACAAATAAAATAGAAAAAAAAAACAAGGAAGCCAGCCATCCAATAAAGTAAGTCTCATTTGTCATTTGAAGACCACAGCACCCCCTTGTGGTGACTCAGATTAACAAGGTTCTGCTGTAACGCAAAATACATTTTAATTGTCAACGAAAATAGTAATAAAATGAATACAATCAATTGTAAACACACAAATTATGTCTAAAACGTGTTTTGTCATATGCTGTTGTCGATAAAGGTGTCCATTTACTGAACACTACTCACACTGCAATCTGGAGGATAATGAATCCAGGAGCGGTACTACTTACTGTAGTCCCACCATCTGTAGGTCTACGAAGATGATCCTCCTTCTGTGTCACTCTGCAAAAACTAATATTGTCACAGACAGACTGAATTCCTAGTGTTTGTCCTGAGTGTACATACAACACAGAGCTCTATAGTGCTGGGCATTCTAACCATATCATACCATGTATCACCATATATTTAGTGTTTCGGGCTTATATACATCCTGACTCTATCTCTGACTCAGTGGACATAGTCTCTGAACTCCAGCAGCAGGAAGTTTTTGATGAAGGTGGGCAGGTCTAGCTGTGGCACCACCTTGTGCACGCGCCCGTCTAGGTAGTTCCTGAACTTCCATCGAGCCAGGTGCTGTAGGGAGCGAGGGGTCTGCTGCAGGGAGAAGACAGATTCATAGAACCCCTTGTGTTCCTGGAGGGAGAGATACACAAAACACTCAGACCGTTGGAGTCATATTATATCAGCATAGAATACCGTAGAATCACTATGATTCTAGAAACTTACCTTAAACATCTCAGGTGAAACAGCCTCCACCCAGTCATCTGTGACCTTGAGGCGGTCGTACGCATTCAGAAGAACCTCAATGGTGCGTGGGGAGACACAGCAATACTTTAGCACCTGAAAATACATCATTGTATCATGAATACCACGTTGCTTAAAACTAGAAACCAGACGGGCTCTGTTTGCACAAGAAGTTCAATTCTGATATTTTTTCCCCCACTAATTGGCCATTAGACCAATCAGATAAGCTTTGAAAAAGATCTGATGTGAAAAGATCTGATCTGATTGGTAAGAGGACCAATTAGTGGACAAAAGATCAGAATTGGGCTGCCTTTGTAAACACAGCCATGGTTATGGATACTTGGTCATGTTAAGGAAATAAACGATAGCCTATCATTTTTCTAGCCTATTTTCTAGCCTAAAACCTTACCCTTCCAGGTGCAAATTAAATATTCCCAATTGTATAATTGCAAAGGGAACAATTGCCTGCATACATTTTTATATTTTGTAACCAATTCTCATTTTTGTGATCTCCTAAGAAACCAAAATGAAAAATGTTGGATTTAGGAGGTTGTGACTTATGACTCATCAATAGAATATAAGAAATAAACTAAAGTAATTAAACACTTGGTGAGATGAACAGATTGGTCTACCCTCTGGTGGTTTACTGGAAATTATGCAATTAGTGCTAATTAATCTCCTATTAACATTCCCTAATTAGGAGTCAGGCATTTTGTTCCAGAGCACGTGGTGGGTTCAGTGAATAGTAGCAGACCTGGGTTCAAATACTCTTTACAATATTTCAAATACTTTTAAGCGGTTGCTTTAGCCTGCCTTGAGTGCCAGGTGGGTAAGGTTTGCACCGGACTTTTGAATTGGTTCCATCGTTTCAACAGGCAAGCAACAATCAAGTATTTCAAATGATATCTAATATTATTTGAACCCAGGTTTGGTTCATTGAATAGAGGTAGTTTCCGTTTCTCACAGTGAGAACATTATTTCATGTTGAGGAGAGAAAGAAAGAATCCAGTGAACTGTTTTAGTGTTCATACTTCATCTGTTCTTTCTCAACTGTACATCCTGTGACAGTTATACCATTGGCTGTCTACATCAACGACAATTGAATGCTGATGATTTAATTTAATTACACTTTTATGAAACATGAACCAATCTGTTTAACCGCAGGTGATTTCTGCATAAATGTACGGTATACACAATCACGAACACTTGAATGACTGATTGAATGCACAGCGAGATTACACAATACAAAACATGTTCAAGATGTACTGCCAGGTTCTTCACATCTTTTTTTGTTTTACTCCTACTCCTAACATAAAAACACTATTCCTTCCCTAGTGCCTGTGCTCTTCACTAAATAATATGAATATCATTAATAAGAAAAGATTACAAGGCCCTAAGCAGTTGCTTTTTCCGCTTACAGTAGCGGTTGTTTCTGGCTCTTACCTCGGGCAGTGCTCCAGGCCACACCCTGATGGAGCCGTGATTGAGCAGAGAGCGGACTACTCTCTCTGGCTTGTGCTCCGCCTTGTAGGCCACCACCTTCAGAGGACCACAATGGAAATAAGTTGGAAACCAGTTTTCCTGATTTATCCTCAATCATGTTAAATGCAGTGTATCTACATGTGTGGCTGAATGTTTTTTTTTATATGTCAAATAAATCAGATTAAAAAAAAAACACCTTGAGGACGTTTTGCATGGGGGCGTTTCCACTGTAACACATGGTGTTGACGCAGGCTCCGTGGGCCAGAAGACGATCCACCACGTCCGGGTTGACGTTCTTACAGGCCATGTGGAGCGGGGACTGTTTGTCCTGGTCCTCTGTGTTGACGTCAGCTCCCGTCGCCAGCAGCAGCTCACATACCTGGAGGACAGGACACACAGAAGGGCTATACACACTACAGAGCCGAACCAAGGCGAGCCAAACCAAGCTGTACTGAACATTACTAACCCCAAATGACAACATTAAACAAATAACACAATAATGAATTAACTCACACCTTGGTGTAGCGTTCCAGATCGTCCTTCTCCTGTGGTTGTGAGCAAGCGGCGTTGAGTGGCGTGAGACCATCATCATTCCGCTTCTCCAGGGCGGCGCCGTAGTGCAGGTACAGCTCCGTGTGACCCGGGAGCCCGTTCTGTGCCGCTACATGTAACGGCGTGTTATCCTCGTTGAGGCTCCGCCCATTGATTGCAGCGCCAAACTGGAGCAGGTGTTTGGCGCACCTGTACATCCAATTACAGAGAAGGGCCGTTGGGAAATAGAATTGAAAATGAATGTAATAATATTCATTTTGATCCCTATTACCTTAACCCAGCTACATGTCCACACCCTGGTTCAACCTTTACCCTGGCCATTACCCTAACCCTAGCTTCATGTCCACATCCTGGTTCAACCTTTACCCTGGCCATTACCCTAACCCTAGCTTCATGTCCACATCCTGGTTCAACCTTTACCCTGGCCATTACCCTAACCCTAGCTTCATGTCCACATCCTGGTTCAACCTTTACCCTGGCCATTACCCTAACCCTAGCTTCATGTCCACACCCTGGTTCAACCTTTACCCTGGCCATTACCCTAACCCTAGCTTCATGTCCACATCCTGGTTCAACCTTTACCCTGGCCATTACCCTAACCCTAGCTTCATGTCCACATCCTGGTTCAACCTTTACCCTGGCCATTACCCTAACCCTAGCTTCATGTCCACATCCTGGTTCAACCTTTACCCTGGCCATTACCCTAACCCTAGCTTCATGTCCACATCCTGGTTCAACCTTTACCCTGGCCATTACCCTAACCCTAGCTTCATGTCCACACCCTGGTTCAACCTTTACCCTGGCCAATGGTGTTATGTGATATTTTGTATGGCCCATAAAACCCTGCAGCCACTGCCGGGTGGCGCAGCAGCCAAATAACTTCTGTGTCACATGTAACAAGCTCACTCGTGCTCAATCACTTTCATGCTACCTAACCCCTTAGACTGGACAATGGAACTGCTTACAGACAAGAACACACAGTTGCTATGTTTGTGACTGACCACCTAGCCACAAGAGAATACCATTGGACAGGTGTGTGGATGGAAAATCAAGCACATGACTAATACGTTGGCTTCCTGCTGGAATGTTTCTGAAGTAAGTGGTGGACTGTATCTATAAATAAAGGTTCAACCTTTACCCTGGCCATTACTCTAACCCTAGCTTCATGTCCACATCCTGGTTCAACCTTTACCCTGGCCATTACTCTAACCCTAGCTTCATGTCCACATCCTGGTTCAACCTTTACCCTGGCCATTACTCTAACCCTAGCTTCATGTCCACATCCTGGTTCAACCTTTACCCTGGCCATTACCCTAACCCTAGCTTCATGTCCACTCCGGTCAAACCCTAGCCCAAGCCTCAACCACAACCCCAATCCTAAACCTATTTTCATGTCCATATGCCGGATTCAACCCTAACCATAGCCTGAACCACAACCCTAACCCTAGCTTCATAGTCACATCCTGGTTAAACCCTAACCCTTAACCACAATTCTAACCCTAACCCAGCCATGTCTTAGAGCAATAAAATTGGTTGGTACAGTACTTACACTAGGGACTCAGGACTGGTGCACATGTGCAAGGGCATGAGCCCATCTTCACTGACAGCGTTGGAGTTGGCACCATGGGACAGCAGCAATTTTACACACTGGGGCTGGCCATTCTGGCAGGCCTCATGGAGGGCAGTGGTGCCCCCAGGGGCCAGGTCTACGCTGGCCCCGCGCTGCAGCAGGTGCCTCAGGCAGTCAACAAACCCCCGGCCTGCTGTAATGTGGAGTGGGGTTGTCAGCTGCTGCTCATAGGTCAGAGACCACAGTCCTGGAGAAGAAGAACAGCGTCGTGTCCTTAAGGCATGCAACAAAAAAACGTTTTAAAACGTCTCGCAATGGAAAAGGAAAACAAGCATTTGTTATTGGATAAGTCCAGGCAGTCCCTCGCTGTTTTGTTCCTTTTGGTGGCTAATGAACCCCCTGCGAACAGGTTATTTCAAACAAAGGCATTGACCTACTCAGGGTTCTATAGTGGTGCCTGAAGTTCTTCCACTCCTCAATGTTGCTAGTGTCATAGATGGCATCGATGAGGTCTTCACACTCAGGTTCGTCCATGATGCTAATAAGGGTCAGGTCATCCCCCACCAAAAGACAGTTCCAGAATTGAAGAACATAACCTGTGGCTTGGGCCGTAGCGATCACATCATTGCGGTAGCGCTTTGGAGGCATTTATGCAATGCAGGTTGAGTCCGCGCTCAAGTGGTAATAAGAGTAACAGCTGACTGGTCCGATTTTGTTTGTTTTTTCTTTGTAGCGGTAACGGCGGTTTCTCTCTCCTGAGGTAAATGTTGGGCTGTTCTGAAGCTTGTTTGTCCACAGGGGGCTATTTCGGGGAGGCACGACGGCAATGGTGTTATGTGATATTTTGTATGGCCCATAAAACCCTGCAGCCACTGCCGGGTGGCGCAGCAGCCAAATTACTTCTGTGTCACATGTAACAAGCTCACTCGTGCTCAATCACTTTCATGCTACCTAACCCCTTAGACTGGACAATGGAACTGCTTACAGACAAGAACACACAGTTGCTATGTTTGTGACTGACCACCTAGCCACAAGAGAATACCATTGGACAGGTGTGTGGATGGAAAATCAAGCACATGACTAATACGTTGGCTTCCTGCTGGAATGTTTCTGAAGTAAGTGGTGGACTGTATCTATAAATAATGTATATAAATAATAATTTGATACTGCCATGGTTGCTAATGATCGCAGGATTACAAGCATTTAAAACAGGGCAAGGGATTTATCCAAAGGTATGATGGTTGGCTTATGGGCTTTTGAAGGTGTCTATCAGGAAAATATATACCATTTGGCATTGGTACAATGTTCAGACTACAATGTAATTATCTAATTAAGCTTATTAAACAAATTCACTCCATTCTGAAATGGGTCCTTTTTTTTACGCACAAAATGATTTTGTATTCATTTCAATAGAGACAAAGAAAACACCTCATCAACAATCACTGTCTCAAGTCTAGAGCTTAGAGACAAAGTAATTATCATCATGATGCCAGTTCCATTACCACTGATTATATACATTAATCTCTGCAATTACCTCAGACATATGTCATAATAGTGACATATAAGTCATCTGTCACCGTGTGTGACATATAACTACAATCGTTAAATGTAAAAACATTTTTTTACATATTCTAATACAGTGGTTTCCAAACTGTGGGTTGAGGGTGCCAATTCAGCCGCGCAGACTACCACGTAGACTACCGACCACACCCGTTGCCACGCCACCTGTCACGCCCACCGCTTAAGCCCCTTTTTGATCCAGAGAAATGTGTTACAAATCATTCCAGAATTATACAGTCCATTTTTTTTAAAACTGGTCACAAGAAGCCATACTCAAATCTAATGTTTTGAGGAAGACGGTGTTATTCATTTGTGTTTAACTTATTCTTCGGTCTGTGAATGTTTTTTCATCGCTTAGCCTTATGGTGGGTCTCGACTCAAAAGACACCTCAGTTGGTGGGTCACAAAGCAAAACATTTTGGGAAGCCCTTGTTCTAATAAGACCATGTTACTTACCTTCCCCCCTGGCCACCCAGCGCATGTCCCCTCCCTGGGGCTCGATGATGAGGTTCGACGTGACGCCCCTGGGGAAGAAGCGCTGCACAGCGTCCGCATCCCCAGTATAGATTGCGTTCTGGATGACCAGGTCATGGCACACAGCTGGGGGTCTAACATAGGTGCAGGACCTCGTAGGTGCAGGGCCTACCCTGTCCCTGGCCTCTTTCTTCAGCATGTAGCCGTTGAGCTGGTGGCTGGCTAGCTGCTTCTTGTACTTGTCTCTCTCCAGCATGTCCTCGTCCAGCTGGAGGGAGCGCAGGGCCATGGGGGTGAAGACGAAACTGCCTCCTCCCGACATGTTGAAATATTGGCTGACTGGCTGGCTTCTCGCTTCCCACAGTGTGAGGGTAGTCAAAGATCTGGTTGAAATTGTTCTTTCTATGTGTCTCTCTCGGCCTGTCTCTGTCCCCCTCTCTATGATTCTGTCTCTTTTTCTGACTGACTCTTTCAGTATTTCTATGTCTCTCTCTTTGTCTCTGTGTGTCTGTCTCGTGCCTACTCTCTGCCTCCCAGCCATTCAGTTGGGTTGTTTTGATATCTAATATGAGAGCCTCCCTGCAGCATGAGCAGAAGGGCTATTTTTACCATCACTCACATGGCAACTTTGCCTCCCCTGGTAATCTATAGCCAGTGTCAAGCCTGTTGCCCCTGTATTTCGACGTGTCATAAAACTGTCTCCAAACAAACCAGAAATTTCCTCAGTGTGTTATTGGAAACATCCATGATTTCAGCCACAATATCACATCTGATTTTAGAGAAAGTAAAATTGTCTGGTTCTCCTTTTGCAGGGAAAACTGCTCTGTGATTTGACAGTGGCTGGGATAATACCACATACCACAATAACATATAGGGTGAGTGTAACTCACATGAAGGTCAAGTATCTTCCTTCTCACTGGGTCTGGTGAAATCAACCCCGTAGAAACAAGCAGGGTCATCTGGTTCATTGTAGAGTAAACTATCCACTGCACTGACAAACAGATCATTTTAATCATTTGCTATATATTCTAATGACATAAGTAATATGTATTTTCAACTGACATGCAACAGACATACAGTACCAGTCAAAAGTTTGGGCACAGCTACTCATTCAAGGTTTTTTCTTAATTTTTTACTATTTTCTACATTGTAGAATAATAGTGAAGACATCAAAACTATGAAATAACACATATGGAATCATGTAGTAACCAAAAAAGTGTTTAACAAATCAAAATATATTTTATATTTGAGATTCTTTGCCTTGATAACAGCTTTGCACACTCTTGGCATTCTCTCAACCAGCTTCATGAAGTAGTCACCTGGAATGCATTTCAATTAACAGTTGTGCCTTGTTAAAGTTAATTTGGGGAATTTCTTTCCTTCTTAATGCGTTTGAGCCAATCAGTTGTGTTGTGACAAGCTAGGGGTGGTATACAGAAGATAGCCCTATATATTAAGTCCATATTATGTAAAGAACAGTTCAAATAAGCAAAGACAAATGACAGTCTATCACTACTTTAAGACATGAAGGTCAGTCAATCTGGAAAATGTCAAGAACTTAGAAAGTTTCTTCAAGTGCAGTCGCAAAAACCATCAAGCGCTATGATGAATCTGGCTCTCATGAGGACCACCATAGGAAAGGAAGACCCAGAATTACCTCTGCTGCAAAGAATAAGTTCAATACAGTTAACTACACCTCAGATTGCAGCCCAAATAAAGGCTTCACAGAGTTCAAGTAACAGACACATCCCAACATCAACTGTTCAGAGGAGACTGCTTGAATCAGGCCTCCACTACTAAAGGACACCAAAAAGAAGAAGAGACCAAGAAACAAGAGCAATGGACATTCGACCGGTGGAAATCTGTCCTTTGGTCTGATGAGTCCAAATTGGAGATTTTTGGTTCCAACCGCCGTGTCTTTGTGAGATGCAGAGTAGGTGAACAGATGATCTCTGCATGTGTGGTTCCCACCGCGAAGCATGTGATGGTTTCATGGTGATTTGTTGGTGACACTGTCAGTGATTTATTTAAAATTCAAGGCACACTTAACCAGCATGGCTACCACAGCATTCAGCAATGATACTAAATGACAGACAGGACACTGTGTATTTTCTGATGGTGTTAAGTCAGGTTTCCTTGATATTATGAAAAGAGTGCCACAGGGGTCGATTTTGGGTCCTATACTTTTTACTGTCTATATAAACAATATTGGTTTCTCTGAAAACAATTGTAACCTTCACTTGTATGTGGGCGATACTGTTGTGTATTCTGTTGCCCCTTCTATTGACCAGGCTCTATCTGATCTACATTCTGTCTTCATTGTTTAACAGAAAACCTTTATTGACCTTAAACTAGTATTGAATGTCAGTAAAACTAAGTATACACTGAGTGTACAAAACATTAAGAACACCTTCCTAATACTGAGTCCCCCCTCCCCATTCTTGATACGCACAGGAAACTGTTGAGCGTTGAAAACCCAGCAGCGTTGCAGTTCTTGACACAAACCGGTGCACCTGGCACCTACTACCATACTATGTCCAAAGGCACTTAAATCTTTTGTCTTGCCCATTCACCCTCTGAATGACACACAATGTCTCAATTTTCTCAAGGCTTAAAAATCCTTCTTTTACTCTGTCTCCTCCCCTTCATCTACACTGATTTAACAGGAGACATCAATAAGGGATAAAAATCCAATCACATTTTATTGGTCACATACACAAGTTTAGCAGATTATATTGTGGGTATAGCGAAATTATTGTATTCCTAGCTCCAAGAGTGCAGTAATATCTAACAATACGCACAAACATAAAAAATAAATATAGAAATATTAGGATGAGCAATGTCGGAATCCATAGTTTGAATAAATAAATATATATACAGTGCCTTCAGAAAGTATTCAGACCCCTTGACTTTTTCCACATTTTGTTACGTTATAGCCTTAATCTAAATTGGATTAAATTAAAACATTTCCTCTGCAATCTACACACAATACCCCAAAATGACAAAGCTAAAACAGTTTTTTAGCATTTTTTAGAAATGTATTTAAATAAAAAAACAGAAAAACATTATTTACATAAGTATTCAGACCTTTTGCTATGAGACTCGAAATTGAGCTCAGGTGCATCATGTTTCCATTGATCATCCTTGAGATGTTTCTACAACTTGATTGGAGTCCACCTGTGGTAAATTCAAATGATTGGACATGATTTGGAAAGGCACACACCTGTCTATATAAGGTCCCACAGGAATTGTCCGTAGACCTCCGAGACAGGATTGTTTCGAGGTACAGATCTGGGGAAGGGTACCAAAAAAGGTCTGCAGCATTGAAGGTCCCCAAGAAGACAGTGGCCTCCATCATTCTTAAATAGAAGAAGTTTGGAACCAACAAGACTGTTCCTGGAGCTGGCCGCCAGGCCAAACTGAGAAATCGGGGGAGAAGTGCCTAGGTCAGGGAGGGGACCAAGAACCCAATGATCACTCTGACAGAGCTCCCGAGTTCCTCTGTGGAGATGGGAGAACCTTCTAGAAGGACAATCATCTCTGCAGCACTCCATCAATCAGGCCTTTATGGTAGAGCGACCAGACGGAAGCCATTCCTCAGTAAAAGGCACATGACAGCCCGCTAGGCAACCTAAAGACCCTCAGACCATGAGAAACAAGGTTCTCTGGTCTGATGAAACCAAGATGAAACTCTTTAGCCTGAAAGCCAAAAGACACGTCTGGAGGAAACCGGGCACCATCCCTTTGGTGAAGCATGGTGGTGGGGATGTTTTTCAGCGGCAAGGACTGGGAGACAATTCAGGATCGAGGCAAAGATGAACGGAGCAACGTACAAAGAGATCCTAGATGAAAACCTGCTCCAGAGTGCGCAGGACCTCAGACTGGGGCGAAGGTTCACCTTTCAAAGGGACAACGACCGCAAGCACACAGCCAAGACAACGCAGGAGTGGCTTCGGGACAAGTCTCTGAATGTCCTTGAGTTGCCCAGCCCGGACTTCAACCCGATCGAACATCTCTGGAGAGCCCTGAAATTAGCTGTGCAGCAACGCTCCTCATCCAACCTGACAGAGCTTGAGAGGATCTGCAGAGAAAAATAGGAGAAACTCCCCAAATACAGGTCTGCCAAGCTTGTAGCGTCATACCCAAGAAGACTCGAGGTTGTAATCGCTGCCAAAGGTGCTTCAATAAAGTACTGAGTAAAGGGTCTGAATACTGTTTTTGGTTTGTTATTATGGGGTATTGTGTGTAGATTGATGAGACATTTAAAAAAAAAGATTTTAGAATAGGGCTGTAACCTAACATAATGTGGAAAAAGTCAGTGTCTGAATTCTTTTTGAAGGAATACTCGGACTCCCGAGTGGCACAGCGGTCTAAGGCACTGCATCTCCGTGCTGGAGGCGACACTACAAACCCTGGTTCAATTCAAGGCTATATCACAACCGGCTGTGATTGGGAGTCCCATAGGGCGGCACACAATTGGCCCAGCATCGTTAGGGTTTGGCCGCCGTAGGCTCTCCTTGTAAAAAATTATTTGTTCTTAACTGACTTGCCTCGTTAAATAAAGGTTTATACAGTTGAAGTCGGAAGTTTACATAGACTTAGGTTGGAGTCATTACAACTTGTTTTCTTGTTAACAAACTATTGTTTTGGCAAGTCAGTTAGGACATCTACTTAGTGCACAAGTAATTTTTCCAACAATTGTTTACAGACAGATTATTTTACTTATAATTCACTGTATCACAATTCCAGTGGGTCAGAAGTTTACATACACTAAGTTGACTGTGCCTTTTAACAGCTTGGAAAATTCCAGAAAATGATGTCATGGCTTTAGAAGCTTCTGATAGGCTAATTGACATCATTTGAGTCAATTGGAGGTGTACCTGTGGATGTATTTCAAGGCCTTCCTTCGAACTCAGTGTCTCTTTGCTTGACATCATGGGAAAATCAAAAGAAATCAGCCAAGACCTCTGAAAAGAATTCTAGACCTCCACAAGTCTGGTTCATCCTTGGGAGCAATTTCCAAACGCCTGAAGGTACCACGTTCATCTGTACAAACAATAGTACGCAAGTATAAACACCATGGGACCACGCAGCCGTCATACCGCTCAGGAAGGAGACGCGTTCTGTCTCCTAGAGCTGAACGTACTTTGGTGCGAAGAGTGCAAATCAATCCCAGAACAACAGCAAAGGACATTGTGAAGATGCTGGAGGAAACAGGTACAAAAGTATCTATATCCACAGTAAAACGAGTCCTATATCGACATAACCTGAAAGGCCGCTCGGCAAGGAAGAAGCCACTGCTCCAAAACCAGACTACGGTTTGCAACTGCACATGGGGACAAAGATCGTACATTTTGGAGAAATGTCCTCTGGTGTGATGAAACAAAAATAGAACTGTTTGGCCATAATGATCATGTTGTGGGGGTGCTTTGCTGCAGGAGGGACTGGTGCACTTCACAAAATAGATGGCATCATGAGGTAGGAAAATTATGTGGATATATTGAAGCAACATCTCAAGACATCAGTCAGGAAGTTAAAGCTTGGTCGCAAATGGGTCTTCTAAATGGACAATGACCCCAAGCATACTTCCAAAGTTGTGGCAAAATGGCTTAAGGACAACAAAGTCAAGGTATTGGAGTGGCCATCACAAAGCCCTGAACTCAATCCCATAGAAAAATTGTGGGCAGAACTGAAAAAGTGTGTGTGAGCAAGGAGGCCCACAAACCTGACTCAGTTACACCAGCTACACCAGCTCTGTCAGGAGGAATGGGCCAAAATTCACCCAATTTATTGTGGGAAGCTTATGGAATGCTACCTGAAACGTTTGACCCAAGTTAAACAATTTAAAGGCAATGCTACCAAATACTAATTGAGTGTATGTAAACTTCTGAACCTCTGGGAATGTGATGAAAGTAATAAAATCTGAAATAAATCATTCTCTCTACTATTATTCTGACATTTCACATTCTTAAAATAAAGTGGTGATCCTAACTGACCTAAGACAGGGAATTTTTACTGGGATTAAATGTCAGGAATTGTGTTTAAATGTTTAAATGTAGTTTAAATGTATTTGGCTAAGGTGTATGTAAACTTCCGACTTCAACTGTATATACATTACCAGTCAAAAGTTTGGACACAGCTACTCATTCTGTCACAGATCAATCAATGTAAGCTAAATATGATGTGGCTATTGATGGTTCCTGTCACACCCTGATCTGTTTCACCTGTCTTTATGATTGTCTCCACCCCCCTCCAGGTGTCGCCCATCTTCCCCATTATCCCCAGTGTATTTATACCTGTATTCTCTGTTTGTCTGTTGCCAGTTCATATTGTTTTGTCAAGCCTTCCAACGGTTTTCCCTTGCTCCAGTCTTTCTCTAGTTCCTATTTTCTAGTTTTACCAGTTTTGACCATTCTGCCTGCCCTGATCCTGAGTCTGAGCCTGCCTGCCATTCTGTACCTTGTCACACCTCCCTTGATTACTGACCTCAGCCTGCCCTGACCCTGAGCCTGCCTGCCGTTCTGTACCTTTCGGACTCTGATCTGGATTACTGACCTCTGCCTGCCCTTGACCTGTGCTTTGCCTGCCCCCCTGATTTTGTTATAAACTTTTGTTACTTCGAAACTGTCTGCATCTGGGTCTTCTCCTGAGCCTTGACATTCAAGGGTTTTTCTTTTTAAAATATTTTCTACATTGTAGAATAATAGTGAAGATATCAAAACTATAAAATAACACATATGGAATCAGGTAGTAACCAAAAAAGTGTTATGGATTGTATGTGGATAGAATATATAATATATCTGAAGAATACATAGGATAGAATTGTCATGCCCTGACCTGTTTCACCTGTCCTTATGCTTGTCTCCACCTCCCTCCAGGTTTTTCCCTTCTTCCCAATTATCCCCTGTGTATTTATACCTGTGTTCTCTGTCTGTTTGTTGCCAGTTCGCCTTGTTTGTTCAAGCTAACCAGTGTTTTTCCTGTCAGCTCCTATCATTTCCCAGCTTCTCTTTCCTTGTCCTGGATTTCTGATCTCTGCCGGTCCCTGACCCTGAGTCTGCCCGCCGTCCTGTACCTTTGCCTTACCCTGGATTTTCGACCCCTGCCTGCCTTGACCTGTCTTTGCCTGCCCCTGTTGCTACAATAAACAGTGTTACTTCGACAGTCTGCATCTGGATCTTACCCTGATTCCTGATAAGAATAGTATATGTACAGGAATAGTTGAATAGGATGGCCGTGACTAGAATACAGGATATATGAAATGGGTAAAACAATATGTAAACATTATTAAAGTTACCAGTGTTCCATGTCTATGTACATAGGGCAGCAGCCTCTAACGTGCAGTGTTGAGTAGCCGGGCGGTACCTGGCTAGTGACAGTAACTAAATTCAGGGAGGTTACTGGTTGGAGGCCGGCTAGTGATACCTATTTAACAGTCTGATGGACTTGAAATAGAAGCTGTTTTTCAGGCTCTTGGTCCCAGCTTTGATGCGCCTGTACTGATCTCGCCCTCTGGATGATAGCAGGGTGAACAGGCCGTGGCTCGAGTGGCTGAGGTCCTTGATGATCTTCTTGGCCTTCCTGTGACACTGGGTGCTGTAGATGTCCTGGAGGGCAGGCAGTGTACCCCCGATGATGCGTTGGGCTGACTGAACCACTCTTTGGAGAGCCCTGCGGTTGCGGATCATAGCTTTCACCTGGTCAGTCTATGTCATGGAAAGAGCATAATGTTTTGTACACTCAGTGCATGTTGTTTTCTAGAGTGCATAAAAATGACAGAACTTACTTCAGTATATGTACTTTGGATGTTGCCCACATTGATCTGTGCATTGGGATAGAAGACCAAGTCTTTTAAAACGCATATTGATGAGTTAGCTATACTGAAGAAGCACAAAAAGGGGCTTCTTGTATGGAAAATCCTGCCTCCTGCCTCTCGCTTAATGCTAGAAAGTCGATCGTTCAATCGGCGTACCTACCGGTCCTACACTATGGCACCACTTCTTTAAAGCCATTAGATGCAGTTTACGATAGCGCACTTCGTTTTATTATTGGCTACAGGTTCAGTACACATCACTGCATTCTTTACCAGGCTGCCCCTCTTTGATGTCACGTAGGTTGATTCATTGCTCTTTTTTCATTTCTAACACTCTCTTACAAAAACTCCCGCTGTACCTAACATAAATAATAACTTTTAGACCTACGAGTTACCATACCTGGTCATGGCTAACTCTGGAAACCCCTTGGGTCTCCTCAGAATTAGGTAAATCAGCTTTTAGTTTCTTTGCACCCAAAGTATGGAACAATCTTGCTACAGAGTTCCCTACAATGTGCTGGTGCCTGTCGGGCAGTTAAACATTTTGATTGGGGACCTCTTTGCTGAGGAATGTGATTGTTTTTCTTGAGTGTGTAATTTTATATATTTGTATTATATTGTATTTTGTAAATTGTGTGTATGCAGGACTGCCTTGCAAAAGAGACCTTGGGACTCCTTGTCAAAATAAAGGTAAAATAAAATATATAAATTGATACATATCCATCCTCTCCAAAGCAAAATTACAAGATAAAAACACTAACTGGTATAGTTAGTGTAAGGTTGGTTAAAATGAGTCTTTAAGCCCAGTATATTTTTGCTTGGGCCTTAATGGCCATGAACACCCTGTAGCCACATGGCTTCTACATTAAAGAACATTAGGCTGAACGAGTGGCCTGGACACCGCTGGTTCACTCAACCCCACGGGTAGTAGTGTTATGATGGTGGAGGGGCGGCACAAAATGAACTCCCTCAAAGTCTCAGTACTACTCACTGGAACAGCTAATCAAATGGCTACCCAGACTAGTTACATTGACACCCCCCATTTTTACGCTACTGTTACTATTTGTTTATTATCCATGCATAATCACTTTACCTCTACCTACATGTACATATTACCTCAATTACATCAACTAACCTGTGCCCCCACACATTGACTCTGCACCGGTACCCCCTGTATATAGCCTCGCTACTGTTATTTTACAGAATATTTTTATTTTTATCATTTTTTAAATTTATTTTACTTCATTTTATTTTAGTAAATACTTTCTTACCACTTATTTTTCTTAAAACTGCATTGTTGGTTAAGGGCTTGTAAGTAAACATTTCACTGTAAGGTCTACAACTGTTGTATTCGGCACATGTGACAAATAAAGTTTGATTTGATTTTTGATTTGATTTGATCTGGAACACACATTTCCTTTTGAAGGATAGAACTCCATTTTCCTAGGCTTGAATACACTGTGCCCATCATCCACACATAGGGCTACTTACTGTGCCTTGAGGGTTTTGATTCTAAAGATGTGTTTATATGAGTGGTGCCTTTGTGGAGTGAAAATCTCAAGATCCTATACAACTACCACAGTAAATTTGAAATGATCATTGAATTGTTCTGGCAGCATTAATCTACAGCCTGGGGTGTTTATGATACACTCTCTTCAGTTTGTTTGTTAATCGGTTTATCATATGTCTGTACATAGCCTATAGTGGATTATTGTGCTGTCTACAATAGCTTCCTGCTTGTGTGTTCTTAGAGAGAGAAAGACATTTCTGCTAATCTGAATTGCACTAGTACCTGTGGAAGAACTTCTGATTATATTTTGGAGTGCCTTCTTCTCTTTTCCATCAGAAAACATTGACTCACATTCGCCTCTTATCTACATCTTAAAAACTATTCTGGTATTCTGGACTTTGAAACACACATTACTAGAGAGAGACTGGGAATATTGTTTTCTGCTGCTGGAGTGGAGTACATCCTTTTAAATGATACCCCTAATGAGTTTATAATATGCATCTGGGCTACCTCCTCTCTACTTTGATGTCTTCCAAATGGCCCGGGTGTCATCAGCAAAACATGTAGGCACTTTCCCGCCTCATTGACTCCCAAATGTATTTTAAATATCATTCCTGGTAACGCAATTATTTAAAACGCTGAACTAAATACTTACTAATGGAGAAAAAGACAGTGACTTCGATAAATTCATTTCTCAAATGGTGTGCTTTCTTTTATTTTTTCTCCCTTTTTTTACTGAAGCGGGGACGACGGAATCACACATCTGTGGACATTCTAAATCTTTTTACTTCCTCATTCTCCATTTACCAGCAGCTGTCTGTCTGTATGGTGTTTCTGCATTGTGGTCAACCTCCTCAAACGACAGTTAGCAACTGGACATTGAAAACAGCTAATGAGCTAATGAGTCTGTAGCTCTTCATTTATTCTTCATTAATGCAATTAAGGAATTAGTTCCCTCTGATTACCAAGATCATAATGCAGTTTTGAGTACTCCTAACTATGGAATCATGCATTTATAAAGTGGATGGAATTAAATTATCTATAGCCCTCCCTTCAGGCAGTAAGCTACATTCATAATGGAAAGTACGCAGTACAGTAGTTACAAAAAAAAGTACTTCAGAATCAGAATGCAGGATTATGTTTAGGGGCCAGTGGATTGCACCGCAAACTTCTAGAGGTTTGCGGGAAGGGACTACCTTCATTGTGAAACTGTAGCTTGTGATGGTGCAGTCGTATCACTCATCTAAAGACCTATTTAGTCATAAGGGGTCACCATGGAAACAGGGCGGGAAACGAGGGGCTAATGGAGCGCCTTTAACAAGCTGACACTTCCCCTGTGCACTTTTACTTCCTCATAGAATTCCTAATGTGTCATTTGAGCCTTGGCCTATAAGGCATTTGGAGCGCTATATGACACACTCAGTATGCCTCTGTGTAGGCTGTTCTTTGAGAGGCCATTATGGGCCACAAATGCCTGGCGAAGGCAGGAAAGGCAGGCCTATGACTCATACCCACATTTGATGCCAATCAAGGTCCTCAAAGAAGAGCTTAGCCTACACCAAGACATGTCGGATGCCAGTCCAACCAACCTCAGTCTCCATCGCATCACTTTGTTGCTAGAAATATTAGGGAAAACAAAAATGCATTTATAGACCCTTTGAACTGTTGGTTGATGGAAGCTCTGTACAATTCTGTGAAGGCATGATTACTTTCTCCCCCCTATAAACCCCTAAGCCCTAAACTCATGGCCTAGCCTAGGCCCTATAATGTATTGTCTGTCGTTACGGATTGCAATTGTCTTCCCTATAATGCACTGATCGCCATGCAAATATCCCCTTGCTTCATTATGACAATTGAGAGGTTCATATTTCAACCTAATAGTTCTTCTATAACTTTAACCATCTATCTCAACCTCATTTCATTGCGAGTGCTGTTAATACGCGCTTCCCCGCCAAGTGGAACATTTTCTAATGATGCAGCTCTCTCTCGTACCCAAAACAAGGCAGGCGAGCCCGGTGCTTCTGCATCAGTCACTAATGTATCCATCCATAATGTGTTTATAACACTCTCCCTAAAGGAGACAGCAATGACTACAAAGAGCGAGGAGAGTGAGGAGGAAAAGAGCCGGGCTGGAGTGGGGATCTTATGGGGTTGGTGAGGGGGGGAGCATGATATACACAGGCAGTCGCACAAATGATGGTCATGATGATAATAATTTACAAAAACACTACTGCCAAGCTATTAATGATGGCATCAGATCACACCCGTGGTAATATGTCCATAGATGTGATGTCATTAGCAACATATCAAGAAGACACATCGGAAATGGATGCCATGAGTGTGATAGGGGGAGGAGAGACTGTCTGGTATACAAGCACATTAACTCTGAATGCTGATTGACTTTCTGGGCTGTTGATAAGGGTAATAGCTACAAGTCTAGGGGTAATAGGTAGATGTACGGGGTGATGTAAACATTATCCTAATTGTAAAGACCTCCATCATTTCATTTTCTCCTCATTAGACTTCATTAGTGTTATTACTTAGTAATCAAAGACTATTCAGTGAATTCTTATGATTATAGGCTAGACGTGTATTATTCAATTAGAAAATGTAAGCAGGAAGCTGTATCACTTGCATTCTCTTTGGCTTGTCTTCCGCTTTGAATGTCAGCAGCTCAACAAAATATATTTAGATGGTTTATAACATGACATACCTAACCTATTGATGCATTCTTTTCCTCCAAAGTTCTCAGCTTGATATGTGGAGGAGAGAGGCATGGATTTATTACATTTGTTTAAGATATTGCTTTGACATAAGACTAATTGTATAGAAAGCAAGTAAATGCAATTTGATCCAAATCAATTACTGCATTCTAAAATATATCAGGTTAATGGTTTATATTCTACAGGGCCTTTTCTTAGGCTGTGTTTACACAGGCAGCCCAATTCTGATTGGGCTCTGAAAAAGATCTGATGTGATTGGTCCAGAGACCAATTATTGGAAAAAGAGATCCGAATTAGGCTGCCTGTTTAAATGCAGCCATAGATTGCCCTCTGTATTGGGGAAGAAGGACTGGGAAATCGCACGTTTTTATCCTCACAGTATTGGTTCTCTAGATTATCTCATTTATCTTCTACAAAATCTTCAGCTCACACTACAGAGCTCACCAGTCCTAAAAAACAGAAATGAGTTGCCTCTGGTTCGATCAGCCATCTCTATGGGGAAAATGAATGGGGGAAAAGAATTGGGTTTTGGGATGAATGCAGAAAATAAGTTCTGAGGTTAACAAAGGCTTAGGAGATCTTATACATACTGTTCTATCAAATCCGTCAGTTAACATGACCTTTATGAATGATGAAGCTTTTTATATGCTTTGTGATTTTTTTATTACATTAAATGCTTCAAAACTCACAAAAGTGACGTTAGCTGATGAAAATTCTCATAGAAAATGTATAAAATCTCCTAAACCTGTGAATACCACAGACCTTATTTTTGGCATTTATCCAAAAACACTTCAAAAACTCCATACATTTTCCCATGGGCTTTAGCCAACGAATCACGACAGAGTAAGTGCCTAAGAAAAGACACCATTACTATCGCTCCCTATACTAAATCATTCATATGGTTGTGACATAATTGTGACATAAACCACAATTTATATAACATAAAAAAATCGATTGAGGGAAACCTTTTCAAGCAACCATCTACTACTTTTTTTTTACATTAAAAGATTGACATAGCCCATGAATCAGATAGGTGCAGTGATGTAAATTGAGCTAAATGACCAAAAGTATGTAGAACAAACTGTTGCCACAGAGTTGGAAACACAGAATTGTCTAGAATGTCATTGTATGCTGTAGCATTAAGATTTCCCTTCACTGGAACTAAGGGGCCTAGACCGAACCATAAAAAACAGCCCCAGACAATTATTCCTGCTCCAACAAAATTTACAGTCGGCACTATGCATTCGGGCAGGTAGCGGTCTCCTGGAATCCGCCGAACCCAGATTTGTCCATCAGACTGGCAGATGGAGAAGCGTGATTCATCACTCCAGAGAATGCGTTTCCACTGCTCCAGAGTCCAATGGCGGCGAGCATTACACCACTCCAGCCAACACTTGGCATTGCACATGGTGATCTTAGGCTTGTGTGCGGCTGCTCGGCCATGGAAACCCATTTCATGAAGATCCCGACAAACAGTTATTGTGCTGAAGTTGCTTCCAGAGGCAGTTTGGAACTCGGTAGTGAGTGTTGCAACTGAGGACAGACGATTTGTACGCGCTACGTACGTCAGCACTCGGTGGTCCCGTTCTGTAAGCTTGTGTGGCCTACCACTGCACGGCTCCTAGATGTTTCCACTTCACAATAACAGCACTTACAGTTGACAGGGGCCTAAATTTGACAAACGGACTGGTTGGAAAGGTGTCATCCATGTTGAAAGTCACTGAGCTCTTCAGTAAGGCCATTCTACTTTCAATATTTGTCTCCGGAGATTGCATGGCTGTGTGCTCAATTTTATACACCTGAGAGCAACGGGTGTGGCTGAAATAGCCAAATCCACACATTTGAAGGCGTGTCCACATACCTTTGATATATAGTGTACCTGCATGGGGTCTGGGTATAGGTTGCCAATGTTATGATGAGGGTATTTGATGTATATGCTCTGACTAATAGGCTAGATACTGTTCACAACAAAACATGACTAAAGCAATGGTCCCATCTAGTGGTGAAAAATGAACATTGCAGAAGTTTTGAATCAAATCATGAGGACATAAATGTTTTATTTGATTTGATTTATTTCACCTTTATTTAACCAGGTAGGCTAGTTGAGAAAAAGTTCTCATTTACAACTGCGACCTGGCCAAGATAAAGCAAAGCAGTTCGACACATACAACAACACAGAGTTACACATGGAATAAACAAACATACAGTCAATAATACAGTAGAAAAAGTCTATATACAGTGTGTGCAAATGAGGTAAGATAAAGGAGCTAAGGCAATAAATAGGCCATGGTGGCAAAGTAATTACAATATACCAATTAAACACTGGAGTGATAGATGTGCAGAAGATGAATGTGCAAGTAGAGATACTGGGGTGTAAAGGAGCAAGATAAATTATTTAATTAATGAGACAACATACATTTAGTGCATTTATTTACCAAAAAGAAATGAGTCAACCTTAATATTAGTCAGTGGTGCATCCCTGCACAAGTCCTTGACAACAGCCTGGTATCATACACTAGACGTAACATAGTAAATGTAAACCTGCAACACTCAAATTAGTATGATACTGTATGTTACGCTTGATATGGTTACAACGCCAACATGTAGCAACTCAAAGGTTGTGTGTGCGAATTCCATCATGGACAACTTTAGCAACGTTTCAGCTACTTACTACTTTTTAGTTATTTCACAACAACTTAGCATATTAGCTAACCCTTCCCCTGACCTTTTAACCTAATTCCTAACCTTAACCCCTAGCCTAGCTATCATATTGTGCCTAATAGAATATAATGAATAAATCTTGCCTAACTAACTTGGAACTAACTACTTGCTGTGTGTTATTTTCTTCAACTTGATGACGTGCTCTTTCTTTGGCTCTAGGTCCATCCCGGCACGGGCATCTCCAGTAGGGCAATGAGCGTCACGAATTCCTTTGGCTGCAACCTGGTCTTAGAGCATTACGCTTTATTCTGTAAATCCGTGAATAATTTATAGTAGTATGTAATGTTACATTTCGTATGGTATGTATTAATTTGTGGATGTTCATCATCCATTTCGTATCATATGTTACAAATTACGATTCGTGCATGTTACGAATTTGCAAAACGTACAATATGTTATCAATTATCAAAATTATGTTACGAATTCCAATTTATTGTTTTTATAATATTAGCTAGGTGGCTAATGTTAGCTAGCTACCTAACGTTAGATAGGCAAACTACAATCACAGATGATAGGTTAAAAGTATCTTTGCTATAACCTCGTCTCTTAAGTAAAGCTTTATTGATATAAACCACGTAAGTTTATCTTCTCTTGGCAAGACAACATCCCTGGTCATCCACACTGCCTCTGATCTGGCGGACACTCTAAACACAAATGCTTTGTTTATAATTATGTCTTGAGTGTTGGAGCGTGCCTCTGACTATCCGTCAATAAAAATTTTTTTAAAAATGGTTCTGTCTGGTTAGCTTAATATAAGGAATTTGAAACGGTTTATACTTTCACTTTTCATACAGTACTATTTAGCAATTCCATTTACCTTTGATACTTAAGTATATTTAAAACCAAATAATTTTAAACTTTTTAAACTGGGTGACTCACTTTTACTAGAGTCATTTTCTATTAAGATATCTTTACTTTTACTGAAGTATGACAATTGAGTACTTTTTCCACCACTGCCCTTCTTCTTGGTTAAACACATCCTTATTCATTTTAGAAACTTGTAAGATACAAAAGAACAAACAGTACTTCACAAGACCTACCTTTTGATACAGTCAAAATATGATCAATTGTATTGAGATACTGAAGGCACTCTTATGGTCTATTGCACAGTAGCCTAATTCCCACCTCATAAAGCCGTCGCCATCACTTGATAAGAATTAGTCGACAGCTCACGTGGTGTCCTGCATATATTTCTATATTGTCAGATATACAAATCAGTCTGTCATTCATGCGCAATCCACTGGGTGTCGCGCGTGCACCAGCTTTATACGCATTAATAAGCATTTCATCAATAACAGTCATTATCACCTCAAGTGGTTCAGATTGTGTAGTAAGTGATAATTCATTTTCTTGTACAATGGCGATAGTGGTCACAGTGCATAATGGTCCTTGACAGTGTGTATAATTTGTATGAAAGTAACATTTTCAGCATGGCAAATTGGCTGAATATTTTTGTTATCCATCATTGGAAGATTCCTGTAGTTCAAGAGACACCAAAACAGCATGCAATCATACAAAGGTACACATTTCTTACTATTGCATACAAATAATGTAGGTAGGCTATCATGGTTATTTCCAGTCTTGGGTTTGCAGTGGTTGTACAGTACCACTGAGCTCATGGTCATAATTTAGAGTGTAGGGGAAAATAGTGTTTTGCCAGGATTTGCACAGTTGTAAGGTTACTGGAAACAGCTGTTGTGGGAATGTCTGTGGTCTGCTCAAATCAAATTTTATTGGTCACGTACACATACAGTATTTTGCAGATGTTATTGCGGTTGTAGCAAAATGCTTGTGTTCCTAGCTCCAACAGTGTAGTACTATCTAACAATACACACACATCTAAAAGTAAAAAGTATGGATTTAAGGAATATAGAAATATTAGAATGAACAATGTCGGAGTATGGACAGTATGTGGATAGAATATGTAGTGTATCTGAAGAATACGTAGGATAGAATAGTATATGTACAGCAATAGTTGAATAGGATGGCCTTGACTAGAATACAGTATACTTATGAAATGGGTAAAACAGTATGTAAACATTATTAAAGTGACCAGTGTTCCATTATTAAAGTGAGCAGTGTTCCATGTCTATGTACATAGGGCAGCAGCCTTTAGGGTGCAGGGTTGAGTAACGGAGTGGTTGCCGGCTAGTGACAGTGAATAAGTTCAGGGTAGGATACTGGGTGGAGGCCGGGTAGTGATACCTATTTAAAAGTCTGGTGGACTTAAAATAGAAGCTGTTTTCCAGTTTCTCGGCCTCATCTTCGATGCACCTGTACTGACCTCGCCTTATGGATGATAGCGGGGTGAACAGGCCGTGGCTCGGATGGCTGAGGTCCTTGATGATTTTCTTGGACTTCCTGTGACAACAGGTGCTGTAGATGTCCTGGAGGGCAGGCAGTGTACCCCCGGTGATGCGTTGGGAAGACCGCGCCACTGTCTGGAGAGCCCTGCGGTTGCCGTACCAGCCAGTGATACAGCCTGACAGGATGCTCTAAATGGTGCATCTGTAAAAGTTTGTGAGTGACTTAGATGACAAGCTGAATTTCTTCAGCCTCCTTAAGCTGTTGCGCTTTCTTCACCACACTGTCTGCGTGGGAGGACCATTTCAGATTGCCACTGATGTGTACACCGAGAAACTTTAAGCGTTTCACATTCTCCACTGCGGCCCCGTCGATGTTGATGGGGGCGTGCTCCCTCTGCTGTCTCCTGAAGTCCACGATCAGCTCCTTTGTTTTGTTGACGTTGAGGGTAATTTTCTTGGCACCACTCAGCAAGGGCCCTCACTTCTTCCCTGTTGGCTGTCTCGTCGTTGTTGGTAATCCGGCCTACCACTGTTGTGTTGTCTGCAAACTTGATGATTGAGTTGGAGGCGTGAGTGGCCACACGGTCATGGGTGAACAGGGAGTACAGGAGGGGGCTGAGTATGCACCCTTGTGTTGAGGATCAGCGTAGTGGATGTGTTGTTGCCTACCTTCTCTACCTGGGGGCGGCCCGTCAGGAAGTCCAGGACCCAGTTGCACAGGGCGGCGTTCAGACCCAGGGCCCTGAGCTTAATGAGGAGCTTGGCGTGTACTATAGTGTTGAAGGATGAGACATAAAACAACGTGTTCATTTAAGAAAAGCGTTACATAACCTAGCATCACAGTAACATCTGTATCTGTTCTGTTTGTGACTGTGTCAGAATGGTCAAGGAAATGATTTTATACCCACAGAAGGATTGATCCTAACTGTCAGTTACCATTCCACGTTCAATTCACTACTATCTAAAGAGGGTCTTTGCGGTTAGTCAGAATTAAATCCATTTGACATTTCAGATGGGAAACCATCTGTCCTGTATTTTGTGAGTCTGTGACAAGGTCTTTGTGATAAATAACATATGTGTGACGCGCAGGAGGCTGCTAAGGGGAGGACGGTTCATAATAATGGACGGAATGGAGTAAATGGAACGGCATCAAACACTTGGAAAGTATATGTTTGATGTATTTGATACCATTCCACTGGTGTTCTGCAACAGACCAAATGTTTTACAACGGTCTGCGACCAATTAAATACACTCCTGAAGTGTTCTGTCCTACAAAGGCAAAATGAAGTAACTACTGTACACTTTTGGTCAAAATTTAATTAAGACTGAAATCAGGCTTTGTAGCGGAGGCTGCTGAGGGAAGGACGATCATAATAATGGCTGGAATGGAGTGAATGGAATGACATCAAAACACATGGAAACCATGAGTTTGATGTATTTTAAATAATTCCACTCATTCTGCTCCAGCCACTACTAAAAGCCTGTCATCCCCAATTAAGGTGCCACCAACCTCCTGTGCTTTGTAGAAGTTTTTTTAATCTTGTGACAAAGTGTCCTGGTTAAATTATGCTCCGTTTCAGAGAAAATAGAGTGTGAAATTTGTAGTAACTACAAAATTCAAGCAAAAATCAAGGCAAGCATTGCTTTGTTCCACTGTGTTTTGACTGCAGTAACCCTCTCTGATATACAAACGCAAAGAGCAGTGAAATGGCCTTAAAGTTTATTTGCTGTTTAGCCAAGTATGTTGTGGGTAGATAATGGATAACGCACTGATGTATCATCTTATTATGAAGTAATATTTTATGCATATCAACCATGACCACTGATTTGACCTATGATCAAAAGTCAAATACATTACCATAGAAATCCAAACAGAATAACAACAAGGAAGTTGGATAAACACATTTAGATTGTAGATAAAGTAAAGTAAAATTTGTTTTAAGTATAAACATTCTACGTGATGAAATAGTCTTTACCTTATGTATAAGAATGTTTGAGGGTTACTACAATAAAACATGAAAACACAACATAAAACCATTAAATCTCAAACTGTTTTCATCAAACAGAAAAACAACAACAAAGTTGGATAAACACATTAGATTGTAGATAATGCACTATATAATGGTTTATATATTGGTTTACATCCCTTTTAGTCAGTATTTCTCATTTGCCAAGATAATCCATCCACCTGCAGGTGTGGCATATCAAGAAGCTGATTAAACAGCATAATCAGTACACAGGTGTACCTTGTGCTGGGGACAATAAAAAGTGACTCTAAAATGTGCAGTTTTGTCACACAACACAATGCCACAGATGTCTCAAGTTTGGAGGGAGCGTGCAATTGGCATGCTGACTGCTGGAATGTCCACCAGAGCTGTTACCATAAGCCACCACCAACATGTAACCCCGCCAGCCCAGGACCTCCACATCCAGCTTCTTCTTCTGCAGGATCGTCTGAGACCAGCCACCCGGACAGCTGATGAAACTGTGTTTTCACAACTGAATAATTTCTGCACAAATTGTCAGAAACCGTCAGGGAAGCTCATCTGCGTGCTCGTCGTCCTCACCAGGGTCTAGACCTGACTGCAGTTTGGTGTCGTAACCGACTTCAGTGGGCAAATGCTCACCTTTGATGGACACTGGCACGCTAGAGAAGTGTGCTCTTCACAGATGAATCCCGGGTTTCAACTGTACCACGCAGATGGCAGACAGCGATGTCAAAATTGTGAACAGAGTGCTCCATGGTGGCGGTGGGGTTATGGTATGAGCAGGCATAAGCTATGGACAACGAACACAATGGCATTTTATCAATGGCAATTTGAATGCACAGAGATACCGTGACGAGATCCTGAGGCCCATTGTTGTGCCATTCATCCGCCGCCGTAAACCTCATGTTTCAGCATGATAATGCACTGCACCATGTCGCAAGGATCTGTACACAATTTTTGGAAGCTTAAAATGTCCCAGTTCTTCCATGGCCTGCATACTGAACAGATAGGTCACCCATTGAGCAGGTTTGGGATGCTCTGGATCAATGTGTACGACAGTGTGTTCTAGTTCCCGCCAATATCCAACTTCGCACGGCCGTTGAAGAGAAGTGGGAAAACATTCCACAGGCCACAATCAACAGCCTGATCAACTCTATGCTAAGGAGATGTGTCATGCTCATGAGGCAAATGGTGGTCACACCAGATACGGACTGTTTTTCTGATCGATGCCCCTACCTTTTTTTCAAGGTATTCCCAGTCATGCGAAATCCATAAATTAGAAACTAATGAATTTATTTAAATTGACTGATTTCCTTATATGAACTGTAACTCAGTAAAATATAAAAAATTGTTGCTTTTAAATTTTTGTTCAGTGTAGTAACACCAACCCCAATGGTGCAACACAATAGGAAAAAGGGAAAGTGGCATGAAAAAGTTAGCTAACATTAGCTAGCAAAACAGACTCATTAAGAAAATGCACAAATCATTTGGCTGGTTAGCAAGCCTAGATTGAACAGAACAAAGCTGGCTGCATTTCCTAAGTTTTTCATCAGATGTTGTTAAAATTAATTACCTCCAAATGAGTTGGGCAGGACTGTTTTCTCCGGCCATGCCAATGCAATGGCGTGAAATGATCAGGTGCCCACTTTAGTCCCTGAAAACAAATGGGAAAAAAACGATTTGCTACATGTCTTTAGCTGGCTAGTAAGTTCACCAATTCATGATTTAAAAACCGTCCGGGTCTTCACAATTGACAGATTGTTGAATCTACAATTAGTTTGTTAAGTTGTTTATCTCTAATCAGCTGATAAGCAGGATGAGATCACCTGCTAGCTAGCTAACGCGTCCGACTTGTTAGCTAGCTTGCACTTGGCAACAGGTTAATGAACACCAATTACTCAACATTTGAATTCACAATTCCTATGAAAGTAATTTGTTGAACAATTTAACATAATTTGGTGAATAAGTAAACATTATTTCTTATTCTTCTGGAAAATGTTCTCAAGTGAGTACTTTTTCACTGTGCCACAAGGTGTTATGGGATATTTTCCTCAGCCAAGGATACTTGGGACTGGGACAACTGAGGTATAAAATGAACGAATTGGGACATGCCAATATTGACGGCCTGGCTAGAAATTCTGCCTCTGAAGGAAGCATCCTTATTATCGCCAACTGATGTCTCGTTAAACCATCAATACTTGCTAAATTCACCCGCACAGCTGATCTCAATTGCAACCATTATTGCTCCCTCATTACCGCTCCCTAAAAGATGCTTGCAACCAAAATCTTTTAAGATATGTTTGCCCTCTGGTTGGTATTGTCATTGCAAGAACTAAGTCCTTTTTGAACAGACTAAGGGTGATTTATCTATTTGACAAGCATTGTAAATACAATGTAAATAAAGTATTTCCTTGTTTAACACTGCAAACCTACTGTGGAAAATGACCTGACACTGTATGAATGGAAACTAATGTTGGTGTAGCTTACTGACAAAATATTTTATTTGTTTCCTATTTATGTTATCCAGTATTGTTATTTCTTAAGAAGATCAGGGGTAAAATAACCCTGGACTGTCCGTATTTGAAATGTGTAACTGCATCAAGTCAATCGGGGGATTTAGTTATTTGTGCCAGAATGGCATGGGCCGGAATTGAACCTACGCTGACCGGGTAGGCATATTCAGTCTCTCCCTATCCCAGTCTGCTGTCCCCACATGCTTCAAGATGGCCAACATTGTCCCTGTACCCAAGAAGGAGAAGATAACTGAACTGAACTAAACCACTATCGCCCCGTAGCACTCACTTCTGTCATCATGAAGTGCTTTGAGAGACTAGTGAAGAATCATATCACCTCCACCTTACCTGCCACGCTAGACCCACTTCAATTTGCATACCGCCCCAATAGGTCCACAGACGATGCAATCGCCATCACACTGCACACTGCCCTATCCCATCTGTACAAGAGGTTCATCAACTACAGCTCAGCATTCAACAACATAGTACACTCCAAGCTCATCATTAAGCTTGAGGCCCTGGGTCTCAATCCCGCCCTGTGCAATTGGGTCCTGGACTTTCTGATGGGCCGCTCCCAGGTGGTGAAGGTAGGAAACAACATCTCCACTTCGCTGATCGTCAACACTGGGGCCCCACAAGGGTGCGTGCTCAGCCCCCTTCTGTACTCTCTGTTCACACATGACTGTGTGGCCATGCACACCTCCAACTCAATCATCAAGTTTGCAGATGACCCAACAGTAGTGGGCTTAATTACCAACAATGACAAGACAGCCTACAGGGAGGGGGTGAGGGCACTCGGAGTGTGGTGTCAGGAAAACAACCTCTCACTCAATGTCAACAAAACAAAGGAGATGATCGTGGACTTCAGGAAACAGCAGAGGGAGCACCCCCCCATCCACATCGACGGGACAGCAGTGGAGAAGGTAGAAAGTTAAGTTCCTCGGCGTACACATCACCGACAAACTGAAATGGTCCACTCACAGAGACAGTGTGGTGAAGAAGGCACAACAGCGTCTCTTCAACCTGAGGCTGAAGAAATTTGGCTTGTCACCTAAAACCCTCACAAACGTTTACAGATGCACAATTGAGAGCATTCTGTTGGGCTGTATCACCGCCTGGTACGGCAACTGCACCGCCCACAACCGCAAGGCTCTCCAGAGGGTGGTGCAGTCTGCACAATGCTTCACCGGGGGCAAACTACCTGTCTTCCAGTACGCCTATAGCACCCGATGTCACAGGAAGGCCAAAAAGATAATCAAGGACAACAACCACCCGAGCCACTGCCTGTTCACCCCGCTACCATCCAGAAGGCGAGGTCAGTACAGGTGCATCAAAGCTGGGATCGAGAGACTGAAAAACAGCTTCTATCGCAAGACCATCAGACTGTTAAACAGCCATCACTGACACAGAGTGGCTGCTGCCTACATACAGTACAGACTCAAAATCATTGGCCACTTTAATAAATGGATCACTAGTCACTTTATTAATGGCACTTTAATAATGATGTTTACATATCTTGCATTACGCATCTCATATGTATATACCGTATTCTATACCATCTATTGCATCTTGCCTATGCCGCTCTGTCAGTCATCGCTCATCCATATATTTATATGTACATATTCCTATTCCATCCCTTAGATTTGTGTGTATTAGGTAGTTGTTTTGGAATTGTTAGATTGCTTGTTAGATATTACTGCACTGTCGGAACTAGAAGCACAAGCATTTCGCTACACTCGCATTAACATCTGCTAACCATGTGTATGTGACCAATAACATTTGATTTGTGGCAGCGACCCTAACCACTAAACCAACGATTGAACTGCATTTTGAGTCCATTCGTAACTTTAGGATACACTAGACACGTGTATGTTGTAGCCTAGTGGAGACCGATATCTCCCAAGCCATAAGACTCCTGAACATCAAATCAAATGGCTACCCAGACTCTTTGCCCCCACTTTTACGCGTCTGCTACTCTCTGTTATTATCAATGCATAGTCACTTTAATAACTCTACCTACATGTAAGGTATTACCTCAATTACCTCAACTAACCGGTGCCCCCCGCACATTGACTCTGTACCGGTACCACCTGTATATAGTCTCCCTATTGTTATTTTACTGCCGCTCTTTAATGACTTGTTCCTATTATTTCTTATTCATATTCATATTTTTAAACTGCATTGTTGGTTAGGGGCTTGTAAGTAAGCCTTTCACTGTGAGGTCTACACCTGTTGTATTTGGCGCATGTGACTAATACAATTTGATATCTTGTGTTATTATGTTATATAAGATGACGGTTGTTGATGTGTATGATTGCATTTCAGATACATTTTTGTACATTTGATTGTTGAAGTAATATTACCTAGGCCTAGTGTTTGAGCGAGAGGAGAGAAAGAGAACTGCTCATTTTCAGCCACTCACAGGGCTCATTTTAATTTCCTGATGCATCAGTAAAATTCTCTGCGACAAAAGAGTGATCAAGTTAACATCTGACATCTGTACAGTGTCCAGTTTTTAAAGCAGCGTTTTGGGGGTGTTGCGGTAGTGTCACCATAGTCAAACAGAGGGTGGCTTCTTCAAATCAAGGCCTTGCAAGCTGTTCAGGATATCTTCTTCAGAGACAGGAGTGAAGGATCTGGTGTGGGTGGGCATAGGAGGAGGGCAAGGGGCAGACAACCTTCGTGCAGCATTTGAGAACTTCTCAACAATATAGCTGGCAGCGTGAAAGTGCTCATTAAAGATCTCAGCCATACAGGCTTTGTCGGTTGTAACCACACCTCTGAAGGTGGGAGAAACTGGCAGCTAGGGAGAGGGTGTGTTATTCTGCATGGATTTAACAGTTTTCCAGAATTTGAATGGCTTACTGATGGTTACGGCAAACTCTTTATGAAATAAGATAAGCTACTTCGGTATTTCTGATGGTTTGAGAGTATTTGTTCCTGATTTGTCTGAAAACTAACCAGTCTTGAGGAAGGCTGGCGTTCTGGCCTTTTCCCAGGCGTTGTTCTTTTGGGTGATTAGCTCAGAGAGGTCATGGGAGAACCAGGTGTTGGAGCGGGTTTATTGATTATTTGGGCGAATGTGTTCTTGAAGTAGGACCAGGCATCTTCAACAGAGGGTATCAGACTCTGCCAGCTAGTGTGATAGCAGTCGTGCATAAAGGCTTGCTCATCAAAACGTTTGTAGCAGCGTTTATGAACTAACACACTTCTGATGCAGCCTATGAGACAGTGTTCACTGAGCTCTTGGGAGAATACACCAGACTGACAGTGGGAGGGGCAGTTGGCGAGAGTGATGTCAATAAGAGAGGACTTGTTGGGTTCTTTGAGAGAGATATGGGTGGGCTCTTTGATTATCTGACTTAGGTTTAGGGATTCCAGTTGTAGGGAGACAGCATCAGGGAGGGAGAGCATGTTCCAATTGAGGTCACCCAGTAACAGAAACTCAAAGGAGAAGAATGGAGAGGCGATAGGAGCAGGCTAAGTTCATGCATTTGTTTTTACAAAACATAAGGCTAAGGATCAGAATGTCAAAGTTCCTAGGGACAGATTTAGCCGGAGATATAGATCAGGGTAGGTCCTCTTTGACATAGATTTCAGCTCCGCCACCTCTGGAAGATCTGTTAGAGCGAAACACATTGTAACTTGGGATAACCTGGGATTACCCATCTTTATAAGGAGTGTGTTTTTGTTTAGTGCTTACTGTAACGAAAAGTGTTGAGATGTTTGTGTAAGATGGTGATTACTGATTGATTGACAGCATTGCAATGCAAACAAGAGCACCTGTTACTCATGGTTTGAGCACGGACACTAGCAATCTACATCAGATTTGCATTTACTGTTTGTTTTGGTTGTGTTTCAGATTATTGAGCGAAATTTAAATGAATGGTAAATAATGTATTGTGCCATTTTGGAGTTTCTTTTATTGTAAATAAGAATATAATATGTTTCTATACACTTCTAAATTAATGTGGATGCTACCATGTTTACGGATAATCCTGAATGGATCGTGAATAATGATGAGTGAGAAAGTTACAGATATCAAATATAAATATCACTTTTAAAAGTTACTATTCTGTTACTCATACCCAAATAATGTTGTAAACTTGTTTAATACTTTAATACTTTTACAAATCATAAATTGGAGTAAAAAAAGAAAATCTCAAAAAGAAAATAATCACCACCAATTATTTTAATACTCTAGCACCTTCCCCTTGCGAGGATAACTACACTGACCCTTTTTCTAAAATATTTTTTGAAATTGGAGAACACTTTGGGAAGGACCTTAGACCCAGATAGGACCTTAGACCCAAAATGATTTGTCGCACGGCGATACAGCTGCCAGTCACAGGCAAGCCGCTTTTTTCAGAGTCAAACCAGCAGCTCCCTGTCGCCGTTTATTTTAATATATTTATTGGATGGTCAGATGACATGACAATAGAGCTCTTTGGCCACACACGCCAGTGGTGGGTTTGGTGTCCAAAAATGGAAGCATATGCAGAAAGTACCTAATATCTACTGTAAAATATGGTGGTTGATGTTATGGGGCTATTTTGCTTCCACTAGTCCTGGACCCACTGGACCCACTGTTAAGGTCAACGGCATCATGAACTTTACCAAGTACCAGGACATTTTAACCAAAAACTCGGTTACCTGCGCCAGGAGGCTAAAACTTGGCAGCAAGTGGATCTTACAGCAAGACAATAAACCAAGCACACTTGAAAATCCCCAAAGAAATGGTTTAGTGACCAGAAAATCTACATTTTGCAATGGCCATCTCAGTCTCCGGACTTGAACCTTGATAAGCACATCAAGTGCTGCCTATTAGTGAGTGTCCTAGCTGACAGAGTCGTGAGGCTGTTTGTTTTGTTTGGTGGCAATGAGGCCTTTTGGTTTGTTTTTGAGTCTTTAGTTTGGGCATGCTTTTGTATTTTTTCATTTCATACATATTTATGTTTAGTCACAATCTGAACAAATAATAATCTGCTTGGACAGGCCGGCCAAGAGGTCAAGAAGGAGCTGGCCCTGGACCTAAGGTAAAGTTGGCTGTCTCCTGGGTACATCCATTCAACACCTAGTCGTACACATTTACTTCCCACATTTATGCACACATCACATCAGGTTACAGACCATGTATATAGACCTAAGACCCCTAGATATAACAAGTTCAGCAAAATCAGTATGCTAGTTATTGGTTTCGTAACAATTTGAATGATTTGTTTTATAGTCTTTTTTGCCATCTTTATCAAGGGTGCCAATCATTTTGGTGACCATCTTAAATTGAATATGCCACACGTTACAATTTATTGGTGTTGTGAGGCTATCTTGGTTAACTAGCCAACGAACATTCACCACTCCATCTGTATAAAGTCCAATAAATCAGTATTTGATGTATCCCACTAGGCCCTTCAGCTACGCAGAGTACTGGACATATAGGCTGTATCATTTCAGCTGCTTCCAATCCTGTTCCCTGAATACTGAATTGACCAAATCAATACGAGGATGACTCCTTGCATTTACAAGCATTTCTCTGAGCTAGTAGAAAATATGAAGACATTTGCGTGGCGCGTTGTGCGATATGAAGCCCTTTCTTTGGTGCGTTGTGCAGTATGAAGACATGTTATTTGGTGCATTGTGTGTCGGAGCGAGACTTTTGTTATGTTTAGGTTGAGCTATAGCAGTCAGAGCCACAGAACTGTGGCTGTACTTACTGTAGCTATGGACAGGCAGACACATTCAAAAAGCCCAGCATAAAGCAAAACATTTATATAGCGCTTAAGGAATAAGTGCTTAATATTCACTGCATTATGCCGTGTAAACCGCCAGCCACGTGAAAGCCAATTACTATGGAAAAGTCCTACAAATGTTCCTCTGCAATCTGTAACAAGCAGGCATGGAAGAATTGCAGAAGAAAATGCAAATAAATGCATAGGCTATAAGTGTGTTAGTTATTTGAATTTCTTTTGATGAAATATGTGGAGTTTAAATTATTTATATGAAAATGTATGCAAAATGATATGAACAACTTGAGTTACTTTATTGATTAGGCCCCTATGTCATACGTAGACACCTACTGTGTGGACATTTCTATGTGGCACAGATGTAGTGTAATGATGGATTGCAATAATGATCATGTATTGCACATTTTGAGCTTTTCAAAGCACCTTACATCAAAAGTGAAGGACAGGTCTTACTTAGGGAGTGAACGTTAATTATGCAGGAGTTTTTGAAACGCACAGGGCAGGGGGCCAGAAGGTTGTGGGTTTCCATACCACCATGGACAAGAGTAGGGGTGGAAAGATCTCCATTATAGTAACCGAAAGTTTGCTGGATCGAATCTACGAGCTGACAAGGTAAAAATCTGTCGTTCTGTCCCCGAACAAGGCAGTTAACCCACTGTTCCCCGGTAGGCTGTCATTACAAATAAGAATTTGTTCTTAACTGACTTGCCTAGTTATTTATTTTATTTTATTGCATGAATCTGTCATCATATTTGCAAGTCCAGGAAGATTTTTTCTTTTATAAACATTTTATGCAATTCTACGTCATTTTACATATTAGGAGAATATTTTTTAATACCACACTCATTATCGAAATTACAGGCTAACAATATACAGCTAAGAATATACATCATACCTGTTCATCTTATCATATTTCTCCAATGCCAAATCAGTGTGTCTTGTAATGAAGCTGTCCCTGTTTGCAAATAATTGAATCTTAGACAAAAAAGTGTTAATTTAAGTCGGAATTCACAACACCCACAGTGTAAAGGAAAAATCCATTCAGGTGCTGATCATTGATCCAATGTTGATACAGTCCCAAAATGTTTTGCATTTCAGCAGTCAAGTTTTTGAGATATTGGACTTTGAAGAAGCAAAGTGTCACTTGTCACATCATCATGATGATGCGTTTAGAGTTATTGGCCTCACAATAAAACGGATTCGAGTAACTCACATTGTGGTGCTGAAACTTGAAGCAGCAGCCGTGGCATAATCAATCAGAAATGGACAGCTCATGGTGCTGAAAGTAGGCAAATTCGAGTAGGCATAATTCATTTCAACGTCTTCATTTTTTCTTATGTGTAGTTTTTTCGTGATATCCAATTGGTAGTTACAGTCTTGTCCCTTCGCTGCAACTCCCGTATGGACTTGGGAGAGGCGAAGGTCAAGAGCCATTCGTCCTCCGAAACACAACCCCGCCGAGCCGCACTGCTTCTTCACACACTGCTCGCTTAACCCGGACAACAGCCGCACCAATGTGTCAGAGGTAACACCGTACAGCTGGCGACTGATGTCAGGGTGCATGCACCTGGCCTGCCACAAGGCGTCGCTAGAGCGCGATAGGACAAGGACATCCCGGCTGGCCAAGCCCTCCCCTAACCCAGATGACACTGGGCCAATTGTATGCCGCCTCATGGGTCTACCAGTCACGGCCGGCTGTGACACAGCCTGGAATCGAGCCCGGGTTTGTAGTGATGCCTCTAGCACTGCAATGTGCCTTAGACCTCTGCGCCACTCGGAGGCTCAATGTCTTAATTTTAACTTCAACAATTTCTTCCTATATAAGAAATAAGAGGTAGGTTTACCTGTTTGACAGTCAAAATGTGTCTATATTCTGCTATGTACATAGATTTGTTGGCCAATTCCTTCATCCACCATGCACTCTTTAAATAACAGCTGGACACTTCACTGGAGGTAGGCTAAGTTAAAACCAGGACTCGAATTGAGATGGTATGAGAGTGTGTGCCATAGGCCTACCTTTTATTAAAGAAAATGGCAAAAAGCACAGGCCTACCCATTGTTAGCTTAAGAGCTTGAAGAAAATTAAACAGAACTGGTAATATAAAGTGATATTTAACAGCACTTTGGTCCGCAATGCTTCATGCTAGAAACAATGCATATAGGGTTAGCATTGTTTCGTTTCTTTGTCATTCAGAGGCTGATCTATAACCTTCTATAGCAGAGGAAACAAAACATGTACTTTGCTCAGAAAGTAATCTAATTCTGTCACTATCAATTGATTAAGCTATTCACTTTCTGTACAATAGAAGATGTTTAAACCCAGACAGCTTTTAGAGAAACACTCGTGACCTTGTCTCATTGGGCTACGCCACAGTAGAAACAAGTAGCCAGCAGTTAAATCTTCTGCATCGGTAGTAGACCTACTTCCAGGCTTTTTCTTTTTTGGACTTTATATGGCGATTTGCATCTAACTTTCATAGTTACCACGACGACCGACCAAACTTCAATCACCCACATGGGTATAACCAATGAGGAGATGGCACGTGGGTATCTGCTTCTATAAACCAAAAGAGGAGATGGGAGAGGCATGACTTGCACTGCGTTCAGCGTCACAAATTGAACTGACTTCTATTTTAGCGCTTGGCAATGCAGACACTCGTTGGCACGCGTGAGCAGTGTTGGTGCAATAATTGAATAACTTGTATGTTTAAATTTATTTTACAACGCTTGCGCACACGACATGAGCGGTGTGGTCAGCATGTTAGGGAATAACACATGTAGGGTGTAAAGCCTTATTTGCATATTTCCCAGGGTGCCTTTCGAGTGAATATTTGAGTTACCCACCCATGACTGTGTTTGTCAGTGAGAGAGACATGTTTTTTCCATTGATACATTTTTTTATCCTGAGGCCTTCACCAAGTGACTGCCTAAGTGAATGTGTATAACTTTAAAGGTAAACCCTTTATGACCATATTATACTTTTCATAAGGTCTTTAGTTATGGCCTAGTTTTCCCTCAACATTGTGGTCTGAAAATCGTGGCTCATGGCCCATATCTGACCTGCAAGTCACAATTTGCTGGCTTGTGAAGTAATTTGAAATTCCTATTAAAATCCAGCCATAGGGAGGATTTTCAACAATTTAAAGGTTTTATCACCCACAATCCACATTCAGAATGATTGCTATGGTGAAGAACTCGTCAAACAAGTCTACCTAAACCATCTAAACTGGAACGGCCATCTCAGTAACAGGTGCAATAAGTCCAACCAATTACAGATTGGATTAGTTTAGAAAAATGTAAGTTATTTATTTTAGATGTGCATGCAAAAACATAGATATTAAAGCAAACTATTCTAAAAATGGGAAATACGATGATGTGGCCCCTCCCGTGTCTTTTATTCAGATAATTAACGGAAATTAACTCAACACAGTCGAGTAACAACAGCACTTCATTTATTCACTGCGGGTGGTGTAAATGTAAATCCCATTGGCGTTAACCCCACTAGAATCGACTCTCAGATATAGCACTCACAAAACTTTTTTCATCAACACTGAGATTTTAACACCCGCAAATTTGCTGTGCAGGGATCATGTTTTCTCCTTGACTGACTGTATTCAGTTAGCCATTTCTATGACGCCAATATCAGTTTGACGTTGCTTTCTTCCACAAGTTGATGGACGAGTATTTTTAGAATGATCTTAATCACACAACAGACAACGTTAGTATCGCCGCTGGGTAAGGGTTGGTTGCTATGCTGTGAGTGTGAGCTCTTGGTTAGCAGGACGTGATATTGATTTTATCCTCCCGGGTTGCAGTCATATCCTTGGTAATGTTTCTATTGTTATGATAATGAGGCTTCTCGGGGCGAGTCAATGAGTGTTAATCTTGTTTGCTCTTAAAATAAATAAAAGTTTTCTCTTTAGGATAAGGTGGACTTTCAACCTTAATGAAAAGGTTGAGCCCATTATTATTGGTCAAGCCTGGAAACCCTAGATCACATTTAGTGAAACAATCAACAGGGGAAGACACCTCCAGGGGTTGGTTGGTTCCTTGCCCCGAAGGTGACAATGAGCTCTGGGGATATAGGACCCTTCAATACTAACCTAAAAGGGTTCATCGGCTGTCCCCATAAGAGAACCCTTTGAATAATCCTTTTTGGTTCCATGCAGAACCCTTTTGATTCCATGCAGAACCCTTTCCATAGAGGGTTCTACATGGAACCGAAAATAGTTCTACCTGGAACCAAAAAGGGTTCTCCTATGGGGAATAACTCTTTTGGAACCCTTTTTTCTAAGAATGTAACAGAAATGAAATGGCAACCAATGTGTTTGGTTCACTATCCTATTATAAGAAGAGACCAAAATTGCTATTTTAACCAGAAGAAGATCAATGGATTCAGTTCTTCAATGTGTGGATCATTTGTTTGACTTGTAAGTGAAAATTATCAAATCGAGACACATTCACTTGTAAAGATTTAGGCTCTTGCAGCCACATCCCCACTACAGATAATTCATTCTCTTTGTGGTTATGCATTTTACATCCATATCAACATGCAACCTGTGGCATTCCCATAACACAGTAGGAGCTATCACTTGATCACAGATGACAAACGCAGACTGTTAGAACACATTAGGAAACCATAACACAGTGAAGTTAGCAGCAGCAGAGTGAGAGACTCCCCCTGTGCACACAGAAACTCAGCCAAAGCAGCCATTCGGCAGAAGGATGAATCCTGACTACTAAAGAGGTAGGGAGCGAGAGCGGGGGCGGGGGGAGAAAGAGAGCGAGCGAGAGAGAGTGGTGGGAGGGAGCAACAGCAGCAAGCAAGCGAGCTCGTGAAAGAGAGGGAAAGGCTGGCAGACCGCAGAATATAAACCTGTATGTTGAGATCGGGAGAAAAGCTAGTGGTGTTGAGCAGGTTTTAGAGGCTAGACTGGCATCAAGAGGTGCATGGGCTTCCCTGCTAATTGTGGATGAGAGCGAAACAAGGTAGATACCGTGGAGGCTACCTACAAACACTGGGCTTGTCTGTAAACCACACAGGAGAGGTGGGTTAGTGGGAAGTCAATGACCCCCTCATCATTTTCATCTGGGGAAAAGAGAGAAGAGAGTGACAGAGAGAGAAAAGAAAGAAAAGGAAGGTGGCAGTGAGGGATAGGGGGCCATCGCTCTCTCTCTCTCTCTCTCTCTCTCTCTTTATTCTTTCCCCCATTCACGAATTCATTGCATCCCATTATCACCGCGATGTAGTGGTGTTCATGCCAATTGGAGGAGGAAGGGTCCCATTGACTGTTGAGGCTGAACCCCTCTTCAGCCCTACGCAGCCCTTTTCATTACCAATCCCCATCTCTCCCTCTCCTCTCCCTCTCCCTCACGCCCGTCTGCTGTTTTCTCCCGGTTGTTCTTTTCATTGTCCATTTCACACTGCTCAGAAGGCATTCCCTTTTGGGTAAAAGTGGGTGTTTCTGGAGCTCATTGTTTGGTTCTGCTACAAAGACAGCTGAGCGGGAGCGAGAGAGGGAGCGCTACACAGAGAGAGAGAGAGAGAATAGAAGAGGAGCCTGAAAGAAAAGGGGGGACCTGGGACTACATGGAAGAACTGACACCCACTGGAAGAGACATTTTAAAAGCATCTGCCAACCATTTTAAGATAGCGGTTAGAATTTTCCGCTTGCCGCTTATTGTTGGAATAAAAGCCACAGGCTGCCGAGCCAAAGCACTGGCGACCGGTTGGTTTATGCTACATTCTGTTGCTAAGCAAGTCTCTCTAACCTGAAGTTCTTGTTGAGGATCACTCACCCAAACTGCAACCATGAAGGGGGACTCTGAGGAAAGCATCGAGAGCATCCGGCCTTCCAACCTGCAAGCCTTCGCCAACATGTCCACTCTACATGGCATGAGCCACATCTTTGCCTACGGGCACATGACGTTTCGCCGCTTCCTGTGGACGCTCTCCTTCCTGGGCTCGTTGGCCTTGCTTATGCTGGTGTGCATGGACCGCGTGTCCTACTACTTTGAGTATCCCCACGTCACTAAACTGGATGAGGTGGCAGCGCCCAATCTCACATTCCCTGCTGTGACCTTCTGCAACCTAAACGAGTTTCGCTTCTCCAAGATCACCAGGAACGACCTGTATCACGTGGGGGAGCTCCTGGCCCTCCTGAACTCCAACTACCAGATAGCCAACACTCACCTGGCTGAGCCTGAGGTGCTGGCCGCCCTCAAGGATAAGGCCAACTTCCTCAACTTCAAGCCCAAGCAGTTCAACATGACAGACTTCTACAACCGCACGGGCCATGATATCAGTGACATGCTGCTGCAGTGCACGTTCCGGGGATCGGAGTGTTACCCATGGAACTTCAGTACCGTGAGTCTCTTCAAATAATTTCTGGTTATCTGGTTTGGGATTTGTTGTGCGTCATCTCTCTGGGTTTATGTTGTGTTCTTTTCCAGACTAAACAGAGTTTGGATTTCAATGGTTTTAGCTATGTAGTTTCCATATTAATTGAGGCTTGAGAGGAATACCTAATATCTTTATTCAGGGAACTTTTAACTAATTTACTGTCCCCATAGAGGCAGAAGTGGACAAATTAGTTTTGGTATCGTCCTATTGTGCCCTCAAGATCCACATAAGGCTACTGTTGAGTGTAGAAATTGATTGATTGTCACAGTAACTTTAGAATAAAACCAAAAGCTTTGACGCTTGTGTTACAGACAAGGTACAGTAACTCACACTGGACCTGCCGTGGTGTTGCTGTGCTGAAAGTTGTACATGTTTAAAGGTGATCCATAGCCGAAAGGGGAATCCAGAATTGGACATGATGTTCACATCAATAACATCTTATAGATCATTTAACAATGGCTAGGTGTAATGATATTATTTGTACATGGTAGGCTACCGTAAGAAAATCATTGGTTGTAGTTCAGGCAACTCTAGTGGCCTTGGTAAAAGACAAGGTGAGTGGAAGATGGATGCCTTGCAGACAATATCTTTCATTCCTTTAAGCTGTGGTTTCTGTGAAGAGAAGGAATGATACATGACTTTTCGCATATATTTTAAAAGCAGGAAACACTGAAACCTCAGGCGGTGATACAGAAATTGCTTAAAATACTCTGCCCATGAGGTGCAGAGTATCAATCTACACACATTACCCCATAATGACAACATGAAAACAGTGTTTTTAATCTTTCCGGTGAAGTCCACAAAGCAAATATTGCATGTAAATAACAATTATATGATCTGCTGCATGGTCAAGCAAGTTGTTTTCAACAGTTTACTAGACAACTACTGATTTAGAACCACTGAGTTACCGCAAGTCAGCACTAAGACAACAGGAGCACTGCCTCCTCTATTCCAGCACCATTTCAACTTAAACATCATCAAATCATCAAATCAACATGCTTTTCCAAATACAATGTACAATGTATTTGGAAAGCATTCAGAACCCTTCCCTTTCTCCACATTTTGTACAGCCATATTCTAAAATTGATCAAATTATTTTTTTATTTACACACAATACCACGTAAGAAATACCTTATTTTCATAAGTATTCAGACCCTTTGCTATGAGACTTGAAATTGAGCTCAGGTGCATCCTGTTTCCATTGATAATCCTTGATATGTTCCTACAACTTGATTGGAGTCCACCTGTGGTAAATTCAATTGACTGGACATGATTTGGAAAGGTACACACCTGTCTATATAAGGTCTCACAGTTGACAGTGCATGTCAGAGCAAAAACCAAGACATGAGGTCGAAGGAATTGTCCGTAGAGCGCCGAGACAGGATTGTGTCGAGGAACAGATCTGGGGAAGGGTAGCAGAAAATATCTACAGCATTGAAGGTCCCCAAGAACTCAGTGGCCTCCATCACTCTTAAATGGAAGAAGTTTGGAATCACAAAGACTCTTCCTAGAGCTGGCCCCCAGGCCAAACTGAGCAATCGGGGGAGAAGGGCCTTGGTCAGGGAGGTGACCAAGAACCCAATCGTCACTCTGACAGAGCTCTTGAGTTCCTCTGTGGAGATGGGAGAACCTTCCAGAAGGACAACCATCTCTGCAGTACTCCACCAATCAGACCTTTATGGTAGAGTGGCCAGACGGAAGCCACTCGTCAGTTAAAGGCACATGACAGCCCACTTGGAGTTTGCCAAAAGGCACCTAAAGACTCTCAGACCATGAGAAACAAGATCATCTGGTCTGATGAAACCTAGATTGAACTCTTTGGCCTGAATGCCAAGCGTCACATCTAGAGGAAACATGGAACCATCCCAACGGTGAAGCATGGTGGTGGCAGCATCATGCTGTCGGGATGTTTTTCAGGGACTGGGAGACTAGTCAGTATCGAAGGAAAGATGAACAGAGCAAAGTACAGAGAGATTCTTGATGAAAACCTGCTTCAGAGTGCTCAGGACCTCAGACTGGGGCGAAGGTTCATCTACCAACAGGACAACAACCCTAAGCACACAGCCAAGACAACGCAGGACTGGTTTCGGGACAAATCTCTGAATGTCCTTGAGTGGCCCAGCAAGAGCCCGGACTTGAACCCAATCTAACATTTCTGGAGAGAACTGAAAATAGCTGCGCAGCGACGCTCCCCATCCAACCTGACAGAGCTTGAGAGGATCTGCAGAGAAGAATGGGAGAAACTCCCCAAATACAGGTGTGCCAAGCTTGTAGCGTCATATCCAAGAAGACTCTAGGCTGTATTCGCTGCCAAAGGTGCTTCAACAAAGTACTGAGTAAAGTGTCTGAATACTTGTGTAAATGTTTAAATATATTTGCAAAACATTAAAAAAAGGTGTTTTTGCTTTGTCATTAGGGGGTATTGTGTGTAGATTGATGAGGGGGAAAAATGATTTAATACATTTTATAATAAGGCTGTAATGTAGCAAAATGTGGAAACATTCAAGGGGTCTGAATACTTTCTGAATGCACTGTATATATGCAAAGTAGCAGACACTTTTATCCAAAGCAACTTAGAGTCATGTGTGCATACATTTTACGTATGAGTGATCCCGGCAATCAAACCCACTATCCTGGTGTTGCAAGTTCCATGCTCTACCAACTGAACTACAGAGGAGCTCATAACAATGTAGATATTGTTATGTAGATATTGGCAGCAACTCCCAATAGCATTGCCATTGGGTATGTTGTAGTTGTGTAACCTAACCAATAGTAAGTGGTGATTATTATATACTTTTTGATAACTGACTAAATGATTTATGGAATATTTGTTTGAGAAATTCTAATGTAAAATCATTTACATTGTGACCAAGGTGAGCATTATTTTACTTAAAAATGTTTTGTCATTCATGACTGTCACGGCTGTCGAAAGGATAGGACCAAAGTGCAGTGTGGTTGTAGTTCCACATTTTATTGAATACGTGAAACTTTGCAATACATAAATAACTAAATTGACAAAACAACAAACCGTGACGCAGAGAGAAACAAACACTACTCAAAATATAATCACCCACCAAACCCAGGAAGAAAAACCCCTACTTAAATATGATCTCCAATTAGAGGCAACGAGAACCAGCTGCCTCCAATTGGAGATCAACCCCAAAAAACCAAACATAGAAATAGAACAACTAGAACTTAAAAATAGAAATAGAAAACATAGAAAAACACAAACCACCCCCTGTCACGCCCTGACCTACTCTACCATAGAAAATCACATCTTACTATGGTCAGGATGTGACAATGACAGCTACTCTGGTACATGTGATACATATAGCGGGGTCCAAAAGTATTGACACCCTTGATAAAGATTACTGTACAAAACAAATAATTGAAATACTGAGCTATATTGTATGCTCCAAAAATTTTGGGGTAAATTGTATCATTTTATACTAATACAACTGCTCAGAAAATATATTTTGTTTAACAAGTAATACTTTTTTGCTCTCAAATATGTATGGTTCAAAATTATTGATACCCGTTTTCAAAATCATTCAATACCTCACCTTGCGTGGATAATGGCACTGAGCCTTTTTCTAAAATGTTTTATGAGTTGGAGAACACATTGGGAGGGATATTAGACCATTCCTCCATACAGAATCCTTCCAGATCCTTGATATCCTTCAGTCTGCGCTTCAAACCACAGGTTTTCAATGGGGTTCAGAGGTTGGAGCCTTGGTGGAATGGAGGCAGGAAAAAACAAAAAAACAATGTAAACTACGCTTTTGTCCTGGGAATCAAAATGGCATGCCCATACTCCAATCTTTCACAATAATGCCTTGCGATCTGGAGGGCGGCCTTTTGCATCCCCCCAATGGTCCAAATGTGGAATCCGTGCCCTTACCGATATCATGGACAGTAATGGTTTGAGAACATTCCAAGATTTGAAAGATGCACATTACCACTCCTTTTTTCTTTATTTACAACATAGGCCAACATAGCTGACCTATGAAGTTCCTTTGGAAACCTAACTACCGAACCATCCAATGATGGGATTTAGAAATAATTTAACTGGGCTCCTGAAAGGACTGATCTCTATAATATATATATATATATATATATATATTTTAGAAAGCTCATATTCTGAGCAATCCCTTAAAAACGTATGGTCCACAGATCTAATTGTCTCTGAACAACCCTTTAACTGGAGCAGAATATGGACAAATATTACCTTAACGTCCCGTAATCCGAACAATTAACTTATACATTTTAAGTTTGTTCACAGACTGTATTAAACACCAAGGAACCGTTTTATAATGAAATTGGCCCCAACTGTTCATTGTGTAACCTAAATCAGGTAGACACATTCCTTCATATGATGTGGGAGTGCCCTGCAGTTAAATGCTTCTAGGGCAAAGTTACAAAATTAATTTCAAAGTGTATGAATTTAAATATTCAATGCTTTGCATCTATTATGTTTCTTAACAGTGATAGGCCTTTGATTCTCTTAATCAGAAAAGATTACTGCTGTTGGCCCAAATGTTGGCCCAAGATGGCAACCACCTCACTCCTTCCCGTTTAACCAGTGGATACAGTTACTATTAGAAGTTATTACAATAGAATTAGGGTTGGGAGGCACGGAGGCATTGTTTCTGGGTGGGGAGGGAGGATGCAGGCGGGTGGATTGGGACAGAGGGGGGAATGGGTTGGGGTTATTTTTGTATGCATTTCTTTGATATACACTGCTCAAAAAAATAAAGGGAACACTTAAACAACACAATGTTACTCCAAGTCAATCACACTTCTGTGAAATCAAACTGTCCACTTAGGAAGCAACACTGATTGACAATAAATTTCACATGCTGTTGTGCAAATGGAATAGACAACAGGTGGAAATTATAGGCAATTAGCAAGACACCCCCAATAAAGGAGTGGTTCTGCAGGTGGGGACCATAGACCACTTCTCAGTTCCTATGCTTCCTGGCTGATGTTTTGGTCACTTTTGAATGCTGGCGGTGCTTTCACTCTAGTGGTAGCATGAGACGGAGTCTACAACCCACACAAGTGGCTCAGGTAGTGCAGCTCATCCAGGATGGCACATCAATGCGAGCTGTGGCAAGAAGGTTTGCTGTGTCTGTCAGCGTAGTGTCCAGAGCATGGAGGCGCTACCAGGAGACAGGCCAGTACATCAGGAGACGTGGAGGAGGTCGTCAGAGGGCAACAACCCAGCAGCAGGACCGCTACCTCCACCTTTGTGCAAGGAGGAGCAGGAGAAGCACTGCCAGAGCCCTGCAAAATGACCTCCAGCAGGCCACAAATGTGCATGTGTCTGCTCAAACGGTCAGAAACAGACTCCATGAGGGTGGTATGAGGGCCCGACGTCCACAGATGGGGGTTGTGCTTACAGCCCAACACTGTGCAGGACTTTTGGCATTTGCCAGAGAACACCAAGATTGGCAAATTCGCCACTGGCGCCCTGTGCTCTTCACAGATGAAAGCAGGTTCACGCTGAGCACGTGACAGACGTGACAGAGTCGGGAGACGCCGTGGAGAACGTTCTGCTGCCTGCAACATCCTCTAGCATGACCAGTTTGGTGGTGGGTCAGTCATGGTGTGGGGTGGCATTTCTTTGGGGGGCCGCACAGCCCTCCATGTGCTCGCCAGATGTAGCCTGACTGCCATTAGGTACCGAGATGAGATCCTCAGACCCCTTGTGAGACCATATGCTGGTGCGGTTGGCCCTGGGTTCCTCCTAATGCAAGACAATGCTAGACCTCATGTGGCTGGAGTGTGTCAGCAGTTCCTGCAAGAGGAAGGCATTGATGCTATGGACTGGCCCGCCCATTCCCCAGACCTGAATCCAATTGAGCACATCTGGGACATCATGTCTCGCTCCATCCACCAACGCCACGTTGCACCACAGACTGTCCAGGAGTTGGCGGATGCTTTAGTCCAGGTCTGGGAGGAGATCGCTCAGGAGACCATCCGCCACCTCATCAGGAGCATGCCCAGGCGTTGTAGGGAGGTCATACAGGCACGCGGAGGCCACACACACTACTGAGCCTCATTTTGACTTGTTTTAAGGACATTACATCAAAGTTGGATCAGCCTGTAGTGTGGTTTTCCACTTTAATTTTGAGTGTGACTCCAAATCCAGACCTCCATGGGTTGATAAATTGGATTTCCATTGATTATTTTTGTGTGATTTTGTTGTCAGCACATTCAACTATGTAAAGAAAAAAGTATTTAATAAGATTATTTCTTTCATTCAGATCTAGGATGTGTTGTTTAAGTGTTCCCTTTATTTTTTTGAGCAGTATATATATATATATATATATATATATATATATATATATATTTACCTGTAACCTTCAAGTATCAAGTTCCTTGGCATGCACATCTCTTAGGACCGGAAGTGCTCCAACCACACCGACACACTGGTGAAGAAGGCGCAATAGCGCCTCTTTGACCTCAGACGGCTGAAGAAATTTGACATGGCCTCTAAGACCCTCAAAAACTTCTACAGACGCAACATTGAGAACATTCTGTTGGGCTGCACCACCCTCAACCGAATGGCTCTCCAGAGGGTGGTGCGGTCAGCCCAACACATCACTGGGGGCACACTGCCTGCTCTCCAGGACATTTACAGCACTCGGTGTCAAAGGAAGGCCAAGAAGATCATTAAGGACCTCAGCCAAAGAGCTTTATTTTCATGTGTATCAAGAATGGTCCACCGCCCAAAAGGCATACAGCCAACTTGACACAACTGTGGGAAGCATGGGAGTCAACATGGGCCAGCATCCCTGTGGAATGCTTTCGACACCTAAAGGGTGTACAACTCAGTATTAGGAAGGTGTTCCTATTGTTTTGTACCCTCAGTGTAGCTCAGTATTTAAATTATTTATTTTATACAGTCATTTTTGCTTATCTTCATCAAGGGTGTCAATTTCGGGCCCCACTGTATGCATGAGAATAAGGATTTGTGATTCATCACATTGAAAATGTTTTTGCATTTAAAATACCTCATCACACATAGGACCAACTTTACAAAATATAGCCAAAAAATACAACGGGATATAGCAGACTGTCTGCGAGTTAAAAATCCCTCTCCACTGTTACTATGACGCATTGTATTTCAATCTTGCTTGTATTGATATTCCGTCACATTCCATTTTCCTTATGCCGCCTACCAATAACACGGGTACTACTTTGTTCCTTTTTTTAAATTATGGACTAAGTTCTTCTATTGAACACAGTTCTCAAAGGAGTTTATTTTGATCCGGTGTGAATGAAAAGAACTCTCACCCCAAGTCAGTAAGCTCATGACTTGAGGTGTCCTAAATCTCATTTATTATAATAGGCCAAATATAAGCACCCATTTAAGTCAAATAAAGCTGAGATCTCACCAGATGAGACTTTTAGTACCATCAGATGGTCCGGAAATGGAGACAGCGATGAGATGGATGATGGAAAAGGAAATTAAATTGAAAAAGCTTAGCTTACAATTTGGGGCCTAAAATGATTTTATATCATTTCTCGATGAAGACTGCATATTATTACCTGGATTTAGGATAATCATAGTGCTCTTGAAATGCAATAATATGGTTCCTTATTGATTTATGTTTTGTTAGTGCTGCCCCTCCCCTGTGCAGCTGAGGGAGAACTGAATGATGAGTTGAAACAGAGACCCTCTGTTAGTCCAGATGATATAATACAGCTGTAGACCCAGTAGCTGTATATACAGTAGACCCAGGAATAGGGTCTGTTTTAAACTGAGATCTACATTGTTAGTACTTCAAGATAATGTGAATAGGGTGGCGATGTGAGGTGTTGGTTCAGGGAAATTCTCAGTTTCTCACCCAATAGTTTTGATCTACAGTACATTGGTAGGCTACAATAAGCTGCACAAGTTTTAATCTTAAATGGTTGCAATTTAATATTGTGCCTATTCGTCCTGTTAAAAACCTCTCATATTGATGGTCAAATTAAAACATTTCCAATTAAAAACTAAGCAGCTAATATCTGTGCTGGTAAATCCCTTGGACACACTGAGATCAATCTGACACAATACAGTACAGTATTCAAAATAGAAACGTGTCTGATTAGTCCAATGGTTTGCTTACACTTTATATTGGGCCCAAACAGTGTTTCTGGCAGTACTGTAACAGCAAGTTGAAGTGGCTTGCTTTTCCTTATTCCTTTTCAAATCCTCAATATAACCCTGCAAAAAGTACTGTAGGCTACATTCCGAAAAGGGCTCATTCGTTCTCTCACTTTATGTACCATTCCCCTCGCCCTCTCAGGTAGAATTAGAAACTTTTCGAAGGTAGTCGTAACCTTAAATTTGATCCGGTGAAATGGTTTTATTGTCATTAATTTTATTAAAATGATTCAGTGATTCAACTGCACTTTTCCCCAGGCAAGGCCCTCCTTATTGGATTGCTTTGTAGTGTTCTTTTGACAAAAATGCCATCAAATGCACCTGCAAGAGCTTTAGCGATTAGGACTGGCTTAGGACTGGCTTACATTAATACTGGTACCATTCCAATACATTTCAGGTAGTGCTGCAAAATGTAGCAGAGAAAGATTTGTCAAATAGTCTTGAAGCTATTTGATTATAGAGCAACAAACACATGTTTTGAAGGTTTATAAGAACACTTTCGCTCATAGCATTTATTCTCCTATCGTGAGTGCTTGACAGCAATGGATGGGAATATGAATTCTCTCTTTGTTTGAAAGTAACCTGGTCTATAACCTTGTCCGTTATTTGTTGAATCCCTCTAAGCCATTTTTATGCTAATGGTCAAAAGTCACTTTGGGATTTGACTCTCAGTAAGTACACCTATTATACAGTGTGTAGTTTTCATGAGATTTGCAAGAATGAGTAGACATTTTATATTTACAGTAATTTACCACCAAACTATCTAGCATATCAGAAGAGAAGGCAGCAAGTGGTATGCTTATGCTAATGTTTGCAAGGTTGGGTTCCTTTTCTCACACTGAAATATTTCATATCAATTGTATCACTCATCCCTTTCACAGATTATGGAAAGAGATGTGCAAACTCATCCATCTAATGTTTGACCATTGACAAGTGAGTTCAAGTGCCATTCATGTGAACCAACTGCATGTGGTCATTCAGAAGAAATGTTGTGTCTTGAAAGTGTTAACATTGTGCTCTCTGTAGACCTTGAAAGGGTAACTTGGCACATGGCTTGGCACATCACTGTGGGCTTATACGATTAAACTGGGACTATGATTTGGTATTCTGGTGACATTTAACTGAAGTCCTTCATTGGTTGTGAAGTAGTCACAACTGTCATTTCAATTGCTTGTTCCTTTATTGTATGAAATGGAAACATCTTTATTTCCATGTTTGTTGCCAAGCAACACTCTATGCATCGGAAAAGCAAATAATGGCTAATTGCTATTGTAATGCTTGATTGAAAACACTTGCCAGGAAAAAAAAGCGGGTTAGGGTGGTTCCCACTTAAGCACATCTTTGTGAATGCACATTTCTTTGGGGCTGGTGGTTGAATGCACCTGTGCAATTACACATTCATTCTCAGTCACCATATCTGATAATGAATGATTGTGTTGAAGCACAAAACACCAGTCAAACAAACAATATCAAACACACACCAGAAATCAGGTATTGCTGTGTTTTTATGGAGTGAGAGAAGCAGCACACTATACTACATCAAGCACCCCCGTGAAGAAAAGCATTTGTCACCGATGGTCTGGATGTCAGAAGAACTACGTACTGTACTGTTGCAGCAGTGAGCTGAGTGCTACATTACATCCATCCCCACCCAACAAACCTTAGGCATTAACCCTCTATGGGGGTAACAGCTCTGTTGATAACCTGCTGTATTGCATAAACACTGATTATGCTCAGAACTGTGCATAACACACGGGAGTCAGTCATGATTAATTATGACATGATTTACTTAATTTCAAATCAAATTGTATTAGTCACATGCGCGGAATACAACAGGTGTAGACCTTACAGTGAAATGCTTACTTACGAGCCCCTAACCAACAATGCAGTTAAAAAAAATACAGATAAGAATAAGAAATAAAAGTAACAAGTAATTTAAGAGCAGCAGTAAAATAACAATGGCGAGACTATATACAGGGGGGAACGAGTCAATGTATGGGGGCACCGGTTAGTTGAGGTAATATGTACATGTAGGTAGAGTTATTAAAGTGACTATGCATAGATGACAACAACAGAGAGTAGCTGCGGTGTAAAAGAGAGGGGGGGTGTCAATGCAAATAGTCTGGGTAGCCATTTGATTAGGTGTTCAGGAGTCTTATGACTTGGGGGTAGAAGCTGTTTAGAAGCCTCTTGGACCTAGACTTGGCGCTCAGGTACCGCTTGCCGTACAATTTTTAGGGCCTTCCTCTGACACCGCCTGGTATAGAGGTCCTGGATGGCAGGAAGCTTGGCCCTAGTGATGTACTGGGCCATCCGCACTACCCACTGTAGTGCCTTGCGGTGGGAGGCCGAGCAGTTGCCATACCAGGGGGTGATGCAACCAGTCAGGATGCTATCAATGGTGCAGCTGTAGAGCCTTTTGAGGATCTGAGGACCCATGACAAATAATTTCAGTCTTCTGAGGGGGAATAGGTTTTGTCGTGCCCTCTTCATGACTGTATTGGTGTGCTTGGACCATGTTAGTTTGTTGGTGATGTGGACACCAAGGAACTTGAAGCTCTCAACCTGCTCCACTGCAGCCCCGTCGATGAGAATGGGGGGCATGCTTGGTCCTCTTTTTCCTGTAGTCCACGATAATCTCCTTTGTCTTGATCATGTTGAGGGAGAGGTTGTTGTTCTGGCACCACACGGCCAGGTCTCTGACCTCCTCCCTACAGGCTGTCTTGTCATTGTCAGTGATCAGGCCTACCACTGTTGTGTCATCGGCAAACTTAATGATGGTGTTGGAGTCATGCCTGGCTGTGCAGTCATGAGTGAACAAGGAGTACAGGAGGGGACTGAGCACGCACCCCTGAGGGGCCCCTGTGTTGAGGATCAGCGTGGCAGATGTGTTGTTACCTACCCTTACCACCTGGGGGCGACCCATCAGGAAGTCCAGGATCCAGTTGCAGAGGGAGGTGTTTAGTCCCAGGGTCCTTAGCTTATTTATGAGCTTTGAGGTCACTATGGTGTTGAACGATGAACTGTAGTCAATGAATAGCATTCTCACATAGGTGTTCCTTTTTGTCTGTTGGGGCAGTATGCAAATTGGAGTGGGTCTAGGGTTTCTGGTATAATGGTGTTGATGTGAACCATGACCAGCCTTTTGAAGCAGTTAATGGCTACAGACGTGAGTGCTACGGGTCGGTAGTCATTTAGGCAGGTTACCTTAGTGTTCTTGGGCACAGGCACTATGGTGGTCTGCTTAAAACATGTTGGTATTACAGACTCGGACAGGGAGAGGTTGAAAATGTCAGTGAAGACACTTGCCAGTTGGTCCGTGCATGCTGGCAGTACACGTCCTGGTAATCCGTCTGGCCCTGCGGCCTTGTGAATTTTGACCTGTTTAAAGGTCTTACATCGGCTGCGGATAGCGTGATCACATAGTCTTCCAGAACAGCTGGTGCTCTCATGCATGTTTAAGTGTTATTTGTCTCAAAGCGAGCATAGAAGTAGTTTAGCTCGTATGGTAGGCTTGTGTCACTGGGCACCTCTCGGCTGTGCTTCCCTTTGTAGTCTGTAATGGTTTGCAAGCCCTGCCACATCCAGCGAGCGTCAGAGCAGCTGTATTGAAGCTTTGCCTGTTTGATGGTTTGTCAGAGGGCATAGCGAGATTTCTTATAAGCTTCTGGGTTAGAGTCCCGCTCCTTGAAAGCGGCAGCTCTAGCCTTTAGCTCAGTGCGGATGTTGCCTGTAATCCATGACTTCTGGTTGGGGTATGTACATACGTTCACTGTGGGGACGAGGTCATTGATGTACTTATTGATGAAGCCAATGACAGATGTGGTGTACTCTCAATGCCATCGGAGGAATCCCGGAATACATTCCAGTCTGTGCTAGCAAAACAGTCCTGTAGCTTAGCATCTGCTTCATTTGACCACTTTTTTATTGATCTAGTCACTGGTGCTTCCTGCTTTAATGTTTGCTTGTAAACAGGAATCAGGAGGATAGAATTATGGTCAGAGTTTCGACGCTTTGTATGCGTCTCTGTGTGTGGAGTAAAGGGGGTCCAGAGTTTCTTTTCCTCTGGTTGCACATTTAACATGCTGATATTTACAAAAATACATAGTCAGACGCCGCTGTTCTGTCCTGCCGGTGCAGCGTATAACCAGCCAGCTGTATGTTGATAGTGTTGTCATTCAGTCACGTCTCTGTGAAACATAAGATATTACAGTTTTTAATGTCCCGTTGGTAGTTTAATCTTCCGCACAGGTTATCTATTTTATTGTCCAAAGATTGCACGTTTGCTAGCAGAACGGAAGGAAGTGGGGGTTTATTCAATCTCCTACGAATTCTCAGAAGGCAGCCCGCCATCCGGCCCATTTTTCTCCATCTCCTCTTCACGCAAATCAAGGGGATCTGGGCCTGTACCCGAGAAAGCAGTATATCGTTCGCGTCGGTCTCGTCAGACTCGTTAAAGGAAAAAAAGGATTCTGCCAGTCCGTGGTGAGTAATCGCAGTCCTGATGTCTAGAAGTTATTTTCGGTCATAAGAGACGGTAGCGGCAACATTATGTACAAAACAAGTAAAAAAATAAGTTACAAACATCACAAATAAACAAACAAAAAACACAATCGGTTGGGGGCACGTAAAACGTCTGCCTTCTCCAGCGCCATCTTACATTCATTGCCCATTTACTTCAGTTGATGCATTTGTTTTCATTGTGATAGATGTGATTTCCCCTCCCCCCCTATAAAAATCTGTATTCAGTGTCATAAGGCTTATAGACGAATATTTAGAGAAATACCACAGGAAACTTTCGATTATTCAAATGCCCTCCGAGGTCATGAGAGAGAGATTTACAGTGCAAAGGATTGTGGGAGGGATGAGCTTTGACCTTGAGTAAATGAGGACGGAATTCCATTAAAGACTGGAGCGTGATGTGATGGCGCTTGGAAAGCATTCAAGTTTGCCTTAAAGTAAAAACAAATCACAATTTTAATTTCCAAACTCTCTCCACCCATCATACAAACTTCCTGTATATTATAAACAACACACAAAATAGAAGCACATTAGTGGCCCTGACATCTAAGTAAGGTGACACTCTTACGGTACTGCTTCCTCTATCTATATTCCCCATAGGGTTTGGCTAATAAAAGGAGGGAAATTGAAGCTGTGCTGCTCTGCAGTGCTAGTCTGGAGAGGAGCGCATCGTCAGTTCACAGGTGAAGGCTGCTGTGCACAAATCGATTTGCTTTGGCTTTTGTGACCTTCCTCTTTTCACTATAATGTTATTTCTGAGTTTAATCTATGTCCTAGAGCTGTTGTTGAAGAGCTGTTGGTTAGTCCCTCATAATGTAGTCTCTATGCAGCAATGGATTCAATGTATGAGTGCTTTTAGTCCATCTTATGCCACAACATTCTCAAGAACCAGAAGTACCACTGACTCAGAAAGGCCAGGGCATTAGTAGGTCTGGGGTTTACAGTACCTTACGTCTCATGAAGACTGTAGCGATGCTAATTTAGCCATCCACTACACTTTCAAATGACAATATCCCATTGGCTATGGATGTGACATTTTTATGAAGATGTCTCTCAATACAAATCAAAATGAGTTTGCGGCAGTGCGGACATAATAGCATGGAGCTCATTGAGAAATTTAACAAATGAGAGCCTAATACGCACAGCTGAAATACTTTTTAACCAAGTAGGCCAGTTGAGAACAAGTTCTCATTTACAACTGCGACCTGGCCAAGATAAAGCAAAGCAGTGCGACACAAACAACACAGAGTTACACATGGGATAAACAAACGTACAGTCAATAACACAATAGAAAAATCTCTATACAGTGTGTGCAAATGTAGTAAGATTAGGGAGGTAAAGCAATAAATAGGCCATAGTAGAGAAATAATTACAATTTAGCAATTAAACACTGGAGTGATAGATGTGCAGAAGATGAATGTGCTAGTAGAGATACTGTGGTGCAAAGGAGCAAAAAAATAAATAACAATATAGGGATGAGGTAGTTGGGTGGGCTATTTACAGATGGGCTGTGTACAGGTGCAATGATCGGTAAGCTGCTCTGACAGCTGATGCTTAAAGTTAGTGAGGGAGATATGTCTCCAGCTTCAGTGATTTATGCAATTCGTTCCAGTATTTGGCAGCAGAGAACTGGAAGGAAAGGCAGCCAAACGAGGAGTTGGCTTCGGGGATGATCAGTGAAATATACCTGCTGGAGTGCGTGCTACGGGTGGGTGCTGCTATGGTGACCAGTGAGCTAAGATAAGGTGGGGCTTTACCTAGCAAAGACTTATAGATGACCTGGAGCCAGTGGGTTTGGCAACGAATATGAAGTGAGGGCCAGCCAATGAGAGCATACAGATAGCAATGGTGGGTAGTTTATGGGGCTTTGGTGACAAAACGGATGGCACTGTGATAGACTACATCCAATTTGCTGAGTAGAATGTTGGAGGATATTTTGTAAATGACATCGCCGAAGTCAAGGATCGGTAGGATAGTCAGTTTTACGAGGGTATGTCTGGCAGCATGGGTGAAGGATGCTTTGTTGCAAAATAGGAAGCCAATTCTAGATTTAATTTTGGATTGGAGATGCTTAATGTGAGTCTGGAACGAGAGTTTACAGTCTAACCAGACACCTAGGTATTTGTAGTTGTCCACATATTCTAAGTCAGAACCGTCTAGAGTAGTGATGCTAGACGGGCGGGCGGGTACGGGCAGCGATCGGTTGAAGAGCATGCATTTAGTTTTACTTGCATTTAAGAGCAGTTGGAGGGAGTGTTGTATGGCATTGAAACTCGTCTGGAGGTTTGTTAACACAGTGTCCAAAGAAGGGCCAGAAGTACACAGAAGGGTGTCGTCTGCGTAAAGGTGGATCAGAGAACCACCAGCAGCAAGAGCGACATCATTGATGTATACAGAGAAGAGAGTCGGCCCGAGAATTGAACCCTGTGGCACCCCCATAGAGATTGCCAGAGGTCCGGACAACAGGCCCTCCGATTTGACACACTGAACTCTATCTGAGAAGTAGTTGGTGAACCGGGCGAGGCAATCATTTGAGAAACCAAGGCTGTTGAGTCTGCCGGTAAGAATGCGGTGATTGACAGAGTCGAAAGCCTTGGTCAGGTCGATGAAGATGGCTGAACAGTATTGTATTTTATCGATGGCGGTTATGATATCGTTTAGGACCTTGAGCATGGCTGAGGTAATCCTGAATACACTTTCTCTTCTAGATCAATGGGAAAGCTACACAGTGTTTAGGACTTTTATAGAATTTTACTGCAAGGTTTACCAAAAGTTTACTCAGTTGAAGAAGTGGCCTATTCCATAATACTTACAGTATGCTAACCCATTCAATGACAATTGTCCTTCTGTGGCTTATAGAGTATGGTGAAATGTTCAAGTTTTCTTAGTTGTATGTACGGGACGCACATGCTTTAAATTGTGCAGTATTTAGCTATCACAATAAGAGTCTGGTAGCAGCAGCAGGTGTGTGTGTGTGTGAGTGTGTGTGTGTGCGCGAGAATGAGTGTATACAGGTGCTTTCAGAAAGTATTCACACCCCTTGACTTTTCCCACATTTTGTTGTGTTACAGCCTGAATTTAAAATAATTTAATGTAGATTTTGTGTCACTGGCCTACACACAATACCCCATAATGTCAAAACTGGAATTATATTTTTACACATATTTACAAATTCATAAAAAATGAAAAGCTGAAACATCTTGAGTCAATAAGTATTCAACACCTTTGTTATGGAAAGCCTAAATAAGTTCAGGAGTAAATTTGCTTAACAAGTCACAAGTTGCATGGACTGTGTGCAATAATTGTGTTTAACTCCCTCTGTACCGCACACATACGATTATCTGTAAGGTCCCTTTGTCGAGCATTGAATTTCAAACACAGATTAAATCGCAAAGACCAGGGAGGTTTTCCAATGCCTTGCAAAGAAGGGCACCTATTGGTAGATGGGTAAAAATAAAAAAGCAGACATTGAATATCCCGTTGAGCATGGTGAAGTTATTATTTACACTTTGGATGGTATATAAAGTCACTACAAAGATACAGGTGTCCTTCCTAACTCAGTTGCTGGAGAGGTAGGAAACCGCTTAGGGATTTCACCATGAGGCCAACGGTGACTCTAAAACAGTTAGAGTTTAATGGCTGGGATAGGAGATAACTGAGGATGGATCAACAACATTGTATTTACACCACAATACTAATCTAAATGAAAAGGAAGAGGCTGACATACAGTTTGGAATTGTTTAAAAATGGTCACACTACCATGGACCCTTTTAGGTATAAAACAAAATATATATATATATATAAACAATTTGATAAAATATTGAATTTGGCCTTTACAACTATAACCCAGAGAAACGCAATGAATAACACATTTATAAATGGCGAAAAAGACAAACAAGGTTTTGAAGTGTTTGTCCTATATCTAGGAGATATAAGGATATATAAAAGCTCAGGATATATATATATATATATCACACAAAAAACATTTACACATACCCTTTTTTTGGGGTAGGCATAAAACAACCTACATACTTCCATACATTTTTAAAACCGGTACCGGTTACTTTAAGATGAGTCCCGTGACACTTGTGGCAGTCAATGAGCAAAACGGAGAACAACATCATGTTTGTGAGAGTCTTTCCATTGAGGGGTCATAATAGTTATCTAGGTCAAACCGTTATGACGTTTTCTTGAGAAGACCAATTTCGGGATGTCTCATGGTCTGACAAACACCACTCTAGCTCTGCCATCTTTCACCGCAGATGCGAAAGTACGACATCGCCGGCTGTGGTGGATTGAGACTCATCCAAAACAGATATCTCTAGCTTAAATTGACGTATTTTGTTGGGATTTTTTAAAATTATGTTACTTGGATTGACACACCGGTGCGTCAATCAACTTTAGGGGGATAATATACACTGGAGTTGCTTACCAAGACGACATTGAATGTTCCTGAGTGGCCTAGCTATGGCTTGAAAATCTATGGCAAGACTTGAAAATGGTTGTCTAGCAATGATCAACAACCAACTTGCCCTTGAAGAATTTAAAAAATAATGTGCAAATATTCTACAATCCAGGTGTGCAAAGCTCTTAGACACTTACCCAGAAAGAATCATAGCTGTAAATGCTGCCAAAGGAGATTCTAACATGTATTGACTCAGGGGTGGGAATACTTATGTACATTAGATATTTCTGTATTTCATTTCCATTATTGGGTATTGTGTGTATCTGTGTGGGTGTGTGTGTGTGAGTGAGTGCATGTGTGTTAAGGTGTGGAGAGTCAGTGCAGGTGGTCAGTCCAGTTCAAGTGTTCAGCAGTCTGAAAAAAAAATATGGCTGTTATCAATGTGTATCTATTGGCTAGCCACGTTAAAGAGTCTATGCCCAGCAGAGCATGTTATAATTGTTTCTCACTCTTTGATGGACATGCCAGCTATAGTGAGCAAGAAGTTGATTATCATAATCTTATAGCGCTGAGGTAATACTAGAGCCTTTAGTCTTGACAGGGCCCTATAGGGTACAGCCTGCCCTTGCATTTTCTCACACATACAGTACCAGTCAAAAATTTGGACACACCTACTCATTCAAGCTGTCATCAAGGCAAAGGGTGGCTACTTTGAAGAATCTAAAATATAAAATATATTTTGATTTGTTTAACACTGTTTTTGGTTACTACATGATTCCATATGTGTTATTTCATAGTTTTGATGTCTTCATTATTATTCTACAATGTAGAACATAGTAAAAATACAGGAAAACCCTTGAATGAGTAGGTGTGTCCAAACTTTTGACTGGTTCTGTAGATCTGTCTGCGAATTAAACAGAATCTGTATTCATCTGTGTGTTTTTCTGAAAGTTTCTGAAACTTCTTTAAGACATGGAATAGACTTTCATCTTGAGTGTTCTCTGTGACAGCAGGTGTTGAGGGGGTGAGACATACAGTAGCTGTGAAACGTAGATAGCTGTTATTACTAGGATTCAATGAGGCTGATTGACATGATGCCATGTCTCCTGGATTTAGCTGGCACCCACTGAGCATGTGAAGCTAAGAGATCCTAACAACACTCTGATATGGAACCCCATTAGTATAGCTCCTTTACTTAATGAGATGCCATTTCAGGTGCACCCATGATATCATATAGGACTTTTTAATTTGTATCAAACACTCCAGTGAGTAATTGATACATGGAATAAGCATGAATGCTGTTCTTGTGAAACAAGCACCTAGTCCTTGTTATGGTGTAGTCGGTCGGTGGAAAAGCAAGGATTGTCGTAGTATACCCCTCCATTTGCACTAGTGCCTTTTTCATATTAAAACTACAGCAACATAACAAGGGGAGCTCAAATGAATGTCGCTCTGAAAATCGATTCTGCGTCCTTCCTACGCGTTCTAAATTATTATTAATCCCCTTTAAATTTGGCCCAAACAGAAAAATGAATAACTCATTGGTGCAGGAAGCTCTCAAGACGAGCAACTAAGGCTAGTCCTCATAAAACCTTACCTCAGTGCACCATCACACACCAGCAACACACACGGAGAAACTAAACTAGCAAAAGTAATTTCACCTGCCACTGACTTGATGCAGTCTGTTTTGCGTAGTCATAAGCAGTGCTGTGGTTCCCCGAGTCATTTCAATTCATTGCCTGCAGTTAGGTTTATCTTTATCACTGGCCACAACAACGGATTACTGAGGTTGAGGCCAAATAACCATAAAACAGGTTCTACCGCACGTCCTATTCATGAAAGAAGTCAATCTAGTCCGAGGCCCATTTTCATTCAATGAGAAACTGAATGATGTTGTTATAAGACTGTTTCTTACAGTCACTATAAGTGGGCCTTCTAGTCTGCTATTAGGAATTAATGTGATTCAATATTTGGCTTTCAGCAGTATGTACTTAGGTCCCCACAATGTGGTTCAGAAAGACCCAGTATTGCCAATAAAGGTAATGGGTTCTTATTTTAAGAAGCCAGCTGTCATTCTGTGATGTGATCCAAACAGTTCTGTTCGCCTACTTCATTTGCTGACTGTTTATGCGTTCTAATATGTTGTAAGCAGCTTTATTTGCATTTCATGAATATTTAAGACCCTTTGTCTACTGAGAGATACAGTAGAAGACAAAGGATCAAAAGAACCCGGTACAGATGTTCCGATTATAGACCCATTTAACGTTTGAACAACAACGCCAAAGTGTTTTTAAACACATGTTAGCTGTGTAATCTGAAGATGTGGAGAAACAGAGGAAATGTTTGCTTCCACCAACATCTCAACAAAGCGTTCTGATGTAGCGTCGACGCAAGGTCTTAAAGGTCCAGCGCAGTCAAAAACGTGATTTCCTGTACTTTATATACTGTATATTTCCACAGTATGAGGTTGGAATAATACTGTGAAATTGTGAAAATTATGAGAATGCCATTTTAGTGTAAGAGCAGTTTGAAAAGACCACCTAAAATGTCAGCCTGTTATGGCCTGCCTGGTGACATCTGCCTGGTGACTTCACCAGGCGATAAATTAGTTAAAAGACCTATAAGAAACAGTTCCAAACATCTCCAATAACAGTTAATTTTCAGTTTGACTCTCCCCTCTCACACCTCTCCCAGACAGTCCTATCAAAATTCTTGCTTGAGAAATGTATATTTGCCAAGAAGCTATTTTTGTTTATTTTGGACCATATTAATTGAAAATAATGACAGTAAGGTATTTAATCGTTACCCATAAATGATTTGATATTGAGATAAAAACTATTGCATTAGACCTTTAACTTCTGGGTGGGGTGTAAACAAAAATAAATGTTATCATTTGACGATAATGCCACCTTTTTCCCTCAGAACTGGATGCAAGTTCCAAAGTTATTTTTAATTGGTCTGTCATGCCGTTTCATCTTCTAGACGAGTGTTTCTTCACGAAACCAGGACAAATAAAGACTATGATCTTTTAGATTTTCAGATTTTATTCCTTGGAATGGTCCTTTGGAACTTTTTTTGGGGGAGATTGTTGACATACAGTATATTTGACAATTGATTATAAAAGCATAATTGACAAATAATGTATCCGAAGTTGCCATATGACATTTTGGCCTTACCCAGGCCTCCTTTTAAGACTCCATAATGTTTAATCTGTAAGTGCTACAAAGCAAAAATTGGTGTCATATAAAGGTTTATGCTACCGCTTGCCAGTAATGGTGCGTGGGTAATATCACTGAGGAAAAAAAGAGCCATATTATTGTGATATTTGCATTGTTTGCTCTATAACCCATTAGTTCATATGCCACCGTGATATACATTTTAGTCATTTAGCAGACGCTCTTATCCAGAGTGATTTACAGTAGTGAATGCATACATTTCATTTCATGCATTTTTTTTTTTTTTTTGTACTGCCCCCCCGTGGGAATTGAACCCACAACCCTGGCTTGCACACACCATGCTCTACCAACTGAGCCACAGGGAAGACCAATAAGGCTGTGAAAACAAAAAGACAACAGTCACACAGTGGCGGAATAAATTCAACTACACATACATTTGTTTCATCACAAAACCGGAGAGCAACATCTGTCCGGTGAAGTCCACAAAGCAAATATTGCATGTAAAAAAACAGTTATTTGACCTGCAGCATAGTCAAGCAAGTTAATATCTACAGTTTACTAGACAACTAGTGATTTAGAACCACTGAGTTACCGCAAGTCAGCACTAAGACAACAGGAGCACTGCCTCCGCTATTCCAGCACCATTTACACTTAAACATCATAAAATCAACAGTGCTATATACAATGTATTTGGAAAGCATTCAGAACCCTTCCCTTTCTCCACATTTTGTTACGTTACAGCCATATTCTAAAATGTATTAAATCATTTTTTTACTCATCGATCTACACACAATAGCCCATAATGATACAGATTGATACAGCCCATACAGATTTTTAGAAATGTTGGCAAATCTACACACAATAGCCCATAATGATACAGATTGATACAGCCCATACAGATTTTTAGAAATTTTGGCAAATGTATTTCAAGTAAAGCAAAAATACCTCATTCAGACCCTTTGCTATGAGACTCGAAATTGAACTCAGGTGCATTCTGTTTCCATTGATCATCCTTGAGTTGTTTCTCCAACTTGATTGGAGTCCACCTGTGGTAAATGAAATTGATTGGATATTATTTGGAAAGACACACACCTGTCTATAATATAATGCTGTGTGATGGTGCATTGAGGAAAGATTTTTTGAGGACTGGCCTAAGTTGCTCCTCTTAAGAGCTTCCTGCACCAATGAGTTATTTGTTATTTCTGTCTGGGACAAAATCATTTAGAATGTGTAGGAAGGACACAGAATTGATTTTCAGAGCGACGTTCATTTGAGCTCCCCTTGTTTTGTTGCTGTAGTTATTAATACATTTGACAACATTTCTAAAAACCTGTTTTCGCTTTGTCATTATGAGGTATTGTGTGTAGATTGATGAGTAAAAAAAATATTGAATCCATTTTAGAATAAGGCTGTACAAAGCAACAATGTGGAAAAAGGGAAGGGTTCTGAATACTTTCCAATTGCATCCTCTGCAGAAGAGGTAACGCTGGGTCTTTCATTCCTGTGGCGGTCCTCATGAGAGCCAGTTTCATCATAGCGCTTGAAGGTTTTTGCAACTGAATTTGAAGAAACTTTCAAAGTTCTTGAATCCAGAAACTTGGTCCAGAAACCGATGGGTTGGGCCAGAGCCAAAACACAAGTGGGTAGAGTGGCAGTTTGAAAATGTGTTATTGGCTTTGATACTCTGATTGGTTAGAGACGATCCAATCGCTGAGGACTTTGTTTTATACAATGCCCCCTGTGCCCCTTGTCACCACAAATAACTCCAATGATGGCAGTCTCAGACTAAAGTATGTAGCGAACGACAGAGCAGTAGAAGGATTTAGTGTGAGTCGTCAGGCTATGACTGCATATAAATTGCCATAATATGGACTTGGTCTTTTACCAAATAAGGCTATCTTCTGTATGCCCCCCTACCTTGTCACAACACAACAGATTGTCTCAAATGCATTCAAAAGGAAAGAAATTACACAAATTAAGCTGGTTGAGAGAATGCCAAGAGTGTGTAAATCTGTCATGAAGGCAAAGGGTGGCTATTTGAAGAATCTCAAATATATTTTGATTTGTTTAACACTTTTTTGGTTTCTACATGATTCCATATGTGTTATTTCATAGTTTTGATGTCTTCACTATTATTCTACAATGTAGAAAATAATAAAAAATAATGAAAAACCTTTGAATTTTTTATTTTTATTTTTATTTCACCTTTATTTAACCAGGTAGGCAAGTTGAGAACAAGTTCTCATTTACAATTGCGACCTGGCCAAGATAAAGCAAAGCAGTTCGACAACATACAACAACACAGAGTTACACATGGAATAAAACAACATACAATCAATGATGCAGTAGAAAAAAAATAAGACTATATACAATGTGAGCAAATGATGTGAGATAAGGGAGGTAAAGGCAAAAAAATGCCATGGTGGCAAAGTAAATAAAGTATAGCAACAAAAACACTGGAATGGTAGATTTGTAGTTTGAAGAAAGTTCAAAGTTAAAATATAAATAATATGGTGCAAAGGAGCAAAATAAATAAAATAAATAAATACAGTAGGGGAAGAGGTAGTAGTTTGGGCTAAATTATAGATGGGCTATGTACAGGTGCAGTGATCTGTGAGCTGCTCTGACAGCTGGTGCTTAAAGCTAGTGAGGGAGATAAGTGTTTCCAGTTTCATAGATTTTTGTAGTTCGTTCCAGTCATTGGCAGCAGAGAACTGGAAGGAGAGACGACCAAAGGAGGAGTTGGCTTTAGGGGTGACCAGAGAGATATACCTGCTGGAGCGCGTGCTACAGGTGGGTGCTGCTATTGTGACCAGTGAGCGGAGATAAGGAGGGACTTTACCTAGTAGGGTCTTGTAGATGACCTGGAGCCAATGTGTTTGGCGACGATTATGAAGCGAAGGCCAGCCAACGAGAGCGTACAGGTCGCAGTGGTGGGTAGTATATGGGGCTTTGGTGACAAAACGGATGGCACTGTGATAGACTGCATCCAGCTTGTTGAGTAGGGTATTGGAGGCTATTTTGTAAATGACATCGCCGAAGTCGAGGATTGGTAGGATGGTCAGTTTTACGAGGGTATGTTTGGCAGTATGAGTGAAGGATGCTTTGTTGCGAAATAGGAAGCCAATTCTAGATTTTACTTTGGATTGGAGATGATTGATGTGAGTCTGGAAGGAGAGTTTACAGTCTAACCAGACACCTAGGTATTTGTAGTTGTCCACAAATTCTAGTTAGAACCGTCCAGAGAAGTTATGCTGGACGGGCGGGCAGGTGCAGGCAGCGATCGGTTGAAGAGCATGCATTTAGTTTTACTTGTGTTTAGGAGCAGTTGGAGACCACGGAAGGAGAGTTGAATGGCATTAAAGCTCGTCTGGAGGGTTGTTAACACAGTGTCCAAAGAAGGGCCAGAAGTATACAGAATGGTGTCGTCTGCGTAGAGGTGGATCAGAGATTCACCAGCAGCAAGAGCGACATCATTTATGTATACAGAGAAAAGAGTTGGCCCAAGAATTGAACCCTGTGGTACCCCCATAGAGACTGCCAGAGGTCCAGACAGTAGGCCCTCCGATTTGACACACTGAACTCTGTCAGAGAAGTAGTTGGTGAACCAGGCGACGCAATCGTTTGAGAAACCAAGGCTACTGAGTCTGCCGATGAGGATGTGGTGATTAACAGAGTCAAAAGCTTTGGCCAGGTCAATGAATACGGCAGCACAGTAATGTTTCTTATCGATGGCGGTTACGATGTCGTTTAGGACCTTGAGCGTGGCTGAGGTGCACCCATGACCAGCTCTGAAACCAGATTGCATAGCGGAGAGGGTGCGGTGAGATTCGAAATAGTCGGTAATCTGTTTGTTGACTTGGCTTTCGAAGACCTTAGAAAGGCAGGGTAGGATGGATATAGGAATGAGTAGGTGTTCTAAAACTTTTGACCGGTAGTGTATATTATTTAATATATGAAAAGACAAGATTAAATCAAGAATAGTGACAATGTTAGCCTATCAATTGTCAATTATATAATATCACTTAGGAATGATGCCTAGCATAAGAAACAATGCCTTTTTTGGGGGACTTTTTCTAATCATAGTCGTACACCATCATAGTCGTATCACAACTAAAGTAACCAAATAACTTAACTTCATTAATCCGAGTTTCAAAGTTTGGGGAAGATCATTTTCACCATATAAAAGCATTAAATGCATAATCACATTTGCAGTCACTTTTGATAGCGGTGTTTTCCCGCTAATGGAACATTTTCACTTACTGCCATGTGCGCATCGCTGAGCTTATAATGTGAAGAAATAGCCTAATAGTTTATCAACATTTTAAGCTACATGTTCTGATCTGTTGCGTCAGCCAGATTAAGTAAACATGTTTTTGATGCTAGTGGTTGTATTTATTTGGGATCTATCGCAACCCACAACTGTTCCAGACTATGTTTGTAATATTTATTTCTCACACGAGAATAGAATAGGTTGACTTTTGTACAATGGAAATAGTAGATTGACATAGGCTAGTGCGTTTGCTGTTTGTTAGGTCTACTCGTCTTGTTGTCTTACGAAAGGTAAATGTCGACAGTTCTTCAAATATCTTCAATATGCACCTCGGAATTGGATAAGGATGAGCGCAGTTGCATCACCGATGTGTCTGCCTTCACTTGTAGCCTATGAGAAAGACCCGATGGAGAGCCATGTGAGTGAGAGATACTTCAGAGCACACAGCTCTCAGGGAGAAGGGCACAATGCAGCACTCTGGGCCAAGGGCACAATGGCCACATGTAGCAAAAGGCATGTTTTTTTATGAGGGTGCACTAATGCCACTCAAAGGGGATGCCACAGTGAAATGAATGAGAGACTGAGTGTGTACAGCCTGTGTCTAGTCCCGCTCCCCCTCTCCGGCTCTTGACTTGGCCGGTCTACCAACCACCGGTCCTGGCAACCTGGACTCCATCACTACCCTGATTACTTCCCCTTTATCTAGCACTCCTTTGTTATCACCCACCAGGCAATATTGTTTATGTTTCCATGTAAGACGCTTCCCTTGTTTTGGATGTTTGGATTAGGCATTTTGCTACGCCAGGAAAACCCACAGTTGAGCTCAGCTCAATGCTGATTGGCTAATTATTTTATAATTTTTTTATCAAGGGAAGCCAAATACTTACTGGCATCAACCAATCAAATGCTACAGCGGCAACATGTCATACTCTTTTGTTCCAGACAGCATTAGATACATGGGCTACACATACTGAGACAGCAGGGCGCTGTTTCCCTCACTCGGATGATTTCTCCCGTGAGATTCAGAAAATTCCGAATCAATGGAAAATTATGAAAACACAGACAAACGAAAGAGACATTATAATTGACATTTTTTTATTAGTAAAATATTTGTGAAGCCTGGCTTCCCTTGGCATCCATGAATATATGCCACTGCCGCATTCCCTATAATGAGTATTTTGATTTCAATAATATTTTTCTTTACATTCATTTATAAATATAAAAAATATAAACATAAATATTGAGAACACCATTTTTGATTTGGCTAATTGTTCAATATATTGTAGAACATAATATACTCTAGGGGCATATTTAAGTTCCAGAGTGGGATCTATTTTACTTTTAGAGTTACAATCCAATTTGTACGCATTACCAACTGAGTGAAAGTCAAAATGGATTCAAAATGGTCACTCTCTGCTGGTGATTTGCAGGATGTGCAATCATACCAAGTAAAAAGTTATATTGCCTACTATGCTAACTTCTCTGTATACATTTTTTCAGGGTCATAAAACATCAGTTCAGTTTCATCAAAGACATTACCATGATGAACCATGTACACCTTTGTATTGATATCTTTAAAAAAGGAAAGGAAACTATTAACCATTCACTTTTTTGACTATATAACACTACTGCTACCTCTTAAGGATCTGCCCCTTTTTTTAAATTTTCGCCTAAAATGACATACCCAAATCTAACTGCCTGTAGCTTGGGGCCCTGTAGCAAGGATATGCATATTCTTGATACCATTTGAATGGAAACACTTTGACGTTTGTGGAAATGTGAAAGGAATGTAGGAGAATATAACACATTAGATCTGGTAAAAGAAAATAAAAAAAATTAAAAACTATTTTTTGTATTTATTTTGTACCATCATCTTTGAAATGCAAGAGAAAGGCTATCATGTATTATTCCAGCCCAGGTGCAATTTATATTTTGTCCACTAGATGGCAGCAGTGTATGTTGACTGTATGTTTTGTTTATTCCATGTGTAACTCTGTGTTGTTGTATGTGTTGAATTGCTACGCTTTATCTTGGCAAGGCCACAGTTGCAAATGAGAACTTGTTCTCAACTAGCCTACCTGGTTAAATAAAGGTGAAATAAAATAAATAAAAATGTGCAAAGTTTTAGACTGATCCAATGAGCCATTGTATTTCTGTTCAAAATGATGTATCAAGACTGCCCAAATGTGCCAAATTTGTTTATTAACCTCTCTGGGCTACTACTCAACAGCCAGTTGAATCCCGTGGCGCGTTATTCAAATACCTTAGAAATGCTATTACTTCAATTTCTCAAACATATGAATATTTTACAGCATTTTAAAGACAAGACTCTCGTTAATCTAACCACACTGTCCGATTTCAAAAAGGCTTTACAACGAAAGCAAAACATTAGATTATGTCAGCAGAGTACCAAGCCAGAAATAATCAGACACCCATTTTTCAAGCTAGCATATAATGTCACATAAACCCAAACCACAGCTAAATTCAGCACTAACCTTTGATGATCTTCATCAGATGACAATCTTAGGACATTATGTTATACAATACATGCATGTCTGTTCAATCAAGTTCATATTTATATCAAAAACCAGCTTTTTACATTAGCAGGTGACTAGCATGTGACTAGCATTCCCACCGAACACTTCCGGTGTATTTACTAAATTACTCACGATAAATGTTCACAAAAAACATAACAATTATTTTAAGAATTATAGATACAGAACTCCTCTATGCACTCGATATGTCCGATTTTAAAATAGCTTTTCGGTGAAAGCACATTTTGCAATATTCTAAGTAGATAGCCCGGCATCACAGGGCTATTTAGACACCCAGCAAGTTTAGCATTCACCAAAGTCAGATTTACTATAAGAAAAATGTTATTACCTTTGCTGTCTTCGTCAGAATGCACTCCCAGGACTTCTACTTCAATAACAAATGTTGGTTTGGTCCCAAATAATCCATTGTTATATCCAAATAGCGGCGTTTTGTTCGTGCGTTCAAGACACTATCCGAAAGGGTAAATAAGGGTTACGAGCATGGCGCATTTCGTGACAAAAAAAATTCTAAATATTCCATTACCGTACTTCGAAGCATGTCAACCGCTGTTTAAAATCAATTTTTATGCCACTTTTCTCGTAAAAAAGCGATAATATTCCGACCGGCAAAGCCTGTTTACATTCAACGAGAGAGAAAGAAAAAGCATGGGATCCCCTCGTGCACGAGCCTTAGTCTGACGGCCCTCTGATCGGCCACTTTCCAAACGCGATAATGTGTTTCAGCCTGGGACTGCCTCGATATCATTCAGCTTTTTCCCGGGTTCTGAGAGCCTATGGGAGCCGTAGGAAGTGTCACGTTACAGCAAAGATCCTCAGTCTTCAATAAAAAGAGCCAAGATTAACAAGAACTTGTCAGACAGGCCACTTCCTGTTCAGAATCTTCTCAGGTTTTTGCCTGCCATATGAGTTCTGTTATACTCACAGACACCATTCAAACAGTTTTAGAAACTTTAGGGTGTTTTCTATCCAAAGCCAATAATTATATGCATATTCTAGTTACTGGGCAGGAGTAGTAACCAGATTAAATCGGGGACGTTTTTTATCCGGCCGTGTAAATACTGCCCCCTAGCCCTAACAGGTTAATAACTTTTCAAGTTCAAAACTGGGCACTCTGCTTTAACAATAGCATGGTTTTCTTTCACTGTAATAGCTACTGTAAATCGGACAGTGCAGTTAGATTAACAGCAATATCAGATATGTCTATGTCCTGGGAAATATTCTTGTTACTTACAACCTCATGCTAATCACATTAGCCTATGTTTGCTCAACCATCCCATGGGGGACCCACCGATTCTGAAGAAGTTTTAATTAAAATAGACATGCAAATCTTCTTCTCATGGACTGAAAGTCAGATTCACTCAACATGTGGTCATTGGACTCATCACAATAGTCCATAAAGAGTTTGAGAAAATAATGTTGATTCATTTAAAGATGGCCACATTATGTAGATGCAAAATAGCACATACACTAACATGCTAAAATATGCTAAAAAAGAGTTTGTTTCCGGGGCGGGACACCTGTTTTTGGGAGATAATGGGTTATCACATATCTGGTCGCAAAATGTCCTTTTGTAGGATACCTGGAGGCAAACTAATTAATATCTGTAGGGTGATCAATCGGGACAGTTTCTCTCGCCTCAGATCTGAAACCAGTAGTACGTACCAACTTCAATTACAGTTAACTTAAAATTAAAAGACAAATCTAACATTCCCGCTCCCCAATAACATCGTTGCTGAGAAGGGGGTTGCTACTGTTGTTGCTTGCAATGTTCGTAAAAAAAACAAACAATCAAACCATTTTTTTATATATGTATTTTTGCAGACCCCCTGCCGTACGGAGCCCAGGTTGATTGTCCCTGCCGTAGGGTACTAGAGCAATAACAAGTATATAACTAGCAATAATTAATAACTGATCTTTTGTCCTTTCTGTCATCGTGTGAACCCCATTCATTGCTGCTCGCATCTATATTCATGTTTATATTTGTTTTATATTTATAAATTAATGAAAAAATTGATTTAATGAAATCCAAATACTACTCATATTAGAGCAAGCGGTAAAGCATCATATGAAATACATTTTTTATTGGTTACACCTACAGATGAAACATTATGGAGTCTAAAGAATTCCGCATACATAGGTTTGATTTACTCCTAGAGGAACTCGGCTAAGTGAAGCGAACATCTGTGCTTGCATATTGTCGTGGAAATTCTACACAGGGACACTCAAAGTCAATCTTAAATGAATCATCGTTTATTAACAGCATGCTGGAGAGGTCACAGTCAAACTTAGATGCATAAAGTACTGGTATGAAGTGAGCTCTCCCAGGGCAGTTCCATTAGTTCTCTTATATACTGCTTACACAGACATGTTATATTTGCATGATTTAGCTTTTTCATCATTCATAATTAATTCATCATTAATGTTTGGTTCATGCATGTGACAGACCAATACCTCACGAGGCTTCCTCTCTCCAATCTGAGTTATCCCTTTCATTCTCAAAACAAGGTTCTGGGTGTAATGTCAAATTGCAGATACTGATAGTGAGGATTCCTCCCAGGTACGTTCAATCAGTCACTTACTTGCATGAACACAGAAATTGGTTGTTAGAAAAGCACAAACATAGAACACATAAATTGGTTATTAGAAAAACAATATGCTCCCTTGAAATACCTTCATTTGAAAAAACTAGAATAAAGCGTCAATATTACTATTTGTCCCTCTTAAGACACTGTAGCAACAAGTACAATTCCTCAAAATAGTCAGAATTAATCTAAGATAACTCAAGAAATCTGTAATTAATTTGTACGTTTTTGAAGAGGTCTTGGTCGTGCAATTTGACATCTAACTAAGAAGTTTGGTGCAGTATTTCTGCAAAATGTGCATGAAAACTAGTCTTCTGTCGTTGAATGACAACAAACACTTCATTGAAGAATACCTACTATTGACCCTTCACCAATGAAGGGGCGTAGACTACGGCTACTGAACGCTGCCCAACACCAAAACTAACAAAAACATCACAAAATGTTGACTTAATATATGTGCAAACTGTTTTGACTGGGAAGCATAGGGTAAGCTTTAAAGGAGGTCTGGGTAAGGCTTGCTCTCGAGATCCTAAGGCATTCTCCAAAGTGTTCACAGCTATAAGCACCACTTCACGGTAGGACCATGTGAACTACAACCCGACACTCTGTTTTTATGTTTAGAAACATAAATCATTGCTTGCGATACGGTTATCTTTCATATCAGCGAGAAATAATATTTCAAATAAAAAATATACTTACTGTAGGTTTGCACAGATCCATACGGCTGTGTACCTCCAGTTGACGAACTACACTTACGCTACACTTCCTCACCGGTTACGCTTACACACAGGTGTTCTAGCACGCTAGATAGCTAATTAGCACAGGTGGCCGCTTCTGTCTGTCTGCCGTGAACAAGTGCTGTAACATGGAGAGATAGCTGTGTGAGAACGCAACCCTATAAAGGTGTGTAGTAATTCAACCTTTTTTTTCTCATATGTAAGATACATTGGGGGGCTGGAGAAATGTAACCACACCCAAATTCAAAGACAGAGCTATGGATGCAAGGACTGACCATCCATGATCTTAAAATGATAGTTTTAACCATGTTTTAGGCTGTATAGTGTTTGCTTACATTTACATTGTTTATAATCATTGGAGCATATATTTGGGGTTCTGATGTGGTACCACAGTTGAACTAAGCTTATAAGGCCTTATCTAAGTTATATTCTTCAAGAATCAATGGGTACATATCATTCATCTTTAAATCCCCCAAAATGATGTAGCAACTGCAACTGCCCCTTTTATGAAATGAATCTCTGCGAGAGAAATTGGTGAGTGTATGCCTCTAGCTTTTCACTGGCTCTATTGACATTAGTCCACCACCAACATGTATCTTGTTTGTTCTGGGTACTGACTGGCTTTGCTCTGTCATGCATTATTGCCTCTGATTTCTATCACAATAATCTGTGCTCAGTAGTATAGTGGTTTTTAGTATTTCTTTCAGACCTTCCCTGCATGCTCTTTGTATAGCGTTTTCATATTGAGCGCAATATCATGCCCTAGGGTAATATGCAGTGCCGTGTTGTAATGTCAGCTAGCTTACATTGAACCCTCTGCATTATCCCCCCCCCCCCCCATGATTCTGTTACACCAATGGAACTCAGTGGAGTGGGTGTTTGTAAAGCAACTGTATCTGTGAGAAGGCTTTCCAAACGCAGTCGCAGCAGCAGTCACCATGCAGTCAAAGAGCACGCTGCTGGAGTGATACGCAGAGCTGTTTGATAAAGCGAAACACACTATCCTGGGACGAGAGAATGAGGTCATACGCTGTGGTCAATGTTTGCGTGCAGGTTAACAGACCATTACAGTGTTTTCCTGTTTGTGTTTTTGTCCCCGTAGATAACCTTATGGCCTGTAGACGTCAGGCGTTTCTATTGAAACCACGTTGCAACAACAATAACTTATGGGTTAGGCAACCACGTTTTACAAAGGACACTCCCTTAATTATCAACTGCATTTAATTGTTTAGTTTGTTGGGTCTCTTACTGCAGCTTTAAAAGGTTTTTATTCATTTTGGGAGATTAAGAGTGGGTTCATTCTTATCGATTTATTTTCATTTCTTGGCGTCAACAAAAACAAATGAATTAAGTACCAACAAAATGAAGAACTTGTGCAAATAGAATGACATCATCAGTGGAGTCTAATTGGAACCAAAATCCTATATCCACACACACACACACACACACACACACACACACACACACACACACACACACACACACACACACACACACACACACACACACACACACACACTGAAGTGTGTTTGAGTCAGTGTATTTGAGTATTTTCAAATACATGACAATATTCAAGTACTTGTCTGTGCAAATAAAACATCTGAATAGTACTTATTTCGAAATGTATGTGAAAGTAATTGAGATATTTGAACTAGTATTTACACAAACACACACACATACACACGTACACACTTGCCACAGAAAATATACAAAGTATTTGTTCTCAGAGAATAATTTATTATTTATAACCTCCAATTAGATGACACTAAATGGTCATCAAGCAGTGAACTGCAAAGCATGTAATGTAAACCATAATTTAATCCATAATCTATTGACCACATTTCTTATTTTAGCTTAAACTAAACGAATCACCTGGGAAAACATGCAGGCATCATCAGTTGAGAGTATAATTCTGAAATATTCTAACCAAACAATTTCCAAATTAAAGTACAACCCACAATGCACTGCAAAGCTTTAGATGCATACGTACTCTTTACATATGTATTTTCATGTGCTGCTGTTCTACCTTGAACCCTTCCCCGTCATAGTCATTCTGTATGTATATATTCATGTATGTATATACGGTAAAGTGGAATGTTGGATCAGTGTAGCCATGGATTCTATCTGCTCTATCTAAAGCGTGGTATTGTCATGTTGGATTTTCATAAATAGATTTGTTCAAGGTGTTTTTCACGGTCCAGCCTGTTCTGTTGCCATGGCAGTAGCAGTGTCTTCTGGGATGCATGGCTCCTCTGGCATTATCAAAATCAGAATTACTTTGGGTTAAGCATAATTAAACCAAATATGGTTTAGTATGAAGACAGCTAGAAACTGCTTCTCCAATAGAAATCCCTAATCAGGCTTGTAAGCAGTGTCATGAGGAAGTTAGCTAAGCTCATGCACAGAAAAATCATCGGGTCTAATGGTCGTGTCTCGCAGAACTGCGCATGTGCATGCCGGCACTCCTTCGATATGATTTTTAAAAATGTATCCAAAATGTAACTTTCACAAGCTTGGAGTACTAACATGTTCAGCTAATTAAGACATTGGCTCAAATATAGGTTGTGCCTTTAGAAATAGAGAACATTTACAACTAAGGAAGAATTTTTCACTTCTCTCATTGACTTCCCATACTCCCGGTCTGGTCTCTCGAGTCTGCTTCGCAAAGCGTTCCTGGGAAGTACCGCGATGTTGGGCCTCTGGGTTTAGAAATTCTGTGATTAAATAGATCGTTCTTCCCTCTCCACCAGCTCCTTAAGACTCAGAGCAGAGGCCCACTCCATTTGGATGACATGCATATTGGGCAAAACTGGGAATACTTCAATTGACACTTTTCTTTAAAGCCTGTAAGATTTGTAGGCATATTCAATAGAATTCCTATTACACTGTCTGATAACTTTATTTTATTGTGTAGACACAGTCCTGTATGGTTCAGTTGGTAGAGCATGGCACTTGCAATGCCGGGGTTTTGGGTTTGATTCCAAGGGCTAGTAAGTCACTTTGGCTAAATGGAATATACAGTGCCATCAGAAGGTATTCAGATCACTTGACTTTTTCCACGTTTTGTTATGTTACAGCCTTATTCTAAAATAATTACATTTTTAAAAAAAAATCTCAGTAATCTACATACAATAGCCCATAATGACAAAGTGAAAACAGGTTTTTTGAAATTTTTGCAAATGTATACAAAATAAAAAACAGATACCTTATTGACATAAGTATTCATACCCTTTGCTATGAGACTTGAAATTGAGCTCAGGTGGATCCTGGTTTCATTGATCATCCTTGAGATGTTTCTACAACTTGATTTGAGTCCACCTGTGGTAAATTCAATTGATTGGATATGATTTGGAAAGGCACACACCTGACTATATAAGGTCTCACAGTTGACAGTGCATGTCAGAGCAAAAACCAAGCCATGAGGTCGGAGGAATTATCCTTAGAGCTCTGAGACAGTATTGTGTTGAGGCACAGATCTGGGGAAGGTTACCTAAACATTTCTATAGCATTGAAGGTCCCCAAGAACACAGTGGTCTCCATCATTCTTAAATGGAAGAAGTTTAGACCACCAAGACTCTTCTTAGAGCTGGTCGCCTGGCCAAACTGAGCAATCGGGGAGATGGAAGTTGGTCAGGGAGGTGACCAAGAACCCATGGTCACTCTGACAGAGCTCTAGAGTTCCTCTGTGGAGATGTGAGAACCTTCCAGAAGGACAACCATCTCTGCAGCACTCCACCAATCAGGCCTTTATGGTAGAGTGGCCAGATGGAAGCAACAACTTGGTAAAAGGCACATGACAGCCTGCTTGGAGTTTGCCAAAAGGCACCTAAAGTACAGAGAGATCCTTGATGAAAACCTCAGGACCGCTCAGGACCTCAGACTGGGGTGAAGGTTCATCTTCCAACAGGACAAGGACCCTAAGCACACAGCCAAGATAACGCAGGAGTGATTTCGGGACAAGTGTCTGGATGTCCTTGAGTGGCCCAGACAGAGCTCAAACTTGAACCCGATCAAACATCTCAGGAAAGACCTGAAAATAGCTGTGCAGCAACGCTCCCCATACAATCTGACAGAGCTTGAGAGGATCTGTAGAGAAGAATGGGAGAAACTCCCCAAATACAGGTGTGCCAAGCTGAGTAAAGGGTCTGAATACTTATGTAAATGTCATATTTCAGTTTTTGTAATACATTTTAGAAACAGGCGGTAATGTAACAAAAGATTTGGACAAAGCCAAGGGGTCAGAATACTTTCCGAAGGCACTGTATATTATTGATTCTAAGGCATACTGGACTGTACATGCTCCTTTCAATTCACAATGTCCTCGAGTGAGACAGTGGTGGTCTAGTCATAAATGGTACACAGCACAATGAGGTTTGGAAAACATTTTCAAATACAAGAGAACACTTTGTGTACTTTGAAAATGTGAATCAATACTATAGGACCAAGGCCTCAGTAAGAAATTGGACTAAATAATAATTGCCACTTGTTTCATTGTTCATATCCTTCAGAGAGATCATTGAAAGGACAAAGGGACATTTATTGTTTTGGTTCACGGTCCCTCAACATTTTACTCTGTTAATACACAGATGTAATTTCTATTGCCTTTTGAATTAAATGCCTACTATACTGTATACATTAATAGTGCATAAGGCACATTGATAAGAGCTCTTGAATCCCCCCCAAAAAAGCATTGGTAAAAAAGAAAACGTTAGTAACAGCTGATGTCATGTCATTAATGCAGCGTTTTCCAAAACTCTGTCCTCGGAATCGAGTTTGGAAAGCTTGATGATTGGTTGATCATTTGAATTAGCTAGGGCAGAAAACGTGAGTTTGGGAAACCCTGCATTAATGTAACGCGATAGGTCATGGCATCTCACCGCATAATCAAACCATATCTACAGTAAATGTATTTGTTGAATTTCAGTGGAAAACAGAAGTTATTTGGATTTCTATTAGATTTCTATCAGAATGCCTGGTTTGTCCATGAATTCAAACCATTACACGCTTCTCAATTTGCGAACAGAATTCATGGTAATTAATGTAATTGTAGAGTGCAAATTCAATTAACCGATCTAGACTGGTCAAGGCAAGACAGACTGCCTTGTCACTACTCAAACAAAATGTGCATTTCATGACTGACATGTAGGCTAAAGCCACCTCTGATATGTGCCTTGTGTAGAAATTGTTCATTTTCTTTCATTTCGTTACATTGCATTGCGTTATAATAACGTTATACACAGGCCCTGCTGTTCTCTATCATCCTCTGACAGGGCTGCCCAATTCCGGTCCAGGAGGCCCGAAACAATTCTTGTTTTCATTCGCTCCTTCTAATCAGGGACTAATTCAGGTGAGTGCAATTTGACTGCCAGAAGTGGCTACGCCCTCCAGGACCGGAATTGGGCACCCCTATTCTGTGATTGATTCACAGCAGGACAACTGTAACAAGTTACATTTTATTACTGAAATTTCTTCCTGTCTCCCTTTCTGTTTGAAGACGATGCCTCTCTTTAGCCAGCCCTTCCTCGAGACTCATTATGACTCTGAAACTGGAGGATATAAAATAATGGCTTCACAAGAGACTTGAGCCTCTCAAACCACGTCACGTCTTTGAATTAAGAGAGGATGGTAAGCACATCCCTATCAAGGTGCTCTGTCTAGATCTGCTGTCACAGTGTGGACACTTGAAAGGCATGTCTGTATGCATGGTCGCAGCCACCGCATTATGGTACCTGCGATTACGGTGTATATGGTTGGTGGATTAGGTTTGGACATCAGAGTGAATACTAATGAGAATCCTCCTTCAGTGGTCAGTCAGTCGCTGTGTGTAGAATCATGATTAGACCTAAGGTTATTACCAGCGGTGGGCTAGTAAATGGTATGTTGAGTACCCAAAATATGGTGTAAGTGTACAGAACCACACTTGCGTGATGATATGGATTGAAAGTACAGGTAGGCCTACAGTATCACTACCTGCCTGTCTCCTAACTCTCCCTTCTCAGACTGTGAATTGGTGGGTAGAACAAAACATTGAGACAGCACTTGGCTTGCACTCTCTTTACATTTTCTCGTGATATAATTGCTTGACTAACAATTAGTCGATTATGGATGTGGGGAAAATGATTTGCGCTTCCTTTTTTTGTGTGCACACTGCTTTCTCCCTGAATCAGGGAAAGGGGATACCTAGTCAGCTGCACAACTGAATGTATTTAACCAAAATGTGCATTTAACCCAGAGAGGTACGGGGGACTGCCTTAATCGATGTCCACATCATTGGCACCCGGGAGCAGTTGTTGTTGGGGTTAACTGCCTTGGTCAAGGGCAGAACGGTAGATTTTTCTGCCTTGCCGGCTTAGGGACTCGAACCGGCGACCTTTTGGTTACTGGCCCAACGCTCTTAATCGCTAGGCTAGTTTACTGAATGTATGATGAGTCTATCACAGAGAAGAAAGAAGAGATGTTCACCAAATCATAGTCTTCATAACTACATGTATTACTGCATTAGGCACAATTAGACCACTTTGCACCACTTTACATTTTCCAATAAAACACTAATTCCATGTGTATTGAAGTAAAATTGGGGTATTTAATAATTAATCGCTATTACAATGACATTTGGGCTGCGTGAGAATATAGCGATTAATACGATAATGTAGTGCGGCACTTACTGTAGTTAACTATCCTCTTTGCCTTGAAAGTTGAACCAATGCAGCGGTTCATATAATTAATGTACCTCAGGAAATTTCAGGGCGACCCAGGGGAATCTCCCCTCAGTAAAGGCTGCTCTACACTCTCCTCTCTCTCTGTCTTATCTGCCAATAGATAGAGCCTGTTAGGGACTCTGCATCTCACAACCACATGGGGTGGAGTGCATTCTGAAGAGACTTCAGTGCTGCTGAACAGTTATTGAGGAACAAACAGTTTGGAGTGTTCAGCAGGGATCGTCTCTGATGAATGGGTGTGCGTCATGTTCCTCCAGAAATAATCACATAATGTTACTCTTTATGTTCACCTGTTTCATACCCAATTCTATCTTACAAGCAGTTCTGTGTAGGCCATGATGCTAAGAGGAAATCTTATCTGGATAAAGTGATGCTACTTGTAGGTCAAGGCAATTCTTAGCCAATTTGTGGGCTAACGTAGTGGGTCCAATGCTAGCACCACCAGCGTTGTGTGTTTTGATTCTTGGATGTGCCACCTACAGTGAATAAATGTGTCACGTTGAACTGTAAGTCGATTTAGAAGATAAGTGTCCTCTTATTTACCTACGGTATGAGCTGACCAGAGCCTTTCCAGAATGGATGAGGTGCTGATCTCGTCTTCCCTCCAGCCCCCGTCGATATGAGTGTGAGAAGGGTTGCTGCAGACAAGTCAATGTCTCTCTCCCATTCCCTCTATCTCTATCCCACCTCTCTTTATCTTTATCGCTCTCACTCTCCCCCCTCTTTCTCTACCCCCTCCTCGCTCTCCCCCTCTCCCTCTCTCCCCCATTCTCTCTCCATGCTGAGTCAGGTCCAACACGCCGGAGGGAGATCACTTCTCTGACTGCATTTGCCTGGCTACCCAGACTCCTTGCTCTGGCCAAACGATACGCCACGCCCATGGATGTTAGTTTCTTCTCCGCGACGAGTCTGGATCTGAGTACCTCTCTGGCACTTCACCGAATGCAAAAACATTTGAGGCTGTCTGATTGATTGGTCCAGAAACCGATGGGTTGGGCCAGAGCCAGAACACAAGTGGGTAGTGTGGCAGTTAGAAAATGTGTTATTGGCTTTGATACTCTGATCGGTTAGAGACGATCCAATCGCTGAGGACTTTGTTTTGTGCAATGCCCCCCGCGCCCCTTGTCATCACAAACAACTCCAATGATGGCAGGCTCAGACTAAAGTATATAGCAAATGACAGAGCATTGGAAGAATTCGGTGTGAGTCCTAAGGCTATGACTGCATATAAATTAAAGGAGATTGTCTCGTCCATGCTTTATTATCGGCTGTTCCACTGAGTGCTCTTTCAAAACTTCTCACAAAACGTTGCCAATGCTCGCTTCAAGGGCTAATGGCAGATTTGAACTCATTCACGTTTCATGCAGAGCAGGGGATGAGTAATGACAATGTGAAGAGAGCGTCTGTTTTGATGGGCGGTGTTGCAGTAGGTGAAATGACTACTGGTGATTCACGTTGGACCCACTCGTGTTTCATTTTCATAAACAACCTTGTGTTGTTGACACTTGGAACATTCTGCACACGTGTACAGTACAATATGTCTTCTTTGTAATAGTAAACAATGACTCGTTCTTTGTAGCCCATATCAGTCATTAACCGTTTTCTAAAGATTTTCTTTTAAAGATCAGGGGACTACAATTCCTTCATGGACAATAATATTAAGCAATTGAGTTTCAGAAAATATCAGTCATTATTCAGGCTAGATGTTCCTGTTTTCAGAGCTCTAACATGCTTTCCAATGGCAACTAGCTACAGTACTAGGGCAACACATGTTGTTTACAAGTAGTGGCCGTGGATTTTAGCTCCCCAGTAACCGGTTGGTATTTTCCAACCCCACGTCTTCTCTGGGCCAATGTGTTGAGTGTTATCTGATCAAAACATTTCTCAGACTGTTGGGCTTTTGCCAATCTAAATTGCTCGGGTCAAAACTAATACAGGACTTTAAGATAGAGAATACATCAGTCTCGGCTATTTCCCCATTTTAATTTAGTCATTATAGGGCTGACAATGTACTTCCTTTGGTCAAGAGGATTGGAAATTGTGTGTGAGAATTATTAAGATTATGGCATTGAGGGTCCTTAAAGGTGGAATCCAAATTAGGGGAAGCGGCGCCACCGTCCGCTCCAGCACCTTTATTTTTGTTTTTGTTTCGTGGACAAAACTGAGGTGAGGCGAGTAGAGCAGTGTGGTAAGAAAAAATGGCAGTACATATTCTGCAATTCTATCACGCGTGCAATGATGTACAAGGGGAAAAAAGCAGGGTTTGTTTGCAGAAACTTCTTTGTTGTTGTAAAAACCCGAACGGACTTGGCACTTTCACTGTTAAGGATTCCAACTTTAATTGTTTTCTATATTTCAATAACTAAGAATGTCAGGAACTGAGTAGTATTATAATAACTGTTGTTATCAGTAGTATTATTAGTTGTTGTCTCAGTAATGTTGACAGTGGCACAAACTAAGGGCATGAACCAATACATAGACGTGATTGTGAGTTGCTATAACTTGTTTGCATACTACTACCAGAATAGTACCACTTTATTCAGTGCTGTAATGTGGAGTCCGATCTAGATGTACATGGTCTACCAAAGAGACGTACACCAATTTGGGCCCTGAGCCATGGATGCAGTGCGGAGTGCCAGTTCTAATATAATATAGGGGTACTATTCTCATCTGTCTGTCAGACTCCCAACGTTCTGGTGTGTGGTTAGGCGGAAGCGGCAGTGCCTGCTCTGCATTCTGATGGAGTGTGTGTGCATGGGTTTATGTGTGCGTCTCACTGGCTGTTACAGACCCGTCTCTCTCTTAATTGGCTGGGTTAAGGCTGACCTCGTTCAGGCTCGTCACTGACGATCTCCGCTCCAGACGCTTTAAAGAGGATTTTCACTCAAATCTCCCTGACTCCCACCACCCTCATGTCATTAACCACACCAACTTCCTCTACTTGTCTGGAAAGTGCAACATGTTTAATGTCTTGTCTTGTCTCCGCCATGACATACAAGTCAATTTCTTGACATGTTTATGTATAGCATATTATAGGCTCCATCTTAGAAGTTAGAGTGAGAAATTGGACGAGAGGCTATGAATAGTTTCTGAACAGCCTATCATCACGAGGCTCTCAGGACATGAATAGCAGAAGCCTTTAAAATGCCTGAATACCAGGTTTCATAACATAGAGATCGCCATCATCCCTCATAGACTTGGAGAAAGGCCCACATTGCCTAAGGCCTGTGTTTGTCAGGATGGAGGGCTTCAGCTTGTATCTGGCTCACTCTGCCAGATATAACGTCCTCCTCCCCTCTAGTCTCGCTGTGTTACACCCCCCCCCCCCCCGCTAAGAGCCTCCTGCTAAGAGCCCCCTGCTGTACAGCCACCTGTCTCTCTCTAGAAGGCCTCCTCCCACCCACCATCCATCCATACGGGAGCTGTAGATGCCCACCATGATGCAGGACTCCCACCACTAGGCCTCAAACGTCCCAATACTGACAAGACTGTATGCTGTGACTTGACTTCACAGCAATGCAGTGTTTGGCAAACCTAGGTTGTGTTCAGTAGTGAGAAACTTTTTTAAACAGTGAAACTGGGAAGTTCTACATGAATTTGTCCAACTAGAATACCGATTTTCATTTTCCTTTGAAAATGTTTTGCTATGGTGTGCTCGTCTATTGAACACGAGCCTGTTTTTTGCAATTACGATATAAAAACTACATAAAGTAATGAGTGGGTAAATTATTGTTTACTATGCATGCCACTGACTGGCCATTAAAGGAATTTGGATTTATTTTGCACTACCTTCTATGTTGCCAACAAATGTTGCACTTTGCATTGGTAAAGTCAGAGATTTTTGAAGAGATTTCAGTTGATTTATAAGCATTTAAAACTGGAGGCCAGTGAACCACAGGAACATGGAAAACGTATTTAATAATTCAGTGTGAGGAGTGTTGGTGTGAATGCTGACCTTTTTAGATGGAATTTTCCCTATGAGCCAATCACCAGTGACCAAATTTAAGGTCTTCAATCTTGTAGATGTAAACTCTGACATTCAGAGCCCTTCTGTTTGTCTCATTGATTTGGCAAACATCAAGCACCAGGGCCTCGCAAGCAAATTCCCCTCGCAAGCTGCAGTCCCCCAGCATGCCATTTCCCAGCCTCTCTTCTGGCTCCCATGGATGCAGAATACAAATGATGTGTGGTATTTAAACGGCTGTAACATTTGCTTAAATCAAACAGTTGTTGTCCCGGAGCAGGTCGGTCAGTCGGTTCGTCTCCCCACAGCATTTAAAAAAGATGCAAATAGAATATTAGTAATTTGCCCTGCTGTCTGTAGGACGACTACAACACATTAGCCTTATGCTAAGATGTACCAATTCTGCTGCCTGGGGCCCTCTGCACAACCAAGTCTCTATAGCCAACTGTTGCTGATTATAAACTACTCACTCACGGAAATAAAGTCATGTTGGAAATGTTGCAGATGCTTCAGTTGAGATTCGTAAAAATACCAGCTACAGTTCTGGAATTATTGCTTTTGCATCAGGATCTATAACATAATCACAGATTGAGATGAATTCATATTAAACTTCCAGTATAAGTTCCAGCTTGACATTTTTTTTTTACTTGCCGAAAGCTCAAGTCAATTGTCCCCCCCTCCCAAAAAGGTCTAACACCATGGCCAAAAGGTGAATGACAATTGTGTTGTGTGATTCAAGGAACCACTTCACAAAATGAAATGTATTGACAATGGAAGGCTGCTGGTCTCCGTTCCCATGTACACTACATGGTATGTGGACACCTGCTCGTCGAACATCTCATTCCAAAATCATGGGCATTAACATGGAGTTGGTCCCCCCTTTGCTGCCATAACAGCCTCCACTCTTCTGGGAAGGCTTTCTACTAGATGTTGGAGACTTGCTTCCATTCAGCCAAAAGAGCACTGGTGTTGTTCCAAATCATCCCAAAGGTGTTCGGTGGGGTTGACGTCAGGGTTCTGTGCAGGCCAGGCCGATCTCAACAAACCATTTCTGTCTGGACCTCGCTTTGTGCATGGGGGCATTGTCATGCTGAAACAAAAAAGGGCCTTCCCCAAACTGTTGCCACAAAGTTGGAAGCACAGAATTGTCTAGAATGTCATTGTATGCTGTAGAATTAAGATTTCCCTTCACTGGAACTAAGGGGCTAGGCCGAACCATGAAAAAACCGCCCCATACCATTATTCCTCCTCCACCAAATTTTACAGTTGGCGCTATGCATTCGGGCAGGTAGCGTTCTCCTTGAACCAATCAGTTGTGTTGTGACAATGTAGGGGTGGTATTCAGAATATATCTCTATTTGATAAAAGATCAAGTCCATTTTATAGCAAGAACAGCTCAAATAAGCAAAGAGAAACGACAGTCCATTATTTCTTTAAGACATGAAGGTCAGTCAATACGGAAAAATGTAAGAACTTTGAAAGTTTCTTCAAGTGCAGTTGCAAAAACCATCAAGTGCTATGATGACACTGGCTCTCATGAATACCACCACAGGAAAGGAAGACCTAGAGTTACCTCTGCTGCAGAGGTTCATTTCATTAGAGTTAACAGCTTCAGAAATTTCAGCCCAAATAAATGATTTACAGAATTCAAGTAACCGACACATCTCAACATCAAATGTTCAGAGGAGACTGCGTGAATCAAGCCTTCATGGTCGAATTGCTGCAACGAAACCACTACTAAAGGACACCAATAAGAAGAAGACTTGCTTGAGCCAAGAAACACGAGCAATGGACATTAGACCAGTGGAAATCTGTCCTTTGGTCTGATGAGTCCAAATGTGACCTTTTTGCTTCCAACAGCAGTGTCTTGCGTGAATCAGGCCTTCATGGTTGAATTGCTGCAAAGAAAGCACTACTAAAGGACACCAATAATAAGAGATGCAGAGTAGGTGAACGGATGATCTCCGCATGTGTGGTTCCCACCGTGAAGCATAGAGGAGGTGTGATGGTGTCAGGGTACTTTGCTGGTGACACTGTCAGTGATTTATTTAGAATTCAAGGTACACTTAACTAGCATGGCTATCACAGCACTCTGCAGCGATGCGGCATCTCATCTGGTTTGCGCTTCGTGGGAGGATCATTTGTTTTTCAACAGGACAATGACCTAACACACCAAGCTGTGTAAGGGCTATTTGACAAAGAAGGAGAGCGATTGAGTGCTGCATCAGATGACCTGGCCTCCACAATCACCCGACCTCAAGCAATTGAGATGGTTTGGGATGAGTTGGACCGCAGAGTGAAGAAAAAGCAGCCAACAAGTGCTCAGCATATGTGGGAACTCCTTCAAGACTGTTGGAAATGCATTCCAGTTGAAGGTGGTTGAGAGAACGCCAAGAGCATAAAAATATGTCCTCGAAGAATCTAAAATATTTTTTGATTTGTTTAACACTTTTTTGGTTACTAAATGATTCCATATGTGTTATTTCATAGTGTTGTCTTCACTGTTATTCTACAATGTAGAAAATAGTACAAATAAAGAAAAACCCTTGAATGAGTAGGTGTGTCCAAACTTTTGACTGGTTCTGTATACGCACAACACGCATACTGGACACAAATGGTGGAGCCACTCTTTTTCCATAGAAGGGAAAAGTGGCAGGGAGAAAGACACAAGCTCCAAGGCGAGACAATTGCAATTGCCAACAGATCTTAAGCATAAAGGCAAATATTTCTGTTTGCCTGGGTCAGCAGATCGCTGCTCTGCTCCACAGCATAATCCTGACAGATAGTCTGTGTAAGAGCAGGGAGCGAGTGCCACCCTGGCGGTGATGTAAGCCACTACAGTCTGATAAAGACATGACAATTCCGAATGAAGGGTTGAAAGTGTCCCAGAGCAAGAAACACTGTCAGCAATTCAAGGGAATTTATGTGAGCAATGCAGAGTTGTGGGGTCCGCACAGCTTTTGTTGCATTCCTCTCGTGAACTGTGCCCCAGTCTGTGAGTGGCACGTCATCACCACTTTCCACATTGCCACTACCAGAGGAGAAGTAGCAAGAACGAGGATCGAGGAGCTCTTCCAGTGACAGAGCCCCGAGAGACATGAGGTCACCTTTATCAACGATTGAGGTGACACTGTGTACACAGACGCTGAAGCCTAGCTCAAGAGGGAAGTTGTGTCTCGTATCGCTTGCTCTTGGGATGGGGAGCAAACGCAGGTAATCGTCTATGTAGGTGGAGATTCTCAGCCCCTTGTTTCTGAAGGGTTGTGAAAGCTGCGTATATACAGTTGCGGCCAAAAGTTCAGAATGACACACATATACATTTTCAAAAAGTCTGCTGCCTCGGTTTGGAGGATAGCAATTTGCATATACTCCAGAATGTTATGAAGAGTGATCAGATGAATTGCAATGAATTGCAAAGTCCCTCTTTGCCATGCAAATGAACTGAATCCCAACAAAACATTTCCACTGCATTTCAGCCCTGCCACAAAAGGACCAGCTGACGTCATGTGTTCACGAGGACAAGGCTGGAGATCACTCTGTCATGCTGAATAACAGACTGGAAGCTTCAAAAGGAGGGTGGTGCTTAGAATCATTGTTCTTCCTCTGTCAACCATGGTTACCTGCAAGGAAACACGTGCAATCATCATTGCTTTGCACAAAAAGGACTTCACAGGCAAGGATATTGCTGCCAGTAAGATTGCACCTAAATCAACCATTTATCGGATCATTAAGAACTTCAAGGAGAGCAGTTCCATTGTTGTGAAGGGTTCACTGCGCCCAAGAAAGTCCAGCAAGCGCCAGGACCGTCTCCTAAAGTTGATTCAGCTGCGGGATCGGGGCACCACCAGTACAGAGCTTGCTCAGGAATGGCAGCAGGCAGGTGTGAGTGCATCTGCATGCACAGTGATGCGAAGACTTTTGAAGGTTGCCCTGGTGTCAAGAAGGGCAGCAAAGAAGCCACTTCTCTCCAGGAAAAACATCAGGGACAGACTGATATTCTGCAAAAGGTACAGGGATTGGACTGCTGAGGACTGGGGTAAAGTCATTTTCTCTGATGAATCCCCTTTCCGATTGTTTGGGGAATCCGGAAAAAAGCTTGTCCGGAGAAGACAAGGTGAGCGCTACCATCAGTCCTGTGTCATGCCAACAGTAAAGCATCCTGAGACCATTCATGTGTGGGGTTGCTTCTCAGACAAGGGAGTGGGCTCACTCACAATTTTGCCTAAGAACACAGCCATGAATAAACATTTACATGTTTACATTTTAGTCATTTAGCAGACGCTCTTATCCAGAGCGACTTACAGTAGTGAATGCATACATTTCGTACATTTTTTAAAATAAATGTTTTCCCGTACTGGTCCCCCGTGGGAATCAAACCCACAACCCTGGCGTTGCAAAGACCATGCTCTACCAACTGAGCCACACGGGACCCAATAAAGAATGGTACCAACACATCCTCCGAGAGCAACTTCTCCCAACCATCCAGGAACAGTTTGGTGATGAACAATGTCTTTTCCAGCATGATGGAGCACCTTGCCATAAGGCAAAAGTGATAACTAAGTGACTCTTGGAACAAAACATTGATATTTTGGGTCCATGGCCAGGAAACTCCCCAGACCTTAATCCCATTGAACTTGTGGTCAATCCTCAAGAGGTGGGTGGACAAACAAAACCCCACAAATTCTGACAAACTCCAAGCATTGATTATGCAAAAACGGGCTGCCATCAGTTAGGATGTGGCCCAGAAGTTGATTGAAAGCATGCCAGGGCGGATTGTGGAGGTCTTGAAAAAGAAGGGTCAACACTGCAAATATTGACTCTTTGCATCAACTTCATGTAATTGTCAATAAAAGCCTTTGACACTTATGAAATGCTTGTTGTTACGTACGCCTCTAGGAAGAGGGAATGCAACACCCTGCTACAACTCAACATGGAGTGAAAGAGGTATGGGATTGTAAGTGCGAGTAAGGATGACAAAGGCAGAGAATTTACCGTTTACTGGGAATTGATTGCTTCCTTCACACGGTAAATTTGGGGCAAAGGGGCTGAACAGAACCAAAGCAAAGAAAGTAAATGTCAAAGCCCCCTCTCCTAACTACCCACTACTTACCTAACTTAGCACCACCTGGTGCGCTAACCAAAATAAAGGGGGTGGTCCACCCAGGTCTTACCTAGTGTGCATAGACAGTAAATACTACGGGTTATGTATGCCCGCAGGCCTCTTGTCTAAGCACTCCCTAGGTGCCTTCCCCTTCCCCCCTGGGAACAAATGAAACAGAATAACACAAACGTAAGTAAACAATTTCAATAATCAAAACCACTGCATCCCACTGGCACACACATACCTCAGAAGCAGCAGCTACACAATACTTAACAAAACCTGTCTCTGAGCAACAACCAAGACAGGACATCAAATCAGCTCTCTCTCTCGCTCAGCAACAACCAACATAGGACATACCAAATCTCTCTTAACAACAACCAACACAGGACACACTAATCATCTCTCTCTGACAAAGGAACACTGGCTTTTCTAGCTGGAGAAGGAGTCTGTAATGGGATACAGCTGTATCCTCTATCGAGAGGGCGGGGTCAGCTCCAATTAGCAATGGAGCCGACCAATCAGCAGCTTGGGGGAATTTCAGGAATCCATCCTGAAACACACACACATAACATTGCCAAGATAATCCATCCACCTGACAGGTGTGGCATATCAAGAAGCTGATTAAACAGAATGATCATTACACAGGTACACCGTTTTCTAGGGACAATAAAAGGCCACTCTAAAATGTGCAGTTTTGTCACACAACACAATGCTACAGATATCTCAAGATTTGAGGGAGCGTGCAATTGGCATGCTGATTGCAGGAATGTCCACCAGAGCTGTTGCCAAAGAATTGAATGTTAATTTCTCTACTATAAGCCGCCTCCAACGTTGTTTTAGAGATTTTGGCAGTACGTCCAACCGGCCTCACAACCGCAAACTATGTGTATGGCTTTGTGAGGGCGAGTGGTTTGCTGATGTCAATGTTGTGACCAGAGTGTCCCATGGTGGCGGTGGGGTTATGGTATGGGCATGCATAAGCGACAGACAATTTGAATGCACAAAGATACCATGACGAGATCCTTAGGCCCATTGTTGTGCCATTCATCTGCCGCCATCACTTCATGTTTCAGCATGATAATGCACGGCCCCATGTCGCAAGGATCTGTACACAATTCCTGGAAGCTGAAAATGTCCCAGTTCTTCCATGGCCTGCATACTCACCAGACATGTCACCCATTGAGCATGTTTGGGATGCTCTGGATCGACGTGTACGACAGCAACTTCGCGCAGCCATTGAAGAGGAGTGGAGTGGGACAACATTCCACAGGCCAGAATCGACAGCCTGATTAACTCTATGCGAGGGAGCTGTGTCACGCTGCATGAGGCAAATGGTGGTCACACCAGATACTGACTGCTTTTCTGATCCACGTGTATTCCCAGTCCTGTGAAATCCATAGATTAGTGCCTAATGAATTTATTTAAATTGACAGATTTCCTTATATGAACTGTAAAATCTTTAAAACTGTAAAATCTTTAAAATTGTTGCATGGTGGGTTTATGTTTTTGTTCACTATATAAAACATTTACCTAATGTTGCTATAATGTTCGCAGTACACATTTTGTTATTACATTACCTGGAAACCTAAGAATAACCTTGTTACAGATGCTGTGCACAACATTTTAGTGAATGTTAGGAAAACATTCTAAGGATTTTTCATTTAAAACATTTTGTTATTAAAAGCATTATTTGAACATTATCATCCTAATGTTAGATACAACCCTAACTAGAACTTAAAGTGAATGTTAGCTAATGTCCTGCAAATGTTCCCGGTTTGCGGGGGCCGCTGCCTCTCTCATCTTCAACACCCCATCCCAATGTTGTCGTCAGACTGCTGTTGTTTTGATGTTAGGAGAAGGAAATGTCTGATCCATTTGAAGCTTGGATGCATTTCAGTAGTCTAAAGTGGTTTCCTCTCCTCACCTCCTTTCCTCCATTTTCAGTGACTTTAAAGTTGAAATTCAGAGAAATTCCTGGTAGGTATCCTTCATATTGCTTTAATATGGCCTGTGTTATCACATTCGTGTAGAATGGAGAGGAGATGAGTGGGGGGAGCCACTTTAGAGTATTGAGATTCACTAATGATCTGTTGTCATGGACAGCAGAGCTTATATCAGGGTAAAGTGGGGTTAAAAATTGATTATTGGATGATCATTAGAAACACACAGCTTGTTGGGGCTAGGAAGTGGTCGCCATAGCAGCATTCCTGAATTACTCTATCCACCATGGAATTTTCTTTTTTCACGCTTGGGGAAAAAGACATGACAATGAAATGCAATGTGTTATGCACCATTTCATGATTGCTGCGATTTTGCCAAATTGAAAATGACATGAGTGTTACAGTGGAGAGCCTTGACATTTTAATGCAAATCACAGCTATTTCAAAATCAAAGAGGACTCCTACCTTTTGATAAAGGTCTGGTTACACAGAAGAAAAAGACACACCTCGTTCAAACCATGAAGCTGGGAGAGAATACAGCCTACAAAGTTACAATCATAGGCTAGCAAATTTGATTTTGATATATAATAGAGCCTATTTTCCATTTTTATAATTAGTAGGCTGAGTCATATACAGTGACTTCAGAAAGTATTTACACCCCTTTAAGTCAGTTGGAGGAAAAGCGGAATGTCAATGTGCTTGGTGTGACTACACTTTTGTTATTCCTCATACTTTTCATGATTATTCGGTTTCTTCACGATTTGTTGTAAAACATGTAGCCTACTCACTGTGGTTGTTGTTCAAAAGGCCACTATTAAAAAGAATGACAATTTAAACAACTATTGCAAAATAATTGTTAGTAGCATAGTCCTGCAAGCTAGAGCTTTATTTTGTCATCTTAAGGCAAGAATCTCAAGGTAGGCTACAGTAGAATTATTTTTGTTCAAAATGTGTGATTTTAATCAAGAACCAAAACGCAATTGCATGATGTATGCAGTGCTGTTCTTTCTTTCTATTAATCAAATTTGGCCTACACAACAACAAAATATGCAGGCTGTATACAAGTAGCTCGTGATTTATTTTTGTATGAAGTAGCCTTTAAAAAGTTGGAGACCCCTGCACTAGCCCTAAAAAAGTTTTGACAAACCTACTCATTCAAGGGTTTTTCTTAATTTTTTTATATTTTCTATATTATAGAATAATAGTGAACACATCAAAACTATGAAATAACACATAGGGAATCATGAAGTAACCAAACAAGCGTTAAGCAAATCAAAATGTATTTAAGATTTTAGAAATGCCACGCTTTACCTTGATGACAGCTTTGCGCACTCTTGGCATTCTCTCAACCAGCTTCACCTGGAATGCTTTTCCAACAGTCTTGAAGGAATTCCCACATATTCTGAGTACTGTTGGCGGCCTTCACTCTGTGGTCCAACTCATCCCAAACCATCTCAACTGGGTTGAGGTCGGGTGATTGTGGAGGCCAGGTCATCTGATGCACCACTATCCCTCTCCTTCTTAGTCAAATAGCCCTTACACAGCCTGCAGGTGTGTTTGAGGGATTGTCCTGTTGAAAAACAAATAATAGTCCCACTAAGCGCAAACCAGATGGGATGGTGTATCGCTGCAGAATGCTGTGGTAGCCATGCTGGTTAAGTGTGCTTTGAATTCTAAATAAATCACTTACAATGTCACCAGAAAAGCACCCCCACAGAATCACACCTTCTCCATGCTTCACGGTGGGAACCACACATGCAGAGATCATCCGTTCACGTAATCTGCGTCTCATAAAGACACGGCTGTTGGAACCAAAAAGGTCACATTTGGACTCATCAGACCAAAGGATAGATTTCCACTGGTCTAATGTCCACTGCTCGTGTTTCTTGGCTCAAGCAAGTCTCTTCTTCTTATTGGTGTCCTTTAGTAGTTGTTTCGTTGCAGCAATGACCATGAAGGCCTGATTCATGCAGTCTCCTCTGAACAGTTGATGTTGAGATGTGTCTGTCACTTCAACTCTGTGAAGCCTTTATGTGGGCTGCAATCTGAGGTGCAGTTATTCTAATGAACGTATCCTCTGCAGCAGAGGTAATTCTGGGTCTTCCAGAGGTAACTCTGTGGCGGTCCTCATGACAGCCAGTTTCATCATAGCACTTGATGGTTTTTGTGACTACACTTGAAGAAACTTTCAAAGTTCTTGAAATGTTCTGAATTGACTGACCTTCATGTCTTAAAGTAATTATGGACTGCCAATTCTCTTTGCTTTTTTGAGCTGTTCTTGCCATAATATGGACTTGGTTTTTTACCAAACAGGGCTATCTTCTATATACCAAGCCTACCTTGTCACAACACAACTGATTGGCTTAAACGCATTAAAAAGGAAAGAAATTCCACAAATTAACTTTAACAAGGCACACCTGTTAATTGAAATGTATTCCAGGTGACTACCTCCTGAAGCTGGTTGAGAGAATTCCAAGAGTGTGCAAAGCTGTCATCAAGGCAAAGGGTGGATACTTTGAAGAATCTAAAATATATTTTGATTTGTTTAACACATTTTTGGTTACTAAAGGATTCCATGTGTATTATTTCATAGTTGTGAGGTCTTCACTATTATTCTACAATGTAGAAAATAGTCAAAATAAAGAAAAACGCTTTAATGAGTATGTGTCCAAACTTTAGACTAGTACTTTTTTCAAGCATTTGGACAGGACATGAGTGTTATTATTGTAAAGATCAGGCTTAATTATTGTGAAGAAGTGTATTAGTGAACTGTATTCTGTAATTAGTTACAAAACATTAGAAATGCAATTTTGTTTTGCTGCTGTTTGCCTGATACTCAGACTCTGTTGACCATTAGAGCATTTTGCCAAGAAAATGGGTTGATGCAATCTATTTAGGCTTGGTATGACATGTGGCCGACTGTTTACCTGGTCATCAATGAAACATGGCCCATTGTTTACCTTGTTACCTGGCAACGACCAGAAGTAAGCAAGCTCATGTTATTAATGTAAGCTCAACCTGTTCTTTCAGGCTTCCTGATAGTTAAAGATGAGAGAAGGTAACATTTCTTAAATCTAGAGCACTTTAATAGCGTACAAATATTATGGATGATGTTTTGGTCATTAAAATGCCATTTTTACTTGCGGAAATAGGATGACTGTGTGGGATTTTTAAGAAACTAGAAATGCCAGACACACACAAAAAAATGCAAACATGTTCAGGGGGAGGTCCCCCAGACGCTGGGTGTCAAGTGAAGTGTTACCAATAGGTTCTTAATAAGAAGTTATCTCCCAAGCTCTGTTGTCTTTAACTTCTATTCCTTTTAATTTCACTGCAAATTAAGCTTTTCTATTGCTCTCTTCCAGACACAAAGGATTATTCTGCTTTTTATTCATGCATTTATATTATCTACTAAGCATCAATGACTAGTGCTCTGCCTGTTGTTTTCATTCTGGTGGCACATACAACCAAGTGGCAAGGGATTATGGGTTATTTTTACTCAAGGATTCTTACATCCCCACTTCCCCATCTCCCATGTGACTGTGACTCAGGGATTTTTGTTTGCAACTGCATGTTGCAAACAGTTCAAGGCATGAGGAAGGGGAGAAATAAATGTAGACCTAAGACCAATGTCTGTATGGTAGCTTTACAGTATTATAGGCTGGCTAAAAGCAGATGTACACTATTCCTTTCAAGGTACTGTATGCTCTGGTTTGACTAATTTCAGTTTGTTATAAAACAAGCCAATAGAGTGTAGAGAATTATTGTACCATCTAAACTGCAGTGAAAAATATTTTCCATAACCAAAATATTGTATTTTCAGCTGTTTGAAGTTGGTGTACAAAACCGAATGTAAGACTAAAAAACAAAACGTAAAAAGGAAAGCAAAAAATAGAGCACGTAGAACAGATCTACTGCTTCTTAGATTTGCGTTCAATGAGAATGACAGATCTATAACTCACATTCCTATGTGAATTTTGGCAGGTCGCCCAACAAGTTACATATTGTAGCTTTAAATGTATTTTTGATAGACATATATTTTTCCATACGGTTGCAGGCAGTGGTTTGAAAGACATCAGGAAATTCACTTTTCTCTGGTGGCAACAGATCTGCTGCCTCGTGTATCTTGCTATTATTCCAATCTGTAGGACAAGACAGACTCCTCCTCACAGAAGAAACTGCTGAGCAGACAGCTTTACATTTGGTTTGGGATTTTAGCCCATACTTAACAGAGATGCAGCGGAGATTTTTGAGTTTTTTTCTGCGCTTCATTGTCTAATTTTTCGTTCCAATTTAAAGCAAGCTCCCTAGGTGCCAGGTGTATTAAATTGGAAACATGTTCATCTCCAGCAGGGTTGAGGTCAGTTCCATTTCAATTCCAGTCAAATCAGAAAGTAAGTTTGCTAGCAACCGAGCTACAAGCGGTTTAAGGCACTCCCCGTTTATACAATGGTAGGGGAAACACTTAATATACCACACCTTCTTAGTGTGTGAGGTGAGTATCAAGGTGAAACCTGGAGGTTGTGAAAAGAAGTGAACTGTCTTTAGTTTAGAGGTTGTTTTTTTTCCATCACTGACTAGTGATGAAAGGGAAACTCCAGAGCTTGTTAAAAGAGACATTTGACATGGTCGTCATTTAGCAAAGGCAATTCCATTAAAATGGATGTGCTGCTGAATTCTCAGGCATTGTTTAGTAACTGTAATTTTTTTTTTTTACCTTTATTTCCCTAGGCAAGTCATTTAAGAACAAATTCTTATTTTTAGTGACAGCCTAGGAACAGTGGGTTAACTGCCTTGTTCAGGGGCAGAATGACAGATTTTTACCTTGTCAACTTGGGGAATTGATCTCGCAAACTTTTGGTTACTAGTCCAACGCTCTAACTACTAGGCTACCCGCCACCCAATGGGAGAAAGGAGTAAGGGAGAAAGGAGTAAGAAGTAAGGGAAGGAGTAAGGAGTAAGGGAAGGAGTAAGGGAGAACGAAGTAAGGGAGAAAGGAGAGTGAGGTGGTGGAGGGTGGGTAGGCGGTGTGTGTGTGGAGGGTGATAGCAGTGGTGGTGAGAAGGCATATTTCACTCTGCTGGCAGCTGTTACCTAAGCAGAATGTGGAGGGCCAAACGCCAACCCAGACGGGGAAGTAAGATTTGCAGTAATGCCATCTCTCAGGGACTATTGCAGGTCATGTCTGTAATTTTGGTGCAACCTGAGGGGTTGTGAATTGCATTCAGTAGATAAAACGGCACCATAAATCAGCCACTCCATTCAGTAAAGTAAAAAAAAAAGCTAAGTGGAATTTTGACTGAGGCATCCGCAAGCACAACATGTATTAAAACACACTTGTCCACTCTTCGTCTCTTAATGTCTCTTCTACCGTGGCAATCAGAGGTTTCCTCTCCAACGATGTTGTTGCATTTGAACCATAAATAGACCCAGTTGATTCGACGGAGGCGGTTGGCTCTGCTGACCTGTCAAGAGGAAGTTGAAAAGGTCATGCTGTAGTCTGACCGTAATTTGTTTACCCTGGCAACTAGTATAAACAACCACAACAACAACAACCTCCCAGTGTAGACAGACAGAGGATGGAGCAGTGTGTGGGCCTGTCATTATTAATGCAGGATCCTGGGGTTCATTATTTCTAATGTGGGTTACATCCACAGGCAATTTACACCGTTGCTGAGAGGTGTCTGTGTGCACATTGAATACATGGGCTAAATGCAAAAGTGCTTTTTTAATAGATCCGGCTTAATGGGTTGTGTTTAGCAACGATGTTTGGATTTGAATAGGTCAGTCTACCCTAACTTCCCTAATTGCATTAGCTACTGTTGAATATGGATGATTGCAAATGCTATCTATTAGCACTGTCATAAATACAAACACACTTTTACAAAAGGTATGAAATTGAGCATTCTACCACTGCAAACTAGACAGGTTCATTCACAGAGAGTAGGGGGGATTATCTCTTGCCTCTTTTGTAGATTAGTGGCCAGGTTCAGGCGGAGGGCTAGGGTTTTGGACAAGGATGATATTAAATAGTCAAAAATAATCATACTTCACCATAGCATCACTGGAAAGTTAGTTTCCCTCAGAAAACGTTCCCAGTGCATGCTGCCAAGGGAGCATGAGAAACGAGCTAAGATAATTGATCAGAGTCAGAATTTTCATGATCTTTCGTCTGTTTGAAACTGGAGACTAAACTGTGACACACACCTGTGACACACACACACACACACAACCGTAACCAGAGTCCTGAGCGTTTATGTAAAAAGCCAACCTGTCTTTTAAGACTGCATCAGAAGCCCTTTGAAGATCTGTTCTGTTCTCTCCATAGATTTCAAAGGAAGCAGTTTGTCTCAGATACAATTAAAGAGAAAAATCTAAGTTTTGTGCCTTAACTTTATTTGGACTTAGCAATTACAGTGACTTATCAACACTGCACCTTTGCCATTGATGTTCAAATGTCATTGATGTGGTTTGTATGTGGTTTAAAAGTCTCACATTTTTTGAACAAGGGACTAATGGGCGCCAACCCAGGTCTTCCTGTCTGGGTTGGCGCCCCCCCCTTGGGTTGTGCCGTGGCGGACATCTTTGTGGGCTATACTCGGCCTTGTCTTCGGACGGTAAGTTGGTGGTTGTAGATATCCCTCTAGTGGTGTGGGGGGCTGTGCTTTGGCAAAGTGGGTGGGGTTATATCCCAGCAGTTCACAACGCAGGTGGTAGACCTATCATCTCATCGTAGTCACTTTTTTTCTTGAGACTGGTAGACCTACACTTGCAGCAGAATAGCCTATGCTACAGTAATATAAGGACTGAATGTGCGTCTGATTTACCGATCTCGATTTGGCTTTGAGGGGGGGGGGTCAGTTTGTTTTTAAATTGTAAAGATTATTTTTTTTTGCAGCTGCAGAGTTTTATAACAGCCTGTCACTCGAATATCATTGCATTAAATCAGTGCAGCTGCGAGCACTCTTGCAGTATTTCTCTCTCTCCATCAACTCCATTCAAATTGCATCAATTAGATAATTCTGTTTTAGATTGATATATAGCCCAACATACGTATACAGTGCATTCGGAAAGTATTCAGACCCCTTGACTTTTCCCACATTTGGTCACATTAAAGCCTTATTCTAAAATTAATGACATTGCTTTTTTAGCTCATCAATCTACACACAATACCCTATAAGCAAAAACAAGTTGTTAGATTTTTTTGCTAATTTATTACAAATAAAAAACGGAAATATCACATTTACGTAAGTATTCAGACCCTTTACTCAGTACTTTGTTGAAGCACCTTTGGCAGCGATTTCAGCATCAAGTCGTCTTATGTATGATGCTACAAGCTTGGCAAACCTGTATTTGGGGAGTTTCTCCCATTCTTCTCTGAATCTTTTCTCATGATCTGTCAGGTTGGATGGGGAGCGTTGCTGCACAGCTATTTTCAGGTCTCTCCAGAGATGTTCGATCGGGTTCAAGTCCGGGCTCTGGCTGAGCCACTAAAGGACATTTAGAGACTTGTCCCAAAGCCACTCCTGAGATGTCTTGTCTGTGTGCTTAGGCTCGTTGTCCTGTTGAATGGTGAACCTTCGCCCCAGTCTGAGGTCATGAGTGCTCTGGAACAGGTTGTCATGAAGAATCTCTCTGTACTTTGCGCCGTTCATCTTTGCCTCGATCCTGACTAGTCTCCCAGTCCCTGCCGCTGAAAAACATCCCCCCAGCATGATACTGCCACCATGCTTCATGTAGGGAAGGTGCCAGGTTTCCTCCAGACGTGACGCTTCGCATTCGGACAAAGAGTTCAATCTTGGTTTCATCAGACCAGAGAATCTTGTTTCTCATTGTCTCAGAGTCTTTACGTGTTGTCAAAGCAGGCTGTCATGTGCCTTTTACTGATAAGTGGCTTCCGTCTGGCCACTCTACCATAAAGGCCTGATTGGTGGAGTGCTGCAGAGTTGATTGTCCTTCTGGAAGTTTCTCCCATCTCCACAGAGGAACTCTAGACCTGTGTCAGAGTGACCACCTGGTTCTTGGTCACCTCCCTGACCAAGGCCTGCCTCCCCCGATTTCTCAGATTGGCCGGGCGGCCAGCTCTAGGAACAGTCTTGATGGTTCTAAACTTCTTCCATTTAAGAATGATGGAGGCCACTAAGTTCTTGGGGACCATCAATGCTGCAGACATTTTTTGGTACCCTTCCCCAGATCTGTGCCTTGACACAATCCTGTCTCAGAACTCTACGGACAATTTCTTTGACCCCGTGGCTTGGGTTTTGCTCTGACATGCACTGTCAACTGTAAGACCTTATTTAGACAGGTGTGTGCCTTTCCAAATCATGTCCACTCCATTGAATTTACCACAGGTGGACTCCAATCAAGTTTAGAAATATCTCAAGGATGATCAATAGAAACAGGATGCACCTGAGCTCAATTTCGAGTCTCACAGCAAAGCGTCTGAATACTTTTGTAAATAAGGTATTTCTGTTTTTATTTTTAATACACTTGCAAAAATTTCTGAAAAACTGTTTTCGCCTTGTCATTATGGGGTATTGTGTGTACATTGCTGAGGGAAAAAGTCAAGGGGTCTGAGTACTTTCCGAAGGCACTGCAGATGTCCTATCCTACCTCTTTCAGCTAACACATTCAAAGCATTATTAGCCTTATATTTACCTAATTAATGAAGGTGTCACGACTTCCACCGAAGTCGGCTCCCCTCCTTGTTCGGGCGACGTTCGGTGGTCGACGTCCCCGGTCTTCTAGCCATCGCCGCTTCACTGTTCATTGTTCCATTTGTTTTGTCTTGTTTCCCTGCACACCTGGTTTACATTCCCTAATCACATTACATATATATTCCCTCTGTTCCACCAATGTCTTTGTGTGGAATTGTTTTTGTTACATGTTTCGTGTTATGCACCAGGCTGGTTTTTCCCCGGGTACCGTGTTGTACACGAATGTGTTTATTGTTGAACTTATGCATTATTGTGACTATTGTCACGCTTTGCACTTTTGCCATTTGGCTGGAAGTTTGTTGACGCAGTTGCGTCCGTCTGTTGTTACTTCTGCCAATTAAAGTGTGCGCCTGATCACAACTCTCTGCTCTCCTGCACCTGACTTCTTACCAGTAGTGCACACCCTGACAGAAGGGTTTATACATGATAAGGTTATAATTTATAGCCTCTGTCTCTTGCGTAATACGCAAGCACCTGTGCTCCGCTTGCCTCTCCTTAATACGCTCCTTAGCTCTTGGAGTCCCATGCAGGAAAAGCTAGACTAGAATAGCTTACTGGACATAATGTTTGGTTGTTGTTGCTGAATGTGAAATACAGCAGCCCAATAGAACTCACAGGTAGTTTGAAAGAAGAGCGAACGCTCGATGGCGGTAGGCTATAGCAGTTCTTTATTCAGACCAATAACCATTCAATCTTCGTGAAGAGAAGTGAAAGCCTTCTGCATCTAATTCTAGTCCTATATTATTCAAGGATGTCATTAGAATGATAAAGAACAATGAAACATATTTCATTTAACTGTTGAAAGCGAGGAAGGAATGAAGCAACAATAGAGAGAGAAAGAGGAGGTAGGCTAATAATATTAGGGGAAATTTTATGAAAGGTATATATGCGTCAGCCTACTAATTTTACAAATAGGCCCTATTATATTTCAAAATCTAAATCAAATTCGTTAGCCTATACTTAACTTTGTTATCAGCATGTGCTGCACCAGAAATGCATGTTCTCTTCTGCTATATCATGGTTTGAACGATGTGCGTAATTCCAGTCCATATAATACATTATAATACAATACAGTACAGTAACACAGTTCACACTCAAAAGGTTTAGCCTACTGGAGCTAGTTTCATTTATTTAGCAAAGAGAGCATATAGCTAGCTACATCTATGGGCTTTTCTGTTTTTCTGTTGTGCGTAATAGCCTATAGGCTATGTATTGGATAATGGCACAATAAGGCTCATTAAATGTTGTTAATGTAGGGCTCATAATATGTATTAAATATATGGCTCATCAGACTCAGGTAGCATCAGGTTAGAATTTTCATGCTGATCAAAGCTCTAATCAAATCCAGACATATTTCTGTGCTTTATAATGCTTTTGAATGACACTTCTGGTTTCGGCAGGAAATACCGGGGTACCTGGTAGAAAAGTGATTTATTCTCAGGATGGAACATTTGTAAAATACCAGAAAAATATTCAGCCCTAGTACAGATAGCCTTTCAAACACCTACTGAATGTTCCAATGAATGCATGTTAAGTTAGGCTACCTTATTATCTGTTATCTATACCCTATTCTCATGAGGAGCTTTGAATGACTTTGAAGTATTGCTATGAAGTAGTTACTTTTGAGGTACAGATAATAATGGTCTTAAAAGTTTTGCTTTTGGCCTCCCGAGTGGCGCAGTGGTCTAAGGCACTGCATCATAGTGCTAGCTGTGCCACTACAGATTCTGTGCATGCTGACACGGTCGCCAGGCGCACAGTGTTTTCTCTGACACATTGGTGTGGCTGGCTTCCAGGTTAAGTGGGCATTGTGTCAAGAAGCAGTGCGGTTGGGTTGTGTTTTGGGGGATGCACGGCTCTAGACCTTCGCCTCTCCTGAGTCTGTATGGGAGCTGCAGCGATGAGACTGTAACTACCAATTGGGGAGAAAATGGGTAAAATAATTTTTAAAACATTTAAACTATTGATTTTAAGACCATCTTAGTTTTAATTGTTTTATTATTCTGGGTTTATTTGTACCTTTTGATCTGAACCTTGTAAACATATTTGGCAGCAACATGAATGGCCAAATCTGGTCATTTCTATCCATTTGTTTTGGCAGTGAAGTTGCCATGAATGGTCTTCAGTAAAATGACACCAACTGACTCTCTTACTCCTCTACTGTGACTAAAACTGATGGGCCTTTCAATCTGATTGCCAATGATTTATCATTTGTCTAACAATCAGTTTGTAATTTGTGTTCTGATTTGACAGCATGGGTTCAGAGACTGAGATTATGCTCTTCCCATTCGCTAAAGCCCCTTGTCGTCCCAGCTCACCTTGCCATTCGCCCGTCTTTCCGTAGCTGAGCCGAACACAGAACAGAGCAGCGGCTCAATCTGTTATCTGTTTTAAGCAGGAAAGTCTCCTAATAAAGTGCTGTGTAGCCGGGACAGGTCCACATTAATCATTTTAATTCAACAGCTCCACTGAAGCCTGCTGGAACCAGAGCAGAACAGAGCTCCACTGATGCGTTGGGGTGCATTATGAATCCTCTATTCTTCCTTCATTCTCAAAAAATGATTGCTACCTTTTCTACTGTTGATATTCCGAAGCACCATTAATATTTGTCTCTCAGTTCACCTGACACATTTTTTTTAAAGTTGTGTTGTGTTGCATTGTCTCATTCCTTTCCTTCATTTTCAAAAATGGAATGCTACCTTTTTCAGTTGATATTCCACTGGAACATTCATTTTTTTGAAATATTTGTTAGCCTGCCACAGTTGTGAAGCAACATTGAAAAGTTTACATTCATCCATAGCTGAGTTTTATTGTGCCTTCAATTATCTGTTTCTAACCCAAACAGCTGGAATCCATGCCCCATGTGTTGATATTTTGTCACATTTCTTTCACAGACTGTCTCAAGTTCTTCCCTAGGGAGTATAGAGCTAGATAGCTGTGGTTCCCCGTGGGTCTGGTTTGATTGATGCAGCTTCTCTCTGCTGTGTGTGTGTGTGTGTGTGTGTGTGTGTGTGATGTGTTCAGTGATGCAGTGGTGATGGAGTAAGAGAAGACTCCTGGCAAGTTCCTGTTGAAAGCTGATCCAGTGTTTTGGCTCTTGTTCCACGCTCACGGTGACTTTCCTCCGGTTTTCCTCCTCCTCGCACCTTTTCCTTATCCTCCTTTTCCTTCCCAAAGAATACCCTGGGGGATAGTTTGTTGGTATAGCGGGCCAAATGATGGGGTCCCCATTTATCCTATTTCTCTTTTTCCCCTAAGCCTTAGAAGTATACACATGGGAAATAAAGACAGATGTACAGTGCATGTATTCAGACCCCTTTACTTTTTCCACAATTTGTTACGTTACAGCCTTACTCTAAAATGGATTAAATTGTTTATTTCCTCATCAATCTACACAAAATACCCCATTATGACAAATTAAAAACAGGTTTTTAGAAATTATTGCAATTTAAAAAAGAAAAAAAGAAAACGGAAATATCACATTTACATAAGTATTCAGACCAGTAATTTGTTGAAGCACCTTTGACAGTGATTACAGCCTCTAGTCTTCCTGGGTAAGACGCTACAAGCTTGACACACCTGTATTTGGGGAGTTTCTCCCATTCTTCTCTGCAGAACTTCTCATGCTCGGTCAGGTTGGATGGGGAGTGTTGCTGCACAGCTGTTCAGAGATATTCGATCGGGTTCAAGTCCGGGCTCTGGCTGGGCCACTAAAGGACATTCAGAGACTTGTCCCGAAGCCACTCCTGCGTTGTTTTGGCTGTATGTTTAGGGTTGTTGTCCTATTGGAAGGTGAACCACCATTATTCACCGTAGGGATGGTGCCAGGTTTCCTCCAGACGTGACAATTGGTCGTTCAGGCCAAAGAGTTCAATCTTGGTTTCATCAGACCAGAGAATCTGGTTTCTCATGGTCTGAGAATCCTTTAGGTGCATTTTGGTAAACTCCAAGCGGGCTGTCGTGTGCCTTATACTGAGAAGTGGCTTCCGTCTGGCAACTCTTTTTTTTACCCCTTTTTTTCTCCCCAATTTTGTGGTACCCATTTGGTAGTTACAGTCTTGTCTCATCGCTGCAACTACCATACAGACTCGGGAGAGGCAAAGGTCGAGAGCCGTGCGTCTTCCGAAACACAACCCAACTAAGCCGCACTGCTTCTTGACACAATGCCCACTTAACTCAAAAGACAGCCGCACCAATAGGTTGGAGGAAACACCGTACACCTGGTGACCATGTCAGCGTGCACTGCGCCTGGCCCGCCACAAGAGTGGCTAGTGCACGATGGGACAAGGACATCCCTGCCGGCCAAACCCTCCCCTAACCCGGACGACGCTGAGCCAATTGTGTGCCGCCCCATGGGTCTTCCGGTCGCAGCCGGCTGTGACAGAGCCTGGACTGAAACCCAGAATATCTAGTGGCGCAGTTAACACTGCGATGCAGTGCCTTAGACCACTGCGCCACTCGGGAGGCCACCGTCTGGCCACCCTACCATAAAGGTTTGATTTGTGGAGTGCTGCAGAGATGGTTGTCCTTCTGGAAGGTTCTCCCATCTCCACAGAGAAACTCTGGAGCTCTGTCAGAGTGACCATTGGGTTCTTGGTCAACTCCCTGACCAAGGCCCTTCTCCCCCGATTGCTCAGTTTGGCCAGGCGGCCAGCTCTAGGAAGAGTCTTGGTGGTTCCAAACTTTGCCCAATTAAGAATGATAGAGGCTACTGTGTTCTTGGGGACCTTCAATGCTGCACACATTTTTTGGTACCCTTCCCCAGATCTGCGCCTCGACACAATTCTGTCTCGGAGCTCTACGGATAATTCCTTCTACCTCATGGCTTGGTTTTTTATTTAATCCATTTTGGGATAAGGCTGTAACATAACAACATGTGGAAAAGGGGAAAGGGTCTGAATACTTCCCGAATGCACTGTATATATATACAGTACCAGTCAAAAGTTTGGACACACCTACTCATTCAATGTTTTTTCTTTATTTTTTACTATTTTCTACATTGTAGAATAATAGTGAAGACATCAAAACCATGAAATAACACATTGAATAATTTAGTAACCAAAAAAGTGTTCAACAAATCAAAACATATTTTATATTTTACATTTTCCAAAGTAGCCACAGCTTTGCACACTCTTGGGATTCTCCCAGATTCATGAGGTAGTCACCTGGAATACATTTCAATTAACAGGTGTGCCTTCGGAAAGTATTCAGCCTTATTCTAAAATAAAATATATATTTTTCTTCATCAATCTACATAGAATGTGCAATTTATCTTCAATGCGTCTTGAGATACATTGATATTGAGATACATTGTCTAGATTTATTAAAATATTGTCTGCCTATAATGAGATTAAGTGATCAGTAGATTTGAGGGAAATTGGTGTTATTTCCTTCAATTGATGAATTGCCTGGGCCAAGGGTTCCATGGATAATAAAAATAGCAGGAGACATTGGATCACCTTGTCTGCTGCTTCTAGTAATTCTGAATGTAGAATAGCAGATATTGCCTATTACAACTATGGCTGAGGGATTGGTATATAGTATTTTACTCATATTAATGAAATTGGAACCGATTTCCATATGTTCCAAGACAGACCCGAGTTTTATACCATTCTAGCCCATCAAAAGCCTTTTTTGCATCTAGAAATAATACAGCCCAATGAGCTTTTTCTGATGAAGCATTTAAGATATGTAATAGTAGACGAAGGTTATCCAAGGATAAAAGTTTTTTAACAAACCTGCTTTGATTCCTGTGGACCAATTTGGGTAAGTAAGTCTCGAGACAGGACGACAACATTTTCGAAAACCGTCTTATATCTGTGTTTATCTGTACTGAAGACACTGAGTGGCATCTTTTTTTAAATAAAAGTAAAATTAGTGCTGTATTCACATCTCTCCCAAATGAACCTTTGTGAATGGCTGTGCTAATCATTTTGAGCAATAGTGGACCTAATAGACCTTTTGCACAACGTAGCAACACCCACTTCCGCTCAACTTCCTACCCGATACATAGCTTCCTGTCCCGTTCACGTCCTGTCAGCCTGATTGTAGCCATACTAGCCTTGATGTCGCTTGTTTTATCATTACCTCAGTATATTAATATAATCATATTTCAATTTTTTATCGTTCTTGTTGAAAATTCTGTTTCTGTTCAGTTAGTGATTTTTGTAATTCAATTGTGTTCTGTGTCTTTTGTTGTCCCTTTAACTAGCAAACATTAGCTACCAGTACCTAGCTAACGTTAGTGCTAACGACGTTAACGTTATTAGTTGGTGCGACATCTTCATTGAAAGTTAGGAAATTAAGAAGATTTCATTGAACCTTCTATTGGGCTTCGACATCTGAAGAGGGGAGTAGTACCTTTGCTATTCCTGTGGAATAACTACCATGTCAAAGAGATCCTCATGTCACTGATGGGAAGCATCAACTGCATCTGGGCTGTAGCTTGCCTTCTCACAAAACTACCAGCGGGAGCCTCTTGTTAAGGCATGGGCCAAGGAGCAATGAGCTACTACTGCAATGCATCTTTCCTATTTTTGCTGTGACCATCCAGATTGTCTAACACCCTGTATTCCATTTATTGATGATAAACACCTCTGCTTATACTCCAAACAAAATGCTATAAAGAGTTTTTATTTACAGTGACAAGAGAACAGAAAAATGTAGCTGAATAATTTGACATTATTTATTAATTAATTGCACGGACAAATTTGTTGGTTTGTTTCTCTTTCATTAATTGAAAGATAAAGGAGCCTGTCCCTTGTTATGTAGTATTTCCTGCCTAATATGAACTTTTGCATGTACACATAAGTAGTACCAGTCACCCTTCTCTCTAATTAGTGAGACCACCACTGGGTCTCTATGTATTCTCTAACCCGAAGAGACTATGTGAAGCTGGTCTTCTTCACTGAGCACAAATGTGCAGCCTTGAAAGTTGCTCTCCAGTTTGTAGCCATCCAGGGGCAGTGAAGGGAATGGTGGTGTCTCCTTATGGTGAACTATGCGTCGCGTTGTGATTGGAGGCTGCTGGTAAAACAGGAGGCTCCCCACATGTACCTTTCCAAGGTGGGAGTCAACTAAAAGCTTTTCAGCAGACATCCCCATAATGCAGATCAATGGCTTGGATAGAGGTGAAAAGTTATTGTATGTCTCTTCTATCTGGAGTACTGAGAGGTCAGCGAGCGTTCCAAGAAGGGCGCTGTAGAGTGTATTTCTGCAAAGCAGCCGCTGTGGTTAGCCAATCTAAACAATGTACTTGAAACCACCTGAAATTAAATCATTTTATATAGTCAACGTGTAATAGGATATGACCATATGACCTACTATACTGGCTATTAGGGAATACTCACTTAATCCATCCTTCTGCCATGCGCTTTTTGGTGGGCTTGGTGATGGTCATTTTGCCTATGGGCCCAGGTTGCAGACCCTGTAAAAAGACAGTACAAGGGCACTATTCTAAATATAATTATGAGACGATTTAAGTTTTCATTATGTGGTATAGCTATTAAAACACACCATAGTCATTGGCTTATGCCACTGCTGCTCGGCCTCTGTGCAGCTGTGCACAGGTGGAACGACTGGTGTTCCCATCTGGGAATAGTGTGCAGACTGGAATAGTAATGCAACTGTGTGGTTGCATAATGCAGTGCCAGCAACACATGAACAGTGATGTTGTGTCATTGTTACTGGCTCAGAGGGCTTCAGTACAACCTACGTGGGGATATAAAAATAAAATATTAGACTATAAAATCTCTCAACCTGTGTCACGACCAGCAAACAGAAGTGACTGGCGCAACATGCAACAGTCACTAAATTCATTACAGCAATACGGGTTTAAACGTTTCTATGAAGGGTATATGCCCTTGATAAAATGTAATCTAATGCGTCCAACATATAGCTTACAGAAACAGCAAGGTAGACGACTGAACAATTACTACACTAAGAACGGTTTCATAGACATGGGTTAAGCCTAATCCGAGACTAAGCAATGCGTCTTAATGCAGATCTCCATTGACAGGAACTTCTTAGTCTAAGACTAGGCTTCATCTCTGACTGTGTAACCGGCATGTAGTGTGTAACAAACAGCTGACTTTTCAGCCTACACTCAAACTGTGTGGTTTCTAATTTTTCCTCACGGACCTGTAGCAGCAAGCCCTTATGCTGACCTCTCCGGTTACTTTGTCCCTGTTCGAAACTGTTTGGAATAAAAAGAATGAGCAATCATAATGTTTGCTAGCTACTGTAAAAGGCATGTCTTAAAATACGTTACAGCTCTGAGTAAACATCCTTGTCTGGTCTGATAGGCAACTTGGCTATACTTACCTTAATAGTTGAAAAGGTAACTGGAGACAAAGTTTGAAATCTTTTTCCAACTTGGAGGTCGGTGCTTTGCTACTTGTCTTGGCCAGACGATGTACATCGTCACTGTTATCATTGGCAGCTCTTGCAAGTGCCTTGAGTAAAACAGTGCCATGGTTGGTAAGGGAGGGGGGCGTTGGCTAATTGCTAGCCACTTTACTAGTTAGCTAGCTAGATATTAACGCACTAAGAGACAAAAAAGACACAGAACACAATAATCGAATTACAAAAATCACTAACTGAACGGATAAACAGAATTTTCAACAAGAATGATAAAAAAACACTATCGAAATATGATTATATTAATATGCTGAGATAATGATAAAATGAGTGACTTCGAGGCTAGTATGGCTACAATCAGGCTGACAGGACGTGAACGGGACAGGAAGCTATGTATCGGGTAGGAAGTTGAGCGGAAGTGGGTGTTGCTACGTTGTGCAAAAGGTCTATCGATTCCAAAATGTAAAATTGACCTCAGGAGGAATAATGTCCCATCCAGGTGATTTGCCTTTATTCAGGCTATCCAATGCCCTTTTGAGTTCATTGAGAGATATTTGGGCTCCCATCGAGGTGGCTTCCTCAGTTGAGAGAAGATGACTTATTAATTATTTTAGAATGGATTTAGTCTTGCTTGGTGTGGATTTACAATCAGAGGTGTCAGAGAATTAGAGAATCTTTGATTGATTCATTTGGGTTCTGATAGTAATTTCCCCTGTTTCAGATTTAATAGTTGCTATATCAGCTCATTTATCCTTACTGCGTAGCTTGTCGGCCAGTAAATGACTGGGACGATTGGACCTCGGAAGTAATGGTTGAGTCTAATTCTGCTCTCTAACTTATCAACAAATTCAGTTCTGTCTTGACTTTGGAAAGAGTAATAGCTACCTGGTCTGAAAAGAGTTTGTTGAGAATGCTCTAATGCAGTTAACAACATGTCAAATTCTGACATCGTCCTTAATAATTGTGATTTATTCAAGCCAGATGCAAATGCAGTTGCATTCTTTTTTATAAAGCCTTTGGTGGCATCCCATAGAATCCGTGGGTCATCGAGTTAATTGTTAATGATCATAATGCATTTATTTAGTTCAATTTCAAATGGATCACAGAATGTAGGATTTTGCAGTAGTGAAACGTTGAAATGCTATTTAGTGGCTCTTTTTATAGGAGATTCTGAGATTTGACGTTGGTGGTAATAAGTGTGGTGGTCAAACAAACTCATAATATGTCGAATTACTATTTTCTGGATTCAAGAAAATAGAAGTGTAGATAATGGTATGAAATCGATTCGTGAGAATGTTTCATGCCTGTTTGAGCAGAAAGTGTACTCTTTTGCTTTAGGATTATGTGCTCACCAGGAATCAATGAGGTTGTAGTTAGAGCTGGAGAGCTTTGGTTGCGTGTGGATTGTCGTTGGTTTTATTCGATTTGGCTCGCAAAATGGTCTTTCACGATAACCAGAAGGAATTCAGTTAATTCTAACCATATGCTGTTCAGAGTATTAAAAAATCATTCATAAAGGCAATTTTCTTTCCATTATGGATACATTTAAGGATTCGGCCTTCTTTGTCTTTGCCTTTACCCCTTTAGTTTTGTTTGCGGCTGATGAAATAGCAGCCAGTTTGTACAAATGGTTCTTTATTCTGTGTGTGTCCGTTTGGAGCAGATGTGTGTGTTTTTGAGCATTGCTCTGTCAATATGGTTCCTTGCTAGGATATCAAGACAGCTGGAACATTTGATAGGACTATTAAGGTTTTTCAAATTCAAAGAGCGAATAGCTAGCCCTGACAAAAAAGAGAATGTATTATTAATTATTTAAATGTTATCTTTAGTGTTGATAAGCCCATGGATGTGGAACAAAAAGCAGGACCCACAGGGAAACCCATCCGTTGGTCATTCCTCACCCAGAAAAACACCTGTGTAAACCATTCCCTCCTTTTCTTCCCTCCCTGCCCCCCTTCTTCCCTCCCTGCCCCCCTTCCCTTTACCCTTACCTCTGCTTGCTGTGTGTCTCTGCGCCTGGGTTCGAGTTTGTACAAGCATTATTGTAACATTAGGAATATGGTTTAAATGACCTTAAACATAAATGTACCCTACATTTGTATTAAGCATTTCAGTGCCCTATGCTATGTACAAAGAAAATACAAAAAGAGGGTATGTGCAAGAAATGCAGTCTATAATCTAGATATTCACAATAATTAATCATGGTTTGTAGGCCAAGTCCTCCCTGGGAAATAAATGCAGTAGCGTAAACGGAGGGGTACAGCCATCAACAGAAAAATAAATACAAATAAGAATTGTGTGGTAGCCCAAATGGGACTGTCCGTCTATTCTAAGCAATAGTCCAATAAAAATAGTAGGGAACTATCTTCCCATTTATATTGCCATATTTAGCCCATATAGGTATGCAATGCACTGTATCCCCACAAGGAAGCAGCCCCAGTCTGTGACACTTCAATATATTGTCCATTGTTAATTAATTGGTGTGGTGTCATCATTGCCTAAATGTCCTGGACCATAGCCAATATAATGACAAAGTCCAATGTTCAGCAATAGTAGTAATAATAGTGTTCCTTTTACCCAATTGTCTTCTGCTGAGGGCAGCATCTGTTGGCTCGTCCCCTTGTGCGTTGAGCTTGATTTGCTTTTCAATGAAGTCTTGAGCCTCCTTGGCAGTGGAAAACGTGTGTGTTGTGTTCTGGAAGGTCAAGATGAGTTTTGCCGGGTGGATGAAGCCGCATCTCAGGTTTAGCTTGCGCAGCTGGGATCTCACCTCGTTGTAGGTTGCCCTCTATTTCAGCAGCTCGGCACTCAGATCTGTATAGATGCTGATCCTGTCACGTCTACTCCCGCTCTTCCCTCCCCTGGCGCTCGAGGGTGCCAGGCTGCCCTGCATCACGCACTCCTGTCATCAATTACGCACACTTGCCTTCCCTTGTCACGCGCATCAGCGATATTGGACTCACCTGGACTCACTCACTCATTTATTTCCTTCCCTATATTTGTCAGTTCCCTGCTCTGTTCCCTGCTGATGCATTAATTGTCTTTTGTTTTTGTTTCCTGTTCGCTGACGCTGTTCCTGTCTCGTTCCATGTCCGTTATTTATTAAATGTTTTACTTCCCGTACCTGCTTCGTCTCTCCAGCGTCATTCCATGTGACAGATCCTCTTCTCAGCATAGGTCAGATCCCCCGATTCCGATGCGCGGCGACCAATTTGCCGTTTGACTTCAAAACTGTGGATTCGTACAATCATATGTAACCAGTAAGAAAGGGCTAGCTAGTTAGTGGGGTGCGCGCTAATAGCGTTTCAATCGGTGACGTCACTCGCTCTGAGACCTTGAAGTAGTTGTTCCCCTTGCTCTGCAAGGGCCACGGCTTTTGTGGAGCAATGGGTAACGATGCTTCGTGGGAGGCAGTTGTTGATGTGTGCAGAGGGTCCCTGGTTCGAGCCCAGGTAGGGGCGACAAGAGGGACGGAAGCTATACACTGTTACACATACACCAGGATCCGTTGTGGAGAGGACCCATGCGGTGCGCAATGTGTTTATCAGTGACATGGCACCCAGCTTCTCCTGCCCAAACAGTTCATAGAAAAGATTGGTCATGAAGGAAGTTAGGTTGTCCGCCTCCACACCAATTTCAAGTCCTGTGACCCGCACATTGAATTTAGGGGAATGATTTTCGACTGATTCTGTTTTATTTTTTAAGAGCTTGATTTCACCTTCTAGTTTAGTTCACGCTGTTTCTAGGTCATGGAGTAGCCCCTCTGTCACACTGGCCACTGTCTCCAAACTTTTTACTTTAGAAGTGAGCAGTGCAAGAGATACATTTACCAGTTTTAATTGCAAGTTCAGGGCAGAGGTAATTTCCTCATGAACAATCTCTTGGATAGCAGTGGCCAACTCTTTCTCTTGTCGGTGTTGAGAGCCGCCATGTTCCCACAGGTGAATTGTGAACAGACAGATAATGCCACCTGCTGGAGAGAAATAGAACTGCTAGTTGTTCCTTTTAATACAATGAACGTCCCGCGCCTTAATACGGTGTAATATGTTGAGAATTATTTGAAAATAAGTGTTAATTCATAGTTATTTGCAAAAGATAGCCACACATTTCAATGCATGCCACAAGAGGGGGGAATATACTGCTCATCTCTCATTCTCTGACAGGTTGATTGATAGTCTCTGGGATGTCCCGAGGTCGCAGAGTTCTATGGTTGTACAGTTAACTGAATAAAAAGGAACATGTGTTGTATTTCATCCTCCATTTACTGTCTCTAGCTGGCTGAACATTGCAATGTGAGGAATGGGAGATGGAACTGTCTAACCTAATAGAACAGGATAAAGGGCTTCTGTGCGATTCCGGGAAATTATAGAACATTCAGGAAAAACCCAATTCTATTATGTAATGTTAAGATTCATGGTGCAATACACAATATTCTCTCTCCTTGTTTGTATGTGTATTGTATCCCTCCTAATTTGCATTGTCTAGACCTGTATACCCATATTGGGATGCATCATCATATCTGAGAAGGCTTTGAGTCAACCTCCTCTTCAGCAAATATATTTTCTTTTCCAAGCAGATTCTGACTTGAACATCTGATCGTAACCAGACTCAAAAAACCTTTGAGATGTAGATAGCTACAGTGAGTGTACAAAACACTAAGAACATCTTCCTAATATTGAGTTGCACCTTCTGCTCAATTTGTTGGGGCATGGACACTACAAGGTGTCGAAAGCATTCCACAGTTGTGTCAAGTTGGCTGGATGTCCTTTGGGTGGTGGACCATTCTTGCTACACACGGGAAACTGTTGAGTGTGGAAAAACCCAACAGCGTTGCAGTTTTTGACACAAACCGGTGCGACTGGACCCTACTACCATAGCACATTCAAAGGCACTTAAATCAATGGCGCACATCCGCAATCCATGTCTCAATTGTCTCAAGGCTTAAAAATCCTTCTTTAACCTGTCTCCTCTCCTTCATCTACACTGATTGAAGTGGATTTAACGATTTACATCAAAAAGGGATCATAGCTTTCACCTAGAGTCACCTGGTCAGGCAATATCATGGAAATGTGTTCTTAATGTTTTGTATACTCAGTGTACATGTGCAGTGAGACACAAGTGTGTGTGTGTGGGTGTGCTTGCCTGTCACATGAGTGAAAATCAAATGTGCACACTATCCATTAGTATTGACTTGTGGTTGTATATTAACTTACTTTGCAAAGAGATTTTTTTTTTTTTTAAATTCCAAATGTTTATCCAAATGTTTATCTCTGCAACAAGCTTGAAGGCAAAGGCATTTCCAGACATAACATTTCTGCTCCATTTAAGTACACCTTTTTTTCCCTTTTCTCGGAATAGACACACCTACAGTGAGGGAAAAAGTATTTGATCCCCTGCTGATTTTGTACGTTTGCCCACTGACAAAGAAATGATCAGTCTATAATTTTAATGGTAGGTTTATTTGAACAGTGAGAGACAGAATAACAACAAAAAAATCCAGAAAAACACATGTCAAAAATGTTATAAAATGATTTGCATTTTAATGAGGGAAATAAATATTTGACCCCTCTGCAAAACATGACTTAGTACTTGGTGGCAAAACCCTTGTTGGCAATCACAGAGGTCAGACGTTTCTTGTAGTTGGCCACCAGGTTTGCACACATCTCAGGAGGGATTTAGTCCCACTCCTCTTTGCAGATCTTCTCCAAGTCATTAAGGTTTCGAGGCTGATGTTTGGCAACTCGAACCTTCAGCTCCCTCCACAGATTTTCTATTGGATTAAGGTCCTTTGGTCGTCTCTCCTTCCAGTTCTCTGCTGCCAATGACTGGAACGAACTACAAAAATCTCTGAAACTGGAAACACTTATCTCCCTCACTAGCTTTAAGCACCAGCTATCAGAGCAGCTCCCAGATCTCTGCACGTACATAGCCCATCTATAATTTAGCCCAAACTACTACCTCTTCCCCTACTGTATTTATTTATTTTATTTATTATTTTGCTCCTTTGCACCATATTATTTATATTTTAACTTTGAACTTTCTTCAAATTATAAATCTACCATTCCAGTGTTTTACTTGCTATACTTTATTTACTTTGCCACCATGGCCTTTTTTGCCTTTACCTCCCTTATCTCACATCATTTGCTCACATTGTATATAGTCTTATTTTTGTCTACTGTATCATTGATTGTATGTTGTTTTACTCCATGTGTAACTCTGTGTTTTTGTATGTTGTCGAACTGCTTTGCTTTATCTTGGCCAGGTCGCAATTGTAAATGAGAACTTGTTCCCAACTTGCCTACCTGGTTAAATAAAGGTGAAATAAATAAATAAAAAGGTCTCGAGACTGGCTAGGCCACTCCAGGACCTTAATGTGCTTCTTCTTGAGCCACTCCTTTGATGCCTTGGCCGTGTGTTTTGGGTCATTGTCATGCTGGAATACCCATCCACGACCCATTTTCAATGCCCTGGCTGAGGGAAGGAGGTTCTCACCCAAGATTTGACGGTACATGGCCCCGTCCATCGTCCCTTTGATGCGGTGAATTTGTCCTGTCCCCTTAGCAGAAAAACACCCCCAAAGCATAATGTTTCCACCTCCATGTTTGACGGTGATCTTGGGGTCATAGGCAGCATTCCTCCTCCTCCAAACACGGCGAGTTGAGTTGATGCCAAAGAGCACCATTTTGGTCTTATCTGACCACAACACTTTCACCCAGTTGTCCTCTGAATCATTCAGATGTTCATTGGCAAACTTCAGACGGGCATGTATATGTGCTTTCTTGAGCAGGGGGACCTTGCGGGCGCTGCAGGATTTCAGTCCTTCACGGCGTAGTGTGTTACCAATTGTTTTCTTGGTGACTATGGTCCCAGCTGCCTTGAGATCATTGACAAGATCCTCCCGTGTAGTTCTGGGCTGATTCCTCACCGTTCTCATGATCATTGCAACTCCACGAAGTGAGATCTTGCATGGAGCCCCAGGCCGAGGGATATTGACAGTTCTTTTGTGTTTCTTCCATTTGCGAATAATCGCACCAACTGTTATCACTTTCTCACCAAGCTGCTTGGCGATGGTCTTGTAGCCCATTCCAGCCTTGTGTAGGTCTACAATCTTGTCCCTGACATCCTTGGAGAGCTCTTTGGTCTTGGCCATGGTGGAGAGTTTGGAATCTGATTGATTGATTGCTTCTGTGGACAGGTGTCTTTTTTACAGGTAACAAGCTGCGGTTAGGAGCACTCCCTTTAAGAGTGTGCTCCTAATCTCAGCTCGTTACCTGTATAAAAGACACCTGGGAGCCAGAAATCTTTCTGATTGAGAGGGGGTCAAATACTTATTTCCCTCATTAAAATGCAAATAAATGTATAACATTTTTGACATGCGTTTTTCTGGATTTTTTTGTTGTTATTCTGTCTCTCACTGTTCAAATAAACCTACCATTAAAATTATAGACTGATCATTTCTTTGTCAGTGGGAAAACGTACAAAATCAGCAGGAGATCAAATACTTTTTTCCCTCACTGTATTTGTACGTTAGTAGCCGACACAGATACAAATTAAATACTGTATGTTCCTTACTGTGACTGCAAATGGAAATGTTTAATTCAAACAACTTTTAATTGCTATAATGCGATTAAGCCAGTGCTCTCCCTCAATGTCATGGAGTAAATGGGGGTGCCATTTTAGGTTGCATCAGAAAATGTTATTATCTTCAGTTGTGAATGTTGAGTGAACTGTCAAGACAAGACTAGACCTGGGTGTATAATTAGGAGCTAAAGAAACAATTTCTTCAACATTAGAGGGAAAATCATTATTCTAATAAAGGCCTAAAGAACAGTAAGGTCGCACGTATTATTTTTGCTGAATATATATAGACCTACAATTTAGGGATGGTACAGTGACCATAATTACTGCCACACCGGCAATCACGACCGCAGTAAAATTCCACGTGACCGTTGAGTCACAGTAATCTACTTTTATGCACTCTGGACATAGTTTGGTAGTACCCAACTTGCTAACGATCATCAGTTTCTAATGGCCTGTTACTCAGGGCTCTATTGTCCCTCTAGTCACTCTGACATTAATGCAAATGAAATCGAAAATCACATCAAACACTTATCGACACTGTATCATGCTTTTAAAACTCACCTCTCTGTGATGATCAATTTGAAGAAAATAAGTTCAACAGCAGGTTGAAACTGAGTGTAAAAGATGGTCGTTATGGGTGTTGTTTCAAAGCATAACGCAACGAAATGTACAGAGCTTTCTAAGGTGATGCTGGGATGATGAATTAAAATCCCGCATACACATATCAGAGTTTATGAGCCCAAGCCTGAAAAAAACCTGTGCCTTTTACAGTACATAGCCTACTGAATATTACGCATGGCAGAAAAGCAACAAACAAAACTGATTTAAGATGTCTTTGGTATTTAATTGGTTTAGCCTATACTCCAAAATTAAACTAATTAGGGTAATTGTCTTTGAGTGTGGACTGTATTATTAGCATACTGGATGGAATACCTTATGCTACACGTCAACATTTCTATCCAGGAGTCTGGGACAGAACATATAGCCCGAGGCGATGATGTTGGTTCATTGATTGTGCAGGGCGGTTTACAGGTAGCCTACAATTTTAGTGAATTTGTACTTGATTTTGAAAAGCCTAGGAATAGGGATTTAAAAAAATATTTTCATAATTAATTGGGTGGAACATTAACTTTCGCTATACAGAATATCTCACCACCACGCGGTTCCATCTCCTCCTCTCTCTCACGTATTCCTTTCTTGAGCGAGCAGAGGGGCTGTCAACAGTTTAGTGAAATATGTTTAGTTGCAAAAAAAAAAGTTACTATCGATGTTCCCCAAAAGATTTCACTTGGTTTCTCAAATTAAGCACTGGGTAGTTGCTAGAACAGGGTTGGAGAGCTCATGGCATACGGAATATCACCTGTCGCCCAGCGAGTGCATGCTCCTCAACAGTGGTTGGTGCGTGGAGTGAAATAAGTGTTGTTATATTTATTTCTCAGCTGCTCATATTAAGCACAGCTCTGCTATAAAACTGAAGTATCCTAATAGGTATCATTGAGAAATGGAATGGCAGGAAAGCGCACAGCCTTAGTACATTAGTACATTGAGAATAGTCTGATGGGTGAAAATATGATCACTTGATGAGAGAACAGCTGTGCAGCCTGAGGCAAGGAACGGAGAACACCTTTTTTTGGGGACTTTTTTGTGACTCAAATCATCAATCGCATAATGCAGCCCATATATGTTTTGATTTCTAAGACAGTCTACGGTTTCTGTCATTCACAACTAAAGTTGCCAAATAAGTCTAAATCTAGCGTCTAGGACCTGTTTCAAATGACCACTTTTATGCTCCACATAGGCACTTGATATGCACACTCGCTCCGGAATGGGAAAAAGAGCCTTTCTATTTTATTCAGATAAGTTCAATTATATTCTTCTTACTATAAAATCATATAATATAAAAAATGGCCCGAGACTTATAAGCATATCAGCTAAATGAACAAGCCTACAGTCTGTGGCATGGAGCATGCGTGTGACCGGCAGGCTTTTGCATGACAATATCCGGTTGACAAAATGTAATGACCGCCACAGCCCTACCTACAACATTACAATTATACACCATATAATACATATAACACAATATAGTTTATATACAGGGTTGGGTAGTTTACTTTCTAAATGTAATCCGTTACAGTTACTAGTTAACTGTCCAAAATTGTAATCTAAGTCAGTAACAATCTGATTACATTCATTTACTTTAAGATTACTTTCCCCTTAAGAGGCATTAGAAGAAGACACAAAATATATGTTACCAATTACAGGATAAATCAATGTTAAAGTTTACATAACTGGCCATATATGGATGTTTAATTTTACTTTATGGGTTGGCTATGTAGGCTTTTTCTAACCCGTCGCTTTCTTCTATATATAATAATATGATTCAATTATGTCTTTACATTAAAAACAAAAGTCTATCAGAATTCCTGTCATTCCAATACATGTTATACCCTTTTATCTTCAAGAATAGGACTTGGAAATATGGAAGTATAGATTAGCCAAATAGTTTTACCTGAGGATAACCCCAAAACTAAGGACTTATTAGCCAGCCCTACTCTTTTGTTTATGACTTTGTTGTCATGGAGGACTGATTGGACCCAGCGTCGTCTGGGTTAGGGGAGGGTTTGGCCGGGCTAGGCCGTCATTGTAAATAAGAATTTGTTCGTAACTGCCTTGCCTAGTTAAATAAAGGTTAAATAAATAAATAAATACAAATACAATTATTCTGAGTTGAAAATAAATGCTGCGCTCATGGAATGGCATGCTTTGAGCACTATTGAAAAGTGCCATTTACATGCAAAAAATGAATGCCATATGCTGCATTTGTTATAGGCCTATAGTTTTTTTTTGTTGGTGACACTTTGATATCTTGATAATATATAGGGCAAATCCACAGATGAAACAATAACAAAACGGATGCCCCGCCTCTGTTTTGGTAAAAAGCTTAGGGATGGGCATGGATAAATGTAACCACTCTCAGATTAATAGACAGAGCTATGTATGCAAGGACTGACCATCCATGATATCAAAAGTATTGTTTTAAACCATGTTATGAGGCTATACCATGTTTGTTTACATTTACAATGTTTACAAACATTGGAGAAAAACAAGCTTATATTTTGGGTTCTCCCAGAGCAAACAGCTCATGAGGCATTTATAAGTTATATTCTTCACAAATTAATGGATATATACTGTAATCATCATCACAATTGTATTTTGGAGATCCACGAACAGTTTTTTGGACTTCATGCTACAGTTTCTGCTCTGAAATGCACTGTCAACTGTGGGACCTTACAGTGCCTTCAGAAAGTATTCACACCCCTTTAACTTATTCCACATTTTGTTATTACAGACTAAATGTAAAATGGATTAAATTGAGATTTTGTGTCACTGGCCAACACACAATATCCCATAATGTCAAAGAGTAATTATGTTTTTAGATATTTTTTTTTTAACAAATGACTTAAAAATGAAAAGCTGAAATGTCTTGAGTCAATATGTTTTCAACCCTTTTGTTATGGCGAGCCTAAATAAGTTCAGGAGTTAAAAAAATTCTTAACAAGTCATAAAACATTGCATGGACCTTCTCTTGGTGCAATAATAATGTTTAACGTAATTTTTAAATGACTACCTCATCTGTGAATTTCAAACACAGATTCAACCACAAAAACCAGGGAGGTTTTACAATGCCTTACAAACACGGACACCTATTGGTAGATGGGTAAAAATAAAAAAGCAGATATTGAATATCCCTTTGAGCATGGTGCAGTTATTAATTACACTTTTGATGGTGTTTCAATACACCCAGTTATTACAAAGACACAGGCGTCCTTCCAAACTCAGTTGCCAAAGAGAAAGGAAACCGCTCAGGGATTTCACCATGAGGCCAATGGTGACTTTGAAACAGTTCCAGAGTTTAATGGTTATGACACGAGAAAACTAACATAAATGACAGAGTGAAAAGAAGGAAGCCTGTACAGAATATTCAGAAACATGCATCCTAGTTGCAATAAGCCACTAAAGTAAAAATGTGGCAAAGAAATTAACTTTAGGTCCTGAATACAAAGCGTTATTTTGGAGGCAAATCCAACACAAGACATCACTGAGTACCACTCTTAATTTTTTCAAGCATGGTGGTAGCTACATCATTTTATGGGTATGCTTGTCATCGGCAAGGACTGAGGAGTTTTTTTTAGGATAAAAAGAAACAGAATAGAGCTAAGCATACAAAATTCTAGAGGAAAACCTAATTGTTTGCTTTCCAACAGACACTGGGAGACAAATTCACCTGTCAGCAGGACAATAACCTAAAACCCAAGGCCAAATATACACTGGAGTTGCTTACCAAGACGACATTGAATGTTCCTGAGTGGCCTTGTTACAGTTATGACTTAAATCAGCTTAAAAATCTATGGCAAGACTTGAAAATAGCTGCCTAGCGGTGATCAGCAATAAACTTGACAGAGCTTGAATATTTTTTTAAAGAATGATGGCCAAATATTGTACAATCCAGGTGTGCAAAGCTCTTAGAGACTTACCCAGAAAGACTCCCAGATGTAATCGCTGCCAAAGCTGATTCTAACATGTATTGACTCAGGGGGTTGAATACTTATCTAATCAAGATATAGTGTTTAATTTTCGATAAATACATTTTAAAAAATCAAAATTTTCTTACACTTTGACATTAGAGTATTTTGTTTAGATAGTTGACAAAAAATGACAATGAAATCAATTTTCATCCCATTTTATAACACAACAAAACGTGGAAAATATCAAGGGGTGTGAATAATCAAATCAAATTTATTTATATAGCCCTTCGTACATCAGCTGATATCTCAAAGTGCTGTACAGAAACCCAGCCTAAAACCCCAAACAGCAAGCAATGCATGTGAAAGAAGCACGGTGGCTAGGAAAAACTCCCTAGGAAAAACTCCCTAGAAAGGCCAAAAACCTAGGAAGAAACCTAGAGAGGAACCAGGCTATGAGGGGTGGCCAGTCCTCTTCTGGCTGTGCCGGGTGGATATTATAACAGAACATGGTCAAGATGTTAAAATGTTCATAAATGACCAGCATGGTCAAATAATAATAATCATAGTAGTTGTCGAGGGTGCAACAAGCACGTCCGGTGAACAGGTCAGGGTTCCATAGCCGCAGGCAGAACAGTTGAAACTGGAGCAGCAGCACGGCCAGGTGGACTGGGGACAGCAAGGAGTCATCATGCCAGGTAGTCCTGAGGCATGGTCCTAGGGCTCAGGTCCTCTGAGAGAAAGAAAGAAAGAGAGAATTAGAGAGAGCATATTTAAATTCACACAGGACACCGGATAAGACAAGAGAAATACTCCAGATGTAACAGACTGACCCTAGCCCCCCGACACATAAACTACTGCAGCATAAATACTGGAGGCTGAGACAGGAGGGATCAGAAGACACTGTGGCCCCATCCGATGATACCCCCGGACAGGGCCAAACAGGCAGGATATAACCCCACCCACTTTGCCAAAGCACAGCCCCCACACCACTAGAGGGATGTCTCCAACCACCAACTTACCGTCCTAAGACAAGGCCGAGTATAGCCCACAAAGATCTCCGCCACGGCACAACCCAAGGGGTTGTTGCTACACTTGTTGTCACTTGTTGCTACAGCTTGAGGTTGACCCATGACTAGGGCTGTGGCGCTCATGAAATTTCATCAGCTGGTGATTGTCAAGCAAATAACTATCGTTCTCACGGTAATTGACCATTAATTAACATAAACACATTTAGCGTCTCCTGGCTTCCACAGCCATTTTAAAAAGTCTAACAAATTAATGTAATATAGCCTACACCTTCACAATAAATCCATTCTTTATTTTAGACAGGTCTAAAGAAGCATGTTATGAAGAAAATGTCGTCTATTTCAGTAGAAAAGAACAGCATACTGAATTGACATGTTAGGTCCTGATGTGGCTATGCCAAATGGCTGTGGGCTACATTACAGTAGTTCATTTAGCAGGCAAGATTTGCTTATAATTCCGTCGCATTATTTTATAGTATGAAGAATACGAAAGCTGAATAAAATATAAATATTATTTCCAAATACTTTGAGGGAGTGCTCACATGCGGCAATTCTGTTTTGATAGGTTTTTTTGCGCAGGCTGTACACACTCCAATAGTCTCTCATTCACAATTTGACAAGCACTTGATAATGACTCGAATTTCACGGCGGCATCCCCTGTGTGGCCGTAATGCACCCTAAAAAAATCCATGCCTTTTGTAGCCCGAAGTGCTGCGTTGTGCCCCCTCCCAGAGTTTACTGCATAAATACTGCATAATCCGAAGCGAGACTCACTCACATGGCTCTCTGTCATGTGATCGGGTCTTTCTCACAGGCTACAACTGAAGACCAAGACATCAGGGACGCAACTGCGCGTGTCCTTATTCAGTGCATATTGAAGATATTGGATATATTGGTTGACGCAACAGATCAGAACGTTTCGCTTAAAATGTTGATAAACCCTTAGGCTTATTTCTTCACATTATAAGCGCAGCAATGCGCACATGGTAGTAGGCTATAAGATCAAATGTTCCATTAGCAGAAAACACCATTATCAAAAGTGACCGCAAATGCAATTATGCATGTAAAGCTTTTATTATAAAGGTGTATTTTTATGGTGAAAATGATCTTCTCCAAAGTTGAAACTCAATCGCTGCTTATATATACTACCATTCAAAAGTTTGGGGTCACTTAGAAATGTCCTTTTTTTTCAAAGAAAGCAATTTTTGGTCCATTAAAATGTCATCAAATTGATCAGAAATACAGTGTAGACATTGTTAATGTTGTAAATGACTATTGTAGCTGGAAACGGCTGATTTTTTACGGAATATCTACATACTGTAGGCGTACAGAGGCCCATTATCAGCAACTATCACTCCTGTGTTCCAATGGCATGTTGTGTTAGCTAATCCAATTTTATCCTTTTAAAAAGCTAATTGATCATTAGAAAACACTTTTGTAATTATGTTAGCACAGCTGACAACTGTTGTCCTGATTAAAGAAGCCATAAAACTGGCCTTCTTTAGACTAGTTGAGTATCATCTCCAAGATGGCATAGCAGTCAGACATCTTTTGTCCTCGTCTTGTCGTGTCCCGTGTATATACATATATTTACTTATTTTCTTCGCATATCTTTTTATATTTTTTTCTTCTAAAAACTCAACTTCAAAGCACTCTCCTGCAACTTGCCTCACCAATTTAAAAAAAATTCACCTCAAATCTGAAACCCACAACAGAAGCAAGCCAGAAGCTAGCATTAGTATTCAGCTTACCACGTTTGGCGGTCATCAGCTAGCTATTCGAGCTAAGGGATATCTCCAGTTTTGTACAACGCGAAGCAGACCAGAGCATACCGAACCTAATTTTCTCTCCATATCCCCGGATTTCTATTGCAAGCTCTGGACATTTACACCTGGATCTTGCAGCTAGCTAGCTGCTATCTGAGTTACTATTGGCTAACGTCGGTCCCAGAGCAAACATCAATTATTCCGGAGCTAGCCAGCTGAAGAGTTCCATCAGCCACTCCTGGGCTACAATCACCTATCCGGACCCGTTTTACTGCCGATGCGGAGCCCCACCGGGCCTTCACAACTGGACTACCGACGTTACCTGCCCGAGGGAGTTAACCAACTGGCCCCTTCATCGCGACGTAACCTGAACACCCATCTGCGGCCCGCTAATCGTTAGCTGTCTTATCGGCTGCTACTGAATAGGTCTATCGGACAATTTTCTCAGGCCACTATAACTATTTTGCCAATTGGATTGTCCCCTCTACCACATGGAACCCCACTAATCTACAGACGGAAACGCATGAGGTGGCTAAAAACAGAGCGCCCTCCATCTTCTGCCAGCTTGCTACCTATGTCCCGGCTAGCTGGACATATGATCACTCGGCTAAGCATGCCTCTCCTTAATGTCAATATGCCTTGTCCATTGCTGTTCTGGTTAGTGTTTATTGGCTTATTTCACTGTAGAGCCTCTAGCCCTGCTCATTATACCTTATCCAACCTCTCAGTTCCACCACCCACACATGCTTTGACATCACCTGGTTTCAATGATGTTTCTAGAGACAATATCTCTCTCATCATCACTCAGTGCCTAGGTTTACCTCCACTATATTCTCATCCTACCATACCTTTGTCTGTACATTATACCTTGAAGCTATTTTATCGCCCCCAGAAACCTGCTCCTTTTACTCTCTATTCCGGACGTCCTAGACGACCAATTTTCATAACTTTTATCCTTACCCTTAACCTACTCCTCCTCTGTTCCTCTGGTGATGTAGCGGTGAATCCAGGCCCTGCAGTGCCTAGCTCCACTCCTATTCCCCAGGCGCTCTCTTTTGATGACTTCGGTAACTGTAATAGCCTTGGTTTCATGCATGTTAACATTAGAATCCTCCTCCCTAAGTTTGTTTTATTCACTGCTTTAGCACACTCTGCCAACCCGGATGTCCTAGCCGTGTCTGAATCCTGGCTTAGGAAGACCACCAAAAACATTGAAATCTTCATCCCTAACGACAACATTTTCAGACAAGATAGAACGGCCAAAGGGGGCGGTGTTGCAATCTACTGCAGAGATAGCCTTCAGAGATCTGTCCTACTATCAAGGTCTGTACCCAAACAATTTGAACTTCTACTTTTAAAAATCCACCTTTCTAAGAACAAGTCTCTCATCGTTGCCACCTGCTATAGACCACCCTCTGCCTCCATCGACATATGGACACCATATGTGAACTGATTGTCCCCCATCTATCTTCAGAGCTCATGCTGCTAGGTGACCTAAACTGGGACATGCTTAACACCCCAGTCATCCTACAATCTAAGCTTGATGCCCTCAATCTCACACAAATGATCAATTAAGCTACCAGATACCACCCCAAAGCCGTAAACACGGGCACCCTCATAGATATCATCCTAACCAACTTGCCCTCTAAATACACCTCTGCTGTTTTCAACCAAGATCTCAGCGATCACTGCCTCATTGCCTGCATCCGTAATGGGTCAGCGGTCAAACGACTTCCACTCATCACTGTCAAACGCTCCCTGAAATACTTCAGCAAGCAAGCCTTTCTAATCGACCTGGCCCGGGTATCCTGGAAGGATATTGACCTCATCCCGTCAGTAGAGGATGCCTGGTTATTTTTTTTAAAATGCCTTCCTCTCCATTTTAAATAACCATGCCCCATTCAAGCAACTTAGAACCAGGAACAGATATAGCCCTTGGTTCTCTCCAGACCGGACTGCCCTTAACCAACACAAAAACATCATGTGGCGTTCTGCATTAGCATCGAACAGCCCCCTTGATATGCAACTTTTCAGGGAAGTTAGAAACCAATATACACAGGCAGTTAGAAAAGCCAAGGCTAGCTTTTTCAAGCAGAAATTTGCTTACTGCAACACAAACTCAAAAATGTTCTGGGACACTGTAAGGTCCATGGAGAATAAGAACACCTCCTCCCAGCTGCCCACTGCACTGAGGATAGGAAACTCAGTCACCACCGATAAATCCACTATAATTGAGAATTTCAAGAAGCATTTTTCTACGGCTGGCCGTGCTTTCTACCTGGCTATCCCTACCCCGGTCAACAGAACTGCACCCCCCACAGCTACTCGCCCAAGCCTTCCCCATTTCTCTTTCTCCCAAATCCAGTCAGCTGATGTTCTGAAAGAGCTGCAAAATCTGGACCCCTACAAATCAGACGGGCTAGACAATCTGGACCCTTTCTTTCTAAAATTATCTGCCAAAATTGTTGCAACCCCTATTACTAGTCTGTTCAACCTCTCTTTTGTGTCATCTGAGATTCCCAAAGATTGGAAAGCAGCTGCTGTCATCCCCCTCTTCAAAGGGGGGGACACTCTTGACCCAAACTGCTACAGACCTATATCTATCCTACCCTGCCTTTCTAAGGTCTTCGAAAGCCAAGTCAACAAACAGATTACCGACCATTTCGAATCCCACCGCACCTTCTCCGCTATGCAATCTGGTTTCAGAGCTGGTCATGGGTGCACCTCAGCCACGCTCAAGGTCCTAAACAATATCGTAACCGCCATCGATAAGAAACAATACTGTGTTGCTGTATTCATTGACCTGGCCAAGGCTTTCGACTCTGTCAATCACCACATCCTCATCGGCAGACTCAGTAGCATTAGTTTCTCAAATGATTGCCTCGCCTGGTTCTTCAACTACTTCTCTGATAGAGTTCAATGTGTCAAATCGGATGGCCTTTTGTCCGGGCCTCTGGCAGTCTCTATGGGGGTGCCACAAGGTTCAATTCTTGGGCCAACTCTTTTCTCTGTATACATCAATGATGTCGCTCTTGCTGCTGGTGAATCTCTGATCCACCTCTACGCAGACGATACCATTCTGTATACTTCTGGCCCTTCTTTGGACACTGTGTTAACAACCCTGCAGACAAGCTTCAATGCCATACAACTCTCCTTCCGTGGCCTCCAACCGCTCTTAAATACAAGTAAAACTAAATGCATGCTTTTCAACCGACCGCTGCCCGCACCTGCCCGCCCGTCCAGCATCACTACTCTGGACGGTTCTGACTTAGAATATGTGGACAACTACAAATACCTAGGTGTCTGGTTAGACTGTACACTCTCCTTCCAGACTCACATCAAACATCTCCAATCCAAAGTTAAATCTAGAATGGCTTCCTATTTCGCAACAAAGCATCCTTCAATCATGCTGCCAAACATACCCTCGTAAAACTGACCATCCTACCGATCCTTGACTTCAGCAATGTCATTTACAAAATAGCTTCCAATACCCTACTCAATAAACTGGATGCAGTCTATCACAGTGCCATCCGTTTTGTCACCAAAGCCCCATATACTACCCACCACTGCGACCTGTACGCTCTCGTTGGCTGGCCCTCGCTTCATACTCGTCGCCAAACCCACTGGCTCCAGGTCATCGACAAGACTCTGCTAGGTAAAGTCCCCCCATATCTCAGCTCACTGGTCACCATAGCAGCACCCACCTGTAGCACGTGTTCCAGCAGGTATAACTCTCTGGTCACCCCCAAAGCTAATTCCTCCTTTGGCCGTCTCTCCTTCCAATTCTCTGCTGCCAATGACTGGAACGAACTACAAAAATCTCTAAAACTGGAAACACTTATCTCTCTCACTAGCTTTAAACACCAGCTGTCAGAGCAGCTCACAGATCACTGCACCTGTACATAGCCCATCTATAATTTAGCCTAAAGAACTACCTCTTCCCCTACTGTATTTATTTATTTATTTTGCTCCTTTGCACCCCATTATTTCTATTTCTACTTTGCACTTTCTTCCACTACAAATCTACCATTCCAGTGTGTTACTTGTTATATTGTATTTACTTTGCCACCATGGCCTTTTTTGCCTTTACCTCCCTTATCTCACCTAATTTGCTCACATTGTATATAGACTTATTTTTCTACTGTATTATTGACTGTATGTTTGTTTTACTCCATGTGTAACTCTGTGTTGTTGTATGTGTCGAACTGCTTTGCTTTATCTTGGCCAGGTCGCAATTGTAAATGAGAACTTTTTCTCAACTTGCCTACCAGGTTAAATAAAGGTGAAATAAATAAAAATAAAAAATAATCTGGAGCATCAGCATTTGTGGGTTCAATTACAGGCTCAAAATGGCCAGAAACAAATAACTTTCTTCTGAAACTCGTCAGTCTATTTTTGTTCTGAGAAATGAAAGCTATTCCATGCGAGAAATTGCCAAGAAACGGAAGATCTAGTACAATGCTGTATTCTACTCCCTTCACAGAATAGCGCAACCTGGCTCTAACCAGAATAGAAAGAGGAGTGGGAGACCCCGGTGCACAATTGAGCAAGAGGACAAGTATATTAGAGTGTCTAGTTTGAGAAATAGACACCTCACAAGTCCTCAACTGGCAGCATCATTAAATAGTTCCCGCAAAACACCAGTCTCAACGTCAACAGTGAAGAGGCGACTACGGAATGCTGACCTTCTAGGCAGAGTTACAAAGAAATAGCCATATCTCAGACTGGCCAATACAAATAAAAGATTAAGATGGCCAAAAGAACAAAGACACTGGACAGAGGAAGATTGGAAAAAAGTGTTATGGACAGGCGAATCTACATTTGAGGTTTTCGGATCACAAAGAAGAACATTCGTGAGATGCAGAAAAATGCAAACATGCTGGAGGAGTGCTTGACGCCATCTGTCAAGCATGTTGGAGGCAATGTGATGGTCTGGGGGTGCTTTGGTGATGGTAAAGTGGGAGATTTGTACAGGGTAAAAGGGATCTTGAAGAAGGAAGGATATCACTCCATTTTGCAACGCCATGCCATACCCTGTGGATGGCATTTAATTGGAGCCAAATTCCTCCTACAACAGGACAATGACCCAAAGCACAGCTCCAAACTATGCAAGAACTATTTAGAGAAGAAGCAGTCAACTGATATTCTGTTTATAATGGAGTGGCCAGCACTGTCACCGGATCTCAACCCTATTGAGCTGTTGTGGGAGCAGCTTGACCGTATGGTACGTAAGAAGTGCCCATCAACCCAATCCAACTTGTGGGAGGTGCTTCAGGAAGCATGTGGTGAAATATCTTCAGATTACCTCGAGAAATTGACAACTAGAATTCCGAAGGTCTGCAAGGCTGTAATTGCTTCAAATGGAGGATTTTTTGACAAGAGCAAAGTTTGAAGGACACAATTATTATTTCAATGAAAAATCATTATTTATAACCTTGTCAACGTCTTGACTATATTTCCTATTCATTTTGCAACTAATTTCATGAATGTTTTCATGGAAAACAAGGACATTTCTAAGTGACCCCAACCTTTTGAACGGTAGTGTATGCTGGTTCGGCTCTACACCCATTTGTAAAGCGGATGAATGTGCTTAATTTTAAGAAGTTATTTGGCCATTTTAGTTGTGATACAAACCTTATTAAAACATATAGTCCTATGGGCTAGGCTACATGAGGTGTGCGACTATGATTGGGAAAGACATTGTTTCTTATGCTGGGCATCATTCACAAATGATGATATATCATTCACAAGTGATAGGCTAATATTGTCACCCATCAGACTATTCTTGATTTGATCTTGTCTTTACATATACAAAATAATTTGTGTGACATTTGTTTTGATTTAGAATGGACCATTATCATGCACACGTCTCGAAACAGGGGCAGCGGTAAATAATACATGTCATCTATGCACTTAACCTCTCTGGCGAATTCGTCCCACCTGCGTAACAGCCACTTAAATCCAGTGGCGCGATTTTTGAAACGTTTGAAATACTATTACTTCAATTTCTCAAACATATGACTATTTTACAGCTATTTAAAGACAAGACTCTCGTTAATCTAACGACACTGTCTGATTTCAAAAAGGCTTTACAACGAAAGCAAAACATTAGATTATGTCAGGAGAGTGCCCAGCCAGAAATAATCAGACACCCATTTTTCAAGCTAGCATATAATGTCACAAAAACCCAAACCACAGCTAAATGCAGCACTAACCTTTTATGATCTTCATCAGATGACACACCTAGGACATTATGTTATACAATACATGCATGTCTGTTCAATCAAGTTCATATTTATATCAAAAACCAGCTTTTTACATTAGCATGTGACGTTCAGAAAAAGCATACCCCCCGCAAACTTCTGGGGAATTTACTAACAGTTTGCTAAATTACTCACGATAAACGTTCACAAAAAGCATAACAATTATTTTAAGAATTATAGATACATTACTCCTCTATGCACTCGATATGTCCGATTTTAAAATAGCTTTTCGGATGAAGCACATTTTGCAATATTCTAAGTACATAGCCCAGCCATCACGGGCTAGCTATTTAGACACCCGGCAAGATTAGCCTTCACCAAAATCATATTTCCTATAAGAAAAATGCTCTTACCTTTCCTGTTCTTCGTCAGAATGCACTCCCAGGACTTCTACTTCAATAACAAATGTAGGTTTGGTCCCAAATAATCCATCGTTATGTTCCATCAGCGACGTTTTGTTCTTGCGTTCTAGACACTATCAGAATGCTAAATCACGGTCGTGCATGGCGCAGAACGTGACAAAAAAATTATAAATCTTCCATTACCGTACTTCGAAGCATGTCAACCGCTGTTTAAAATCAATTTTTATGCAATTTATCTCGTAGAAAAGCGATAATATTCCGACCGGGAATCTGCAATAAGCTAAACAGCCGAATGAAAATACTCCACGGGGGCGAATCGCGCACGCGCCTAGTTCTATTGTCACCTAATGGGACACTTGGGAAAGGCGATAATATGTTTCAGCCTGAGGCTGCCTCGTCATCGTTCAGGTTTTTCCCGGGTTCTGAGAGCCTATTGGAGCCCTAGGAATTGTCACGTTACAGCTAAGATCATTACTCTTCAATAAACAGAGGCAAGAAGAACGACTCCTTGTCAGACAGGCCACTTCCTGCATGAAACCTTCTCATATTTTTGCCTGCCATAGGAGTTCTGTTATACTCACAGACACCATTCAAACAGTTTTAGAAACTTTAGGGTGTTTTCTATCCAAACCTGAACAATAATATGCATATTCTAGCTTCTGAGTTGGTGTAGGAGGCAGTTAAAAATGGGCACATATTTTTTCCAAAATTCTCAATGCTGCCCCCTAGCCAAATGGAGGACTCTTTTACCCGTGGTTAGGGTCTTCTCTCCCGCAATTGCATAGCCTATAGAAATGTTGCGCAACATGACCTCATGGGCTCTGATGAAGTGTTTGATTAGATTTTCTAAACTATTTGCATTAATGTCAGAGTGATTAGAGGGACAATAGATAGTCAGTTAGCAAGTTTGGTAGGCTACTAATGACCAGCAGCAGCATCAGAGCTTGGAGAAGCTTAAATTAGCTTAACTAAACGGTCATGTGGAATTTGACTGCCTTCATGACTCGTGATCATCGGTGTGGCGGCAATACGGTCACCGCAACAGCCCTAACTACAGCTGAAAAACTCACTTTCTGGGCTGAAGAGACTGAGATTCAAAAGTAAATAAACATTGATAAAACGATTAAAATACACAGACAGTCCCCGAATTGGCCTTTAATGTAATACATGATTTGTGTTTAGTATAAAGCACTTTATACATGTCTAGTAGATGGCTATTGCTTTACCTATGTGTTATAAAATGTTCCCCCAAATCTCGCTTCCCTATTTACCCTACTATAGTAGGTATAAAAATATACTTCATACATTATACACCCACAAATGATGCCCTAACTGGCAGTACTAGGATACATGATTTGTGTCAGTGTGTGTGTGTGTCTTTCTCGGTTTTCTTCCTACCTTGACTACACCACAGCAGATGTCATTTCTCACAGACACAGACCTCGGACCAGCAGAACCAGAACTTTTAGCAAATAAGTTGGTTAATTTCACACATTTAGCAGCGTTGGCTTCAAGAGCCCTTTTTTAGTCTCTCCAACTTTTCTGCACAGCCCTTCTGTTTTTCTGTTTTGACTGAGTAACTGAGAGAGTCAGAGAGGGTCTCACTCTCTTCGATGATACGCATTTGTCTCAGAACGTTTTTTGTTTTTACTAGCCCACCCTAATAAAAGATGGTCCAGCCCTTCTGGCATTTGCCAGAATTGCCATACGGCCAATCCGCACATGACACAGTGTAAAGGCTTGGTTATGAAACCCAGTCTATTTATAGTAACATGACAATGGTTGGATAGGAATGTGATTTATGGCAACACAGTGCCAGTTCCCTAGAGTAAGATTAACTAGGGTTTCATGGGTTCAATGGAATTTCTCTTCTGCAGAGAGGGAGACGGGGAGAGCAGTTCTTAAAATCATTGCAGTTTTGGTTGGTTTGTATGGTCAAGCCATGTGTATGATTCCGCTCAAAAATAGAGAAAAATACAAAAATCATATAAATATTTTACTTAGTCCTCATTCACGTTAATGTAAACATGTTTAATAGTTTCTTAAGCTACTGTTTGCAACGTGATAAAACGAATCTCCAACATGGGAATAGAAAATAACAAAACAATAAACCGTCAATAGCTCATCCCTAACATCAGTATATTTTCTTAATTTTGTATAAAAAAGTTTGACCATATTCCTTAATTATTCAGTCTATAACCTACTAATCCTCACAATATAAGATACATTAGTTTAACACAGAGAAGACCATTTCCCCAAATCTTCCCTGCTGTTAATCCGTCCAAAGCTTAGTCATTATGCAGAATTTATGACTGATTAAACTGACACTCATCTCAATTAAACAATGTGCATTCCTCATTGTTAACATTGTTTTCATAAACAACCTAATTTAATTTCCCGCTTCTCCTATCTGTTGTAACTCAAGGTTAAACTTCCTGGGTAAACCCATGTTTAATATGCATCTGATGGCAGTCTCAGAGCAGCCAATCAAACTTCCAATGTTACAGTGTATTACGGTGTCCGTGTGTACGTAACGCAGCACTGACATTGTTGTATCTGACAACGATCAGAAAAACAATGAAGCTCATTACATTGAGGTAATACAACAAACGGGGGCACTCGGAACACTATTAGAATGGGTGTAGTCAAACATGACGTCCCAAAGACGTTCTGACAACGTCACAGCAAAACATGACATTGTCTTCATGTCATACTGTAGAAACATTATGGTTATCTAAGAATGTTGCTATACTGGAGTGTTTTTTTTGTAAGAGGTTAGACTCCAAAAATCACAAGCAAAAATCACAAGCTGTGGAAGTTTTTCCAATGAGATTATCCTCTCAAACACATCCTGGCCAAGATTGAGCGACAAAATACACAGTGATTATACACATACTGTCTTATGATATCATCATACCCCATGGCCAGTTTATAGCAATATTCTATATGCACAGTACAGTTCTACAAACAAACATCAACCAGACAACTTGATAAAAAAAACATAGCTTTGCTTATCTTCAATCAATAGACCTAACATGAATAAGCTACCAGTAATTTACTGTGACATTCGAATGTGTCAATGTAAATACCAAATGGCTACTTTCCCCCAAAGGATTGACAGAGGCAAGACCGTAACAATAGTGGATTTGTTAGGAACACCATTAGGGATGTACACTCCCAGTGGTAATCAATTGTTCCTCTCTAATGCAATCATGATTACTCTACTGCACCTGTAAGAAATGAAGTGCATGCAACTTGTGACAGCTGAGCTATTTTGCTTTTAATTCCTTTGATAATCTATTAATAGAATTGAGTACACAAAAAAAAAAAAATCTAGGAGGAAAAAAACATTTAATGCTTTCTTTCTCCAATCAAGGGCAACAATCAATAGAATTAATGAGGTGCATCCCTTAGGGCTCTATCATCAACCAACCCATTTTCTAAATCACTTTATAATAGCAAAAAGAGGCGAAGCAAGAACTGTGACCAAAGGCTTGATTTCCACAGAATTTGTATAACTTGGGCCTCTACATGCTGCAGCTAAGTTTTATTTGTCACATAGGCTCCCGAGCTGCGCAGCGCCAATAGGGCGGCGCACAATTGGCCCAGTGTCGTTAGAGTTTGGCCGGGGTAGGCCACCATTGTAAATAATCATTTGTTCTTAACTGACTTGCCTAGTTAAATAACGGTAAAATAAATAAAAAAAATACACCGAATACAACGGGTGTAAACTTGAAATGCCTCTTATACGAGCCCTTCCAAAAATGCAGTTAAACAAATATATAATAATATATTATAATTCTTTATTATGGGAAAAATAGAAATAGCAACACAAGACGAATAAAATACACAAAGATGAAGCTAACAGTAACAGTATCATATCACTGTCCAGGGGTACAAGGTATGTGAGGTAGATACAGTGCATTCGGAAAGTATTCTGACCCCTTGACTTTTTTCACATTTTGTTATGTTACAGCCTTATTCTAAAATTGATTAAATTGTTATTTTTTTCTCATCAATCTACACACAAAAATAGGTTTTTAGAAATTGTTTAATTAAAGTTAGAAAAAAATGAATGATCACATTTGCATATGCATTCAGAGTCTTTACTAAGCACCTTTGGCAGCGATTACACCCTTGAGTCTTCTTGGGTATGACGCTATGAAGCTTGTTACACCTGTTTGGGGAGTTTCTCCCATTCTTCTCTGCAGATCCTCTCAAGCTCTGTCAGGTTGGATGGGGAGTGTCGCTGCACAGGTATTTTCAGGTCTCTCCAGGGACGTTTGATCGGGTTCAGGTCCGGGCTCTGGCCGGGCCACTCAAGGACATTCAGAGACTTGTCCCGAAGCCACTCCTACGCTGTCTTGGCTGTGTGCTTAGTGTCATTGTCCTGTTGGAAGATTAAACTTTGCCCCAGCCTGAGGTCCTTAGCACTCTGAAGCAGGTTTTCATCAAGGATCTCTCTGTACTTTGCTCCATTCATCATTCCTTCGATCCTGACTAGTCTCCCAGTCCCTGCCACTGAAAAACATCCCCACAGAATGATGCTGTCACCATGCTTCACCGTAGGGATGGTGCCAGTTTTCCTCCAGATGTGACGCTTGGCATTCAGGCCAAAGAGTTCAATCTTGGTTTCATCAGACCAGAGAATCCTTTTTCTCACGGTCTAAGAGTCCTGTAGGTGTAGAGGGCTGTCATGGGCCTATTACTGAGGAGTGGCTTCCGTCTGGCCACTCTACCATAAAGGCCTGATTAGTGGAGTACCACAGAGATGGTTGTCCTTCTGGAAGGTTCTCCCATCTCCACAGAAGAACTCTGGAGCTCTGTCAGAGTGACCATCGGGTTCTTGTTCACCTCCCTCACCAAGGCCCTTCTCCCCCGATTGCTCAGTTTGACCGGGCGGCCAGCTCTAGGAAGAGAATTGGTGGTTCTTTCATTTAAGAATGATGGAGGCATCTGTGTTCTTGGGGACCATCAATGCTGCAGAAATGTTTTGGTAGCCTTTGCCTCGATAAAATCCTGTCTCAGAGCTCTACGTACAATTCCTTCGACCTCATGGCTTGGTTTTTGCTCTGACATGCACTGTCAACTGTGGGACCTTATATATACAGGTGTGTGCCTTTCCAAATCATGTCCAATCAATTTAATTTACCACAGCTGGACTCCAATCAAGTTGTAGAAACATCTCAAGGTTGATCAATAGAAACAGGATGCACCTGAGTTCAATTTCGAGTCTCATAGCAAATGGTCTGAATACTTCTGTTCTTATTTTGTATACATTTGTGACAATTTCTAAAAAACTATTTTTGCTCTGTCATTATGGGGTATTGTGTGTAGATTGATGAGGAAAAAAACAATGTTTAATTTAATCAATTTTAGAATAAGGCTGTAACTTAACAAAATGTGTAAAAAGTCAAGGGGTCTGAATACTTTCCGAATGCACTGTATGTAAATGAAGGCAGGGTAAAGTGACTACGCATCAGGATAGATAATAATACAAGTTAAATAAAGAACAAAGTAGCAGAATATGATGAGTGTGTGTGTGTGTGTGTGTGTGTGTGTGTGTGTATGTGTGTGTGTGTGTGTGGTGTGTGTGTGTCAGTGTAGTGAGTGAGTGAGTGTATATGTTTTAGTGCCTTCAGAAAGTATGCATACCCCTTGATTTATTTCATATTTTGTTGTGTTTCAGCCTGAAATCAGAATGCATTAAATATATTTTTTTCTCACTCATCTACACACAATACCCCATAATGACAATGAATCTTGCAAATTTACTGAAAATTGAATACAGAAATCTAATTAACATAAGTATTCACACCCCTTTGCCATGACACTACAAATTGAGCTCAGGTGCATCCAATTTAATTTGATTATCTCATTGAGATGTCACTACAACTGGTGGCCAATTCAGTTTGTTTGGACATAATTTAGAATAAAGTAAACAACATTTTATATAGTGCCTTCAGAAAGTTATTTGTTGTGTTACAAAATTATTCAAGCACTTTCAAGTTGATTGTCAATCATTGTTAAACAGCCATTGTCAAGTCTTTTCAAGCCAATTTAAGTCATAACCGTAACAAGGCCACTCAGGAACATTCAATGTCGTCTTGGTAAGCAACTCCAGGGTATATTTGGCCTTGTGTAATTGTCCTGCTGAAAGGTGAAGTTGTCTCCCAGTGTCTGTTGGAAAGCAGACTGAAACAAGCTTTCCTCTAGGATTTTGCCTGTGGTAAGCTCTGTTCCATTTATTTTTATCCCAAGAAAAACTCCCTAGTCCTTGCTGATGAAAAGCATACCCATAACATGATACAGCTACCACCATGCTTGAAAACATGAAGAGTGGTACTCAGTGTCACAGTTGTCGTACGATGAAGGAGTGGACCAAAGCGCAGCGTGTGTATCATTCCACATTTTCTTTATTAAACTGTGAAACTATGCAATATATACAAAACAACAAACCGTGACGAAGAGTTACAACATACACTTCCTCAAAATCAATCTCCCACAAACCCAGGTGGGGAAAAACACCTACTTAAGTATGATCTCCAATTAGAGACAACGATGACCAGCTGCCTCTAATTGGAGATCATCCCAAACAAAACCCAACATAGATATACAAAACTAGAACATAACAACATAGAAAATCTGAACTAGAAACCCCCCCCTGTCACGCCCTGACCTACTCTACCATAGAAAATAACAGCTTTCTATGGTCAGGAGGTGACACTCAGTGATATGTTGTGTTGGATTTGTCCCAAAAATAACGCTTTGTATTCAGGACAAAAAAGTAAATTTCTTTGACACATTCTTTACAGTTACTTTAGTCCCTTATTGCAAACAGGATGCATGTTTTGGAATATTTGAATTCAGTACAGGCTTCCTTTCTTCTTTATGTTAGTATTGTAGAGTAACTACAATGTTATTGATCCATCTTCAGTTATCTCAAATTACAGCCTTTAAACTATGTAACTGTTTTAAAATCCCCATTGGCCTCCTGGTGAACTCCCTGAGTGGTTTTCTTCCTCTCTGGCAACTGCTTTAAGAAGGCAGCCTGTATCTTTGTAGTGACTGGGTGTGTTGATACACCATCCAAGGTAACTTGATTTCTTGAACTGCATTGTTGGTTAAGGGCTTGTAAGTAAGCATTTCACGGTAAGGTCGTGAATACCTGTCGTATTCAGGGCATGTGACTAACATTTGATTTGATTTGAATGAATAACTGTGCCATGCTCAAAATGATATTCAAGGTCTGCTTTTTTTTAAATCTACCAATAGGTGCCCTTCTTTGTGAACCATGGGAAAATCTCCCTGGTCTTTGTGGTTGAATCTTTGCTTGAAATTCACTGCTCGACTGAGGGACCTTACAGATAATTGTATGTGTGGGGTACAGAGATGGTGTAATTATTAAAAAATCATGTAAAACACTATTATTGCATAGAGAGTGAGTCCATGCAATGTATTATGTGACTTGTTAAGCACATTTTTACTCTTGAACTTATTTAGGCTAGCCATCACAAAAGGGTTGAATAGTTATTGACTGTAAACATTTCTAAAAACATAATTCCACTTTCACATTATGTGGTATTGTGTGTAGATCCCTGACACAATCTAAATGTAATCCATTTTAAATTCAGGCTGTAACACAACAAAATGTGGGAAAAGTCAAGGGGTGTGAGTATCTGTATCTAAAGTGGGTAGAGGTGAACACTTGAAATGCACTAATTTGAAATATGTAGTTAGGCTGTTATAAGGTATTATATAAGCCAATGGTCATCTATAAGGCATTTATTCAGTGATTTCACAACTAGGATGGGTAACACTTTATTTTAAGGGTCCGTAATAAACCATTTATAAGGCATTTATAAATTGTGTTCACCATTTATTAATCATTACTCCCACATTAATAAACCATTTACTAATCATTAGTAAAGTATTTTTGCTGTCCATTTTCTAAAGTGAGTGCTAGTTATACTTTATAAATATTTTGAGTGACCACTAATTTCTCACAATAAGATTGACATGCCATTGGTAGACATTCCTGCAGTACCTGGTAAAAGAACAAAAACACAACGCAGGATGTTTAAGGAAATATATATACATATGTGACAGCCAGGCAATATAAGTAGTTAGGTTTTCATAAGGTATTATGAGCTAGTGGTCATCAATTAAGCATTTATTCAGTAATATTTATTCTTTAACTAATAAATGTGTTTATTCATTCACAACTAGCATGTTGCTGGGCCCAGCACAGGCAGTGTGGTCCCCTGGTCTTCTGGTACCAGTGCTGTGAGAAAGGATGCTAGGCTTAGCAGAGACAGCTCAGAGGTGAGTGCAGTGGAAGTTGGAAGAAAACAGAAAGACTCAGATGTACTGGCAGTTCCTTAATATGTTGGCTCTATACGTAATAGCAATTAACACTTAGGAGTGACAGTGGTAGACAGACAGAGTGAAAATGAGAGCACAAGGAGAAGCAAAGACAGACAGACAGAGGGACAGACAGATGGACGGAGTGACAGGGAGACAGAGTGACAGCAGAGAAGATGCAGAGACAGACTGCCAACATGGAGGCAACAGAGGCGCAGATGAGAGAGATGAATCTCCAGGGGTGCTTTTACATGTTGTATTTTTCTTAAACATGAGCTGGTTAAAAAGTGCTGGTTAAAAAAGGAGGAAGACTATGTTTCACTGGTCACTGGTACAGTAAAAGTTGAGAACCACTGTACTATAGTTGCCTGTGTTATGTGTCAGTAGGGGGAGGGGGGGTGCTGGTGTGGCTGGTAGGGCTGAAATGCCAGGGTAGAATTTTTCTCCCAGTTCGCCCTTCACTGTGTTGCCTGGCCAAAACCGCTCTTCTGTACGGCATTGTGCATATGCATTGCTTTCACATGACTACAATAGAACGTAACCCCATGACCTGGACTCATTCAAAGGCTTCATCGCCTTTTTTTTTCATTCTAACCAGACTTAGGGAGCTGCATGGGAGGGAGCACGCTCATACAAAACATGGTTAGGATTTTGTATGAAATGGCACATCCTTCGCTAGAGTGGTGTTTGGTGAGAAGAAGGCATTGGAGTACTTTAGTAGATTGCACATTGAAACCCAGTAGGGGATAACGTTCTTCTAGCCCCTTGCCAATAAAACACAATATATTCACCTTTACTTATCAAATTTTAATGTTAGGTAATAAAGGCTAATTTGGGGTAGCTAAACCTAAAGCAACAACTATGTCATACATTTTTACACACAGCATGTGATCTTGTATTTTTTATATTTTTTATTTGTTATATAGCCTACCTAAGTAGAAAAGAATGGCTAGGATCACATTTTATCTCCAAGAGCAATCACAATTGAGACGTGTTCAATACAATGAGCGCATTGCCTCCGGCACTTGGTTGTATTGATTTGGGGGAAATCAAGTGGCATCCATTGGGTGGGCTGGGGGAATGAAAAAGAAACATTCACTGACTCATAGGGTATTCACTTTTAACAGCAAAAGAAGGAAAAGGAAATTCATTTAAAACCCCTTCTTCACCAGCAAAGAGAATTGTTCTGGAATTACCATCCCATGGGACGTCTTTCCCCCATTTAGAGGAAATCCAACATCTATTTTATCACTGAAATACTTAAATGTTTCCAAGCATCACGATCAAACAGTGTGTGAATTTAATTTCTATCATTGAACTGTAAAAATGACTTCAGATTGAAAGCTAGCTTTCATTTGCATACACTGTCAATGTATCAACAACCACCACACTGTCTACACTGGCAGCTGTTTTATTGAATGCTAATCCCTATTCCACAAGCTATGGATTACTTCTATGTGAGTAGGTGTTGTGTTTTTAGTTGGAGTGCTTTAGCATACAATACCCGTATGTATTATAATGATGATATGAGTGGGTGCTACATATTGTATAGGATAAGGTGAGATACACAATATACACAAAAGTATGTGGACACCCCTTCAAATGAGTGTATTTGGCTATTTCAGCCACACCCGTCGCTGACAGGTGTATAAAATCGAGCACGCCGCCATGCAATCTCCATAGACAAACATTGGCAGTAGAATCCAGGCTGTATCACTACCTGGCCATGATTGGTAGTCCCATAGGGCGGCGCACAATTGGCCCAGTGTCGTTCGGGTTTGGCCTGGGAAGACCGTAATTGTAAATAAGAATTTGTTCTTAACTGACTTGCCTAGTTAAATAAAAGGTTAAATAAAAAATTCCAAAATAATAAAAATGGCCCATACTGAAGAGCTCAGTGACTTTCAATGTGGCACCCTCATAGGATGCCACCTTTCCAACAAGTCAGTTGGTCAAATTTCTGCCCTGCTAGAGCTGCCCTGGTCAACTGTACTGTAAGTGCTGTTATTGTGAAGTGGAAACGTCTAGGAGCAACAACGGTTCAGCCGTGAAGTGATAGGCCACATAAGCACACAGAACGGGACCGGCGAGTGCTGAACCGCGTAGCGTGTAAAAATCGTCTATCCTCGGTTGCAACACTCCCTACCAAGTTCCTCTGGAAGCAACGTCAGCACAAGAACTGTTCGTTGGGAGCTTCATGACATGGGTTTCCATGGCCGAGCAGCCGCACACAATCCTAAAAGTACCATGTGTAACGCCAAGCGCCAGCTGGAGTGGTTTAAAGCTCGCCGCCATTGGACTCTGGAGCAGTGGAAACATGCTCTCTGGAATGATGAGTCACGCTTCTCCATCTGGCAATCTGACTGACTAATCTTGGTTTGGCGGATGCCAGGAGAACGCCACCTGCCCCAATGCAAGTGCCAACTGTAAAGTTTGGTGGAGGAGGCCCTTTCCTGTTTCAGCAAGACAATGCCCCCGTGCACAAAGGGAGGTCCAGACAGAAATGGTTTGTCAAGATCTGTGTGGAAGAACTGACTGGCCTGCACAGAGCCCTGACCTCAACTCCATCGAACACCTATGGGATCAATTGGAACACCGACTGTGAGCCAGACCTAATCGCCTAATATCAGTGCCCAACCTCACTAATGCTCTTGTGGCTGAATGGAAGCAAATCCCTGTAGCAATGTTCCAACATCTAGTAGAAAGCCTTCCCAGAAGAGGGGAGGCTGTTATAGCAGCAAAGGGGGGACCAACTCCATATTAATGTCCATGATTTTGGAATGAGATGTTCGACGAGCAGGTGTCCACATACTCTTGGTCATGTAGCCTATACTAAAGCGCTTTGAACACCTGAAAAATGACCACTGTCTGAAACGAATCCATTATGCCAATTACTGCCCTACTACTGGGGAGGATAGTGTGAGTCAGAAATGCCCATGATAATTAATGCAGAGTAAAGTAAACTCTGTTTAGTCATGCTAACACACTTTCTCAGGTGGTGAGCAACCCTTAATGACGAATAACACCGAACAGGAATTAAAGAGAGTGGAGGTTACAGTAGCGCAAGTCTATTTCTACCCTGCTAGGCATATCCAACTCAGATGTGTACCTCTGTTTACATATATTTAATCTACTTTACATAGTGACTGCAGCATTAAATGAGACCTTGGTTCGACGCTTGAAGCCCACACACCTTGCTGCAAGCGTAGGAGTGGGATCCGATGACAAATCCAGGATAAATCAGCTTGGACTTAAAACTTTTTAAAAATCCAGTTGGTTGGTTGGTATTCTTCATCTGCATTTAAACAGTCACATTTGTAAAGCCAGATTCAACTGTGTATGCGCATAGAATAAACAGTCTTTGTGCATGGAATTGTTTAGCATAGCTGACAGTCTAAAAGCTATGCATGAATAGTTGCCATCCTTTAAATACAGCTTATTTTTACACTGCTGTGTTTCGACAGCTACTAGATAGATGAGGGGCTTTCCTTGTGCTGCATCCCTTCGATCTCTCGCTCTTCTCCAGAGCCACAAGAGAGGGTTTTCCGCTAATGATCCTTCACAAATTAAAAAGCTTCAGCCCTGAAACCAAATCCGTTCAATCTCTTATCCATCAGAGCTTGGCACATGAGTGGTCCATCTGAATTAAAAGCCCACTCCTTGATTTGGAAAAACAACAACACGGCAGCCCTGCCACTTGGTTTGCTAAAGAAGTTGTCCATAAGGTAATGGTTTTAAAACAATGATGATCTTTTTTTTTTTAACTATGGCACGTATATACCAAATCCTAGACTGTTTTCTAATGAGAATCATGAACGTTGAGTTGTTGAAAATGTTTTTCTTTTTTTCCTCTTTTTTTTCTGTAATACTGTTAGCTATCTAGCAATTTTATGAAGTTGGCTTTCGCTCGCCCAGATGGGTTCCCGATCTCCCAAAGCTACCAAGATGCCATTTCAGGCAATCAATCAAGCTAGAGTAGCGAGCTTGTCTAACTATCTTAGCTGGCATGCATGCTGGCAAGGTTGATGGACTTTACAAAAGCAAGCAATTACTAAATGTACTGAATAAGACTCACATTCCTTACAACATTCCTTTCAATATTTTACCAAGAGTTTAGCAAAGATGCAGAGAATATTAAGTTTCTTACAAAAAATAAAACACCATTCAGGAGGACATAGACGCTCATCCAGAGGCGGTGCTCCTAGTCCCTGGGGACTTTAATGCAGGGAAACTCAAATCAGTTTTACCTCATTTCTATCAGCATGTTAAATGTGCAACCAGAGGGGAAAAAACTCTAGACCACCTTTACTCCACACACAGAGACGGGTACAAATCTCTCCCTCGCCCTCCATTTGGAAAACCTGACCATAATTATATCCTCCTGATTCCTGCTTACAAGCAAAAACTGAAGCAGGAAGCACCAGTGACTCGGTCAATAAGAAAGTGGTCAGATGAAGCAGATGCTAAGCTACAGGACTGTTTTGCTAGCACAGACTGGAATATGTTCTGGGATTCTTCCAATGGCATTGAGGAGTACACCACATCAGTCACTGGCTTCATCAATAAGTGCATCGATGATGTTGTCCCCACAGTGACCGTATGTGCTACCCCAACCAGAAGCCATGGATTACAGGCAACATCTGCACTGAGCTAAAGGGTAGAGCTGCCGCTTTCAAGGAGCGGGACTCTAAACCGGAAGCTTATAAGAAATTCCGCTATGCCCTCCGACAAACCATCAAAGAGGAAAAGCATCAATACAGGATTAAGATTGAATCGTACTACACCGGCTCCGACACTCGTCGGATGTGGCAGGGCTTGCAAACTATTACAGACTACAAAGGGAAGCACAGCCATGAGCTGCCCAGTGACACGAACCTACCAGACGTGCTACATTACTTATATGCTCACTTCGAGGCAAGTAACACTAAAACATGCTTGAGAGCACCAGCTGTTCCGGATGACTGTGTGATCACGCTCTCCGTAGCCGATGTGAGTAAGACCTTTAAACAGGTCAACATTCACAAAGCCGCAGGGCCAGACAGATTACCAGGACGTGTACTCCTAGCATTCACTGACCAACTGGCAAGTGACTTCACTGACATTTTCAACCTGTCCCTGACTGAGTCTGTAATAGCAACATGTTTCAAGCAGACCACCATAGTCCCTGTGCCCAAGAACGCTAAGGTAACCTGCCTAAATGACTACCGACCCGTAGCACTCATGTCTGTAGCCATGAAGTGCTTTGAAAGGCTGGTCATGGCTCACATCAACACCATTATCCCAGAAACCCTAGACCCACCCCAATTTGCATACCGCCCCAACAGATCCACAGATGATGCTGTAGATCCACAGACGGGGCTGTAGTGGAGCAGGTTGAGAGCTTCAACTTCGTTGGTGTCCTTATCCCCAACAAACTATCATGGTCCAAACACACTAAGACAGTCATGATGAGGGCACGACAAAGCCTATTCCCCCTCAGGACACTGAAAATATTTGGCGTGGGTCCTCAGATCCTCAAAAGGCTCTACAGCTGCACCATCGAGAGCATCCTGACTGGATACATCACTGACTGGTATGGCAACTGCTCGGCCTCCGACCGCAAGGCACTACAGAGGGTAGTACGTATGGCCCAGTAGATCACTATGTTCAAGCTTACTGCCATCCAGGACCTCTTCATCAGGCAGATGAAGGCCCTAAAAATTGTCAAAGACTCCAGCCACCCTAGTCATAGACTGTTCTCTCTGCTACCGTACGGCAAGCTGTAACGGAGCGCCAAGTCAAGGTCCCGAACAGCTAATCAAAGGGCTACCCAGACCCCTCTTTTACCCTGCTGCAACTCTCTGTTTATAATCTATGCATATTCACTTTAACACTGCCTACATGTACATATTACCTCAATTACCTCGACTAACCGGTGCCCCCGCACATTGACTCTGAATCGCTACTCCCTGTATATAGCCTCGCTTGTTACTTTACTGCTGCTATTTAATTATTTGTTACTTTTATTTTATCTTTTCTATTTTTTACTTAATAATTTCTTTTTTTTTTCTTAACTTCTTAAAGCATTGTTGATAAGGGCTTGTAAGTAAGCATTTCACTGAAAGATCTACACCTGTGGTATTCGGCGCATGTGACAAATAAAATACAATTTGATTTGATTTAGACAGGTCAAGAGTTATACTGAGATATGCAGAAAAATAAACATATTTCTGACCTAGAATTAAGCATAATGATTATGGCTCTAGATTTCAGGAAAAAGGTGTTTCAGGTGTTTGAAAAATGCCAAATTCTCCAACTAGCCCCCCTCCAGACCATCCTTTAACCATCCTCACATAATTTGTGCCCCCTAAGATGTTTGGGGTGCATGACGCCCTGGCTGAAGAACTGGAGAGACACTTAAATTCATAGATGGCTCTACGGTGAGGGAAAAAAGTATTTGATCCCCTGCTGATTTTGTACGTTTGCCCACTGACAAAGAAATTATCAGTCTATAATTTTAATAGTAGGTTCATTTGAACAGTGAGAGACAGAATAACAACAAAAAAATCCAGAAAAACGCATGTCAAAAATGTTATAAATTGATTTGCATTTTAATGAGGGAAATAAGTATTTGACCCCCTCTCAATCAGAAAGATTTCTGGCTCCCAGGTGTCTCTTATACAGGTAACGAGCTGAGATTAGGAGCACACTCTTAAAGGGAGTGCTCCTAATCTCAGTTTGTTACCTGTATAAAAGACACCTGTCCACAGAAGCAATCAATCAATCAGATTCTAAACTCTCCACCATAGCCAAGACCAGGCTGGAATGGGCTACAAGACCATCGCCAAGCAGCTTGGTGAGAAGGTGACAACAGTTGCGATTATTCGCAAATGGAAGAAACACAGAAGAACACTCAATCTCCCTCGGCCTGGGGCTCCACGCAAGATCTCACCTCGTGGAGTTACAATGATCATAAAAATGGTGAGGAATCAGCCCAGAACTACACGGGAGGATCTTGTCAATGATCTCAAGGCAGCTGGGACCATAGTCACCAAGACAACAATTGGTAACACACTAAGCCGTGAAGGACTGAAATCCTGCAGCGCTCGCAAGGTCCCCCTGCTCAAGAAAGCACATATACATGCCCGTCTGAAGTTTGCCAATGAACATCTGAATGATTCAGAGGACAACTGGGTGAAAGTGTTGTGGTCAGATGAGACCAAAATGGAGCTCTTTGGCATCAACTCAACTCGCCGTGTTTGGAGGAGGAGGAATGCTGCCTATGACCCCAAGAACACCATCCTCTCGTCAAACATGGAGGTGGAAACATTATGCTTTTTAGGGTGTTTTTCTGCTAAGGGGACAGGACAACTTCACCGCATCAAAGGGACGATGGACGGGGCCATGTACCGTCAAATCTTGGGTGAGAACCTCCTTCCCTCAGCCAGGGCATTGAAAATGGGTCGTGGATGGGTATTCCAGCATGAGGTCCTGGAGTGGCCTAGCCAGTCTCCAGACCTTAATCCAATAGAAAATCTGTGGAGGGAGCTGAAGGTGGAGTTGCCAAACGTCAGCCTCGAAACCTTAATGACTTGGAGAAGATCTGCAAAGAGGAGTGGGACAAAATCCTTCCTGAGATGTGTGCAAACCTGGTGGCCAACTACATGAATTGTCTGACCTCTGTGATTTCCAACAAGGGTTTTGCAGAGGGGTCAAATACTTATTTCCCTCATTAAAATGCAAATCATTTTATAACATTTTTGACATGCATTTTTCTGGATTTTTTTGTTGTTATTCTGTCTCTCACTGTTCAAATAAACCTACCATTAAAATTATAGGCTGATCATTTCTTTGTCAGTGGGCAAATGTACAAAATCATCAGGGGATCAAATACTTTTTTCCCTCACTGTATGTATCTAATGATGGGTATACATAATTAATTTAAAGTAATATATAATAATACTGTATATATGCCATTTAGCAGACACTTTTATCCAAAGCGACTTAGTCATGCATACAGTACAATCATCCAAAATGTCTGTGAATATGAAGCACATTGCGTTGCATTTCATGTCTGAAATGTGCTGTATAAATAAAGCTTGATTTGATATCATAGATTGGTTAAAACAGGGCTGGTATTCCTGTGTATTCTCTCTCTAACATGCTGCCTGACAACCAACAGCTGGAGCCTCACACACACGATCCATTTGAAGACAAAGAGATCAAAAAGCCAATTGATCATTAACATGAACAGGCATGGTTGGAAATGCATGTCATCTTTGACATTTACTGTGTGTATATGAGAGGCTATATATATATATACATATACTGGGGAGCAACCAAGATATTGACTGCATATGATGGCAGCAGTATATTGATGAAATGGCTTATTGCGTAGCCTATCATGCACAGGGATCTTTAGCTTAGCTTAGATCCCTAGCGCTGTATTATATTAAATTCCATTCTCTCTCGGTTTCACTCTCTCCTCGACAGTGACATGGACAAAAGAAAAGATGATGATAGCCCTTCAAATTGCTTGCAGTGTTGATGTGGAGGCAGTAAATGGCAGCTACTGTCAGGCAGACAGGAGCAGGCACAGCTTTTCCCTGAGAGCATTTATCAAGGCTACACAGGCTGGTTTTCCAGCCTCTATGGTATTGGTCATGGAAGCTTGGGAGCAGGCAGGGGGATGCATAGCCCTTACACGACACTCCCTCACAAAACTGTCTTTCATCCTTCACTGCGTAGATCCACTGTGTGTGTTAGTTTTCACCTCAATATTTGAGTCAAAAGCCTAGCACCAAGCAAGGTATATCTTGTGAAGTAATATTTTATGCATCTACACCTCACCTGATCTAGCAAAATTGGGCCCTTCGTCTCAGTGCTAGCATACAAGGAAAAGGCATTACAAGTAAGGCTGGAGGAAAATACAGCTTTTCCTCAATATAATCCCACTAATTAGCCATCCAGACCGAAGTCATTGATGAAGGATTGAAATAATCTATATTTGAGTAACCTATATTATCTGGTTCAGAGAAGGACATGCTGTGTATGTGAGCATAACTTCTGTTGCTAACATGGCTTTTCAAGAGAATGAGCAATCTGCTGATCATTCCATTTTAATGCCAACTCTTGATACATGTCCCAAACAAAACCCGCCTTCGAGACAGAAACTCAGTTCCCTAATACCCAGGTATTAGAAAACATTGTACCATGAAACTTTTTCAAACCGTTAATCAGGCTAAAATGCTCTGGGACCCTGGTTCCAAGGTATATTGGGAGGTCATCTGAGTATTCGTAGCATTATTTCTAAGAGTGAACAGGTGGAACATTTATTGAATGACTGTAATGGAATTCTTAGAGAAGTAGAGGAGTCAGGCGCAGGACACAGGGATAAATGTAAACAAACGTGTTTACTCAAAATATCAACAAATCTTCTCATAGAAAAAATACATTGTTTGGAGAAACACCTCCAACAACACAAAACAGGAAACAATCACCGACAAGACAAACAGGAAATGCAGAGGGTTAAATAATGAACATAATTAGGGAAATCAAAAACAGGTGTATACAATAAAGACAAAACCAAACGAACAGTGAAACATCGATCGGTGGCAACTAGTAAGCCGGTGACGTCGACCGCCGAACGCCGCTCGAACAAGGAGAGGGGTCGACGGCGGGAGTCGTGACAATGGGAGTCGGCGGGAGTCGTGACAATGACTCTAATCTAAAAAAATTCTGCTTCTCTGAGACATGGCTGAAGAAATCGTCTCCTATTTCTGCTTTAATGTCCCTGGATATTCCATATTCAGGAGGGCCAGGGAAGAGGGCAGAGGGGGTGTATTGCTTATGTACATGAAAGATAACTTCAAATGCAATCGTATCATATGGAAACATGCCAATGACATTGAATGTATGGGGCTGAATGTCTTCCTCTCACCTCATATGTCTCTCACTATAATTGGATTATATCGACCACCAACATCTGATATCTTGTTTTATTACCATCTAAATTCCATGCTTAAAAGGATCGGCGTTCCGTCAATGGGACAGTTGTAAATCATGCAGCGCATTATGTCAAGATCTCAGATTTTAGACAAACAACAACATATAAGTGTCTTATATTGGCTGAAAGCTTAAATTCTTGTTAATATAAATGCACAGTCAAATTTACAGTAGCTATTACTGCAAAAAAAATGCCATGCTATTGTTTGAGGAGAGCTCCTAACAACAAAACACTTTTTTCACTGTGATAGGTTTGATACATTTACCTCTGAAGGTGAAATGTGTACTTATATTCTGAAATCTTGCTCTGATTTATCATCCAAAGGTTCCCAGAAAAAGGTCCATATAGCATGCACGATCGATTTTGGATTTCCACTCGTTCAATTTGCAAAGAAAGGAATCTGTGAAAATCTCACCCTAAACGCTGTTTCAACGAGTCAAATCATGTTCGTATGTATTCCTCAGAGATCCTAGAAGGTAACAAGACTTCACTATATCATTAGGGGTGTAGTATATCCTATATTTGGTCAGAGAGCGACGCCTTCATGACACGCCGACGATGCGGGCGATGCGGGCGGTCATCACTTGAGCGACTGTATCTTTGTCAAATAAGCACCAATCGAGGTCAAACAAAGCTAGCTAGATAGCCAATGAGCTGGGCTTTACGGGAGTATCCGGAAACCATGTATATGTCGTAAAATGTAGCTACTAACCTTGTACGATAGCATGCCTTTTCATTTTGGACAAAAATTATAAGGATATTCAGAGTTATGAAGTTATGAAAACTGGTTGTTTTGCAAATGTTGAATTTATAATATGGCTACTAATACTTGGAAAGCTAAATCAAAGTCCAAGTATACAGATTTGACGATATTCTTGCAGAAAAATTTAATATGAATGCAAATATCTCCAAATGTCTCCATTTGCCCAAAAGTACCTGTGGACTTCACACTAAAAGTCTTGTAGTTCACTCATATTTCAAGTTATCCATCTGAAACTTTGCACATACAGTGCTGCTATATTGTGGACACTATTGGAATTACAACCAGAGTGATGGCTAGAACTGTGACCTTCTGGGTTTCAACATATATTGGGGAAACAAAACTTGCAGGGAAAAACTCCAAGAGATCACAGATTATTTCAACCTGACTCAAATAATACAAGGTCCAACCACAGTAACACAGTCATCCAAGACTCAAATTGATCTGGTGTTTACTAACAAACCTGATTGAACAATTAAGTCCAGTAACTTACTAATTGGCATATCTGACCACAATATTACATTGGTGGTTAGAAAGCTCACTAAAAAGAGATTTAAGAACCATATTAATGTGCAACAGTACGATAAAAAAAAATCCAGAAAAGTGAGCAGAGTAACTACGATGCACCTATAAGTCAAATTGACTGGTCTGATCTGTTAAACAATGAAGACCCAGAGTCTGGATACAGAACATTTCTGTCAGCTATTGACAAAGTGGATACCTCTCTTAGTAGGAAATTTCAAAATAAGCCAAGACTGAAAACCTCTCTACCATGGCTCAACGAGGATCTCTGGAGGCAGATGAGAGAATGGGATTTTTCCGTGAAAAAAGCACTGACGTCTGGTAAGAATGGTGACAGACGTATATTTGCATCACTGAGAAATAAGGTGGTTAGGGATATAAAAAAAGCAAAAGCAGAGTTCTTTCTTAGAGTGATCAATGAAGCAAAAGGAAATGGCAAAGTAGGACAATCTCAACAAACTAACAGGGAGAGGAGCTGAAAAGTCCAAAGAACTTCCTGAATTAAGGTTAATGGGATTCTAATTCAAGACTCCAATTTCATATCCACCACCTTTAACAATTGTTTTTGTTGACTCTGTCAGGGAACTGGCTCAAAGATTTTCAACCAAGAGTACAGTCCTCACTCCCATAGATAATAATAATAAACCATTGTTCAGAATTCCTGAAATCTCAGCGTCAGCAGTGATTATTAGCTTCTCCAGGAGCTCTAGAACAAAATATGTATTTGGTCTAAACACTGTATTCCTGAAGAGAGACAAATATTATATGATTGCCCCTATTGTACATCTAGTTAATCTGTCCATCAAATATGGGTTCTTCCCCAATGCTTGGAAGTCTGCTGCAGTGATACCTGTTTTAAAATCTGGTGACCCAACACTGGTGGAAAATTACTGACCTATAAGCATTCTTTCAGTGTTAGCAAAAGCAGCTGCAAGATGGGTGGCTGATCATCTGACTGATCACCTCATTCAGGGAAACTCCATACATCAAATGCAATTTGGATTCAGAACCGAATCAGCCAATTGCTATTTTCTGGAGTGCATTAAATCTAAACTGGATATAGGTGGTGAAGTCGGCGCAGTCTTTTTGGATCTTAGAAAGGCCTTTGATACAATGAATCATGAGGTCCTCCTATCCAAACTATCCTTTGTTAATGTGTCCACTGAAGTCATTAGTTGGATGTATTCCTAACTGACAAACAGAAGTCAAAGGGTTTGTTTGGGGGACACTCAGTCGGACTCTCTTTACTTTAACATTGGGGTCCCACAAGGATCAATATTAGGCACCCTTCTGTTTACCATCGACTGTATATAAATTATCACCCACTTGCTTGTCCACAAGTTAACATGCAGATGTATGCTGATGATACAGTTCTGTATGTACACTCAAAAAATAGACAATTGGTTGTTAATAAGTTAACTGAAGCTATGGTACATGTTTCTAAATGGATGACTGATACTTGCCTGTATTTAAATATCGACAAGACTGTTTGTATGTACTTCTCTAAGAAATTAATTGATTCTTCCCAACGAGCTGTTCTTGTTAATGGGGAGAATCTGAAAGTTGTGTCTAACTTCAGGTATCTCGGTGTCATTTTGGACTCCAACTTGACATCTAAAAAACAGGTGAAGAAGGTGGTCAACACGGTTAAGTTTGGATTATCCAACTTTATGTTTCTAAGACCTTTCCTTCCCCTGGAGGCCGCCAAACTGTATATGCAATGCTGTGATCTTTTCACATCTGAGATATTGCCTCACATGCTGGTCACAAGCAGGAACTACTATTCTGAAACCAATTGAATCACTCTACAAACAAAGACTTAAGATTTTTGATAACAAACCAAACAGTTACCCCCATTGTCATATCATTTACAAAAATAATTTATTTAGTCTGGATAGCTTAAAGCAGTATGTACTGTAGATGCAAGCCTTGTCTTTAAGATCCTGCATGGTCTTGCCCCTCCACCCCTATGCCGGCATATCATGCTCAAGGATAGCACCTCCAGGATAACAAGGGCAGTAGAGGGGATTGCGTTGTCCCTTTTCGACACAGTAAAATTGGCCAATCGGCCTTCTCTGTTAGAGCTACAATATATTGGAATACAATGCCCATGGACTTGAGAAACTGCACTGATTATTGTACTTTTACATTTGAATTGATAACACGGCTAAAATCTATCCAAACCTGTACACATGAGTTATCTGTGGTTCCTCATATGCAAGACGACAGTTGATGATAGTGTTGTTGTTGTCGTTAGAATTATATGTTATATTATTGGATGTAATATATTTGTACTTTGTATTGTTTTAGTGAGTAGTTGTATTGTGGTTGTGTAATTGTCCTTAGCTGCCTTGGGACTACGGGTGCAAATTAGCTTTTGGCTTACCCCGGCACATTTACATGAATGTTGCATTATTGTAATATTGATGTTGATTAATGTGCATTGTCCCCTATAAATAAATAAAACAAACTCACTTGTCTGTGCTGACATGGGCAGATCGTGAGCTGATAGCGTGTTTGTGAATGTTAACAGAATTATTTGTGGCTCAATAGTTGCAGTATGATGGAATAATTTGGTTTTTGTATGAGAATACACAGTGTATGTATGAGTAAAGCCGGGGCTGCCGTCAAATCCTTCCAGCCTGTGCATTTAATCAATGTCATCTGTTGCCTGAGTAATGTTTTAGGTGTGTGCATTGCCATTACGAATAAAAAAACACCATACTTATCACAAATGTATATAATGTTCACAAACCCTACGCTACTCATCTCATATGTATATACTGTACTCTATACCGTCTACTGCATCTTGCCTATGCCGTTCGGCCATCGCTCATCCATATATATATTTATGTACTTATTCATTCCTTTACACTTGTGTGTATAAGGTAGTTGTTGTGAAATTGTTAGATTACTTGTTAGATATTACTGCACTGTCGGAACTAGCAAGCATTTCACTACACTCGCATCTGCTAACCATGTGTATGTGACAAATAAAATGTGATTTGATTTGAAATGTCATTCTCCTCTACTTAGTCTAAATCAAGGATAAGACCGCATGAGGTATTTAAAGCTTATTAAAGCAACTCTTGAGATTCAGATCAGGCTAGATGGAAGATTGAAGTTCCAGTCGATGATGAATCAATCAGTGTACAATTAAAATGGACTACTTATAGTGCACCTTGTGGGCGTGGGAAAAATCCCCATAATCTTGACTTGAATGGCCTACTACATCTGCAATGTTCCCCATGTTAATAACATTAATACGACAAAATACTCTAAATGTCCTGTTTTTGTATACATTTTTATATCAATTAGTCATAATTTCCGGATGGGACGTTAAACGGGTTTCCTTAGTCTCTGAGGTCATTAAAGATCCCATTGCACTTATCGTAAGAGTAGGGGTGTTAACCCCGGTGTCCTGGCTAAATTCCCAATCTGACTCTCATACCAATCACGGTCACCTAATCATCCCCAGATTACAATTGGCTCATTCATCCCCCTCCTCTCCCCTGAAACTATTCCCCAGGTCGTTGCTGTAACTGAGTGTTCTCAGTCAATTTACCTGGTAAAATAACGGTAAAATAAAATAAATAAATAGCACGACTCCTATAGGAGTGTCTCTAATGTGTCTCACTATTCATCGAGCCAGAATCAAAGCAAGGACAGTTTCCACTGACCATGTCCCCTCACTAAATTAACATTGCCACCTGCTGCCAGACGCTATTCATTCAGGTTTGGCAACAACATAATAGCTTTTTGATTCATCTACAGAGAGATGTATCAATCGGCAGACTAACTCTCTATCCCCATCATCCATGAATTAACTCCACAGGCTTATTCACTGGATAAAAATGTCAAGCCAGTAACTCTGCTAATGCTAATGTAAATCCTATTAGTGGAGTCCGGAATTATTGGTTCCGTTGATAAATATGAGCAAAAAAGACTGTATGAAATAAATAATACAAATACTGAGCTATATTGTATGCTAAAAAAAACGATTTATACTAATACAATTGCTCAGAGAAATATTATTATTTACAAATATATATTTTTTTAAATCAAAAAATGATAAGGGTGAAAATGATTGGATCCTCTGTTTTCAATACTCCAGAATCCTCCCCCTGCGAGAATAACGAGACTGAGCCTTTTTATCAACTGTTTTTATCAGATTGGAGAACACATTGGGAGGGATTTTAGACCATCCCCCATAGAAAATCTTTCTAGATCCCTCTTCAATTCAAACCACATGTTTTCAATGGGGTTGAAGTCCAGAGACTGAGATGACCATTGCAAAATATTGATTTTGTGGTCAATTCATCTGTGCTTGGGGTTATTGTCTTGCTGGATAATTCACCTGTGCCAAGTTTCAGTCTCCTGGCAGAGGCAACCAGGTTTTTGGCTAAAATGTCCAGATACTTGGTAAAGTTCATGATGCCATTGACCATAACAAGGGCCACAGGACCAGTGGAAGCCAAATAGCCCCATAACATCAAAGATCCACCATCATATTTTACAGTAGGGTTGAGGTATTTTATGCATATGCATTGTTCTTTCGAAGGCCAAACCCACCATCGGTGTGCATGGTCAAAGAGCTCTATTTTCGCCTGGAGTTTGCTAAACAGCATTGGCACTTGAATTGGAATCGGTGCTATGATCATATGACACGAAAATAGAGGTCCTCATACCTACTGTAAAATATACTGGTGGATCTTTGATTTTATGGGGCTATTTTACTTCCACTGGTCCTGGGGCCCTTGTTAAAGGGATAGTGTGAGATTTTGAGATTTAGGTTGTTTTTCTACTTATCCAGGGAAGATCTCAATTACATACTACTCGCTACCTTTCTCCTCATCTCCTTCTCAAAACCCATTGGATGAGAAAGACAGAAGTCTCTCTCTGACAATTGAGATTCACCCCCATTAACCCTAAGCACACATCAAAATCCACAAAGAAATTGATAATTTAGGCTGGGTTTCTGTACAGCACTTTGTGGCATCAGCTGATGTAAGAAGGGCTTTATAAATACATTTGATTGATAATTGACAACGAAATCAACATTTTGCAATGGCCATCTCAGTCTATGGACTTGAACCCCATTGAGAACCTGTGGTTGGAATTTAGATTTGTTTTTTTCTCTCTGAGCAATTGTATTAGTTGCATACAATATAGCTCAGTATTTGTATTACTTCTTTGAGTCTTTTTTTGCTTTATCAAGGAATTGAATAATTGCGGACCCCACTGTACATCTGTAGAAAGAATGGTAATCATTTAGCAAAACCACCCCAGAATTTATGAGTAGTACATATCATACTAAATAGCATAAAACACTGCACTGTAACATGTTTCAATGTTAATATAATCTGTACCTGTAGGAGAGTTGGGGTTGGAGTGGGTGGCTGAGAATGGCAGGCTACTTACAGCAGAGGAGTGCGTGTGTGTGTCTTGCGTCTTGTGTGGAAGACAGAATTGTATTGAGATACTGTCAGTGTGTACAGGGCGGATGTACAGTGAAGAAGCAGGATAGCTCTGAGGCTCACTAGAGAGCTTGTTAAGGAGGCATCTCTCAGAAGAAGACAGCATTGAAGCATCACTTCACTGTCTTTCTAAAGGAGGGGTCCAGCAAAACACAGAGATCTGCCCAAATGCACCCAACACAATGAAGGCAGGTGTAAACTAAGGTCAACCAGATGAAACCATATGGCCTCAAGCAACACCAAAAATGTTTTCCTGAACAGAGTAACTACATCCAAAATGATTAGTTGTGTTCCAAACTGTCCTCAGTGAGGTTACAGCATCTGGAGTGTGAAAAGAGAGAAAAGCAGTGTAGCAACAAGACTGAGATTTGGAGTGAAACGTCTAATAGTACCGCTTCCTAAATAATATTACTGTAGATTTCCTTTTCTGTAGTTATATTCAAATGGTTTTAAAGTACTGTAGTTGTTAGACAAGCCCACAACCCTGATGTAAACAACACCATACTCTAGCTCTAAACCACTGAGCCATTGAAACTACAGTAAGTAATGTAGCTAGCTAAAAGAGTGACTTTTGTAATTGGGAGGGGGGAATAAGGGAAACGATCCCATGAGTGCATGTCACAGGATGTAGCTGAGACAATGTTTACTGGGGCTTTTAGATGAAATTTCTCATGCATTTTAACACACCCATTACAGGGTGAAGTGGGCTTAATTAGTTAACTCAAGCCTGTGGCTGCAGCCCGATGACAGTTACGCCACACCAAAGGGCTGTGTAATTGGAAAAAAGGTCCCCTGGACGGTCAGTATAAAAACACTGTTTTAAACACCATTGATTGGAGAAGGGTGATCTTAAAGTAACTGTCCAGTGAACATATCACTTTTAAAAGTTAAGGTCTTTACTCATACACAAATAATGCTGTGGACACATCTTATACTCCAGTGGAGGCTCCTCAGAAGAGGAAGGTGAGAACCATCACCCTCTGTGAATTAAAAAATCCTTTAATACAAAAATATACTAAATATATTCACGTTGCCAAATAATTGATTAAACCAAACTGTTTTTCAATGAAGGTCTACATTTGCCTCAACAGCACTCTGTAGGGTAGCACCATGGTGTAGCCGGAGTTTCCGTCCTCTTCTGGGTACATTGACTACAATACAATTCCTAGGAGCTCATGGTTCTCACCCCTTCCATAGACTTACACAATAATTATGACAACTTACGGAGGACGTCCTGCAACCTATCAGAGATCTTGCAGCATGAACTGACATGTTGTCCACCCAATCAAAGGATCAGAGAATGAATCCAGTTCTGAAAGCATAAGCTACAGCTAGCAAGCAGTGCAGTGCATAAAATGTGGTGAGTAGTTGACTCAAAGAGAGAGAAGTATAATAGTTGAACAGTTTTGAACAAATTCATTTCTTTAAAAATGAAGAAGTGAGAGAGAGAGCTATATGTTTTTTTACTTTCACTTAGCTAGCGAAAGCAGCTAGCTAGTTTAGCCTACTCAAACACCCAGCTCAAACAGAGAGGGATGCTATGTTAGCTAGCTGGCTATGGCTATCCAACAGGGGACCTCTTCCAAGTCAAGGTAAGCTTTTGGTTTTATTAATTTATTGCCACTGGGGCCCGCTGGTGTAACTGCTAAACTGCTTGCTGACAGTACACTATACTGTATGATTGGAGCGGGTTTACTAACGAGTTAGTTCTAGGGTCTATGTTGACTATATGCCATATGTTTCATGCATTTGATACCATTCCACCTATTCCGCTCCAGACATTACCATGAGCCTGTCCTCCCCATTTAAGGTACCACCAACCTCCTATGGACCCCACTATGGAAAGGGGAGACTCTCATGAAAATTATGATGTTCTCCGTTTTGCTTTACGATCCCCATAAGTGTCACGAGACTCATCTGAAGGTAACTCATACGCACAGATGGAAGTATGGAGGTAGTTTTGTGCCAACAAAAATGATGGGTTAAATATGTCTCCAAAAAAACACAACAATTTTCTGAGCTTCCTTATATCTCCTAGATATAGGACAGACACTTCAAAACCTTATTGCTTATGATACTGTCTTTTTTGCCTGTCTTTTTTCCCATTTATGAATATGTTATTCAATGTATTTCTATGGGCTGTAGTAGTAAAGTCTAAATTCAATATTTTATCAAATACATTTCGTATTTTTATTTTCATACCTACATTGAAGGAGGACTAGCTAAAGGATCCATGGTATGACCATCTTAAAACATCCATGGTCTGTTCCCAAGAAAGCTAAGGTAACTGAGCTAAGCGACTATCGCCCCGTAGCACTCACTTCCGTCATCAAGTGCTTTGAGAGACTAGTCAAGGATCATTTCACCTCCACCGAAACCTGACACCCTAGACCCACTCCAATTTGCTTACCGCCCCAATAGGTCCACAGACGACGCAATCGCAATCACACTGCACACTGCCCTAACCCATCTGGACAAGAGGAATACCTATGTAAGAATGCTGTTCATCGACTACAGCTCAACATTTAACACGATAGTACCCACCAAACTCGTCATTAAGCTCGAGGGTCTCGACCCCGCCCTGTGCAACTGGGTCCTGGACTTTCTGACGGGACGCCCCCAGGTGGTGAGGGTAGGAAACAACATCTCCACCCCGCTGATCCTCAACACTGGGGCCCCACAAGGGTGCGTTCTCAGCCCTCTCCTGTACTACCTGTTCACCCATGACTGCGTGGCCATGCACGCCTCCAACTCAGTAATCAAGTTTGCAGACGACACAACAGTGGTAGGCTTGATTACCAACAACGACGAGACGGCCTACAGGGCGGAGGTGAGGGCCCTCGGAGTGTGGTGTTAGGAAAATAACCTCACACTCAACGTCAACAAAACAAAGGAGATAATCGTGGACTTCAGGAAACAGCAGAGGGAGCACCCCCCTATCCACATCAACGGGACAGTGGTGGAGAAGGTGGAAAGTTTTAAGTTCCTCGGCGTAGACATCACGGACAAACTGACATGGTCCACCCACACAGACAGCATGGTGAAGAAGGCGCAACAGCGCCTCTTCAACCTCAGGAGGCTGAAGAAATTTGGCTTGTCACCAAAAACACTCACAAACATTTATAGATGCACAATCGAGAGCATCCTGTCGGGCTGTATCACCACCTGGTACGGCAACTGCTCCGCCCACAACCGTAAGGCTCTCCAGAGGGTAGTGAGTTCTGCACAACGCATCACCGGGGGCAAACTACCTGCCCTCCAGGACACCTACACCACCCAATGTCACAGGAAGGCCAAAAAGATCATCAACGACAACAATCACCCGAGCCACTGCCTGTTCTCTATCCAGAAGGCGAGGTCAGTACAGGTGCATCAAAGCTGGGACCGAGAGACTGAAAAACAGCTTCTATCTCAAGGCCATCAGACTGTTAAACAGGCATCACTAACATTGAGTGGCTGCTGCCAACATACTGACTCAAATCTCTAGCCACTTTAATAATAAAAAATTGGATGTAATAAATGTATCACTAGTCACTTTAAACAATGGCACTTTATATAATGTTTACGTACCCTACATTATTCATGTCATATGTATATACTGTACTCTATACCATCTACTGCATCTTGCCTATGCTGTTCGGCCATCACTCATGCATATATTTATATGTACATATTCTTATTCATTCCTTTACACTTGTGTGTAAAAGGTAGTTGTTGTGAAATTGTTAGATTACTTCTTAGATATTACCGCGTGGTCGGAACTAGAAGCACAACCATTTCACTACACTCGCATTAACATCTGCTAACCATGTGTATATGACCAATAAAATTTGATTTGATTTGGTATGACCAGCCCCCCACACAGCTTAGACTTTTAGAGGTTAAGCGGGATGAAAAGTCACCTTTTATTTTAATATTGCGCTTGATGTCTGTGCTGTAGCTAATTGGTTTCTCCCACTGCCAGGAATTCATTTTGGAGAGGGACCTTTGAAGTAACCCCAGTGAATCCTTTGTTTGCCTTTTGTATTCTTCTTTGGCAGCTTTATGAATTCCCCTGTGACCCCTTAATGAATGACTTCCAGTGCAGATTTAAAGCATTACATCAGCTTGGGGAGGAAATTCTCTCATTACTACAATGTACTAACACACAGGGACAGAGGAATCAAGCTACTGCAGCTCCTAGTAAAGCATATATACAGTTGAAGTCGGAAGTTTACATACACATAGGTTGGAGTCATTAAAATTAGATATTCAAACACTACAAATTTCTTGTTAACAAGCTATGGTTTTGGCAAGTCGGTTAGTACATCTAGTTTGTGCATGACACAAGTAATTTCTTCAACAATTGTTTACAGACTGATTATTTCACTTATAATTCACGGAATAACAATTCCAGTGGGTCAGCGGTTTACATACACTAAGTTGACACTGCCTTTAAACAGTTTGGAAAATTCCAGAAAAGGATGTCATGGCTTTAGAAGCTTTTGATAGGCTAATTGACATCATTTGAGTAAATTGGAGGTGTACCTGTGGATGTATTTCAAGGCCTACCTTCAAACTCAGTGCCTCTTTGCTTGACATCATGGGAAAATCAAAAGAAATCAGCCAAGTCCTCAGAAAAAAGATTGTTGACCTCTACAAGTCTGGTTTATCCTTGGGAGCAATTTCCAAACGCCTGAAGGTACCACGTTCATCTGTACAAACAATAATACGCAAGTATAAACACCATGGGACCACGCAGCCATCATACCACTCAGGAAGGAGACGCGTTCTGTCTCCTAGAGATGAATGTACTTTGGTGCGAAAAGCACAAATCAATCCCACAACAACAGCAAAGGACCTTGTGAAGATGCTGGAGGAAACAGGTACAAAATAATCTATATCCACAATAAAACGAGTCCTATATCGACATAACCTGAAAGGCCGTTCAGCAAGGAAGAAGCACCACTCCAAAACTGCCATAAAAAAAGCCAGACTACGGTTTGCAACAGCACATGGGGACAAAGATTTTGCTTTTTTGAGAAATGTCCTCTGGTCTGATGAAACAAATATATAACTGTTTGGCCATAATGACCATCGTTATGTTTGGAGAAAAAAGGCGGAGGCTTGCAAGCTGAAGAATACCATCCCAATTGTGAAGCAAGGGGGTGGCAGCATCATGTTGTGGGGGTGCTTTGCTGCAGGAGGGACTGGTGCACTTCACAAAATAGATGGCATCTTGAGGAAGGGAAATTATGTGGATATATTGAAGCAACATCTCAAGACATCAGTCAGGAAGTTAAAGCTTGGTCGCAAATGGACAATGACCCCAAGCATACTTCCAAATTTGTGGCAAAATGGCTTAAGGACAACAAAGTCAAGGTATCGGAGTGGCCATCTCAAAGCCCTGACCTCAATTGTATAGAATATTTGTGGGCAGAACTGAAAAAGCGTGTGTGAGCAAGGAGGCCTACAAACCTGACTCAGTAAAACCAGCTCTGTCAGGAGGAATGGGCCAAAATTCACCCAACTTATTGTGGGAAGTTTGTGGAAATCTACCCGAAACGTTTGACCCAAGTTAATTTAAAGCTACCAAATACTTATTGAGTGTATGTAAACTTCTGACCCACTGGGAATGTGATGAAAGAAATAAAAGCTGAAGTAAATCATTCTCTCTACTATTATTCTGACATTTCACATTCTTAAAATAAAGTGGCGATCCTATCTGACCTAAGACAGGGAATTTTTACTAGGAGTAAATGTCAGGAATTGTGAAAAACTGAATTTAAATGTATTTGGCTAAGGTGTATGTAAACTTCCGACTTGACCTGTATATTTACAGTGTATCGGGAAGTATTCAGACCCCTTGACTTTTTCCACATTTTGTTACGTTACAGCCTTATTCTAAAATGTATTAAATCAATTTTTTTCCCTCATCAATCTACACACAAAACCCCATAATAACAAAGTGAAACAGGTTTTTAGAAATGTATTATTTATTACAAATAAAAAACGGACATATGACATTTACATAAGTATTCAGAACCTTACTCAGTACTTTGTTAAAATCCCTTTGGCAGCAATTACAGCCTCGAGTCTTCTTGGATATGACGCTACAAGCTTGGCACACCTGTATTTGGGGAGTTTCTCCCATTCTTCTCTGCAGATCCTCTCAAGCTCTGTCAGGTTGGATGAGGAGCGTCAATGCACAACTATTTGAGGTCTCTCCGGAGATGTTCGATTAGATTAATGTCTGGCTGTGCATCTCAAGGACATTCAGAGACTTGTCCCGAAGCCACTCCTGCGTTGTCTTGGCTGTGTGCTTACTGTAGGGTCCTTGTCCGCTTGGAAGGTAAACCTTCACCCCAGTCAGGTTCTTAGCGCTCTAGAGCAGGTTTTCATCAAGGATCTGTCTGTGCTTTTCTTCCTTCATCTTTCCCTCGAACCTTGATTAGTCTCCCATTACTTGCTGCTGAAAAATATCCCCACAGCATGATACTTCCACCACCATCCTTCACCGTAGGGATGGTGCCAGTTTTCCTCCAGATGTGACGCTTGGTATTCAGGCCAAATTATTCAATTTTGGTTTCATCAGACCAGAGAATCTTGTTTCTCATGGTCTGAGAGTCCTTTAGGTGCCTTTTGGCAAACTCCAAGTGGTTGTCCTTCTAGAACGTTCTCCCATCTCCAAAGAGGTGCTCTGGAGCTATGTCAGTGACCATCAGTTTTTTGGTCACCTCCCTGACCAAGGCCCTTCTCCCCCGATTGGCCGGGTGGCTAGCTCTAGGAAGAGTCTTAGTGGTTCCAAACTTCTTCCATTTAGGAATGATGGAGGCAACTGTGTTCTTGGGGACCTTCAATGTTGCAGACATTTTTTGGTACCCTTCCCAGATCTGTGCCTTGACACAATCCTGTCTCGAAGCTCTACGGACAATTCCTTCGACCTCATGGCTTGGTTTTTTGCCCTGACATGCACTGTCAACTGTGGGACCTTTCAATCAATTAAATGTATCACATGTAGACTCCAATCAAGTTGTAGAAACATCTCAAGGATGATCAATGGAAACATGATGCACTTGAGCTCAATTTCGAGGCTCATAGCAAAGGGTCTGAATACTTATGTAAATAAGTATTGTTTTTTATTTTTTAATACATTTACAAAAATGTCTAAAAACCTGTTTCACTTTGTCGTTATGGGGTATTGTGTTTAGATTGACGAGGAAAACAATTGATTTAATCATTTTTAGAACAAGGCTGTAACGTAACAAAATGTGGAAAAAGTAAAGGTGTCTGAATACTTTCCGAATGCACTGTAGATACACTTATTATACAAAACATTAAGAACACCTGCTCTTTTTATGACACAGACTGACCAGGTGAAAGCTAGGATCCCTTATTGATGTCACTTGTTAAATCCACTTTAATCAGTGTAGATGAAGGGGAGGAGACAGGGTAAAGAAGGATTTTTAATCCTTGAGACAACTGAGACATGGATTCTGTATGTGTGACATTCAGAGGGTGAATGGGCAAGACAAAAGATTTTAGTGCCTTTGAACGTGGAATGGTAGTAGATGCCAGGCACATCGGTTTGTGTCAAGAACTGCAACGCTGCTGGGTTTTACACGCCCAACTGTTTCCTGTGTGTTTCAAGAATGGTCCCCCACCCAAAGGAAAAGCAGCGAACTTGACACATCTGAGGGAAGCGTTGGAGTCAACATGCAACTCAATATTAGGAAGGTGTTCCTAATGTTTGGCATACTCAGTGTATACACACACACACACACACACACACACACACACACACACACACACACACACACACACACACACACACACACACACACACACACACACACACACACACACACATGCACACTGTACCTACTGTAGCAGCCCTCTTCTCACCACAGGGACTTCCAAGGCTCTGTCTCTTTTATACACATACTCGGATAATGAGTCAATTTGTGTTCAACTTTTCTCTTCCCATCCAAAATCAAGAGATAGTTAAAGCTAGCTCCCTTCCTCCTGCACTGAAATCCCAAAGGTCCTGCAGGGTGTGCTCACAAATAATTGCCATTTAGAGTCATGACAGGAAGTGGTTTGAAGCCAGCTACCTTTAAAAAGAGAGTAAAATAACCTCTTAACATATTCCGTTGATGTCATCTGAACGTGGGAGAGAGATAAAAGTAGATGCATGCCGACAAGTATCCAGTACAGTAGTCCCCAACCTGTTTTGAACACCTTTTATAGGATACAAAATGCTTCGGCACACCTTACTTCTTCCTAATAATATATTTAGTAGTAATGATCTCCATCTCATCTGATACATGCTGTAAATCATACTTCATCTATGAATATATATTTTTTTTATTAAGTAGGGTTTATTTAAAGTATTTCCATAGTTCCTTACTCATTATGGCCAAATTGTGTGTACCCCCTTAAAGAACGACTGCCCCTAAAAACCAACTAATCCCATTGAAAACGACCTATGTAGCATCGATATGAGTCACACTTATTTTACTGTAAAATGTACTACAAAGTGTATGGGATAATAATGATAGAACCCTGTAAGTTTGTATTTTGAAATTCGTGGTCACACATTGAGATTTGTGGTTGGTAAATGTGCAATTTTATTTTGCAAGCTTGTATCATAATGTGTGAAAAATGTAACAACAGTCGCAAACATGTAACTTGACATTTGAATACATTCAATAAGATTTGCAAGCTTCATTTATTTTCTATTTACGACTATGAATATTCTGCTGCGAAACAAAAATACACTTCAAGATTGTGTATCTGCGCACGCTTGGAGTTATGTCACTGTTGTCACGTTACCAAGAGTTACCAAGTTTGTAGAAAGTTTTGTACTTTTGTAGAAATAAGATTCACAAGTTTAAAAAAATTGACTGAGCAACATTGCGGGCAGGACCTTTTACTCCTGACCAATCAGCCAAAACCACCGCCGCCTATTGCTGCAACCATTGGCCGGATTGTTCCATCAATCAAATCTCAGGAAGTAGCTTGAAGAGGAGAAGGGAAGTCATTTCTACAAAGTAACTGGAATAAAATGATCTACCTGAAGGTAATCATCTCTTTTATATGTGTACATATTTTTTTGTTGTAAAAATGCATGACAGTAGTTTGTTTATGTGAAATATAAATAGTACATTTCAGATTAACTCCATTGACAGCAGCTAAGTTAACGTTAGCTAGCTGGCTTCTGACATTCATCCTAGCTTTACTATCAACTGGCTAGCTATATCAGGCCGCTTTAGATGCGAGGTGGAAACAAATATATGTGGTAGTTAACCATCTTATTGAAAAAGGTCATATAAATGCCATTAGCTAGCTGTCAACATGTAGCTAGCTACCTAAATTGAAACTGCTGGGGGGAAAAGTCCCACCATAATCATAGTAGTTAGGTTTCTAAGAAAGCAATACTATATACACTGCTCAAAAAAATAAAGGGAACACTTAAACAACACAATGTAACTCCAAGTCAATCACACTTCTGTGAAATCAAACTGTCCACTTAGGAAGCAACACTGATTGACAATAAATTTCACATGCTGTTGTGCAAATGGAATAGACAACAGGTGGAAATTATAGGCAATTAGCAAGACACCCCCAATAAAGGAGTGGTTCTGCAGGTGGTGACCACAGACCACTTCTCAGTTCCTATGCTTCCTGGCTGATGTTTTGGTCACTTTTGAAGGCTGGCGGTGCTTTCACTCTAGTGGTAGCATGAGACGGAGTCTACAACCCACACAAATGGCTCAGGTAGTGCAGCTCATCCAGGATGGCACATCAATGCGAGCTGTGGCAAGAAGGTTTGCTGTGTCTGTCAGCGTAGTGTCCAGAGCATGGAGGCGCTACCAGGAGACAGGCCAGTACATCAGGAGACGTGGAGGAGGCCGTAGGAGGGCAACAACCCAGCAGCAGGACCACTACCTCCGCCTTTGTGCAAGGAGGAGCAGGGGGAGCACTGCCAGAGCCCTGCAAAATGACCTCCAGCAGGCCACAAATGTGCATGTGTCTGCTCAAACGGTCAGAAACAGACTCCCTGAGGGTGGTATGAGGGCCCGACGTCCACAGGTGGGGGTTGTGCTTACAGCCCAACACCGTGCAGGACGTTTGGCATTTGCCAGAGAACACCAAGATTGGCAAATTCGCCACTGGCGCCCTGTGCTCTTCACAGATGAAAGCAGGTTCACACTGAGCACATGTGAGAGAGTCTGGAGACGCCGTGGAGAACGTTCTGCTGCCTGCAACATCCTCCAGCATGACCGGTTTGGCGGTGGGTCAGTCATGGTGTGGGGTGGCATTTCTTTGGGGGGCCGCACAGCCCTCCATGTGCTCGCCAGAGGTAGCCTGACTGCCATTAGGTACCGAGATGAGATCCTCAGACCCCTTGTGAGACCATATGCTGGTGCGGTTGGCCCTGGGTTCCTCCTAATGCAAGACAATGCTAGACCTCATGTGGCTGGAGTGTGTCAGCAGTTCCTGCAAGAGGAAGGCATTGATGCTATGGACTGGCCCGCTCGTTCCCCAGACCTGAATCCAATTGAGCACATCTGGGATATCATGTCTTGCTCCATCCACCAACGCCACGTTGCACCACAGACTGTCCAGGAGTTGGCGATGCTTTAGTCCAGGTCTGGGAGGAGATCCCTCAGGAGACCATCCGCCACCTCATCAGGAGCATGCTCAGGCGTTGTAGGGAGGTCATACAGGCACGTGGAGGCCACACACACTACTGAGCCTCATTTTGACTTGTTTTAAGGACATTACATCAAAGTTGGATCAGACTGTAGTGTGGTTTTCCACTTTAATTTTAAGTGTGACTCCAAATCCAGACCTCCATGGGTTGATAAATTGGATTTCCATTGATTATTTTTGTGTGATTTTGTTGTCAGCACATTCAACTATGTAAATAAAAAAGTATTTAATAAGATTATTTCATTCATTCAGATCTAGGATGTGTTATTTTAGTGTTCCCTTTATTTTTTTGAGCAGTGTATTTGCTAGCTATATATCAAAGACGTGTTACTGACTTTTGAAGACTATTGTCAAACTACTTCGTTCCACTGCCTGTTTTTGATTAATTGGTGACTGAAAAAGTTGGCAAGAAAAATGCCCCATCCTGCAAATAGGCTGTATTCTTTTGATATAATTTAACTGAATAGGCTTGTGAACAGTTACATGAGTGTTTAATTAGCCTAGTTAGCCAAGTTACTGACTTGACTAGGCTTATTGTTATTCAGGTTTTTGTTGTTATTGCATTTCAGGTGGAGGGGGAGTAAGATCACTAGAAAGCAGAATGCTGCCAGACAACCACAGGACCCAAGAGGTATTACAGTCAATGCTTATGAACTGGATATTGTATGTGAATTGCCCATTTATATCAATGACACTAACAAAATGGTTGGCTTGTTCAGCAACATGTGCAGTAAATGCTAACATGGCTTGGTGAGGAAAGGTGCATCATGTGTATACAGTCATCTCCCAATCAGACCTCTACATGCTGTAACATGGGCCTGGATGGTGAGACACCACTGCTTCCAGCTGCCTTACTGAATATTGGGGCCTTCAGTGGTACCTGACATTACAGTAAGAGTCTCTTCATCTCGTTCTCGAAGCCATTTAACGTGTCAGCATGTATTTTATGAAACCACTCATTCATCCAAACTGCTACAGACATAAGAACAGACATATATTCACTTGTCTATTTGTCCTATTCTTCAGGCTTTTCTGGGATATATATTTTAGTTGGCACACCTTTGTGATGTCTTATATACATGAATAAAAATGTATTCACCCTGGACATGAGGCTCCAGTTCGACAATGCATGCTTCCAGCAGGATGCACAGACAACTATGGTTTGCATGAAGGACCCTACCGTGCAGAATAGGTGGTTGTAGTTCGTTGGTCCCCAATGGTGGTGAGTATACCGGTAGCTAAACCATAGACTGCTGGTTATGTATCTGGTTATGTATATTTTGTTGATCGTTATTGTTAAAGTTGCGTCAATTCGATTCTGGTATCAGAACAAAATAGTCAGCACATAGTAACTTCTGATTTATTTATACTTTAATTAATGCAAACACGTGTATGGTAAATATGTGGTTCGTATACGGTCTCGCTGTTACACCACGCAGGGCAGACAGAGAAGAGAGCGTCCCATCCTATTGTTCTCTCTTATATACTCTGACAGTGATAGTTCCCGCTCAATGCTGGCCTGTCAGAGGGAGGAGGAGCGTGGTTTAAACTTGCACATCCTATCGTCGGCGTGCTGGCTGGTCCCAGCCTCGTGACGCACTTCCTGTCACCGGTTGTAGTTCTTGTCTTCAGCAGTTGACTTATCCGTAGTTTATATACTTAATATTGTAGCATAGTTTCCCCAGTATATTATACAAGATATGCAAACAAATAGCCAGTTCAACCCTAACATTATCACTATCATCACTGGCATAGCTGATGTTCACACTTCAATACAACTCAGATTTGACTTGGAAACAGAATAACATTTCAAAAGAAGGCAAATAATTAGTAGGAACCTCTTGTCATGATTGTGATGTCGCCAGATTGACTTTAGAGGCAGTATAACTTCTGCCAGCTAACTGAAATTGAGGGGAACACTGTATTGTAGCTAGCTAACATTAGCATTGCTAGCTATTTTTGACTAACTTTGCTAGTTACATTAATGGCAACATTGCCATCTCTCTAATGGAAATTTGACGACATCATAATATGGCAAAGTTTTTTCCTACTAATTATTTGCCTACTTCAGCAATGTCATCTTGTTTCCATGCCACTATAATTTAGTTTAATTTAGACCAAACAGTCACATTAGCCTTTTGAGGTGCAACCCATGTCTAAGGCACAAATAAATATTGGATGCAGCTACGGTGGTACTAGCTAACTCATGTCTGACTACAACAGTGTATGTAAACTGCCATTATTTGTTGCTTATTTCCAAGGCATAACTTAGCTTGATGAACGAGCCTGATCGCTGTGTTCACCATTCTATTTCTCTTCACATTTTATGATATCTGAAGTGAAATAGAAAGGTGAACACAAGGATCAGGTTGGTTCCCCCAGGCTAATCATAACTACCATTGATTGTGTATGTGTGAAAGAGACGATCCAGTGTCTTTGATGAGGGGCCAGGAGCTGATCTACGCTGCTATGCCCATAAATGTGGCTCTGGCAAAGACCTCCCCTCTTGCCTTCTCACCAACAGTTGTCGATGGGGAGAACAAAATTAGGTAGATTTAATCTGACCTGATCAAACTTCAACATAGAATAGGTGATATCTGACAAAAAACAGATTCTAACTGCCATTGGTAATAGAACCGTGACTGTGTGCATGTGTTCACAGATACCTTTATGGAGACAGCACTTGGGAGACTTCCAAGATGATATGATGGAGTCCAGACTGACAAGACAGGCTTGATGCTGATGTCTCTGAATGGATCAAGACCTTGCACTCAGCAATATAATTATACAGGACACATCTATTACTTGTTATTGTCTTTTTTTTGTTATTGAATAGAATGCTACTATCAATTGAATGGTTTGGCAAAGTAGCCCCAGGTAGAACCCGTTTTGGTTCCAGGTAGAACTATTTTGTGTTCCAGGTAGAATCATGTAAAGGGTTCTACCTGGAACCAAAAAGTGTTCTTCAAAGGATTCCCCTATGGGGACAGCCAAAGAATCATTTTAGGTTCTAGATGGCACCTTTATTTCTAAGAGTGTATCTGTATCGGCTGTAAATGACAATAAAACCTCTGCTAAAGTTTAAAACATAGAGATCGGCCAATAAACGGAGGCAGCTGAAGTCTGAATCCCGTTTGGGTGAAATATCGTCAATTGACAGACTTGTTGGGGAATGCTTGGCGAGTTAGCTGGTTAGCCTAGCTATAAACGTAGCTGGCTAGCTAACTTCAACGGCAATAACAGAAACACTTAACCGCTAAAACATATGGACTCCTGTAGAAATCTACGCAGTGGTGAGAAAAGCATAGAGCTAAATTTATCAAAGAAAGAAAGTGCCAATCCAAAGATGGCTGAAAGGAAGCTGAGTAATGAAAAAGAAATGAATAGCAAAGTTAACAGCTTACGTGGATAAAGCCATCCAGGATAATCATACAGTTTTGCTGACTCAACTGGAGAATAATAACAAACAGCTACATGACCACATAGCTCTTGAAGTTGGACATCTGGAGACTCGTGTAGAATTCCTAGAATCTTGGAGAATAGGCGCTGCCAAAACAACTAAGTTCCACTAAAACGTGTCTGTCATAGTTGCAGGACTGCCAGCCGATGAAAACGAGGACCTAATCTCCAAGGTGAACCAGCTGATATTGGTAGGCTGCGAAACAGAGTTGATTGCAGTTGAGAGGATGAGGGAGGGAGGTAAAGGTCCCAGGGTCGTGAAGGTGGGGTGTCAACCCATGAAGGAGAAAGTGGTGAATAACAGTACTAAAATCCTTAAACCCATACTTTATCTCAGTAAATGAAACTTTTGCGTGGGTAAGAAACTTGATTTTGAAGGGCATGTGTGGTATGGACACAACAGAAAAGTTCCTCTGTCCAGTGTCTGTGTTCTTTTGTTCATCTTAATCTTTTCTTTTTATTGGCCAGTCTGATATGGCATTTTCTTTGCAACTCTGACTAGAAGGCCAGCATCCCGGAGTCTCCTCTTCACTGTTGACGTTGAGACTGGTGTTTTGCGGTACTATTTAATGAAGCTGCCAGTTGAGGCATCTGTTTCTCAAACTAGACACTAATGTACTTGTCCTCTTGCTCAGTTGTGCACCGGTGCCTCCCAATCCTCTTTCTATTATGGTTAGAGCCAGTTTGCACTGTTCTGTGAAGGGAGTAGTACACAGCGTTGCACGAGATCTTCAATTTCTTGGCAATTTCTCGCATGGAATAGCCTTGATTTCTCAGAACAAGAATAGACTGACGAGTTTCAGAAGAAAGTTATTTGTTTCTGGCCATTTTGAGCCTGTAATCGAACCCACAAATGCTGATGCTCCAGATACTCAACTAGTCTGAAGAAGGCCAGTTTTATAGCTTCTTTAATCAGAACAACAGTTTTCAGCTGTGCTAACATAATTGCAAAAGTGTTTTCTAATGGTCAATTAGCCTTTTAAAATGATAAACTTGGATTAGCTAACACAACGTGCCATTGGAACACAGAAGTGATGGTTGCTGATAATGGGCCTCTGTACCGCTATGTAGATATTCCATAAAAAATCTGCCGTTTCCAGCTACAATAGTCATTTACAACATTAACAATGTCTACACTGTATTTCTGATCAATTTGATGTTATTTTAATGGACAAAAATAATGACATTTCTAAATGACCCCAAACTTTTGAACGGTAGTGTATATTACGCTACTTTCGATAATGTGGACAGTATGTGTTACTACGTTACATAAGCTAATGATTTGATCACATATAATTACACATCCATTTCACCTCAGATTGGTGGTGGTATAAAAGTTTATAATCAACACGATGACACAAGATACATTTCTTAAAAAATATCTATCTTTGGTTTTGTGCTGTTCATTGTGTCATGTGCTGGGGGTCGCAGGAATTAGTACGCAGCTATCATTTACTTTCTCAAATGGAATGTTAAACTCTGGGCGGTCTCTCCATAAAAGTTGCTTGCCACGCACCAATACAAGGATTTGAAAATCATACTATCACTTAAATAGCAGCCAACCTTTGTCACTGTTGATTTCGTATGGAGTTCTTTGAAGTTAACTAACAGAAAAAGTAGTTTGTTCCCTTTTCCGTGATGGCAGCCTCCCGGAATCAACATTCGCCATTCCAAAATATAGATAGAGGCCTTCTACAAATTCTCATCATACCAACCATGAATAGGTTATTCCAAGTTTCCGTGTGGCCTTTGAATACTGTTAGTTTAAACAGCACTACATCCCAAACATCAACCCAAATACAAGTAATATGATTACTATTGCTGCACATGTATAGTTGAAGTCAGAAGTTTACATACATCTTAGCCAAATGCATTTAAATTCAGTTTTTCACAATTCCTGACATTTAATCCTAGTAAAAATTCCCTGTCTTAGGTCAGATAGGATCACCACTTTATTTTAAGAATGTGAAATGTCAGAATAATAGTAGAGAGAATGATTTATTCCTCTTTTATGTCTTTCATCACATTCCCAGTGGGTCAGAAGTTTACATACACTCAATTAGTATTTGGTAGCATTGCCTTTAAATTGTTTAACTTGGGTCAAATGTTTCGGGTAGCCTTCCACAAGCTTCCCACAATAAGTTGGGTGAATTTTGGCCCATTCCTCCTGACAGAGCTGGTGTAACTGAGTCAGGTTCGTAGGCCTCCTTGCTCATACACGCTTTTTCAGTTCTGCCCACAAATTTTCTATAGGATTGAGGTCAGGGCTTTGTGATGGCCACTCCAATACCGTGACTTTGTTGTCCTTAAGCCATTTTGCCACAACTTTGGAAGTATGCTTGGGGTCATTGTCCATTTGGAAGACCCATTTGCGACCAAGCTTTAACTTCCTGACTGATGTCTTGAGATGTTGCTTCAATATATCCACATCATTTCCTTTCCTCGTGATGCCATCTATTTTGTGAAGTGCACCAGTCCCTCCTGCAGCAAAGCACCCCCACAACATGATGCTGCCACCCCCGTGCTTCACAGTTGGGATGGTGTTCTTCAGCTTGCAAGCATCCCCCTTTTTCCGCCAAACATAACGATGGTCATTATGGCCAAACAGTTCTATTTTTGTTTCATCAGACCAGAGGACATTTCTCCAAAAAGTACGATCTTTGTCCCCATGTGCAGTTACAAACCGTAGTCTGGCTTTTCTATGGCAGTTTTGAAGCAGTGGCTTCTTCCTTGCTGAGCGGCCTTTCAGGTTATGTCGATATAGGACTCGTTTTACTGTGGATATAGACTATTTTGTACCTGTTTCCTCCAGCATCTTCACAAGGTCCTTTGGTGTTCTGGGATTGATTTGCACTTTTCGCACCAAAGTAGGTTCATCTCTAGGAGACAGAATGCGTCTCCTTCCTGAGCGGTATGACGGATGCGTGGTCCTATGGTGTATATACTTGCGTACCATTGTTTGTACAGATGAACGTGGTACCTTCAGGCATTTGGAAATGGCTCCCAAGGATAAACTAGACTTGTGGAGTTCTACAATTTTTTTTTCGGAAGTCTTCGTTGATTTCTTTTGATTTTCCCATGATGTCAAGCAAAGAGGCACTGAGTTTGAAGGTAGGCCTTGAAATACATCCACAGGCTAATTGACATCATTTGAGTCAATTGGAGGTATCAGAAGCTTCTAAAGCCATGACATCATTTTCTGGAATTTTCCAAACTATTTAAAGGCACAGTCAACTTAGTGTATGTAAACTTCTGACCCACTGGAATTGTGATACAGTGTTTTAATTATAAGTGAAATAATCGGTCTGTAAACAATTATTGGAAAAATGACTTGTGTCATGCACAAAGTAGATGTCCTAACCGACTTGCCTAAACTATAGTGTGTTAACAGGAAATGTGTGGAGTGGTTGAAAAACTAGTTTTAATGACTCCAACCTAAGTGTATGTAAACTTCCGACTTCAACTGTATGTGTAGATGTTTATATTTTCTATATATCACAAACTGTTTCTACGTAATAGTTATATACTTTAAAACTGTGTTTTGACATTGGGCTACATGTATTTATCTTAAAAGCATAATTTTCAACTTAAGTTTTAAGACTATAAATTGAACTTAACATTCACTTCCAATGGTATTGAACTTTCTCATGTAAAAACTACTGAATTAAAAATTGCTGTGATTTCTTTATTTTAATGGTATAACCAAAAATCACCAAAACAGGTTTTCTCTGCCTACTCAAGGTTTCCCCTTTTCGTTTTGTGATTGTAATTCAGTATTGTAGAAATGCAGTTTGTAAGGAGTCTCTCCTGATGATGGTGACAATGGGGTCTTCTACAAAACTGGTGAGAGGGTAATTATCATGTAAGGAATAGAGAGACAGATTTAGGACCTTTCCCTCAACGTTGCTTATTCAAATGACCTTTCAGCATAATGAAAATGGCAGCCTTATATCTTGCTTATAGCATGAGCTCAGTCAGATACAGATACTGGGTCTGCCTGACATTTCCATCGCATTGCCGGGATACAAAGCGTATGATGAGAAGGGGCACTTAGTCTCCGAAGAGATTAGTTACCTCCACACGTGTGAAAGCAGCTCTGCTCCGGCTTCCTTCCCTTGCGCCGCTGAAAGAGCCAGGGTATTTGTAACGTATACGCCGGGAGTCAGAAAGCAGGTGCAGAAGGGGAGTTTATTACAAAAGAACAAACATGGGAAGCGTACTGAACATGAGAAAAAAACAATAACACCTAAGAACTGATGACACCTGAGGGCTAAATAAAGGAGGACTAATCAGGGGAGTGATGAAGTCCAGGTGTTTCTAATAATGGAGCGCAGGTGTGCATAATGAAAGGTTGCCAGGACTGGTAGTTAGGAGACTTGTGACGTTGAGCGCCAGAGCGGGAGTAGATGTGACAGCCCCCCCCCCCCACACACACACACACACACACCACAGCACTGCTCCAGTGCACGCTGCAGGGGGATGCCGGCCAGGGGGGTGGCCCCGAGGGTGAGGAGCGGGCCAGACCGGACGGCTAAGGTGGAGATCTCGGATGAATTTGGGATCTAGAATGTCATCCACCGGAACCCAACACCACTCCTCTGGACGGTACCCCTTCCAGTCTACCAGCTACTTGAGCCAACCCCCACAACGTCAGGAGTCCAGGAGGGATCTGACGGCATCGGTGGTGCTTCCCTCGATTTCCAGGGGAGGTAGAGGGGTGTCGTGGAGGATGGCATCAGCCAGGGGACCAGGAACCACCAGCCTGAGGAGGGAAACGTGAAAATAGGGTGAGATCCGGTAGTTAGTGGGGAGCTGTAATCAGTAAGTTATCTCATTGGGCCTCTGGAGGACTTTGAATGGCCCCACAAACCGTGGCCTTAGCTTCCAGCAGGTGGACGGGAGGTTCCTGGTGGAGAGCCAGACATGGGAGCCCCACTGTGGTGTTGGTCCACCTGCTCAATCTGGTGGAGGATGGCACGTTGGAGCCTCATGTGGGCAGCATTCCAAACCTCCTCTGCCGGAACTACTCGTCCACCACAGAGCTTCTGTCTGGCTTGGGGTTCACGGATCCAGGTCGGGCTGGTACCCCAGGACGCACTGGAAGGGAGACAGCCTGGTGGAGGAGTGACAAAGTGAGTTCTGGGCATACAACGCCTAGGGAAGGATCTGGGCCCACTCCCGCTGCCAGTCCTGCCAGTGACTCCTAAGGAACCTCCCCAGCTGTTGGTTGGTCCTCTCTACCTGCCCGTTAGACTGATGCCGGTACCTGGATGTGAAGCTGACCATGACCCCCTGCTTCTCCATGAAGGCTCTCCATACCCGCGACGTTAATTGGGAATCACGGTCGTAGACGATGTTCTCCGGAAGGCCATAGTGTCGGAAAACCTGCTGGAACAGTGCCTCAGCGACATGGACAGCGGTAGGGAGACATTTTACATTACATTTACATTTAAGTCATTTAGCAGACGCTCTTATCCAGAGCGACTTACAAATTGGTGCATTCACCTTATGATATCCAGTGAAACAACCACTTTACAATAGAGAGGGATAAAACGGAAGGATTTGGAGAATTTGTCCACAACAACCATAACAGTGGTGAAACCATCAGGTGGGGAAGATCAGTAACAAAATTGATGGACACATGGGACCAAGGCCCCTGAGGCACAGGAAGGGGAAGGAGTTTCCCTACTGGAGCGTGCCAGGGAGATTTGGATTGGGAACCTATAGAGCCTGAGTTGACATAGTGGGCGATGTCCTGCGCCAAGGTGGACCACCATTACTTCTCGGAGAGGGATTTGGATGGTGCGGGTGATACCTGGGTGTCCAGCGGCGAGGGATGTACAGTATGTGCCCAGGTCAACAGCCAATCTTTCACCCCCGTGGGGACATAGATGCATTCTGGAGGGCAGGTGGCAGGTGCAGGTTTCATCTCTAGAGCCTGGTGGATGTCCACATCAACGTCCAAAACACGGGGCCAACAATACGGGATGACTGGTTGATGGGCTGGAGGGCACTTACAGGACTCTCAATCGGCATGGAACCACAGGGTACAGGGAAGCAGGTCCTCCGACATCCTGGTCCCCAGGTGGTGGTGTTCATGCTCGACCATGAGATGGTGGGGTTGTGACGTTGGAGCCACGGGAGGCTGAGGATTACCTCGGTGGTGATGAAGAAGGCAAGGCTTTCCTGGTGCGTGGGTCCAACGGTGAGGGTGAGTGGTGCGGTGATGTGCGTAATTGTGCTGGATCCCAATGGTCGCGTATCTAGGGCTTGGAAAGGAAAAGGAGAGGAGAGCGGGTATGAGGTTAAGTTCAGGGAGGAGTCGAGAGCCTGGTCGATGAAGTTTCACCGGAGTCCACTAGAGCTGTAGAGACAACACTTGAGGGACAGCCAGCCAGTGAAATAGGAACTATAAAGGGTTTGGCGGAAAACGATGACAATGCAATAGTCGCGCCTACCCTGGGAGACGGATGGTCACGGGACTACCCTAATGCTCTAGTGGACCCCGCATTAGGGCGCACCGGACACCGCTGAAGCTGGTGCCCCTCCTGGCCACAACAGGGACAGAGCCCCAGCTGTCTCCAACAACACCACTCTGCCGCAGAGAGGCATATGGTTCCTACTTCCATGGGTTCAGGCTTTGCCTAACGATAGCCAAAGGAGGGAGGCGAGTGGCGAGGTGGACACTGGTGCTCCCGAATAAGGTTATCCACACGGATGGCCAGCGAGATGAGTGTCCAAGGATATGTTGTCATCCTGACATGCCAACTCCATCTGGACCTCCTCACATAGTCCACTGCGGAATAGAGTATGGAGCTCCAGCTTATTACGTCCACTGGAGGCTGCCACAGTCTGAAAGATGAGGGTGTACTCCGCAGCGGTCTGGGCACCCTGCCGGAGCTGGAAAAGTCTCTCACCTCCCTCTCTGCCCTCTGGAGGATGGTTGAAGACCACCCTGAACAGAGCCATGAACCTCTCATAGGAACCCAGCTCCTCCTCTCCTCTCCTGTGGCAAACTTGGACCTCTCAGTGGTGGGGGGCTCCCATCTGAAAGGCAAAATAGAGGGAGCACTGTAGTAGGAAGCCACGATAATTTGATGGACTGCCGTCATATTTTTCCGGAAGGGACAGCCAGGCATCGCTGACCTGGGTGGACGGCTGGGTAGGCTGGGGGACTGGCTCACTGTGACGACCTGTGGTAGGAGGCCCTCTGATAGGTGGATGGGGACCTCGCAGGTGGGGTCGAGGCGGTGGAAAATGCGGAGGACCTCCTCCATGGCCGTACCTAGTTTCGCTAGCTTGTCGTGGTGTTGATGGAATAGATGACCTTATTCATTAACCATCTGGAAGGGGATTGAATCTTCTGCTGCTTCCATATTGTGAGGTGTTATTCTGTAACGTATATGATACAAAAGAACAAACATGGGAAGCGTACTGAACATGAGAAAAAAACAATAACACCTAAGGACTGATGACAACTGAGGGTGAAATAAAGGGGGAGTAATCAGGGTAGTGATGAAGTCCAGATGTGTCTAATAATGGGGCGCAGGTGTGCGTAATGAAAGGTTGCCAGGACCGGTAGATAGTAGACCAGCGACATCAAGCTCCAGAGCGGGAATAGACGTGACTATTAACCATGCACCTATAGCTAACTTCTAGTATAAGAATATTTCAAATATAAATACACAATGCAGAGGACGAGAGGTCAATAGAGTACTAGCGTTTTTTAGTGTTTTTTTCTGTTATATCAATGGGTCCGAGACGTGAGGAATTTTAGTCCGGGACTCATAGCTACATGGCAAGTTCTCATTGGTCCAAATTGTTTATACATTGAAATTGAAATAGGATACTTGTTACTTGGCCATTGGCCCAGTTTTATTGCAAGGAATTTTAATTGGTCATCCACAGGCTAGGGCTGGGTTATAAAACCACATCCTGTCCCTTTGTTCTGTGGAGAGAATCACAGGAGAGAATCACTGGAGAGAATCACTGAGGACAGTGGAGCATGAACATCTACCATCTACCTCCCCACATGATTTGTTCTATTTGAATAAAACTATTTTCCTCCCACTGATTTGATTTGGGGTCTGTGTTATTGAAGAGTAACATCAACTGCTAACACTTGGTGCCGTGACCCAGATGAATTGGCCGTGAAAAACAACAAGAAAACTCAACTGTGTGTTGATCCAGAAGAAAGAGAGAAGGCTGAGCGCAACCCACTTTGGGAGTCAACTCTTAATCTCCTGATTGATGGCATAAGTGCTGGGTGAGTCTAGACCAATTATAATTTTAAAAGAACCAAATCAGGTTAAAATTAGTGCATGCAATGAGTGATACGTATCTGTGATGTATAGGGGTTCAAGTCCTCTATTAAAGGTTTGAATCCTTTTCTTAAATCCCTATGGGTTAAAATAAGCCATAATTGATTAAGGGTGTGAAACTTTCTTGTTGCATAGAAGTGAGTTGCTGGTTGAGTAGCAATTTTCACACAAACTTTTGAAGTGAACACAAGTTTTATGGGTATCCAGGCCCTACAGAGACAATTTGTGTTCTATAGATGGGTTTGGTTATATATATAGATATATATTTGGGTTGAATAAATATATAAACATAGATATATATTATACAACTTATGAAGTTAATGTAATGCCATTGTTAAGTGAGAAAACCACTTTGGAAAAGGATGGAACAGCTCCTCCGGATGTGAGCATGAAAGAGATTTTAAATTCACTGTCTAGGGATATGAAGAACCATTTCAAAGTAGAGACGTGTAGGCAAGAGATTAATAAAGAAATATTCCATCATTGTTGACAAAGATGGAATATGGAATCTGTCTGATATACAAAAAGCTTGGGGAAAAATACAGAGAATGTCTAGCTCGTTGACAAAAACAAGATTGTCTTTAACTCTATTAGCCGAAGTAAGGAAGAGTGATGAGAAATTGTGTCTTGATAACCGTGACAGGACGTTGAATAGAGATAAAGAAAGTTTGAGGGCTCTTGGGAAACAGATAAAAACCTTGAAAAGTGAAATTCAACAATTACAGGAGGCACGGGTGGCAGACTTGACCCCCACCTGTTCCCTCAATCTACCCTCACACTGAGTTGCGCAAGGATGATCGGGTTTCAAGCATCTTGTCAGCATTGCCTGGCTTTGAGTCAACAGATTCTGACAGCGGTGACGAACGGTGTCTTAGGCCAACCAGAACACAGGCTGTAAAAGGTAGTAAAGACAAACCTTCAGTGACAGTAATCACACATAAATCACCATATCCAAAACAGTTGGATGAATGGTCAAAAACTTTTAAACATCCACAAGACGTGGGTATGAAAACATGGGACCATTTGAAGCATTATAAGAAACTACAATCTACATCCCTATGATGGGTTACAGTTAGCCTTTGTTTGGAACAACTGTGAACATGGTGTACTTGAAGAAAAGGTTTATAGAGCTGTGGGTGGTGAAGAGCAAGATGGTTTCCTTAAGGGTCTGACCAATGCAACCACCAATTGGGGAGAGAGAAAGAAATGTGTTCAAAAACCTAAAGAAATGTTTGTTGAATTTGAAGAAAGGTTTAGAGCAGAGGTGGTTAAACACAGTGGGTTACCCGACATGGAAGATACACTCAATTCCTCCAAAAATGCAGTAATCATCCATCAGCTGATGCAATCCATACATGATGATTTGCGCATTAGTTTCCACAACTAATGACTGGGAGAGACAAAACTATGGCGACATCATCGGCAGGTTGTCACGACTGGACAGAGACATCAATCAACATAATAAACCGTCTTTTATCGGAGTTGTGCAGATTCCGAGTGAAACCAACAACATTATTCGTTCAGGAAAAGAGAAACCTGGTGTATGTCATTATTGCGTGATTTCAGGTCACTGGCAACAAGAATGTCGGAAAAGAAAACGTGTTCTTATGAGGAATGGCCAGGAGAAGCAGGGTCCATCTAAGGGAAAATGGAATCAAGACAACAGCCCCAACGACACAATGCTGGTACAGAAATTTAAGAAGCTCTCTCCGGCTCAGCAGCAGAGTTTGCTGGATGCTGTGGAGGTAAACTAATAGACCACTTCTTACGTCCCATCTCAGCTGGTGTACATATGAAATCGGATGGAATATATGTAAACATGATGGTTAACAACTTTGTAGTAGATTTTTTAGTAGATACGGGTGCTGAAGTCACCGTATTGCCCATATCTTATGCAAAACATATATGTCTTCAGTACACGGGAAAGAAGATGAGAGCAACAGGATATGAAACAGACCAAACTATTATCAATTTCTATTGATCCAATGAAGATTGATGCAGGGGTGTGGATAGGCTCATTTGAACAACCTATTTTAGGCCTTGATGTTATTATGCAACTTGACTCTACATTAACCATTTCTGAAGGAAAGGTGACGTGGCAAATTAGACAACTGCAGTGATCTACAGTTCAGAATCATCTTATTTGGACTATGAAGAAAAATGAGTGTTGGAACTTTGGTTATGGAACCAGTGTGCTTGACAGTTGTTGCCCCACCTTGCACAAAACAATATCCCATTAGCAAGGAAGCTATGGCCGCTACTAAAGTAGTGATGAAAGATCTATGGGACATGGGTATAGTTGAAAAGATACGTTCTGCCTCTAAAAGCCCAGTATGGCCAGTGAAAAAATCAAGTGGTGACTGGCGAGTGACGGTGGACAACAGGAATGAAAATGAAGCCATCTCCAAGCTCACTCCACTGGTGGCTGACACTTCAAACATTTTCTCCTCATTGTCACCTGCTCACTCTGTGTTCTCAGTCATTGATATGGCCAATGGGCTCTGGTCTGTACCCTTACATGCAGAGGTCCATCCATGGCTTGCTTTTTCTGTGGATGGTTAACAGTATTAGTGGACTAGGACTCCTATTGGGCCTTCATAATAGTCCTTTACCATCAGGCATTGCGGAGACATCTTCAAGATCTCCCTCAGATGTCCTCTGTTGTCATACAATATGTTGATGATATATTGTTGGCCTCAGAAGATGAGGAAAAGCATGCTAAAATCACTATTAGACCACTTGCATGCCAAAGGCCATAAAGCTAGCCCTAAGAAGGCCCTACTCATGCAATCACGGGTTATCTATCTTGGTCAGCTGGTTTCACAGGGAAAAGGAGAGATGACACAAAGTTGTACGGCTGCCATACAAGCTGCCAAGGAGCCCACTACTATTAAAGAACTTTGCTCCTTCATGGGCTTGTGCAACTACAACAGATGCTGGGTGGACTCCTTCGCTGAAATTGCACAACCCCTTAACGACCTCCTCAAGGGAGACCCTGATTCAAAAGACTCTGTAGCCTTCATAGATGAACAGAAAGAGGTTTTTGGCCAGCTCAAACTATCTTTGTCATCAATACCGGCTTTGGGCATTCCGGACTCAGGCCAACCGTTCACCCTCTTTGTGGCTGAAAAAGATGGCTGCATGACCTCAGTGCTGACACAAGACCATGGTGATTGTCAGAAACCTGTAGGCTACTATTCAAAGAAATTGGATGATGTGGCGTTGGGATGGGGTCCCTGTCTCAGAGCTATGCAGGCTACTTATGTCGTTGTGTCAATGGTGGCATCGCTTGTTCTCGACCAACAGCTTACCATCAAGTGTCCACATGCTGTTCATGTTCTTTTGACAATGAATTGAGCTGCACAGGTCACAGCTGCTCGTTGGAACAAATGGTCGACAGTGTTGGAGGCTCCTAACATCATCATACAACGCGTGACACACCATGTAATCCAGCTACTCTGATGGGTTTATTAAGAGTCATCCGTTGCAAAACCCTGAGTTTATCTTCTACACAGACGGTTCAAGCATTGTGCAGGAGGGTGTGAGGAAGGCAGGCTGGGCAGTTAGGGACAAAATGGGAAGGTCCTTATCAAGTTTTGTTCATAACGAGGTCTGCAGTAAAAGTCCAGGGAAAATCACGATGGATACATGTCACTCATTGCAAGGTTGTCCATTTTGATGACAAAGCGGAGCCTGGAGAATAAAGAACTGATTGATTAGCAATCGGGGGTCAATCTCAGGTGAAGAAGCATAGTAAGATGATCAGAACCTGATAAGCTTCTACGTTGTACACCACAGTCATCATATTAGGGACATCTAGGTGAAGTGTCCAAAGTTTTCCTGAAAATCAGGACATGCTTACATAGGGAAATCTATGTGAAAGATCAATTTCTCTTGAAACCTAGACATGTTACCTTCACTTTTTTGTTTCCTTCGTTACAGGTTATGAGAATCTACAGTCTGAAGCTGAAGCTATATTCCTTGACCCAAGGGCTGTACTTGAAATGATAAAAGATCACCGGTGAAGTGTTCATTAGAGAAGTCCTTATCAACCAGTGGAACAGAAGAAGAATTCCTCACTACTGGCAGACTGTCAGAACATAACTTCTAATAGTTATCTATGTGGGACTGATACCAGTGTGGAAGAGCTGGTCACTTTTAATGGACTTGGTGAATGATTACCTTGCCAATAGGACGATTGAATATTATTGTCTTGTAGACACTATATTTTTGTGTGAGATTCCTCCTAATACCTGTTAATACTTATTTTCTATAACTTTGTTTGAAATCTGTTTCTTATTGCAGCTAGCAAGTAAAATATGCCCTTTGTGTTTTATAGAGATGCTAGCTGTTTAATGTGAATGATTTTACCCTTACTGCTTACTATGTTTTTTAGATTGTCTATTTTTTTCATGTGTTGTAAAAATACATTTTAATTATATTTCTTTTAAAAATGGACTGGGGGGGTGTGTAAAGAATATCTAGACAGTAAATACACAACGCAGAGGACGAGAGGTCAATAGAGTACTAACGATCAATGGAAATAGTGGTTTTTCTGTAATATCAATGGTCAGAGACATGGGAGGAATTTCAGTCTGGGACTCATAGCTACATGGCAAGTTCTCATTGGTCCAAATTGTTTATACGTTGAGCCTGAAATAGGATACTTCTTATTTGCCCATTGGCCCAGTTTTATTGCAAGGAATTCAAATTGGTCAACCATAGGCTAAGGCTGGGTTGTAAAACTACATCCTGTCCCTTTGTTCTGTGGAGAGAATCACTGGAGAGAATCACTGGAGAGAATCACTGGAGAGAATCACTGGAGAGAATCACTGGAGAGAATCACTGGAGAAAATCACTGGAGAGAATCACTGGAGAGAATCACTGGAGAGAATCACTGAGGACAGGGGAGCATGAACATCTACCATCTACCTCCCCGCATGATTTGTTCTCTTTGAATAAAACTATTTTCCTCCCCCTGATTTGCTTTGCGGTCTGTGTTATTGAAGTTTAACATCAACTGCTAACAGGGCCCTATCGATCGCAGAGTCCCAGGGATTAAATACTGAAATGTGCTTTCACATCACCACAAACTAATTTGGTTTAGTGGCCGCAGGATTAAACCTCCCATGGGTGCCCGAGGCGTTTGCTCTCATAATTGCAAAGATAATATTCTGGAGACAGTAGTGTTGCCCTGTTTGGAGTGAGCATGTATTGTGTGTCTACTCTACCGTTTAAACTGATCTACTTACTGTTTTATACTGTAGGCCATATTCAATATTGTATTGTTACTAGAGTAGTATTTGGGTTATTATACAGGTATAAGAGCAATTCAATGTAAAAGTGTCACCCAAAATCATATAGGCTAATTTATGGGTTCACACAGTAATATTGTTGACTAGAAGTTGAATCAGGTTTATTAATTGTTTTACTCTATGGTCTGCTCTGCCAGCCCAAGGTATAATGAGATAGATTTTCTGACTAAAGGTAGCGTCCTCAGCCACCCTTATGCACAGTCCTGTCTCTTCCCTGGGAGGGGAAAGAGGGAATAGAGATTATTCTAAACTCTTTCCCGTTGTGAAAATTCACTTCACCACAGTGGCTGTAAAACCAACTCAAGCATTAGCTCTTCAAATACAAGAGGATTATATTCATTACGGTTCACCTAGCTCTTTCACCAAATGCTCTCTCCCACCTATGAGTCTACATTAAACTGAATTCGTTTTTAATAAAAATTGAACATGTCTATATATAGCTCTCTTTGGGAAAAATATAATGCTCTGAAAACAATTTAATAGAGCTCATCAATAAATGTCTTTGACTCAGACATTTGTAACAACAAATGTCTTCAACAAATTAATCGCAATGGGAACAGATGTCTATGATAATGGCCTAACATAAACTTAGGTCTTGAATCACATCGGCCCAGTCCCCACTATACCTTTGTCTGTAGCAGAGATAAACAGGGAGGTAGGCTCATTAATTATGTATTTTGTATTACACATGAGAGGGAGACTGCAGAAAAAGAAAACACACTGTAAACTGCTGATCAAAGTTAAGAGTCCAGCTCCCTCTAGTTGACATTTTCGTTTTGGAGAAGCATACAGGCGATGCAGACTTGTTTTTCTATTAGATAGTGCAACAGCCTTAAAGTTAATGGAGGGAACTGGTTTGCTAGATGAGCAAGGCCAGACAGATGACTTGTTAAAATCATTGAAGAAACAAAAAAGTACAAGATATTGTATTGTTAAAAAAGAACATACATTTATTGATACCTAACTTCTCCTGTATTTTGAAGTGTATGTTGTCTCTGAAAATATGGATTCCAGTGTCTGTCTATTCAATAAAACCATAACTTCATGTTATTTGTGAACTTGTACATCATGTAGAGGAACATTGAGATCCAAAGGCGTTTCTAGACTTACAGTACTTTCTTATATGTGTAGCCGGTGCAATTCTATTCCTGCATCTCCTATAATTGAATTCAATGTGCATCATTGCTATGGTCTCTGATTGAACCCACTGTCCCACCCAACCCTCTGTGGGACTATTTCTCATATCCCAATGAAACTCTATCTCCTGCTCTTCAATGTGCCTTCTAAGATCTCGCCAAGGATTGGCTGAATCAACAATCCATCTCTCCTTTCCTGCTTCTGATGATAGCCCACCCCTTTTTGCTGGGGAAAGTGGACGCTTATTGGTTCGATTGCCCTCGCCCCCTTTACTTTTGGACAACCTCCCTGCCACCAGCAATCTTTCTGAGCTTCACTGGAGCACCAGGAGCTTGTGTACGGTAGCAGAAGTTGTGGTTAAAAGGAACTGTCTTTCAGAGCTCCACAAGACTAGCAGAGCTTGCATCGTAGTGATTGTGGTTGCGAAGGAACCTCAACCTTAGCTGCTTGATTCAGGAGGATGGGTTCCCCCGACGGTGGAGGACGAGCAGCCCCGGGGTTCCTCCTCACATCACGGTGTCCTGCTTCCTCTACCAGGTGGTGGGCATGGTGATTTTGTACTACCAGTACCACCATGTCCCCATCCTGGAAGAGATGGATAGCCTTGTCATGCTATTCCCAACTATCAATCTCTGTAACTATAATAGCTTCCATAAGTCCCAGGTGTGAAGGAACAACCTGCTCTAGATGGCCTGCATGTTGGACGTGGAGCAGGGAGACTTTGACTTCCTGGCTGCACTGGGGCAGCCCACAGACAACAACAAGTTCTTCCCCAGCAAGACCTTCAAAATGCTAGAATTTGTGCAATGGACAAATCACAACATAGATGAGATGCTGCTGGACTGCAGATATAAAGGGAGGGAGTGCGGTCAGGAGAACTTTACAATGGTAAGTATGGATGGATGGGGCAGTCTGAGGCATTCTGGCAGCTTCAACTTAAGCCGGGCATACACGATTTTGGCCCCAATTTAGCTGTCCCAATAAGTGACAATATCCCTGTGTCGTTGCCTACTTGGGGCTTGCGGCTGTCATCGATGCTTCTTTAATGTAAGCGGGTCAGAGACGCAATTTCAGGGCTACTGATCCAGTCTTTGAGCTGTCCCAAAAGTCCCGTTATTTTCAAACTCTGCAATGCTCTTGTAGTGGGAGATGTGCAATGACAAATTTTGAGAACGGTGATCAGCAATAGCCAATGAGAGCTTGACAGAGAAGAAGCCAGTGAGATGACGTTGTATCGCATCACCCAGAATGTGTAGACTCTCGAGCAGGAGCAATGACTTCTACTAGCATGCGTTTATTCTTGCCTTTAACCAAACGCCAAAGTGTAAAATCGTTACAGCACTGAAGTTCACAAGTAATGTTATTCAATTCAAAATGTATTGGCTAGATATTTCAACTCTTTATGGCAAATGTGAATGTCTGACTGAAAACGTTTATGAGGCTGCTTTGAGCCACAGCTCGAACTAGCTACGTTAACGATCTAATCACATCAGCACATCATTACTTTCAAGAGACAACGTGGAATTGAAAATCCTCACGACCAAGTGAAGAATCTTGTAGTGTGACCCCCCGTCTGTGACAAATCATTTAGTGTGCGCGCCACTATGTTGGCAAGACAAAAAACGACAGGAAGGACGGTCGTTTAATATGAGAGGCTCAGCAATGTTAGGATTATGAAAGTCTTGTACTGTACGCCCGGCATTATAGGGATCTGTCAGAGTAAAGCAGTAAGCAATGGTCCACGGAGGACTGTTCATCTTCGAGTCTCCAGAGTTCCGGATAGAAAGAGTTTGATAACATTACCAGCAATGTTATAATATATTTAAATCAGGGATGTGTGGGTACACTCAGATATGAGAGATGTTAATTCCAGACAAATGATGTCAATGACATGAGCCATTTTCCTTAATTTAAAAAGTTATGAACAAATGTGAGTATGCGGTAAAATAATTTTGTTGCCACTTTTAGAGTCTGTAAGGTCTTTATGTGTAATTGTAGTAATTAAAGTAGTTTGCTGCGTCTCACTTTCGGGAAATACACTGCATGCATCCATAATGGATAAATCAAGAGATGGTTTTGAAGATATGCCAAAGGACTTGACAAAAAAGCAAACATGATAGTGAATATCTGAGGATCATTAAGCACTTAATTCGTGCACTTACCTCCATTCAATTTTCATAGATGATAAGTTGAATCGTAATGGAATTGTTGTTTATTTGTGTCAGGAGATTATTTGTGGCAAAAGTGATGAAAAATATCACAGAGGATAAATTTCGTGCTGAATCATTCCAAATGCGGTCATGAGAAGAGATGCCCACCGCACCTTAACATGCAGACTACATATTTTCAAACAAAGTAATTTACAGTACAGTAATACACTTTAAGGAAAATATTACTTAACACATAAAATATGTTTACGTGTTTTCATTTTAGACCTGTGAGTAGAAGATGAAAATCCACAGGCCGCTCGTTAGGATTAAGCATTTAGCATTTTTGGAAAGCATTCTTGGCATGTTGATTAAAGGAATATTGTAAGTAGCTCTGGGGTGATACAAATTCCGGTATGAGAGAGAGTGAAGATTTCGCTCTCAAGCAGGATTATAAAGCGGGATTTGTATTCATCACCAGTGGGCAATGCCAGATCCAAGGGTATGATGCCAATCCCAGATGGTGCAATGCCAAACCATTTTCTTAAACAGCTGTCACAAGTTTTTACCTCTCTTTTAGTAGCGAGAGTTGGTTTATCTGAGCAGGTGGGAATAATTGCTATTTCCAAAATTGTAACTGCTCTGAAATGTAAACTGTTAACGTGCTATATGGCCCGACCAAATCTCTTCTGAACCATTCATCATGCGTTATGAAGCAAACATGTGCTGTTTTCCAGTCCAGTCACTGTTTTCCAGCTTTCCAGTCACTGTTATTCTTTTGAAAACGGCCATGGAAATCTTTTCATCATCACAACGGCTTTGTCAGCAGCAACTAAGACAAGAACTCAGATATCACTGTATCTTGGGAACATTCAACTTTTCAGGTACACTTTATGTTGACAAGTCTTTTAGCAACACAACATTTTGATTTACAGTAAGCTGAGGAGCATTCATTTTCTCCAACATTCGGCCTGTCATGTCTGTCTGGTTCTGAGGTTTTCTTTACCCACAACCCCCTGCAGAGGAGATAAAATCATGTCAGCAGAATTTGAATGGAACTTAATCGTCCTGCTGCAGAGACAGGGGAAGGATGTATTTTGATGAAATGGACCATTGATTTGAGTGATGAAAGCCTAGAACCAGGAGGGGTTTGTCATGCAGCATAGTGTCTTTGTACAGGAGCAGAAGTGAAACTGAGAGTCAAATGATTTATCTTAACTAGATAGATGCTTCACAATGACCATTAAGGTTCCTATGTGTGGCGAGACAAAGGTCTACATTGAAAAATGATGCCCCACTGTTAAACGCGTGCCAAAACAGACACCCATAGTGTTCCATGCATCAATACAATTCCCATAATGGAGATAATAGAGAAGCATTGGAGTCAGTGTGTGTAATGTCCATTAAGACAGACAATTAAAAGTTGGTGGTATACTGTCTTTTTGTCACCTCTAGAAATAACTACAATATTGTTTGCTGTTAAGTTAAATTAAATGGGACGAATACAGTACTAAGCTAACTAAGGCATATAGAGGGGCTAGAAAAGCCAGCTGATGTGTCTGTCTGTGGTTTAGCAGTCTAATAAGTCTGACCTTGGCTTATGACATCCGCACAAAACGAAGGGAAGATTTCAACTAAACGTCCGAAATTGGAGAAGCTGAGAAGACCTACGTATAGAGGAGCCTGATTAAAGATTCATGGAGCTCTCCTCTCTCTTTCTCAGCCAGGTCCTGGCTGCATGAATCCCCCTCCTCCTCTCCTTTCCTTTCTCGTCTCCTCTCCTCCTCTGCCCGTTGATCTGACAATATGTTGGTATTCCCTAGCTATAGCGAACCCTGGTTGCTATGGCTGGCAGTGGGTAGAGAGGTGCGTGTGTGAGAGGGAGCATGAGTCACAGCATGACTGCGACATTTGGGGAAACGGTAGATGTTTCCGGTAATGAGCTAGATATTGGTGCGATAATATTGAGGAATTTGGGCGACAAATATCAGGGCACCAAGAGTAATTATTCCCTCTGCAAAAAGTGGAGGAATGATTCTGGGTGCTTGAATTCACTGAAGAAGAAAACAGTCTCAAGTAAAAAGATGATGGCAGATGGCAAATACTTATCTACGCCAAGTGCTAAATATACATTTATTACAAGTACGGATGCTTCAATGATGTTGTATCTCTTTTGACACTGTTGTAGTCATTATTAGAAACAAAAATATATCCCACCGCCTAGTTTTACAAATGTGAATCTGTGAACTTCTTTTTGGTGTCATGTACATTTTAATATAATACATGCCACAGCAGGAATTTTACACTGTGTACAAAACATTAAGGACACCTGCTCTTTCCATGACAGACTGACCAGGTGAATCTAGGGGAAAGATATGATCCCTTATTGATGTCACTTGTTAAACCCACTTCAATCAGTGTAGATGAAGGGGAGGAGACAGTTTAAAGAAGGATTTTAAGCCTTAAGACAATTGAGACATGGACTGTGTATGTGTGCCATTCAGAGGGTGAATGGGCACGACTAAACATTTAAGTGCCTTTGAACGGGGTATGGTAGTAGGTGTTATCCGCACTGGTTTGTGTCAAGAACCGCAACGCTGCTGGGTTTTTATGCGCAACAGTTTCCTGTGTGTATCAAGAATGGTCCACCACCCATAGGACATCCAGTTAACTTGACACAAATGTCAGAAGCATTGGAGTCTACATGGGCCAGCATCCCTGTGGAACGCTTTTGACACCTTGTAGAGTCCATGCCCCGTTTATGTGTGTGTATGCCCTTTCTGCTACAGTAGGTCTTTTACAGTATGCCATCTAGAATTAAGCAAAAAGGTTGTATGAGTCTCCAACCATTTTAACAGAGACAAATAGATCAACCCAAAGTAAATTTCACAGCCGCTTATTGAATTATCAAAGTGAACCTACTGTATCTCACACCGCCACCTCATTGTATCAAATAGTGGCAGTTTTCCAGACCTGGATTCAAATACTATTCAAAGTCACTTAATATTGGCTTGATTGAGCTTGTCTGGCGCAATGGAACCAATAGAATTGTCACAACACAACAACCCTCCCCATCTGGCCAACCAGGCAGGCTAAAGCAAGATTGAAAGATTTTGAATGATTTGAAATAATATTTGAAACCAGGTCTGCTGTTTTCATCGTTCGATTGGCTCATTAATACTCGGCGGCGTCAGTATTCGGTTCAGCCCGACTCAATGCCCTGGTTTGAAGCGGTGGTTGACATGTATTGTCATCAATCTTGCCCTGAAGGCAGAACTGAGCTATTTCCGCTAGATGTGCCAGCTGCAAAGTCAAAATTGTATATTTCGAAAAACTTAATGAAAACAAAAATGTGCTTTTTGGTCTTCATTTAAGGTTAGTGTTATGCATTAGGGTTAGAAATGTTTTTAAGGTTAGAGTTAAGGTTAGAGTTAGGTTTAAAATCTGATGTTATGATTTTTTTAGCTGTGCCAGGTAGTGACCACTCTGCAGAGCTGCCTTCAGGGCAAGACTCATGATAATAAATGCCAACCTGTGTTTGAAGCAGGGAGAGATAATCCTGATCACATAAATCAGCCTGGTTGTCAATGAATATATGCTGTGCTCATGCCGAAGTTTGCGTTCAGTAATATAATTGCTATCGATTGTTGGGTTTGCCCCTTCATCATACCAACGATTTGTCAAGATGGGAGAGTAATCTGTTACAGGTTATATTTTGTGGTCTGATCAAAGTTTCCTGACCGTTGAGGTCTCAAGTTTTCTCTTGAAATTGATATGAGGTTTTAATGATCATTTTCTAAATGTAATTTACTGTCTGTCTGTGGGTGGGTGGGTGGATTTTTCTTCAGCATTCAGTGTTTATTAGTCTGTGACCCCCAGACCTCTGGATATGCTATTCATTCACTCCTTGCAGTAATTATAGCAAGCTACCTTAATTTACTGTTGGACGGCCTCTGGTTGGGGTGAGTAAAGGGTTGGGAATGAGAGTGCCAACTCTGGTCTGTCTGATGATTGGTACTCTCAGACTGCAGGCACAGGGCAGATGTTCACCTGCCTCCTCCAAAGCATCTTCTTTTGGGGTGCTGCTATAGGCCACCAAGTGCTCACAGTGAGTATTTGGATAATATGTGTGCAATGCTTGATAGTGTGTGTGATGTTAACAGAGGTCTATTTTCTGGGGACAGGTTAGCAACTAGCTGTCCTCTAAAGAGGAAGCTTTTAAATGTGACTAATGCCTATAATATGACCCAGGTTTTCACTCAACCAACTAAAGCGCATACTAATATTGTTGGATCTGTGACATCCACTTGTATTGATCATATTTTCACTAATGCTGCAGAGATTTGCTACAAAGCAATATCAATTCCCATTGGCTGTAGTGACCATAACATTCTGGCAATAACAAGGAAAGCCAAAGTGCCAAAGGTTGGACCTAAAGTAATTTATAAGGGGAAGATGAACAGAGCAAAGTGCAGAGAGATCCTTGATGAAAACCTGCTCCAGAGCGCTCAGGACCTCAGACTGGGGCGAATTTTTACCTTCCAACAGGACAACTACCCTAAGCACAGTCAAGACAACACAGGAGTGGCTTTGGGACAAGTCTCCGAATGTCCTTGAGTGGCCAAGCCAGAGCCCAGACCTGAACCCGATCAAACATCTCTGGAGAGACCTGAAAATAGCTGTGCAGCGACACTCCGCATCCAACCTGACAGAGCTTGAGAGGATTTGCAGAGAAGAATGGAGAAACTCCCCAAATACAGGTGAGCCAAGCTTGTAGCATCACATCCAAGAAGACTCTAGGCTGTAATCGCTGCAAACGGTGCTCCAACAAAGTACTGAGTAAGGGGCCGGAATACATATGGACCTGTGGTATTTTTATTGTTTTTGCTTTGTCATTATGGGGTATTGTGTGTAGATTGATGAGGTAAAACAAAATATTTAATCAATTTTGGAATAAGACTGTAACGCAACAAAATGTGGAAAAGGTCAAGGGGTCTGAATACTTTCAGAATACACAGTACTGTACTGTAAATTGAGAAACTTGGTGACTGAACTTAACAAAAAGGATATATTATTTTACCAAACTAAGATAAATTACATAAAACACATTGGAAAAAGACTTTGGAGTACCTTAAATTATATCATTGGCAGAAAACCCAATTCATCCCCATCATTCATCGAAGATGATGAACCATTTATAACAAAACCTTTCAATATTGCCAATCCTTTCAATGAATATTTCACTAGTAAAGTGGAAAAACTCAGAAGTTAAATGAAAACATTGAACAGTGAACCATCAGATTTAGTATAAAATATCTAATAATGAAATAGAAGGATTGCAGTTTTGAATTTGGTCAAGTTAGTGTGGAAAAACTACTGTTACTAGGTATAGACAACCTTGATGGGAAATATTGGGAATGGTAGCAGACTCTATTCCCACCCCTATCTGATATATCTTTAACCAAAGCCTAAAATGAGTGAGTGTGTCTACAGGTGTGGAAGGAAGCTAAAGTAATTCCACTGCCTGAGAATAGTAAAGCACGCTTTACTGGTTCTAACAGCCGACCAGTCAGTTTGCTGCCTGTTCTTAGTAAACTGATGGAGAGAATTGTGTTTGACCAAATGCAATGCTACTTTTTAGAGAACAAGTTAACTACTGAATTTCAGCATGCATATAAAGAAGGGCACTCAACTTTTACTGCACTGACTCAGATGACAAAGGATTCATTAAAGTAAATGGATAAGATGATAGTTGGAGCTGTATTGTTTGATTTCAGTGCAGCCTTTGATGTTATTGATCATAAATTGTTATTGAAAATACTCACTTGTTATGGCTTTACATCATCTGACATCACATGGTTGGAGAGTTATTTATCCAATATAACACAGAGAGTGTTCTTCAATGTAAGCTTCTCTAACATCAGATATGTACAGTGTGGTGTCTGTCAGGGCCTTGGGCCTTTTCTCAATTTTTACAAATGATTTGTTAATGGTTTTACACAAAGCTGGAATGACTATGTCTGCGGATGACTCCCCACTCTACATGTCAGCATCCAAAGCCAGAGAGCTCACTGAAATTCTAAATAAGGAGTTACAGTCAGTATCATAGTGGGTGATTAATAATAATCCAGTCTTAAATACATCTAACACTAAAAGTATTGTATTTGGTTATAAACATTCTCTAAGACTTACACCTCAACACTGGTCACACCTTTTATGCAAAGTTGTGCATGAAGGGTGTGACCATTGAGAAAGTTGAGGAAGCTAAACTCCTAGGTATAACACTGGATGGTCAATAATCATGGTGAAGTCATATTGTCAAAGTTATTGTGAAGATGTGGAGAGGTATGTCTGTTATAAAACTATGTTCTGCATTTTTAACACAAAAAATGAATTGTACTAGCTGTTAAGGCTCTGCTCTTGTCCCATCTTGATTACTGTTCGGTTATATGGTTAAGCGCCGCAAAGAAAGGCTCAAAACAGAGCAGCACACCTTGCCCTTAACTGCACATACAGCACTAACATAAACAATATGCATGTCAGTCTTTCCTGGTTGAATTAGAGATGAACTGCTTCTCTACTAGTTTTCATAAGAACTATTACTGTGATGAAAATTACAGATTGTCAGCACAATCAAATAACATTCAGCTCAGACACCCATACCTAACAAGACATGCCACCAGGGGTCTTTTCACAGTCCCCAAGTCAAAATCGAATTCATGGCAACGCACGGTATTATACAGAGCCATGATCACATCTCCAATTACTCAAGCAAAAAGCTAAATGACCTATACAAAATTGATTAAACAACATCTCATGGAACGGCAGGGACTGTGAGGGGACACACACAAACACACGCACACACAGACACGCTCTAACACACATTGTTTTTGTTGTATTGTTCGTATTCTTTTTAGTTGTATTGTTTGTATATCGTTGTATTTAAACATGTTGTGACTGTCTTTGTCTATTAGTCTATCAGTGTTTTGTTGTCATGTTTTGTGTTTCTTGTGGACCCCAGGAAGAGTAGCTGCTCCTTCTGCAAAAGCTAATGGGGATCCAAATAAACAAATAAATAAAATGTGACGCCAGGGTGGCGGCGAGAGACAGAGAGGGAGAAAGATAGAAAGGGGGCGAGAGAAGCAGAGCGAGAGACTAGGTTGTTAGACAGAGAGGTATACAGAGAGAGCTGCAGGGTGACACTAGGCTGGCAGACAGAAAGAGAAAGACTGCAAGGGTGGCAGGCAGACACAGAGAGATACACTACATGGCCAAAAGTATGTTAATACTCCTTCAAATGAGTGGATTTGGCTATTTCAGTCACACCCGTTGCTGACAGGTGTATAAAATCGAGCACACATCCATGCAATCTCCATAGGCCGACAATGGCAGTAGAAGAACTCAGTGACTTTCAACGTGACACCGTCATAGGATGCCACCTTTCCAACAAGTCAGTTTGTCAAATTGATGTCCTGCTAAAGCTGCCCTGGTCAAATGTAAGTGCTGTTATTGTGAAGTGGAAAGGTCTAGGAGCAATAACGGCTCAGCCGCGAAGTGGTAGGCCACACAAGCTCACAGAATGGGATCGCTGAGTGCTGAAGCGCGTACTGCATAAAAATCGTATATTGTCGGTTTCAACACTCACTACCAAGTTCCAAACTGCCTCTGGAAGCAACGTCAGCACAAGAACTGTTCGTCGGGAGCTTCATGAAATGGGTTTCCATGGCAGCCGCACACAAGCCTAATATCACCATGCGCAATGCCAAGCGTTGGCTGGAGTGGTGTAAATCTCACCGCCATTGGACTCTGGAGCAGTGGAAGTGAGTTCTCTGGAGTGATGAATCACGCTTCTTCCGACGGACAAATCTGGGTTTGGCAGACGCCAGGAAAACGCAACCTGCCCCAATGCAAGGTGCCAACTGTAAAGTTTCGTGGAGGAGAAATAATGGTCTGGGACTGTTTTTCATGATTCGGGCTAGGCCCTTTAGTTTGAGTGAAGGGAAATCTTAACGCTACAACATACAATGACATTCTAGATGATTCTGTGCTTTCCTGTTTCATTATGACAATGCCCAAAGTGAGGTCCATACAGAAATGGTTTGTCATGATAGGTGTGGAAGAACTTGATTGGCCTGCATAGGACCCTGACTTCAATCTTATCGAATATCTTTGGAATGAATTGGAACGCCAACTGCGAACCAGGCCTAATCGCCCAACATCAGTGCCCGACCTCACTAATGCTCTTGTGGCTGAATGGAGCAAGTCCCCGCAGCAATATTCCAACATCTAGTACACAGCCTTCCCAGAAGAGTGGAGGCTGTTATAGCAGCAAAGAGGGAACCAACTCCATATTAATGCCCATGAATATGGAATGAGATGTTCGTCGAGAAGGTGTCCACATACTTTTGGCCTTGTAGTGTATATCCATACAGAGAGACAGAGAGACAGAGAGACAGAGAGACAGAGAGACAAGAGACAGAGAGACAAGAGACAGAGAGACAGAGAGACAGAGAGACAGAGAGACAAGAGACAGAGAGACAGAGAGACAGAGAGACAGAGAGACAGAGAGACAGAGAGAGAGAGACAGAGAGAGAGAGACAAGAGACAGAGAGACAGAGAGACAGAGAGACAGAGAGACAGAGAGACAGAGAGACAAGAGACAAGAGAGACAGAGAGACAGAGAGACAGAGACAGAGAGACAGAGAGACAGAGAGACAAGAGACAAGAGACAAGAGACAAGAGACAAGAGACAGAGAGACAGAGAGACAGAGAGACAGACAGAGAGACAAGAGACAAGAGACAGAGAGACAGAGAGACAGAGAGACAGAGAGACAGAGAGACAGAGAGACAGAGATTGTAGTCCTCCCAGTGAGAGAATAGCAAAGGTGCATAAAGTTGGAGGAATTCAGATATGTCTTCGTTTGAGAACTATCCATACTTTTTAAACTACAACGCATGACATGGTTCAATATGCCTATAAATCAGCACAATCCATTTCATTTCATTAGATTGTAGCCACCGTCGTCTTGGAGCTATAATAAATGTGGATCATGTAAACTGTGCTTATGCCGATACAAAAAAATAGTAAAGGAGAGCACTGTACAATACGGCGAACTTAGCAAATGAGGTGTTTGTGGTAACCACATGGGGGCAACCATCTTTACGCACCTTCGCCATTGGGACGGGTGCTCCTGCCTGAAAGATACCATGGTGTGTCAGCAGTGGTTAGAACTCATCCAGCCAGCAGCCCAGCAGTTCAGCCATCTAGGAGACTACAAACAACTGGAAACAGGCATTAAGTGAGATGAAGGACATAACAGAGTGAAGGAGTCTGGGGGTTATAATGCTGTGGTGTCTACAGTGTATACACAGACAGAGAGATGGGAGAAGGAGGGATGGATACCAGCAGACAGGACTCAGGCAACAGAGATAGAATGACAGGAGCTAGAGAAGAAACGCTAAAGGGGACCGTTGTTCCATAGTTGTACTTCGTGAAGGCCAAATAACTAGCAAGCTGCAGTTACAGTATTGGCAGTTTGGTCAGTAGCACTGAAGACAAACAATAAAGGAATGTCAAGACTGGGAATGTACTCTCCGCTAAGGAACCCGTTTTCTGGTAGGAGGTGAGAGAGAGGGAGGGTTTTAATCACACCATTTAACCTCATTAGGTTCTTAGATTGAGACCCAAGCATGAGTTTATTCATCCACAACAAATAGTAGTCACACCGTTACGTTATCATATTAAATGGGTGTTTTATGAAGTGGTCTCAATGCCCACTGTCTACGGTGATAAAAACAGATGCATAATGTTTTCTTCAGCTGGATTATCATTGGCCGGAATCACTAGACTGGAGCCTTCCTCATCGTTTGATATCAAATTACCTTTGATCTAGAGTTACCTCCGTTACCTCTTGAGGTCAATATTTGGCTTTGGTTTCCCTCTAATGGCCTCTCCGATCAATACAAAACCCTCTCAGCCAAAAAGAAAGCATTTCTAGCACCTTCCGTGGTATTGTGCACCTACTTCCCTGTAAATCTATATTTCCCTGGCATCCCGTGGCCTTGTACTGCGGGAAAGTGGGAAATGAGACAGCAGCCAGAAAGTTCACATCATTCAGAACCCACTGGCTGATGAGGTGATCGTAGTAACTGATGCTCTTCAAAGGCTTTACATTTAGACAATGACATATAAATATTAGGCCAGGGGTTCCCAAACTCTTTGGGCCCGCGACGCCATTTTGATATAAAAAATATTTTTGCACCCCGTGTATATAAAGGGATGGAATCAATGGCCAAATGTTTACTTTTTTAATTGGGGCTATGGCAGTCTTTTACAAATCAGTCTGACAGTACTTTTGACAGTATTTAAATCTGAAGGAAGTATGGTTTGAAGTGACATGCATCAGAAAGGTATTGGGAAGTTCAGAAGATCATCAGGCAATAGTTTTGTATGATCTTCTGGGTAGAAAAGAACATCATCATTGGTGATGTTCTATTTCCCCCAGTCTGATTTTGTGCCTCATCTTGTCCACTCTGTTCTGAGTCCTGCTTGGCATGTGGGCATTGTAGAGGGAAACAGAAGACATACATGCTCCTGAGAGTCTTATCTTTCAGTGATGGGGTCATAATATTTTGTAGCTTAAACCGTTCAAAAGATAGAGCCACATTTGTAGGAAGAAAAACTAAACCGATCTGTTCATCACAACTGCATCTAGCGGCTACTGGAGGTTACTCGCGTAACCCCAGTTCTATGAACGCGTAACCCCGGTTCTATGAACCAAGCTCAATGTTTTACATTTTATTTCAGAGTTTAAATTTCGCGACCCCTAGTTTGGGAAACGCTGCATTAGGCAACTAAATATCTTCTATGTTAAAGGGCAAGATGGGCAGGTTTCAGTATGGCTCCTGTATGGCTCAATTGGTAGGGCATGGTGCTTGCAATGCCAGGATTGTGGATTCTATTCTCGGGACCCCCCATAAGTAAAATGTGGTGTTTCCCCTAGGATTTTTTTCAGCAGCGGTGGCAAGGTTAGTGTGTGTGTGTGTGTGTGTTCTTTTTTAGAACGACTGTATGAAGGTAACTTTTGGTGACTTTTTAAAAGGACATTCTACTCCAAAATACAATCTGAAATATAATTTGCCATTTAAAAGCATTATAACCTGTAGCCTAATTGATGCAGCATAGCGGCTTTACATAAATGGGCTGAAGCATTGGTTTGCCAATCTGCATTTACCTCATTGAAAAACCCCAAAAGACTTTGAATACATCCAATGCTACATTGTGGATCCATTGTGACTTGTTTATTTCTGGATCAAAATGTGGCTTAGGTGGTTGGCATAGCGGGGGCGTGGTTAATGGCAGGGTCTCCAACCTAATATTTTAGAGACCCTCATCTTGGCCACAGAGACCGCATTTTGCTGTTTTAAAGCTTATTTCCTCAAAAATTATAACATTATAACAAAATCAATGGGGACACCATGCTATGACATTTTTATTTTAAAAAATTGGACTGTCTACTTTTTATTTTGATGCTTGTTAGTTCTCTACTGAAACCCTGAAGCCCAAGGCAAAAAAAGAATAATTTTACTTTAGGAATTATGCCGTTTGAACTACTCATTTGAACGACTTAGTATCTCATTCGAACAACTTATTATCTAGTTTGAATGACTTAATTGTTCTTTTTTTATCTAATTAGGCCTCTTTTGTTATGCAGCGTTTACCAAACTCGGTCCTGGGGACCCCAAGTGGTGCATGCTTATAATAAAGACGGAAAAATACACATTTAAAGCTTAATTACATAAAGGAATATAAGATGGAATATAACCATAATATAAACAAGAGAAAGGAGAATGGAATATATTTGAAAAGCCTCAAATTGAAAAATGCCGAGTCCAGTAGGACAGTGTCACAAGGCTACATAGTCATAGGCCTACATTTCACAGCTGCTGGAGGGAATACACATCCATCCTTAATTGTGAGCTAGAATTAAACGTTGAATTACTTGTGGTAAACAACAGTTTTCCATCAATAGAATAAATGTAGGGGGGTAACGTGACACCATAATGAAATTGCTTAGACCACCCTTACCAGTACGACTAGTTATCTCACATTAAATGAATATACATGAAACACTGTAAAATGTATGCACACAAGTAAGTAAGTCGCTTTGGATAAAAACATCTGCTAAAATGCCATATATACTGTATACAGTGCCTATAGAAAGTCTCATTTTGTTGACTTATAGCCTGGAATTAAAATAGTTTTTTCTCCCATTGATGTACATTGGTGAACACAACTTCCAAGTGGAAAGATTTTAAGGATTTTTGGGGAAAATCAATAAAATAGCTAAACTTAAATAGCTTGGTTGGATAAGGCACAGATCAGGGGATTGGTATAAAATATTTAAAAGGCCTTGAATATCTCTTGGAGCACAGTGAAGACGATTATTAAGAAGTGGAAAGTTGATGGCACCATCAAAACCCTGCCTAAATCAGGCGTTCCCCCAAACTTGATGACCAAGCAAGTAGGAGACTGATCATGGAAGCTACAGTGGCTTGCAAAAGTATTCACCCCCTTGGCATTTTTCCTATTTTGTTGCCTTACAAACTGGAATTTAAAAAAATGGGGAGGGGGGGCTGGATGTTGTATCATTTGATTTACACAACATGCCTACCTACTACTTTGAAGATGCAAAATATTTTTTATTTTGAAACAAACAAGAAATAAGACCAAAAAAAAGAAGAAAACTTGAGTGTGCATAACTATTTGCCCCACCCCTCCCCCCAAAGTCAATACTTTGTTAGAGCCACCTTTTGCACCAATTACAGCTCTTGGGGGTATGTCACTATAAGCTTGGCACATCTAGCCACTAGGATTTTTGCCCATTCTTCAATGCAAAACTGCTCCAGCTCTTTCAAGTTGAATGGGTTCTGCTGGTGTACAGCAATCTTTAAGTCATACCACAGATTCTCAATTGGATTAGGGTCTGGGCTTTGACTAGGCCATTCCAAGACATTTAAATGTTTCCCCTTAAACCACTCAAGTGTTGCTTTAGCAGTATGCTTAGGGTCATTGTCCTGCTGGAAGGTGAACCTCCACCCCAGTCTCCAATCTCTGGAAGACTGAAACAGATTCCCTCAAGAATTTCCCTGTATTTAGCACCATCATTCCTTCAATTCTGACCAGTTTACCAGTCCCTACTGATGAAAAACATCCCCACCACTATGCTTCACTGTGGGGATGGTGTTCTCGGGGTGATGAGGTGGGTTTGCGCCAGACATTGTGTTTTCCTTGATGGCCTAAAAGCTCAATTTTAGTCTCATCTGAGCAGAGTACCTTCTTCCATATGTTTGGGGAGTCTCCCACATGCCTTTTGGCCAACAACAAATGTGTTTGCTTATTATTTTCTTTAAGCAATGGCTTTTTCTGGCCACTCCTCTGTAAAGCCCAGCTCTGTGTAGTGTATGGCTTAAAGTGGTCATGGACAGATACTCCGCTGTGGAACTTTGCAGCTCCTTCAGGGTTATCGTTGGTCTCTTTGTTGCCTCTCTGATTAATGCCCTCCTTGCCTGGACTGTGAGTTTTGGTGGGCGACCCTCTCTTGGCAGGTTTGTTGTGGTGCCATATTCTTTCAATTTTTAAATAATGGATATTTTTTTATAACCCATCCCTGTACTTCTTCACAACTTTGTCCCTGACCTGTTTGGAGAGCTCCTTGGTCTTCATGGTGTCACTTGCTAGGTGGTGCCTCTTGCTTAGTGGTGTTGCAGACTCCAGGGCCTTCCAGAACAAGTGTATAGATCCTGAGATCATGTGACACTTAGATTGCACACAGGTAGACTTTATTTAACTAATTATGTGACTTCTGAAAGGAATTGGTTGCAACAAATCTTATTTAGGGGCTTCATAGCAAAGGGGGTGAATACATAAACACGTACCACTTTTCAGTAATTTTTTTTTGAAACAAGTCATTATTTCATTTCACTTCACCAATTTGGACTATTTTGTTTACATGAAATCCAAATAAAAATCTATTTAAATTACAGGTTGTAATGAAACAAAATAGGAAATTCAGCCAAGGGGTATGAATACTTTTGCAAGGCACTGTACCAAGAGTCCAATGGCAACTTTGAAAGAGCTACAGGCTTTTATGGCCAAGACTGGTCAAAGTGTGCATGTGACAATAATATCCCGAGTACTATACCAATCCGGCTTAAATGGTAGGGTGGCAAGAAGGAAGTCATTACTCAAGAAAGCCCACCTTGAATCCCGTTTGAAGTATGCAACAAAAAAAAACACTTGGGAGATTCTGTAGAATGTGGTAAAACCTTTTGGCCTAAATGCAAAACGTTCCAATTGGCGCAAACCCAACACAGCACATCACCCAAAGAACACCATCCCTATTGTGAAGCACGTTGGTGTGTGTGTGTGTAGGCTACCTGCCCCTCCCCTCTGAAGCATAGGTTATGGTAGCCTACTTACAATATTGCATAGGTTACTGTAGCCTACTGACAATGTTACATAGGTTACTGTAGCCTACTGACAATGTTACATAGGTTACAGTAGCCTACTGACAATTTTGGATAGGTTGCTGTAGCCTACTGACAATGTTGCAGATGTTACTGTAGCCTACTGACAATGTTACATAGGTTACAGTAGCCTACTGACAATTTTGGATAGGTTACTGTATCCTACTGACAATGTTACAAGCGTAATTCAGAAAATAAGGAGAGATGTTTAATTAGAGAAGAATGGATTTACTTTTTCAATGCTAGTTAAGGCTACTATAGTTCATGTTTCACATTGGATTTATTAACTACAAAAAGGTAAGACGTGTTTTTAATTATAGTGCTGCTCTGCACACACAAGCCTGTCAGCTAGTGTGTAGATCAGTGGAAACAATTCCTTATTTAAATGCATGAAACTCTGAGGCACACAACATTTTTTATGAAAAAACTTCAAGGGGTGTAGACTTTCAATAGGCACTGAACATGTTTTGTGATTACAAGTGCAGAGTCGAATCATAACTGTGTCTTACTGGATTTGAAATAGCTACAGCATATTACGCCCAAGGCAAGTGCTTAGTCCGCTTTATTTTCTGCAGAATGTGCAAAACAGTTAGATCTCAAGAAGAACCCCACAAAGTGTATTCTGAACAACCCAAACCCAATGCATGGGGACATATTAAAGCACTACAGCGCTACCACACCAGAAGGGCATGACCCATGAAATGAATGATCTGCTGGAGAGGATGAGAGAATTCAAGGAATGAGGAGTCTATCAAATTGTGACTGCGGTCTGTGGACTAGAAAGTTTTGAGTGACAGAACAGATATGTTTTCTTCAGATGGATGCGGCCTGCTCTGCTGTGCTCGGGGACCTGGAAACAACAGGGTTTGTGTAGGCAACAGCTTCTGGTATTCATTGATACAGACTGCCTCTTCTCTGCTCTGCTCAGGCCATGGGGCTCAGACTCAGTCCGCCCAGGGAATACAACAGCATACAGTCAGGCGGAGATGTCAGAAATGTGACTACAAATACGTAATCCTGCTGGCCGCTGACTTCTGGATTCTTCTTACCTGAAAAACCCTCTCTCTGTCTGGAAGAGAGATCATTTTAGACTTGAGAGCAACGTAGTAATCATTTTGAATTGAAAGTTAAAAGATCACGTAGGTTTTCTGAGAGTGTGATATGTACGTCAATGGTCCCAGACTATGGTCTGATTCATGCATTTCATTTCGTTCCCCACTGAATAACTAAATAGGAGCTTTTTAAAAGATGGCAGTTTTTATGAAGTCTTCGAAAAGCTTTTAAGAAATACTTTCTGCTCTGTATCTGTAGCTTCAGGTGAATCCTAAAAATAGTAACAGTTCAAAATTATTTTCCTGTACTGTTTGTGTGCACCCAAGGAGTGCAAGGGTGGGAATGGCCTGCTTTTGGCCCCATCTGGTGTCTACATGACTCATTACAAGGTGTGGCAGCTCCACAGAGACTTAATTGACTGCAGCTGCACATCTTGCACACTAAGCTGCCATTAGAGCAGCAGCACACAGTGGTATTCACATGGGAGGAGAGTTGGGAGGAGGACACACGGAAGCTCTTTTGCAAACATTTGGACCAGCCAACACCCCAATGCCTAAGGTTTGAAGCTCTCTCTGCCCTGGGGTATAATAATATCTTCCCCAGTGATTTGTTAATGTTCAGTCACTGCCATAAAGGGCCAGTTGTTGATTTTGAGTATTTTCTGTATTTTTTAGTGAACAAGCTTTTGGGGCATGAAGATTCTCCATGCTACCTTTGAGTTATAAACCATTTTTTTGTGCTGAACTGCCCTGTCATTCTCTTTGCTTTTGCACTACCACAGGTGACACACTCCTCCACCTTCGGAGCAGATAAAAAATCTCCAACAACGTGAAATCTCTTCCTTGAAATGTCCTTGATTTTTCTGAGGGGGGATGGCTCAATATTCACCCTAACTGTACATTTTATGTGAATAAAAACAGAACATGAACTAGTCTTTGATGTGAATCTATTGTTGGTTTCTTTGCATTCCATCTGTAGAGTGGTTGTCCTGCTTCCTCTCTGGGCCAGAGGTTAGGTTAATTTAGAAACAAGCCACAAGATGTCACCCTTAACAAAAGAGGCGAGAGTTGCAATCTGCTAGAATGACTTTAAACCAAGAGGGTTTATGATGCACTTTCACACTTTTTTTTCTCCCTTTTTAATTGTATGTCCTGTATTAGAATTTGATCACTCTCGCTACTAGGACAATATTTGAGTGTTTTTCTTTGTAGGTTTGCGGATTAATTTCCAATAATATTTTTGAGGTTCAGACAGTGCACCATCAGAGAATGATCAGTCCTAAATAATTTCTTACAATATGACTGTTTTTTTGGCAATCTATTGATTTGGGATTTGTAACCCTGCTTGAAGCTTGTCTTCATAATCACAGAAACAGTTTTTTGATCATACAGGTGGAAATCTTCTTTCATTCTCCACACCTCTCCCTATCTCTCCACCCTCCATCTCATACTCTTTCCCTCCATCTCCCTCCCTCCAACTTTCTCTATTCCTCACTGTGCATTTCTGAGGTGTCTAATTGGTGCCAGCCAGGGATGTGATGTGTGAAGCAACACGCGTTCCTTCTCAATGGCCCTTGAAGGATCTAGCTCTCTCCTCTCCATACAGTCCAAACCATGCTCTGCCCCTCTTCTCCTCTGGCCTTTTAATGAGTCCTCTGGGTCTTCAACACAGTGGTAAATGCTCAGAAGGAAAATTGTAACTTACACACAGCACAGGGATCGTTGAGATACTTTTAAAGTGTGAACGCACTAATGGAATCTCACTCGAAATGCTGCTGTAGAAGAAAGTAAAGTGGTGTTTCATTTCTAAGGATTCCTTCCTTTTGCTGATGTTTTTAACAGCAACCAGGACAGTTAATCATGCATTGATGATGGTAAATCTTCAAATGATGCATACTGTGTAAATGTTTCATTAAATGGAACGTTATAGTTAGACCCACTATGAAAAATGACAGTGCAAGTGTTGAGGCCAAAGAAATGTATTTTCAGCAGCAGTTCCAATTGTATAGAGCAGAAAAGTCATTAACTATTGCCCCTGAGCAGGTAATATTCCTGAATAAAGTCAACACTGCCTTTGAGAAGATCTCATAACATAAATAATGTCTCATCCGTCAAGTGAGTGTACCAACATAAATATAGTAAGTGTTTGGGCCAATCTCTGACAAATCCACTTTCCAGATACTCCTAACACATGACTTACAGAGAAATGTCACGTCCTGACCAATATTTAGGTATTATTTGTATTATATTTGGTCAGGACGTGGCAGAGGTATATTTTGTTTTGTATTATGGGGTTTTGTGTGTGATGTAGTGGGGTGTGTTAGTTGTTGGTATAGGTTCTAGGTTTGTTTTTCTATGTATAGTTAATTGGGGTTGGACTCCCAATTGAAGGCAGGTGTGTTGAGTTGCCTTTGATTGGGAGTCCTATATAGTAGGGTGTGTTTGTCTTTGTGTTTTGTGGGTAGTTGTATTTTGCACTGCGTTTATTCTGCCTGTAAAACTCACTAGTCTTTATTTGTTTTCTTGTTTCTTTCTCCGTGTTCAAATTCATTTAATAAATTAAGATGATGAGCACTAACTCCTCTGCGTATTGGTCCACGTTCTCCGACGATGATTTCGCTATATCGTCTGGCGACGAAGAAATCTGTGACAAGAAAAATAAAATTGTCAAGACAATAGTCATTTGGTGTCTGGAGAAAACACAGAAATTGATGGTATGGGAAAAGATGGGTATTAACATTCCTCATATTATTTATGAAAGCAGTTATTGGCTGTTCAAATGTTTTTCAGATTCACCATAACTGCAATGTGATAAAGAAAATGCATTATGCAGAGTGGGAGCACACTGTGCATCTTTCACACTTGCTTTTATGGTACAGTCTGGATATCTAAACTCAGTAAAAAAAAGAAACGTCCCTTTTTCAGGACCCTGTCTTTCAAAGATAATTCGTAAAAATCCAAATAACTTCACAGATCTTCATTGTAAAGGGTTTAACCATTGTTTCCCATGCATGTTCAATGAACCATAAACAATGAATGAACATGTACCTGTGGAACAGTCGTTAAGACACTAACAGCTTACAGACGGTAGGGAATTAAGGTCACAGTTATGAAAACTTAGGACACTAAAGGGGCCTTTCTACTGACTCTGAAAAACACCAAAAGAAAGATGCCAGGGTCCCTGCAATAAGGCCCGAGGAGGTGTGGTATATGGCCAATATACCACGGCTTAGGACTGTTCTTATGCGCGATGCAACGCGGAGTGCCTGGATACAGCCCTTAGCCGTGCTATATTGGCGCTAATACCACAAACCCCCGAGGTGCCTCATTGCTATTATAAACTGGTTACCAAAGTAATTAGAGCAGTAAATATAAATGTTTTGTCATGGCTTTCAGGGCTCGAACAACCCAGGTTATTAAATGCTTTATATCAGGCGTTTACAGTAAGAGCCTGTAAAGAGAGACAGAAAGAAAGAGAGCGAGGAGAAAGTGGATGGAGAGAAGTGGTGGTAAAGTAAGAGGACCCTAGGGAAGGTCCATATTGGGGGGTGGTAGCAATTATGATTATCATGGATGGCCACAATGTGACCTCTGGTAGGAGGTTCCTAATGGAAGCTGTAAATTGTCCATTGGTCTCAAGATGCTGACTAGGGAGCTTTTAGAAAACCAAGTAAAGCTCTATGGACCTCTGGACCTGCATGGCCAAAATGGTCTTTTGGAACAAATGGGCTTTAGCAATTAACTTCCCTGGTTAAATATTCCGGAGACATCGACAGGTTTACAAAGAAATAGAGGGGGCTGTAAATCAATGCGGATGGTTGATCGATAAGTAGACAGAAACAGTCAGCAATAACTCTTATAGAGGCGGTATTGCAAAGGTAATTCATTTGTTTACTTTAAAATCAAGACTAAAGCACATTATTAATGTGAAATGTACTACAGTAGTAATGCTAAATGTATATGACTTTTGTGTTATTTTATTCCCCCGAATGATTAATGATTACTGTAAGTGGTTAACAAAAGGATTTGTGAATGATTGCATGTACAGACCCTACCCTAGCTAGTGACCTGATTATGAACCATTGTGCCCCATTATTTAGCGAGGTACTTCAACCAAAAGGGGCATGGCAACAAGCACAAAACGAACTTATGTTCCATTCCAGCACCAGAGGTTTAAATTCATTCCAATTCAAATGCAGATATAGGCTCCAGCTTCATCAGACAGAGAGATAGTGACCAAGTCATTAGTCAACCTTCATTCCAAAGACGTTTTCAATCTATTCATTTATAATTCAACTTGTTTGTAGACAAAAATCATCAAAGCAAAACTGTTTTAAATCTGGTCTTGTTATATATGGAAGTGTTCTTTTTGTGGCAAAAATAACGGGGAGAGGGAAAGCGTAATTAAAAAGCTGGTTTGACAAGACCCCACAGGAAGGCGTTTAATGATCAGATAAGACACGGAGTTCGTTAAGAACTCGATTGGACTGTGCAAGTAAAAGGTAATTGAAGCCAAAGATATAGGCAATGCTTCATGTCAAATATGGTTTTATAGCTCTCGCAAATGCTTATTGTAAGCCCTCAAATGCGAGTCAACTCTTCACCTGCTTTTTCCCTCCTAAACAACCTGGTCTCAGAGCATTTTGCATTATTCTGTACGTAAATCCGAGACACTCCATTTAGTATGATATGTTATGTTTCTCTGGTATGTATTAATCTGTGGTTGTCCATCACCCATTTTGTATTTGTTATGAATTACAATTCGCATAATATGTTAAGAATTTGCAAAACATACAATATGTTACAAATTTGCAAACAAATGATATGTTATGAATTTTAGCTAGGTGGCTAACGTTAGCTAACTAATGTTAGGTAGGCTAGGGGTTAGGGTTGAGTTTAGGGTTGAGGAAGTGTTAGCTAAAAGGGTTAGGGTTAGGGGAAGGGCTAACTAACATGCTAAGTAGTTGCGAAGTAGCAGAAAAGTAGTAAGTAGTTGAAAAGTTGCTAATCAGCTAAAATTGTTAAAGTTATCTGTGATGAGGTGGATTTACATGTACTATTCTACGTCTAGTCAATGAGAGGCTGTCCTAAACGGGAGAGACTCTATCATATCCTGTTTAATATTCAGGACTATGTATTGACACAGCCTTTTTGCTTGAATGAGAGTTGGGGACACCATGAAGCACATGGTTTAAAGAATGTGTCATGCCAGTTATGAATATCAGAGTATCTTTTAGAGTTAATTGGATGCTTTTGACATTCCTGGACCACTTATGCACATTATTGCAGCATTACAGTCATCACTGGGATGCTCAACATTACAAACACAGACAGACACCTGGTTCCAAGGGGAATTAGTAGGAAAAAAGTCACAGAAGTAGGCTGTATCTGAGGAATATATGCTGTACCCTAAAATTGACTTGAAAATGAATTAAAATAAGTTTGCAACATTGCAGTAACAAAGGTGTGACATGCTAGCACAGGAGGTTGGTGGCACCTTAATTAGGGAGGACGGGCTCATGGTAATGGCTGGAGCGGAATGGTATCAAATGCATCTAACACATGGTTTCAATGTGTTTGATGCCATTCCATTTCCTCTGTTCCAGCCATTATTATGATCCATTCTCCCCTCAGCAGCCTCCACTGCTTGCTAGATACCAGTGACTGCCTGGGTAGTTCAAGAACGTTTTTTCTTCAGTCTTTGAACATCTGTTTCAGTGTTTTGAGCCTCAATAAGTATCTGCTACAATTACTGTAGGACTTTTCCCAATTAACAGAATATTATGTCTATTATACTCCAATGGGGAACTAACTTGTACCACACTTGCAAGAGTGCTGTGCTGATTATGTCGTAAAATGACATGGATCTCAATACTCTTGGGTCCAATTTCCTCTGCCTAGCTGGCTCTTGAGGCTCTGAGAGGCTGTCTGAACAAATCAACAGAATGGTGCTTCATATCTGTTAATTGTGTAGAAGCTCCCTGTTCTTCATTGCACTTTATTTGTGAAACTAACATGTAGAACTATCTAAGAACAGAAGAACCATAAACAAGTGGCGAAAATGATATTTGATATTGCCTGATTACTGTAATGCATTTAACTTCCAAATAGAATTCTGAGTGTGTAATTTGAGTTCTTGCCTATTGGCTAGTATCTAGATTGCGGTTCTCTGGTTTATCAATAATACTGTTTTTATCGATCCATGTGAAAAAACTGCTACTTTTGCACCACCAGCAGAGTGTAGATATCAGTGGATGGAATCAGCCCTTCTTTGTTGCATTAGGACTTTTTGCTGTATTTTATTCTGGACCACTCTTAATATTTATGCATGAGTGGTGGAAATACCTTTCCCCTTACCCACCTCCCATTTTTGCCATTATTGGAGTGCCTATTCCATCACTGGAGGGAAGCAATTTCACTCACTGGCTCCCCCTCATTCCCATTCGACTGTAGAGAGAAGAGAGTGAGGAGGGAAAATAGCTTTATATTCCTGCTTTAAGTCCAAAGACCAAAAGTATCTCCTCCAGCTGAGAAGGAGGGAGGAGTTGAGAGCTTTCCAGGCAGCTTCTGCACAAAAGGCACAAATCACTGGAAATTGGGAGCAGCATTGCGGAGATGAGAAGAAGGTGATGAGGAAAAAGAGTGAAACAACATCTGAGCAACAGGGTATGTCTTTACAGATTTCCTAAGTGACTGATTGCTTCAGGAATTGAACTAGACCCCTGCACCTGCAACATGTTATTATCACACCTGTTCATCTGTTGATGAGAGACTAGTGTTGGATAATAAAGAGAAGAATTCTGTCGATCGAGAAATTAATGCGGCATTTTTTATTAAATCGTGATGTAAATAAATCAGTTGTATATCCCTAAAAAGTCAAATACAGTACATGCCTTTTGTTTGTTTGGTTTGCAAAGACTATTCAAGCCCGAGTACTGGACAGCTGTGTGTATCTGGAGCATCGGAAAATATATTATTTTTGTGTTTTGCCTGGAATTTATGACACCAATTCAACCAGAAAACCCATCATGATTTCTGTATGTAAAATGAATAGCCCGAAGCTTGACTAAAAAGACTGCCTTTTGGCTTGAACCGTATGTGTAGCCTTGGAACAGAGATCATCATGGTAACTGCCCCCACATCAGAATCAATCAGCCCTGGGTCTCTACCTAACGATGCCCAGGAGACCACTATCCAGAACAAAACAGGAAAGAGGAGGAAGAGCATGCTAAAACAATCATTGATGGAGATCACCGTAGCTTTCATGAGGAGGACAAAAGTCCACGGGCTGATGTTCGTCTTCTCCCCAGACAAGACCCTGACCCAGCGGGTCCTTTGGCTCCTGGCCTTCTTTGTGTGTGTGAGTCTCTTGTTCACCTGGTCTTGGAACCGCATCCTCTACCTGATGTCCTACCCGGCCGTCACCAGGATTAAGATGGAGTGGGCTCATAACATGTCCTTCCCGGCAGTGACCTTCTGCAACCATAACCTGTTCCGGGTGTCCAGTCTGACCAAGGATGACCTGTACCACTGTGGCTACTGGATGGACCTGATGCACCAGAACCACTCGGTTATGGAGAGGAGCCTGGCACTTCTGAGGGACAACCACAAGTACAACCTTCTCAGCCTGCTGGACTTCAACGGCTACACCCCGCCTCCTCGTTACCATGTCAACACCACCGAGATGATTGGCAGGCTGGGCCACCAACTGGAGGACATGTTGCTGGAATGCAGGTTCCGGGGGGAAAACTGTACTCGCCAGAACTTCACCACTGTATGTAAAGTAATATAGCCTAGAGATATCACGAAAGACGTCTGTGAAGGGTTGCTGATGTGCGTTTTGTGTACAAGGTATTAATAATTCATTCAATGGTGTGTTTGAATGATATTCACTCTTGCGGGTATTCTCTAGGCAGGATTGAAGACACTGACGTTTTAAGGCTAGCTACCGGTATCATGTCAGATGAATTTGTCTTGTCCTTTTCTTTTGTTTTGTTTTGCTTATACAAAATAATAGTTGTTCAGTGAATTGTAAGAATACAAAGAATACAGATACACCTAGTTTATAGGATGGTATTGATTGGGTAGAAATACTGTTCATTTTCTTTCCAACATAGATCACAGTTGCGCATTGTTTGCATGTTGGATGATTTTCGAAGCACAGTGGTACAGCATAACAAAGTCAACCCTCAAAAGTATCACGTTCACATTACCTCTCAAAACATGAACTTTAGTAAGTACTGTTCAAACCACTCCGCCTTTGTGTCCCTCTCTCTTAGCAGGGAAGAAGAATAAAGGCATCAATAATTCAAACATTATAAATGAGTACTAATGAAAGTTTCAGCATCTCAAATTAAACATCTGGACATTCTATTGACACTGTGCATCCCTTTCATGAGCTTATTCCCCAGAGAGGTGGATGACTCATCAGTCAAAATAAGAACCTGACTGCACTAGTCCATAACAGTCTGTTACCCTCAATAATGTTACCTCAAAGCTATTAGCAGTCTTCAAACAGATTGCTGTTCAATTTTACATGGAAAGAAAACGTCATTGTTAGTCACATTCAAAAGCTCACTAGACATAACCAATTTATCAACTGTATAAAATTTGAAAAAATATGAATAGACAACTTGGGACCTGTGTTTAAAGAGAGTTTACCCCAATTACAAAATTACAAATTGGTTGCCTTAACCTGTAAGCAGTCTATGAACAAGGTATGACGGCAATCCATGCATTGATTGCCGTCATACCTTGTCCATAGACTGCTTACAGAGTAAAGAAACCAATACTTAATTTTGTAATTTGGGTGAACTATCCCTTTAAGTAGCCGACAGACACAGAGATTTTTATCGTGTGTGTCATTTCAAGTTTTATCCGATTATATCAAATTCCATCTAAAGGAAGACTTTTGTCTTTAGGTGCCGTCTTTTGACAGTTTTGACAGAGATTTTCCACAAAGATTAGGTACTTCAATGTGAGGCATGCAAGGCTCGTTATAGGGATTTCATTATATTCAAGCTGCTGTTTTTATAAGGTTAAACCTAAAAGCGTTAGAATTCCATCTGACATTTTGGTTCTGGCAGGGGCCAGTTGCTCAGAGGGCCTCATTATGGACAGGAGGGGAGAGGAAACTGAAGCCCTGTCATGTCTGTCTGAGCCCATGTGGGTCTGAGGTGGGACATGGAAGACTGACTCTGATCTCTGGAGAGAGGCTTTGTTATGCTACCAGAGTCATCCCTCTCTCTAAAACTTTCACCGCAATAGATATTGAAAGGAAAATCTGCTGCCCACGCCATAGGATTCCTCCCTATGGGTTTCCTGTTTCTCTTCAAATGTATAGCTGTGGGACAAGAACATTGAGCCAGGAACAGCAATGGTGATTATTCCAGCAACAGGGCTTGTCTAGACCATGTTAATGTCTGTCAGTGGCTATTAAATACTGACATATTATGTCCCAGCTCAAACCAAATGGGAGTTGGCAGTGTAAAATGAGTGGTGGCCTTATCCATCATAAGGCCTTAGTAGTTAGATGAGACAAAATTCTCCCAACAAACGGGTGTACCTTGTACGTGGTAGTTGAAATAGCAAAACAAGAGCGGCAAGCAAGTCTCATCCCATGATCTTGGATGTACAATATTTCCATGTGTACAGATGTAGGATCTTCATTTGATCACTCTTATGTTGCTGAGAAGTTTCCTGCACCAGCTTTGTGATTTACATAAATTAACTGAAAACCCACACTTATCAACGGTATTGCACTTTTCATGTAGCTTACTTTTGGCCAGCAAATAGCCTAACCACCGATCAAGCAACATTATGGACTAAACGTTCAAATCCTGTTGTTGCGGGATCATTTTGCTGTGACATATATGTCAAATTAAGACCCGACATCTGTGTGTACACTGTATATGCCTATACCTTTGTGGTAAATCACTTTTCATTTCCTGTGGTTATTAAGATACATGTGGAGGATGACTGTATGACATACAGTAGTACATGCTTAGTGTAGATAAAACCCTCAGAGCACTCCATGGCCAATCAATTCCACCTCTGTGAAATTAAATCCCTTACGCAGCAAAATGGATCTAGAATTTAAAGGCCTTATTGCCTTTACCTATTTTAACTTTTAGTTTTAAGTTACAGCTCACCAGCCATGAGTGTCAGTTATGAAAAGCCAGATGCAGCATTCTAAGAAGCTCCTAAGGCTAACTTCTGCTCTGTTGGCAGACATGAGAGGAAAGTTGCCCATCTCGGAGAGAATTTGTAAAATTGAAGAAAGAAAATACATGAAACGTCAATGTAATTTGTGAGAGGTGCTAAAAGAGCACAGTGCTGTTATACTGGAAAATCAGCACAGTACATCTCTGAATCAGTCAAACTAGCTGGGTACAGCTGCAGGCAAAATATAGTGTGCACCAACAGTTAATATTAGATTACCATTAAGCTGCAATGGCATAAATTAATGCTTTCCTAGGGCCCATAATATAAGGCACTACCTAATATAAATTGCATTTGAACAACTTAATTTAGTGCTTGGTGGGATGGGAGAGGGTGGGTGGGCTTTGCCTATATCGCTTAACTAAAACGTTCTGTTTTAATGGAAAATAGGTTGAAAATAAGTCCTAAATAATTATCTAAATTACTCAGGGGGAATATAAAATGGGGCTGGGTAAAGATTACCAGTTGCTATGTTACCGGTGTTCATTTATTTATTCATTCATCAATCTATATAGCATCTTGTTTGGTTCAGTGTTTTCTCTGATAATTACCTCCGAAGCTTACCTGCCCAGCAACCTTATCCCCAACTGCAACGTGCAGTAAATTAGTCTTGACAGAGAGCAAGACAGAGAGAAACCATTACACAAAGTGACTGTGATGTTTACTCGCTATGTCAAAACAACGTTGTTACGTTGAATTAATGTCATGTACCTTCTTCTTCTTGCAGATTTACACGCGGTACGGGAAATGCTACACCTTCAACTCTGGCTTGGACGGCAACCCGTTGTTGACGACGTTAAAAGGCGGGACAGGAAATGGGCTGGAGATCATGCTAGACATTCAACAGGATGAATATTTACCTGTTTGGGGAGAGACAGGTGAGTACGCAGTCGTATGACTTCACTTAGTTAGAACCACAATAACTAATCTGTCCATTTTAATGCAGTAATGACTGGATTTTGGGCCATGGTAGAATGAACTTTGAAAATCAACCAGCCAACAGACATGCATTTAAGGTGCCTTCCTAGCACAGAATTTCACCTGGACAGTATTACAACAACAGATAATGCAGTTCAAACACTTATCCAACACAACATTTAATGTCTCCATCTTGGGAAAAAGGGTTCCTTCTTAACAGTGCATTTCAGCATTGGCTTTATCACAACAACAGATATCCAGTAAAAAAATAAAATAAACATCCCATTCCCAACACAACACTTAATGCCTTCAATCCGGTTAAGGAGAGGAGCAGAGGTTTCTGTTGTGACATTCTCTGGCCTGCTGTATGTATCCACAGACGAGACCTCGTACGAAGCAGGCATCAAGGTTCAGATCCACAGCCAGGACGAGCCTCCTTTCATTGACCAGCTGGGATTTGGTGTGGCCCCTGGTTTTCAAACTTTTGTGTCATGTCAGCAGCAACTGGTATCTAATGCTCAGCCTCTCGCACAAACACCTTTCCCTCCTTTCCTTCCTTCATCCTCTCGCTCTGCTTTTTGTCCGTGTTTTTATCCAAACCTCCAACCCTTCTTCCTCCTCTTGTCATTGGCTATACCTTCTGTGTCTCAGAGTCTGGAGCCAAATCAGTTGTGTTTACCATTCATGCATGGAATAACATGCAGCCAGGGCATTAGCTAAACCTGGACAAAAAACAGTCTAATGACTCTGAACTGAAGTAGTAACAATGTGGTATTCGCTACCAACTATGTATCCATCAATGGATACAGAGGGAAAGACGGATTGGATGTACCAAGCAGACACTGTCTATACATTTATTTACACTGTTATTGGTGGGCCAGAGCTAAAGTACCCCAGGCAGTGCACACACATCTCCGACAGCTCAAAAGTACATTTTCCATATAATGCTGCTGGCAATGACTGATCCCACTTAGGATGGGAGAAAAACAGTATAATATCGCTGAATGCTGCATAAATTGGATTCAGTGATGCGTAATAACACTATGTAGAGAGAAACAATAACATTCGGAAGACTTTGGTTTGCTTTTCACAAAATGCATGGAACCATAGCAAGTCGTTGTTAACTTTTTCTGTAAAAAGGAAAACCATTTCAGTGTGAACTTTACATTTTCTGGTGTAACAACAAAAAAAAGCAATGTAGCACAATCATCGTGGTTTTGCAAGAGAGGGCCAAAAAAATTATTAAGCTTGAATTACTAGCCGTGATTAAAGTGTAGTCAGAATTGGCTCCCAAGAGTAGCACTCATTCAGCAGAAGTTACACGTCTTCAGAGGCTCTCTCGCTTAAATCAACTCCACTCAGTATAAATACAAATCATGGATAATGGAGCATATCTGGTACATCTTATCAAACAGATGTTCTAAGGATTTCATTTACCTTGTGTGGATAAATTTCAGATGATATTGAAATTAGAGCTGAAAAAAGACTTAGCTATAGGCTACAGTGCCTGTAAGCACGGTCCTATTAGCCTGTATCTGATGGGCCCTGTGACCAGTCAAAATGGAGCAATATTCCCTAATAGGCATCAGCCAGTTGTCAGATACAAATATTAAAATAAGGCAATGTTAGGACCTCAAGTGTCATTTTCATACCGAACTGAACTGAAACGTCCCCCAGACGTCCGCTTTCCTCGTGTTCGCAATGGCCATCCTTTTTTTCAAATCCTTAGGTCATCTATTTCACTGTCCTGTCATTGTCACTAACTGTAACCATAGGGCAGGATTACAGCACCCTTGTCACACTGTACAGTACACAGATTCTGTCACGCCCTGACCTTAGAGCCTTTTTTATTCTCTATTTTTGTTAGGTCAGGGTGTGACTTGGGTGGGCATATCTAGGTTTCTATTTCTTTGTTGGCCTAGTATGGTTCCCAATCAGAGACAGCTGTTTATCGTTGTCTCTGATTGGGGATCATACTTAGGCAGCCCTTTTTCCCACCTGTGATTGTGGGATCTTGTTTGTGTGTAGTTGCTTTCTGCACTGCATATAGCTTTACGTTCATTTTTGTATTTTGTTGTTTATCCGGTGTCATTTTTATTAAAAGTAAAATGTACGCCTACCACGCTGCACCTTAGTCCAGTTCTTCAGACGATCGTAACAGATTCCAGATTATGTCAGTGAATGTCAAACACCAATTTCCTTGATCAAACATTAAAATAATGGAGCCTTGTAGACTTAAAAAAAATGATAATCCTGAATCTCAAATAGCTAATTGGCTAATGCTATGGGTAATTAACAGACCCTCTTAGCAGAGTCCTTTCCCTGTAATCAGTGGAGAGAGAGAGAAGTAATAACGTTCGGGGTATGCGCCCAACAATTCCCTGGACTTCATTAATAGAACAGGGAGGTACAGTACATGCCCATAATACCCACATTGATTTTCACATCAAAACATGTCATGAAAATGAGTAATCATTTTAAGACGATAAAAAATACTGTAGCATCACACTGTTGAGGAAAACTCGTTCCAAGGAACAGGCAGAGCTCATTATTCCGTTTTCTAAGAGTTTATTCAAGCAATTGCAGGGAAGCTCACACTCAGGATGAAACTGGAGAGGAACTTAACTATTACAGATGAATTATATTTCATCTACACAAAGAGCTGTTTACCCTTCCTAGGGGAGGCAAGCTTACATGAGAGATAAGGGGTACTTGGCTCCAATTTCTTAAAGCATTGTACAAACAAGAACAGGTTCTAACCAGTTTTCACAGCCTATGTGTCTAAGATTGGGGAGTGATAAGATCTTTAGAGCTTAAAGAGATATAACAAGAATTCAGCCTTTGCTGGGCCTTTAGACAAGGAGCCAGTAACAAATCACTATTTTGTGCGGTGTATGAAGAGGGTACTGGACATGAAAATGACCAGTGATATAGGACAGATAGTGTTATTCAACTCAAGCATTTACATAGCATTAGACTGCAACAGACCATTTTTCCCCAGCAACACACACTATCAAATATATTGCAATAACATGCCACTCAGCCTGCAGCTTATGAAATCCTGTGATTATAACTTGAAACAGTGACAGGAAGTTGAAATACAGCTGTGATCTACAGACAGATATTTCCTTTGGCAACCACTTTATTGTGAAGGACCTCAAAGTGTCATTGGACTCACAATGTCATGTTTTATAGACTCATTGAAGATACACATCTTATTAACTGTACAAGTCACAACTTTAGTTTCTCTTCAGAGTTAGTGAAAACTCAGGGTTCAGGGTTTATGTAACTTTTCCGGCTGACTGAGTTACATAATGTAATTATCAGGATTATAAATAATTACCTGAAAAATATTTGAATACATGGAAAATTACACCTTGACCTACAAGTTATTCAGCAAGTTATTTTATCCCAAAGAAGATTTTCTATCAAGGGGCTCTTCAAAACACCTCTCTCCAGATTCTAAAGAATAACATGAGGTTATCGATGCAGTGCATCTCTAAAACAGACAATTGGACATCACAATAAAAACAACTCTGTATTCAACCGACTTTCCTTCTAAAAATAGCTGTTATTTGCAGTTGATATGAAATTCATCTCCTCTAATGACTAGAGCAATTCATTGACATGAATTGAACTGAATTGATTATTGTGCCATATAAATCTGAACGGATTCAACTATCATACCAGTATTACCATCTCAAATCAATCCAAATTCTTTGATACATTTTTTTAACCCCGTATCCTTCGACTCTTTAAAGATTTTAAAGCCCTTTTCAGAGGAACTGGTGAATACATGACTTATCATACTTCCCTTCACCAGAACCACCCATATCTACCTCACTACAACCACATGATACAAACATGTAACCCCCTCCCAATCTCAGTGGAAGACAAATCTGACCTAAAGCCAGTCTTTAAAGGACACATTAATTATACACCAACAAAACATAGAATCACTTGGTGTTGAAATTTGGAACAATATGTTTACAAACATGTTCACCAATCAAGCTTTCAGTGGGTATGATCAATTATTGCAAGATGGCTGAATGACAAGAAATCAACGTTTCTGAACTAATTTGGGCTGGTGTCCTCAGATCTGGGCACTGCTGTTTTGGGGCTCAGTAAGATGAACACCTATAGGCTGGATGGCTGGCTGACTGCTTATATTCGGGGTCCAAACCAAGGGCTTTGACGGATGTTGTCCTATTCGTTAATGCATCGCTGTTACTGCTCTCTGTTGGTGGTGACGTGTTTACTGGTCCCTCCCCCAGATGAGACGTCCTATGAGGCCGGAGTAAAGGTTCAGATTCACACACAGTCAGAGCCTCCTTTCCCCCACCAGCTGGGCTTTGGGGTCGCCCCCGGCTTCCAAACGTTTGTTTCCTCCCAAGAGCAGCGGGTAGCGTACCGTATGTCTGTCCGGGTATGCTGCATGTATGCCACAAGCTAAGAGCCACCCAATTACATTCCCCCTTCAAGTCTTCATGACGGAATGGACCAATCATCTCCCTCCATGTGGCTGTAGTGACTACATTTCAATGTCTGTCCCTTCCTGGTTCATCTCTGTCTTCTGTCTCATTATAACTACCAATACTATGGATTAGGAACACATAATACTATCCTTTCCACTTCAGCTAACACGGCCAGCAGTCATTATCCATTCTTTGTCTTCATACAAGCTGTTTTATATGGTGCAACCAGTATTATTGTGCAGTTGTTTTGTTTGTTTTGTTGTTCAGGGCTTTGCATTTGAATGTTTCATACTGCTAGGATACTCTTCATCTGCTTAATGTCTCCTAATGGCCAATGTTGTGTTTAATGTGGTTTATTACCCTTTTAGAGTAAAGTTCTATCCGTCTAGAGGATCTGATATTTCCTCTGGGTTTTTATTTCTTAAGGGGACAATGGTTATGAGAGCCTGTAGGCTTAATGAAGACTTCAAGTTTTACATATTAAGTCACTTCAAGACTTATGCCGGGCGTTCACATCTTTCAAAATCCAAACATAAGGATCGACGCTGGTAGAGACCGGTACAGGGAGTGAACATTTAATAGCAACGGACATGGAACAGGACAGGACAGCGTCGTGACATGAACACATAACGACATTAATGCAGACACAGGGAACAAACGGTGGAGCAGACAGAAATGGAAAAGGCAATCAACAAAGGGAAGGAGTCCAGTGAGCGCTAATGCGCGTAATGATGGTGACAGGTGTGCGTAATGAAGGGCAGCCTGGCGCCAGAGAGCGCCAGAGAGGGAGAGCAGGTGTGACAGAACACCCCCCCCCCAGGAGCGCCACCTGCCATCCCACCTGGGTGAGCCTGACGGGTCGGCTGAGGCACGGGCGCTGGACAAACAGGCTGGAGCGTAGAAGCCCGATCCCGCTGAGGCATGGGAGCCTGATGAACCGGCTGAGGCGTGGGAGCCTATGGGCCGGTTGAAGCATGACATGGGGTGGGTGCCTGCCGAGCCCACCGAGGCAGGAAGACCTCTCGAGAGAGCTAAGGCGTGGAAACCCGATAAGCTAACTGAGGCACCCCCGGTTCCCTCGGCGACGGCACCTGGACAAGACGTCACCAACCAAAAACAAAAACTCCCTGATGCTTATTTTAGTGGTGTCAGCATTCTGTAAGGATCGACGCTGGTAGAGATGAGAAGCATGTACAGGGAGTGAACATTTAATAGCAACAGACATGGAACAGGACAGGACAGCTTCTGGACAAGAACACATAACGACATTAATGCTGACACAAGGAACAAACGGTGGAGCAGACAGAAATGGGGAAGGCAATCAACAAAGTGAAGGAGTCCAGTGAGCGCTAATGCGCGTAATGATGGTGACAGGTGTGCGTAATGAAGGGCAGCCTGGCTCCCTCGAGCGCCAGAGAGGGAGAGCGGGAGCAGGCATGACAGAGCTTCTCACATTAAACAACCGTCCTTCCTGTCGTTTTTTGTCTTGCACACATAATGGTGCAGTCTCATAAACGTTTTCAGTCAGACATTCACGCTTGCCATACAGTTGAAATATCTAGGCAATAAATTTTGAATTGAATAACATTACTTGTGAACTTCAGAGCTGTAATGAGGAGACACTTTGGCTTTGGTTAAAGGCAAGTATAAATGCATACTAGTAGTAGTCATCGCTCCTGCTTGAGAATCTACACATTCTGGGTGATGCAATACAATGTCATCATCTCACTGGCTTCTTCTCTGGCGAGCTCTCATTGGCTATTGCTGATCACCGTTCTCAAAACTTGTCATTGCCACATCGTTTAGTGTGCAAACCACTAAGTTGGCAAGACAAAAAACTACAGGGAAGACAGTCGTTTAATGTGAGGCTCAACAATGTTCGAATTTTGAAAGCCATGTAGCACATCTGGCATTAGTTGTTGTTGGGTTGGTATCCAGGTCAATTATGCCAGATTTTTTTGTACCGCTGATCAGCTTTTTTCTGTTGCAGTACTGTTTGTTGAATGCACAAATTGACTGTTGAAGAAAATGTGTCACTTTGACTAGAAAAGTAGCTAGTATTTCTGGAAGTCTTAACAATGAATTTTTTAAAAGTAGATTCGTAGTACTGTTAGACTTTCAAAATGTTGAGTGAAGTTTTCTGTACTGTTTGTACCATATCACACTGTAAATAGTTTATCAGGGAAAGTACCCCATGCAACATAATTTGAATAACATTGTGGTTTTTGTTACCATACAGTACATCATAATCAGCTGCGTTCATTCCTAAAATGTAGGAAGTCAAGGTTTGCATAAAGTCTGCCAAGACAACAATTCTATTGTATTCATCTAAAAACCTCATAAACATACTACATACTGTATCCAGTAGAACATTCCCTGTGAAGTATTTAAAACAATAATTCCCCATTATTTGTGGTGTCCAGTCTGAAGTTACATATTTACAGATTATATTTGCGCTGTCTCCATACCCCCCATGGTACTCTGCTTTCCTTTCAGCACTAGACCTGACTTGCATCAGTGATTTACTGCATGGTGTCTGCTTGCTGCTTTCTGTGAGCTGTGTTTACCAGCTACACCGTCGTCTGAGTGGAATAATCTTGTAGATGTGAACAGCATCCAAAAAACATCTATTTATTTCATTACGTTCCCTTATTAAATGTTTGATTCGTTTCTGTTTGTTTTTTGGCTGCTTGTGTGCAGTTTAAATGTTGGGTTTCCCGCTGGGCTGGGATTGACTAGCTGTTATTGACAATGGTTCCTATACTGTGCCAACATACTGAGGGGAAACCTGTGCTCTGTTCTTTCCCAGCTTCAGTATCTCCCTCCCCCTTGGGGAGACTGCAAGTCCACTCCCATCGACTCTGAGTTCTTCTCCACGTACAGCATCACAGCCTGCCGTATCGACTGTGAGACACGCTACCTGGTGGAGAACTGTAACTGCAGGATGGTCCACATGCCGGGTACTCACACACATTGGCTTCACCATCATATAGTTCATCAATGGAATAGGATGAATAATGTTGTTGTTGTTCTGCATGGGAATATGTAATGACGTTAATGGGATGAAGTTCACATTTTTATTTTACCCCCCCACTGCCCTCTCTCTCTCTCTCTCTCTCTCTCTCATTGAATAGGGACCTCAATGGTATGCACACCCGAGCAGTACAAAGACTGTGCAGACCCAGCTTTAGGTAAGGCAGACAATGGTCATGATATCTATATTAGAAATATGAACTTGTTATTAGTAGATACACCACACAACATTTTTATGAAAGCCCTGAAGCACAATGCAAAAAATGAGAAATACTTACTCTTGGAATTATCTCGTGTGAACGACTTAGTATCTCGTGTGAACGACTTTGTATCTCGTGTGAACCACTTAGTATCTCGTGTGAAAAAAAATATGTTGTTCTGCCCCTGAGCAAGGCGGTTAACCCATTGTTCCCTGGGCGCCGAAGACGTGGATGTTGATTAGGGCAGTCTCTGATTCAGAGGGGTTGGGTTAAATGCGGAAGACACATTTCAGTTGAAGGCATTCAGTTGTACAATGGATGGAATCAGTGAAGGAATGGCTGCAGCAACCACTACATGGCCTGACAAGCTACATAACAAATGAGGCCTAATTAGATAAAATAACAATGACGTCATTCAAACTAGATAATAAGTCACTCAAATGACATAGTATCTCGCTTGAATGACTCAGTATCTCGTTTGAAAGACGTTTGAACAACTTTTTTAACTAAGTTGTTTCAATACGATACTAAGTCATTTGAACGAGACACTAAGTCGTTCAAATGAGTATACTAAGTTGTTCAAACAAGTCTAAGTATTTTTTTTAAATGCTGCCTTTGGCGTCAGGGCTTCTGTAACATTTTAGTTTATATATTAGTAAGTAAGCTTTTATACAATTTTGAAATAAGGAACTGCTGAAAAGCAAAGGTTGTTTTTGCAGCAGCTTTTGAATTGCACTACTTTTCAAATAAAATAAATAATATTCTATTGGTCACATACACATGGTTAGCAGATGTTAATGCGAGTGTAGCGAAATGCTTGTACTTATAGTTCCGATAGTGCAGTAATATCTAACAAGTAATCAAACAATTTCCCAACAACTACCTAATACACAAAAATCTAAAGGGGTGAATGAGAAAATGCACATATAAATATATGGATGAGCGATGACCAAGAGGCATAAGCAAGGTGCAATAGATGGTATAAAATACAGTATATACATATGATATGAGTAATGTAAGATATGTAAACATTATTAAAGTGCCATTATTTATAGTGGCATTGTTTAAAGTGACTAGTGATCCATTTATTAAAGTGGCCAGTGATTGGGTCTCAATGTAGGCAGCAGCCTCTCTGAGTTAGTGATTGCTGTTAAGCAGTCTGATGGCCTTGAGATAGAAGCTGTTTTTCAGGCTCTCGGTCCCAGCTTTGGTGCACCTGTACTGACCTCGCCTTCTGGAAGGTAGCGGTGTGAACAGGCAGTGGCTTGGGTGGTTGATGTCCTTGATGATCTTTTTGGCCTACCTGTGACATTAGGTGCCGTAGGTGTCATAGAGGGCACGTAGTTTGCCTCCAGTGATGCGTTGTGCAGACCGCACTACCCTCTGGAGAGCAATGCGTTTGACGGTGATACAGTTGCCGTACCAGGCTGTGATACAGCCCGACAGGATGCTCTCGATTGTGCATATGTAAAAGTTTGTCAGGGTTTTGGGTGACAAGCCAAATTTCTTCAGCCTCCCTGCCCTCACCTCCTCCCTGTAGGCTCTCGTCATTGTTGGTAATCAAGCCCACTACTGTTGTGTTGTCTGCAAACTTGATGATTGAGTTGGAGGCATGCATGGCCACGCAGTGGTGGGTGAACAGGGAGTACAGGACGGGGCTGAGCACGCACCCTTGTGGGGCCCCAGTGATGAGGATCAGCGGAGTGGAGATGCTGTTTCCTACCTTCACCACCTGGGGGCGACCCGTCAGAAAGTCCAGGACCCAATAGCACAGGGCGTGGTTGAGACCCAGGGCCTCCAGCTTGATAATGAGCTTGGAGGGTACTATTGTGTTCAATGCTGAGCTGTAGTCAATGAACAGCATTCTTACCTCTTGTCCAGATGGGATCGGGCAGTGTGACGGCGATTTCATTGTCTGTGGACCTGTTGGGGCGGTATGCAAACTGAAGTGGGCCTAGGGTGGCCGGTATGGTAGAGGTGATATGACCCTTGACTAGTCTCTCAGAGCACTTCATGATGACAGAAGTGAGTGCTATGGGGCAGTAGTCATTTAGTTCAGTTATCTTTGCCTTCTTGGGTACAGGAACAATGGTGGCCATCTTGAAGCATGTGGGGACAGCTGACTGGGTGAATTGTTTCCAGTAGGCTATATTCTTATCACCTTTTTGAAAACATAGACTCCCGTTCAATTGTCATCCTCCACAGACTTCTTGGTAGAAAAGGACAATGACTACTGTGTGTGTGAGACACCATGCAACATGATACGCTATGGCAAGGAGCTGTCCATGGTGAAAATACCCAGTAAAGCCTCTGCCAAATATCTGGCCAAGAAATTCAACAAAACTGAGCAATACATCGGGTAAGTACCTGGATAGTTAAAGTGAGTTAACATAAGCAATGTAGGGATCATACGTTTGCATTTTCATTTTAAAAAATCGATCATAAATGAAGCATGATTTTGTTATCCACAGTTCACATTACGATTGAAAAGTAGTGCAAAATGTCTCCGAATTGATAAACGAAATCAATCATTTGTATCTCTAAGATGTACATTACAGTGTAACACCTTTTGTATATGTTTTTTTTTGTCCCTAGAGAAAACGTACTAGTCCTGGACATCTTCTTTGAGGCGTTGAATTATGAGAAGATCGAGCAGAAGAAAGCGTATGAAATTGCAGGGTTGCTTGGTGAGAGATTCTTTTCCCCCACCAGGCTCATTATTTGTTTTAACAGACAGAGAGGAAACGTACTAGACCTAAAACTCAAATCCTCAGGAAGCACTACATGATGTCCCATTGTGTGATCATGTCTGCTGGGCTAAACTCCTTTTGAGGCGATTTTCTTTTTAACCTTTTCTTTTAAAGTCTTGGCTGAATGTATTTTTATATTGTACTTGAAAAGAGCACTCAGTCAGGAGAGGCAGATAAAAAGCAACTTCTGGGTGGACAGTTCACAGTCTCACAGTTCCGCTCAGCTGGCTGAGATACTAAGAGTTAAAGTAAATGTTTCAAGAATGGTTTTAGGCACTATGTTATTACCTGACCGCCTGTATTTTTGCCTGTCCATGTCTGTTCATCTGTCATCCTCTTTTCAGGTGACATCGGAGGGCAGATGGGTCTGTTCATTGGAGCCAGTGTTTTAACGATACTGGAAATATTCGACTACTTATATGAGGTCAAGTGGAAGCACTCACATTTGTTTAATCACCTACAAGTATTCTCAAGTAGTACTGTAGAGTTAAGGATGATGAATTATCTGAATTGAATCAAAAATAAGATAAGCCCTTCTAATGATATTGTCTGTCTATATGGGTTGAAGTGTTTGCATGTGTTTGGATTGTTGTGATGTTAACGAGATGTTCTTTTATTTAGGTATTTAAGGATAAGGTTTTGGGTTACTTCATGCGCAAGAAGCGACCACAGCGTTGTCCGAGCGACAATCTGGTAATTTGAGTCTCCCACAATGCACTGGTTTGTAGATCTGCACTGCACTACAAACAAAATAACGCAATGTAACGTGTCAGAAACTCAAGCCTTTTTCATGACGTCAATGACAGAGGTGGAACGCTAATCAAAGTGAGCACTTTTTCCTTAATTATATACAGTATGTGCCCAAAGCCTGGTTCCAAGGTAGTGAAAAAGCCCTGGGTTTCTGTTTCTGCATGAGTTGTCTGCATGCACGGTTGCTTCAATCTTGGAGTTTTCCCCATAAACTGATGTGGAGGAAAAGGTGAGGGAAAAGATGTCCTGGCCCCACTCCTGAGATAACTGCAGCTACATGTACCAAGAAGGTATTTTCCCTACTGATATTCATTTTTAAAACTCTCTATTTTGATAAGACTGAACGGACAGGAAAGCTTTAAAATACACTTTTGTTGTTGAGAGGAAGTTAAGCCTATCAAAATGATAGATTTGGACACTTAGACATCGTTTGACTTTTAGTCATTTAAACAGTTGAAAAAGCAAGATGTGTTTGATAATTATATTCATAGATGTGGTTCTGTATTTTTGTTTATTTGTTCAAATAAAAGGATATGTCAGGTTAATTCAGAGCATTCTATGTGACAAAGGATAGAGAAAAGTAAAATTGTTCAACTGGATGTACCCTATGAAAGATCCACTCTAGGCATTGAATCCTGTCATTATATACACATTGTGTGAGCACTATGGCTGCGTTACACAGCCAGCCCTATTCTGAATGTTTTGTCTTTTGACCAATCAGATCAGCTTGGAAAAGATCTGATGTTATTGGTCAAAAGACCAATTATTGAAGAAAATCTAAAAAGATCAGAATTGGGCTGCCTGTCAAAATATCAGCTTGATCGTGATGGAACCCAATTTTCCAATCCAAGATGGCATAGCAGATAGCAGTCAGACGTCCTTTGTCCTCGTCTTGTCATGTCCCGTGTATATATATATTTACATATTTTCTTCGCATATCTTTTTATATATTTTTTTCTAAAAACTCAACTTCAAAACACTCTCCTGCAACCCGCCTCACCAATTTAAAAAAAGTATTATTTACCTCAAATCTGAAATCCACAACAGAAGCTAGCCAGAAGTTAGCCAAAAGTTAGCCAGTTCACTAGCTAATGTTAGAATTCAGCTAACCACAGTTGGCGGTCATCAGCTATCCCTTAGCTCGAAAAGCTATCGCCAGTTTTGTACAACGCGACTCAGACCAGAGCATACGGACCTATTTTCTCTCCATATCCCCGGATTTCTACAGCAAGCTCTGGACATTTACACCTGGATCTTGCAGCTAGCTAGTTGCTATCCGAGTGACTATTGGCTAACGTTGGTCCCAGAGCTAACATCAATTATTCCGGAGCTAGCCAGCTGAACAGTTCCATCAGCCACTCCTGGGCTACAATCACCTATCCGGACCCGTTTTACTGCCGATGCGGAGCCCCATCGGGCCTTCACGACTGGACTACCGACGTTATCTGCCCGAGGGAGTTATCCAACTGGCCCCTCCGTCGCGACGTAACCTAAACGCCCATCTGTGGCCAGCTAATCGTTAGCTGTCTTATCGGCTGCTATCGGAATAGGTCTATCGGCCAATTTTCTTGGGCCACTATAACTATAACTATTTAGCCAATTGGATTGGTCCCCTCTACCACACGTAACCCCACTAATCTACCGACGGAAACGCACGAGGTGGCTAATAACAGACCATCTTCTGCCAACTTGCTACCCATGGCCCGGCTAGCTGTCTGAATCGCCGTGACCGCAACCAACCTCAATACTCACTGGACCCTTTTGATCACTTGGCTAAGCATGCCTCTCCTTAATGTCAATATGCCTTGTCCATTGCTGTTCTGGTTAGTGTTTATTGGCTTATTTCACTGTAGAGCCTCTAGCCCTGCTCATTATACCTTATCCAACCTCTCAGTTCCACCACCCACACATGCAATGACATCACCCGGTTTCAATGATGTTTCTAGAGACAATATATCTCTCATCATCACTCAATGCCTAGGTTTACCTCCACTGTATTCACATCCCACCATACCTTTGTCTGTACATTATACCTTGAAGCTATTTTATCGCCCCCAGAAACCTGCTCCTTTTACTCTCTGTTCCGGACGTCCTAGATGACCAATTCTCATAGCTTTAACCGTACCCTTACCCTAGCCCTCCTCTGTTCCTCTGGCGATGTAGACGTGAATCCAGGCCCTGCAGTGCCAAGCTCCACTCCTATTCCCCAGGCGCTCTCTTTTGATGACTTCTGTAACCGTAATAGCCTTGGTTTCATGCATGTTAACATTAGAAGCCTCCTCCCTAAGTTTGTTTTATTCACTGCTTTAGCACACTTTGCCAACCCGGATGTCCTAGCCGTGTCTGAATCCTGGCTTAGAAAGACCACCAAAAACTCTGAAATCTCCATCCCTAACTACAACATTTTCAGACAAGATAGAACGGCCAAAGGGGGCGGTGTTGCAATCTACTGCAGAGATAGCCTGCAGAGTTCTGTTCTACTATCCAGGTCTGTACCCAAACAATATGAAATTCTTCTTTTAAAAATCCACCTCTCTAAGAACAATTCTCTCACCGTTGCCGCCTGCTATAGACCACCCTCTGCCCCCAGCTGTGCTCTGGACACCATATGTGAACTGATTGCCCCCCATCTATCTTCAGAGCTTGTGCTGCTAGGTGACCTAAACTGGGACATGCTTAACACCCCAGCCATCCTACAATCTAAGCTTGATGCCCTCAATCTCACACAAATTATCAATGAACCTACCAGGTACCACCCCAAAGCCGTAAACACGGGCACCCTCATAGATATCATCCTAACCAACTTGCCCTCTAAATACACCTCTGCTGTTTTCAACCAAGATCTCAGCGATCACTGCCTCATTGCCTGCATCCGTAATTGGTCAGCGGTCAAACAACCTCCACTAATGACTGTCAAACGCTCCCTGAAACACTTTAGCGAGCAGGCCTTTCTAATCGACCAGGCCCGGGTATCCTGGAAGGATATTGACCTCATCCCTTCAGTAGAGGATGCCTGGTTATTTTTTTTAAATGCCTTCCTCACCATCTTAAATAAGCATGCCCCATTCAAGAAATGTAGAACCAGGAACAAATATAGCCCTTGGTTCTCTCCAGACCTGACTGCCCTTAACCAACACAAAAACATCCTGTGGCATTCTGCATTAGCATCAAACAGCCCCCGTGATATGCAACTTTTCAGGGAAGTTAGAAACCAATATACACAGGCAGTTAGAAAAGCCAAGGCTAGCTTTTTCAAGCAGAAATTTGCTTCCTGCAACACAAACTCAAAAAAGTTCTGGGACACTGTAAAGTCCATGGAGAATAAGAGCACCTCCTCCCAGCTGCCCACTGCACTGAGGATAGGAAACTCTGTCACCACTGATAAATCCACTATAATTGAGAATTTCAATTAGCATTTTTCTACGGCTGGCCATGCTTTCCACCTGGCTACCCCTACCCCGGTCAACAGCACTGCACCCCCCACAGCAACTCGCCCAAGCCTTCCCCATTTCTCCTTCTCCCAAATCCAGTCAGCTGATGTTCTGAAAGAGCTGCAAAATCTGGACCCCTACAAATCAGACGGGCTAGACAATCTGGACCCTTTCTTTCTAAAATGATCTGCCGAAATTGTTGCAACCCCTATTACTAGCCTGTTCAACCTCTCTTTCGTGTCATCTGAGATTCCCAAATATTGGAAAGCAGCTGCGGTCATCCCCCTCTTTTAAGGGGGGGACACTCTTGACCCAAACTGCTACCCTGCCTCTCTAAAGTCTTCAAAAGTCAAGTCAACAAACAGATTACCGACCATTTCGAATCCCACCGCACCTTCTCCGCTACGCAATCTGGTTTCAGAGCTGGTCATGGGTGCACCTCAGCCACGCTCAAGGTCCTAAATGATATCTTAACTGCCATCAATAAGAAACAATACTGTGCAGCCGTATTCATTGACCTGGCCAAGGCTTTTGACTCTGTCAATCACCACATCCTCATCGGCAAACTCAACAGCCTTGGTTTCTCAAATGATTGCCTCGCCTGGTTCACCAACTACTTCTCTGATAGAGTTCAATGTGTTAAATCGGAGGGCCTGTTGTCTGGGCCTCTGGCAGTCTCTATGGGGGTGCCACAGGGTTCAATTCTTGGGCTGACTCTTTTCTCTGTATACATCAATGATGTCGCTCTTGCTGCTGGTGAGTCTCTGATCCACCTCTACGCAGACGACACCATTCTGTATACTTCTGGCCCCTCTTTGGACACTGTGTTAACTACCCTCCAGATGAGCTTCAATGCCATACAACTCTCCTTCCGTGGCCTCCAACTGCTCTTAAATACAAGTAAAACTAAATGTATGCTCTTCAACCGATCGCTGCCTGCACCTGCCCGCCCGTCCAGCATCACTACTCTGGACGGTTCTGACTTAGAATATATGGACAACTACAAATACCTAGGTGGCTGGTTAGACTGTAAACTCTCCTTCCAGACTCACATCAAACATCTCCAATCCAAAGTTAAATCTAGAATTGGCTTCCTATTTCGCAACAAAGCATCTTTCACTCATGCTGCCAAACATACCCTCGTAAAACTGACCATCCTACCGATCCTCGACTTCGGCGATGCCATTTACAAAATAGCCTCCAATACCCTACTCAATAAATTGAATGCAGTCTATCACAGTGCCATCCGTTTTGTCACCAAAGACCCATATACTACCCACCACTGCGACCTGTACGCTCTCGTTGGCTGGCCCTCGCGTCATACTCGTCGCCAAACCCACTGACTCCAGTTCATCTACAAGACTCTGCTAGGTAAGATAAGTTCCCCCTTATCTCAGCTCGCTGGTCACCATAGCAGCACCCACCTGTAGCACGCGCTCCAGCAGGTATATCTCTCTGGTCACCCCCAAAGCCAATTCCTCCTTCGGCCACCTCTCCTTCCAGTTCTCTGCTGCCAATGACTGGAACGAACTACAAAAATCTCTAAAACTGGAAACACTTATCTCTCTCACTAGCTTTAAGCACCAGCTGTCAGAGCAGCTCACAGATTACGGCACCTGTACATCTATAATTTAGCCCAAACAACTACCTCTACCCCTACGGTATTTATTTATTTATTTTGCTCCTTTGCACCCCATTATTTCTATTTCTACTTTGCACTTTCTTCCACTGCAAATCTACCATTCCAGTGTTTTTCTTGCTATATTGTATTTACTTCGCCACCATGGCCTTTTTTGCCTTTACCTCCCTTATCTCACCTCATTTGCTCACATTGTACATAGACTTATTTTTCTACTGTATTATTGACTGTATGTTTGTTTTACTCCATGTGTAACTCTATGTTGTTGTATGTGTCAAACTGCTTGCTTTATCTTGGCCAGGTCGCAATTGTAAATGAGAACTTTTTCTCAACTTGCCTACCTGGTTAAATAAAGGTGAAAATAAATAAATACAAAAAAAAACATAATATCTGAACAGTTAAATGGATCCCTGGTTCCATGCCTGTTGCCTTGTTTCATAGTAAATCAACAGAGTAGAGTTTAAAAAATACCTTTGTGGCATTTCACATCAAGTTTTTCCTCAGGCTTTAGATGGTTTTAATCAGCAGGAGCCAACAATGTTATATTACATACCCTGACTGGAGGCACATACTGCAACATGAAACAAGAACATGGAGCTTTAGGTGGACGTAATGCTGTGTTTCACTACCACATATAGTTTCTCCACCCATGTCATAAAATCATCCATTATTGAAGGCTTTCTTCGCATTAAAACATAATGATAAGCCATTTGTGATACCTTTGACTCTCATGTTCTCCAATCCTCTCCTTTTCTGCCAACTCCATTCACCTTCTCTCCTCTATAACCACCCAATGAGTCAATCTATATTAGATAAAGTGCTAAATGATAACAGTATGAGACAGTGCAACCTACTGTATGCTAAAATAAGTCATGCACATGAGTGTTAAATGTAGTGGTATAATAGTCCTAGGACTACTTACTTTACATAGTACATTAGATGTACTAAAATGAAGAGAGCAAATAGCAACCATTTTCATAATAAGATACACTATGTTTGTGATTTATATTATTGAATGATGAATGTCTACCCTTTTTTAAGCATTACAAAACATACATGGCAGAGACTAGCAATGGTACCTTGCTTTCTCAAATTGATCTGATTTTTGAAACTTTTATTGAAATCAAATGGCTGAACGGAGGTAGCTCTCTGTGACCTTTAAGTATTAGTGTGCAGGGTTGTTGTCTATATTCAATCGATTACACAGGGCTGTAGGTCTAGCCGTTTTGCACAGACAAACGTGCTTGGAGCCAATTGTTTTACTTATCAGCTCTGCATTTGATTTTTTTGGGGTCACCCTCATCTTTCTTTTTTCATCATGTCTATTCCAGGAGTTTCCAGAGAACCCAACCAGCCCTGGTGTCACGCCTAATCATGCCCCCAGGTAGCAAACCCCATTCATAATAGATCCTCCCTCCCATACTGTCCTTCTTTTTCAGACATTCTGGGATCCATTTCATACATTTCCTTTCTGGTTAACAAGATGTTGGTTCACCTAAAGCTGGTTTGGTGGTTGATTTTGTAGAGATACAAGTAGTGATCACTTTATAAATGTGCTTTTCCAACACAGCAATAGGTCAATGATATTATAGCCAATGTAATGCATTTTCCTCTGTAGATACCATTTTGAAATCAATGACTCTCAATGCCACAAATCAATTTGCCTTCCGAGATTATTATCGGTTTATTATAAAGAATGAGTTGGTTGGATTCTACATCTGTTAAGAAAGTTTGGGACTTTGCTAGTCAGCAATACAGTCTTGCTTCTTTTTGTTTCTGAAGATGCTTTCCTTCCCTTAGGATAAAATGCAGTTTCCTGAGAAAAATATAAATGTATAAATACAGAATTTGTTGTAGATAGTACAATAAAAGCTGATCCGCAGGGATCATCGATATTATTTCCTACTAGCTTTTCTGCAGGACCGAGGTCCATTTTAGGGGACCATTTGAACTGGAACCTGTGCCCAATAACATCACTAGATGCATTCCTTAGTGATGCTATCACAGGTCTGCATGCAATGCAGTTTGCACCAAATGAAATGGTTGTTCATCTGCCTGGAATAGCTATCCACATCTTTGGCTAATGCTTCTTTTGAACCCACATAACAGCAATATATTAACTGAAACAACCGCAGTTGCACTAAACGTATGCAAACATAATGTGTGTCAATGACCATGTACAAATGAAGATACTAATATCGAGACAAGGACTGAAAAAAACTGTTTTCTTTTGTCTTTCCCTCCTTCGCCCATACCATACCCCTCTTATCTTTCTCTCATATTCTTTCATCTCTCTACCCATACCGTGAAACATTACTGACCTATTGTAACTGTCCCCTGCACTACCACTTCAATCACTTTTCTTTATACGTTATCTCATTTGTATTGAATTATTCTCTCAATGTGTACACTATGCTTTCAACCATCTTCCTGTCTGATGCATCAACGATGGTTAACATCATGTTATGCCACTTCTTTTTGTATTCTGTTTTCCACTTGGTCCTGGTTATGTTGAATACTCATTGATTTATTGTTCTTTTTTCCCCCTGTCAATGTCACATCCGCTCCCATTTTTACTGCGACCTGCATGCCTCTCTCCTCTTCTCCTCACTCTCTCATCGCCCATCCCTTAATGCGGTTGAACTCCTCTTCCCCCTTACTTTGTCTTACAGAGCACCTGTGACACCCTCCGGAGTCACTCGGACAGTCTCGGATTCACACCGAACATGTTACCTCGTCACCCGACTCTAGGAAACTTTGAGGAGTTTGCTTGTTGACGACATAAAACAGGGTGGGACCTGGGATCTTTGGGGTTTGACAGCAAACTGTGAAATAACTTATATATTACTACAAACATGGTCAGTGATAAATACTCAACGAGTAGTAGGATCTGTGAATTGCCTGAATAGAAATAGAATAGGATCATAAGAATAAACTACTTTCAAAACAGAACTCAGGTGATAGGGCCATATCAAGGCATCGACTCTACACTAGGTATTTGATGTTTCATTCATGTTGCATTCTCTTAACCAGGGTGACAGAGTGTGTTTGAATCGGGTTTAATCAGCCTATTAAAGTTTCAGCTTAGTAATGTAAAGGGAAACGGCCTTCGGAGCGGTCTCATTTTATCTCAATTTATACACCTTTGTAATCACAGTCCGTTCTGGTGTGCTGAATATCGAACCGAGAGGCTAACGACGGTTAGCACGTGTAGCATCAACATATCCAGGTCCATTCATAAATAGAACAAGTGAGGAGGTTGAAAGATATCTTTCTGGTACCACTCTTTCATTTAGTATACCTCATTTGAGTAAGATAATTCAGATTTCAGTGATGCCTACTCAACTATGATCACAATGCTCAAAGGAGCTGACTTGAATCCCAGTAGTAGACTGCTGTTGTAATTGTTGCCTTGTTGTACTCAAATTATTCTGTTCTGAGATTCTTGATCATCTCATTGATTTGAAGTATAATACAAAGTGATGAAAGCCTCTTGCGTAAGGTTCCAAGAAGATACGTTTTTGCAAGATTACTGAATGCCATTCTTGTTTACAAGTTACATATTGGAGAGGGGAATACAAGTGTATATGTTTGCACAAATGAACAATCACAAACTTTTCCATAGATTTTTGGAAAATAGGAACATTGTCCATGGTTATGTATAGTGCTCCGCTCAATGTTTTCTATCTGTTTACTGCTGAAAAACAATTCACATTAATGACTAAATGTTATTCTGTCGTGGTTTCTCATTTTGGGGGGGGGGAAAGTGTTATCAGACTGTCTGGACTGTCACTGGAAAAGAACACCATTCACAGGAGTCTGCTATAACTTGGCCTCCCGCCTTTTCACCACTTTCATTAGAATAGATAAACAAGCAAGACGATGTACCCATCCTTACAGTTAACATATGTGGGTGTTGAAATGGTTTTGTTCCATGGCCATGGCTTTTAACTGCTACAAAAACACTCATTAGCACAAGTCCCCTGTGATAGTAATAGATTTTCTATTGGAAACTAGTGGAATACAAACGTTTTCAAGGTAGTGTTCTAAATATTGATTGAAATGTGTAAATACTAGATAAAAAATAAGAAATTAAATCTTGCTCGTATGTTGATATATTTAAATAGAAATATCCATTACTGCTGTTGCACCATAAGGGAATTAGAGGAAATTGCATTTGGATGGAAGCAGCTCACTTGCCATAAGAACACACGATGGCCTACCCCAAGGATTGCCTATTAATCTGTGTTGATACCCAAGTTGACCTCAAGTGTCTTCCAGCTTCCATTTCATTTCAGGACCGGACACAGAGACAGTTCATTACAGTGCTTCAAAAACATTCTATTCAGTTCAGTTGGTTTGTAACACTGAAACGCATTGTATAACTGCATTATTATATACTATTGTTATTGAAATTTCAGTACATGTAATAAGACTCAAATAACAGTCAGTTTGTGATGTGTAAATGATCAAATATAATAAACTGTATATTTAACCACCTTCCTATGTACACACCTTTTTATCTTTGTTGTCAGTCTAATTGCTCTCATGCTACTGTTCCTGTTCATCACAGTTATCCATGCTATATATATATACACTACTGTTCAAAAGTTTGAGAAAAGCAAAAAAATATGTCCATTAAAATAACATCAAATTGATCAGAAATACAGTGTAAACACTGTTAATGTTGTAAATGACTATTGTGGCTGGAAACGGCAGATTTTTTTATGGAATATCTACATAGGCGTACAGAGGCCCATTATCAGCAACCGTCACTCCTGTGTTCCAATGGCACGTTGTGTTAGCTAATCCAAGTTTATCATTTTAAAAGGCTAATTGATCATTAGAAAACCCTTTTGCAATTATGTTAGCACAGCTGAAAACTGTTGTCCTGATTAAAGAAGCAATAAATCTGTCCTTCTTTAGACTAGTTGAGTATCTGGAGCATCAGCATTTGTGGGTTTGATTACAGGCTCAAAATGGCCAGAAACAAAGGACTTTCTTCCCGAAATTCGACAGTCTATTCTTGTTCTGAGAAATGAAGAAATTGCGAGAAATGCGAGAAATTGCCAAGAAACTGAAGATCTCGTAGAACGCTGCGTACCACTCCCTTCACAGAACAGCGCAAACTGTCTCTAACCAGAATAGAAAGAGGAGTGGGAGGCCCAGGTGCACAACTGAGCAAGAGGACAAGTACATTAGAGTGTCTCGTTTGAGAAAGAGACGCTTCACAAGTCCTCAACTGGCAGCTTCATTAAATAGTACCCGCAAAACACCAGTCAACAGTGAAGAGGCGACTCCAGGATGCTGGCCTTCTAGGCATTTGAAAATTTATTTGAAAATGAGACTTCAAAATGCATTGAATCGAAAATGGGATGATCAAGGTATTCATTATCAAGTCTGGTCAAACTGTATTGCTGCCCTACTACTAAGTTGAGGTTTGAAGGCTTTGATGATCTGAATTTCTCTGATGGAACTGGCATAAAGGAATTAATGGTTAAATCTCTGCTGTACTGTGATGCCACAACTGATGATGTGACATTGTCTTGGTTTTGACTGTGACATTGTGGTCTGGTCTGTCATGATGAACATAGTGGGAGTCAATCATAAAACTTACCACTAGGGTTTACCACCTGTCCTTTCCAAGCCAACAGGTAAATACAGACATAATGCATTGTAACTATTATGACTCGAGTGTAAATCAAATCTGCAATGAATTCATTTTAAAGTCAGATTAATAATAGAAGTGGTACATTAGCTATGCTACAGTTTTCTGAATACTCTGTACAATGTACTGTCTCCTTCTACAATCCTCACTCACTCCTGCCCTCCTCTCCTTCTCCTTACTGCCAATCAAAGAACAGCAGAGCAGAAGCCACACATTACCCAGCAGTCTAAAGCTGAATATGGACATGGTCCTGTCATATTTGAATTATACCGGCAATACTGGTTGTGCTTATTGATTGAAGTCTTTTAATGGATATTTTATAGCATAATTAATTACAGCCAAGTAGATGACAGTGTTATATATTTGTCAATCAATAGTCTAAAGACTGCTATTCTTGCAGCTTAATTATAATGTGAATTGTTATTGCATCTTACCTCTTTTCCTTCTTGCGTGACCATTGTCTCTTGACCACCACTAGTGCATTATCAGCCTTGTTACTCACTACTTTGCTGGGAACCAGATGGTTCATTTCCATGTTCTGTGGTAGGCTACTCTACAATCTTCATGGTCATGAAAAATCATAATGAAAAAAATTAGGCTTGGGGTTGTGCAATACTCAGTGACCATGAAGTATTGAACATGGGGATGATTTTTGCGGGTCAAGTTATTGTATGTGACTTGTAAGGAGTGCTATATTTCTGTAAGACTAGAGTTTACAGAAGCTCTGCTTATACCTGGTTCTCACATGCGTCCTTTGTCCTGATCTTGTCCACATTCTGATTCTTTCCACATTTTTAGACAGATGTAGAAGATTAAAAGACGCAATGTAATCTGATTGTGATCAGATCTTCTTGACTACCTCCGGAGGTAGTCAGACGCATTGTGTAGACAGATCTGGACAGTGAAACCATTTAAATGATCATAATCCCGCCCTCTAAAATCATTGACAGGCGATGCCATTCATTTATGCATCTTAAAATAAATGAAATATTATTTTGAAAGAATATCTGTGAAATGATTTGCATACAGTGAGCATATCGTTTACAGTGAGGGACAGGATATCTGCAACCTACAATGTGGGCACAATCAGAATGTGGATAAGATCAGGACAAAAGACACATGTTAGCACCAGGTATAAACGAGGCTAGAGTATGGATTATAGTACATCTCACCCTGTTGGAGGCCTACAGACAGCTGTGGAACTGAACTAGGTTAATCTGGTTCCGTGTACTGTATATGTGATATATCATTTGTGATTGACCTTAAGTAGTCATTAAATACTTAATACCCTCTTTTTATCAAGTGTAACGTTCTCAATCTTACGTGAAACGTGACGGATTATCTGGAAATGTAATCAACATTGTTTGGTGCATCGGTTAATCAATGTAGATCAGATCATCTACCCCTACACAACACGTGATATTTTCAATGCCTCCCTCCATATGGCTTCCTTCAACTACTTGGACCGGTTGTGTAACTGGGGTCTTGGCAATAATATTTGGTGCTAAAGGTAACTTTAAAAATCATTGGTCGTGAACCATGGTAACAGCTTAACTGAAACTCACTCATCCCTGTTGCGCCTGCTGGTGCGTAGGGCAAAAGGTTGCAACAAAGGCTCTCCACTTCGGACATCTTCTCCACCGTGCCCCAGCTCTGATATTGACAGGGCTGGGTTTCGACTTTAACAGAAAATAATGGGCAAATTGTAAATCATTTTCCCCACAACAAAAAAAGCAGAACAAGAAACAACTTTTGAGTCCACTTTATTGAGCTGTCGTGTTTTGAAATTTAGAGACCACTGACTGACAGCAATTGTCTAAATACTTAACCCAAGTCCTACAATAAAACTATGATAATAGGAAAGTGCAAAGTTCACTCGTCATTCTAAATAAAGCTTAAAATCATGTCATATTTAAACTAATATTCTACAGTACTCTTTTCTAAAATAAGCACGGGATTTGCTTGTCTTTACATGTGATAATGGAATCTTGTGATGTCCCAACTCAACTCGGATGCAAACACACACACCGCCAAAGCATTAAGAACTAAGTGTCACACATTTCATTATTTTAATAAGGAGAACATTGCAACTCATGAAAGGTAATGTGTTGTATATATATAAAAAAAAGAGACTAAATGCACACATAAGCAGACATTCAATTATCAATAAATACATGCATTCTTATTTTTTTTACATCAAAATGAAATATTTTCCCTATTGATCAAAACCAAAGATTTGGTACTTGACAGCTACCTCAAAGAGTTAAAAATGCTGGCTTTCGTGGGATAAGTTGCGACTATCTGGAGTAAAATAACACTGCAAAACTTACTAGTTCCTTGCCAAAATGAAGTTATCCATCTGAGTGAACACAGCTCAAGTCAGTGGTGCAAAACAATCGTTACGTAGTAATATAGTATCAACAGATTTCCTCCGCTCTCACTTCACTTTCATTAAGCTATAAGACATCAGGTCAATGAGTAAAGATGGTAGAAAGTTACAAAATGAAACTAAAAAAATAAAAGCAATTACTCAGGTACGTATGGTCCACTGTTCATAATACATGTGTTGACCCCACCTTTGTGTTCAACTTTACTTGACCGCGGACAAGATCTAACTACTAAAAAAGGAAATGCCATTTACCCAAAGTGCACAAAAAAAATGAATACAAAGAGCTAAATAGAGAGCCTGAGAAGTAACTGATGAATATAAATAAACCCCCCCCTTCTGTTTTACAATCTCCTATTAAAGTAAGTGGAAAATGGTTAAGACTATGATGAAGGACAAGGAAGACTGTCTCCAATCTTATCATAAACTATTAATGCAATATTGACAAGTTAACAGCAGTGGCACAAACACTATTTGAAGAATGTATCCAAATAACAACATTTTTTGCCAGTACATTATGCAGCACACTAATGCAATTGTTCAAACCGCTTACTCTGCTGTGCAGCTATTGGCTCAGAAGGATTCACTGTTTCTCCGGGTCCAGAATTGTTCATCGCTACATGTTATGTTCCTATGTCAGTGCGCTTAATGTGCTTAACAGACAAAGAGAAGACAAACATGCTTGCTAATAGAATCTAAAATCTTGCAGAGCACACAAGGACTTAATTCCATTAGGAGGCACAACAGGATATACTGAAGGGAAGTCTCTTAGTTAAAACAGGTGCTGCTGGAAGATGAGTCTTGCAGGGAGTCAGGGTAGACAGGTACTGTAGAGAAGTTGGAGAGAAAGAGGATTGATTCCGATGTCTGAGGTTCAGTTAAGTGACGTGTGTTTTGGCATCTCATCTACGGTGGGCAGAAATCAGCAAAGTAGGGGTGCTGCAATGCCTCCTCTGCAGAGATCCTCTGGACAGGATTACACTTCAAAAGATTCTAAAAGAAGAAAAAAAAGAGAATGCCGTACAAACGCATATTTGAGTCGCAACATTTCTTGAGCATTCAAGCACAGTTTCTAAACCCATAGGCGCAACATCGCAAAACTTCTGGGAACGCTTGCGAAACAGAACAGGGTTTGGGAAGTCCAAAATTCTTCCTTAGTTCATTTTCTCAAAATCTAAAAAGGCACAACCTAGATTCGAGCCAACGTCTTTAGTTTAAGATGTTATTACTCCAACCTCATGAAAGTGTCCAACTGACACATTTTCATTTTCGGCAAAAACAACTTTAGTGCCTTTGATTTGACAGCCTGCACATGAGCAGTTCGGCAAGAGCCGACCGTTCAGACCTGATGGCGTGTCTACACGTGAGCTTTGTTAGCTAACGTCGCTATGACATCGCCAACAAGTGTGATCGAGGATTTCTATTGGAGAAGCAGTTTTAGTCTATCTTCATGGGAGTCCCATACGGCGGCGCACAATTGGCCCAGCGTTGTCTGGGTTAGAGAAGGGTTTGGCCAGGGTAGGCCGTCATTGCAAAATAAGAATTTGTTCTTAACTGACTTGCCTAGTTAAATAAATAAAGTTCATACTGTATGTACTGTCTTTGATTCAAGTTATGTTTGGGAAAAGCATTGCACTGGCTCCACCTGGTGGTAAGTTGATATTCCCAGCTAAGCGGTCAACTAGTTACAAACTACACAACTCCAGACACATGCATGTTCTTTTAATGCCACTTGTGTGGGTTTACACATATGTATTTGTGCAAACATATGAATTCAGAGCTATACAATAGAAGAGTGAAGGACATTGATGTTAACATCAAGGGATGTTATAGCATGATAATACATTGTATACTGAATAATATAAATGGTGATTTTTTTTTTGGGGGGGGGGGGCAATACTAACCTGCAGCAGATCCCGTCCTGTGCTACTGAGTTTGGGGACAACATTCACCAGTGAGGTCGTGGCTGGATACATGGGGTACGGCTGTAGGCAAAAATAACAATAAGGGTAACGGATGTAAACAAACAGCAGCGCAGAAAATATTTGTTCCTTCTCTTAGAGATGAATCTGTGATCTGGAAACTGCCATTAATCTCATACCTTGTAAATCATATATTCACATTTTTCTAACAGGCAGTAGAAAACATGAATTTCTATATGATCAACTGTAATTCACAAAATGAGTGGGTTTGGCTACCTTGTAGTCTGGGAGCTTTGTCATTGTCTGCCACTGTTCTTCAGTTGGTGTACCCAACAATGTGCCACAACAGCATTAAGGAATGACTTTCACCACTAAATAGGACTCGTCAAGTTTAGTCATTACAATAGATTCATCTCAACAAAGTGGACCAACTTTAGTTCCTGTGTTTTGTTTCTACATACCACACAACAAATGGACAGTGTGCTGAACTTGGTGGTTAACTATCTATCTAAAACATCCCTGAAAGGATATCTGAAGATCCTCTTCAGCTGGTCGTCGACGTCATTACCCGGGAAAAGGGGCCTTCCAGCGTTTGCCAACTCTAAATAAATAAAAAAAATGATACAAGTTATTGAAGATTCAAAAAAGGCAGGAGGCAGACCTGCCAACCTTAAATATTTTTTGAGTACCACTTCAGCGCGGCATTGGACCCATTGGCAGTGAGCGTGTGACACCCCCCAGATCAAATCATAGGCAAATGCACCTGTTTTTAGCCTAATAATGATGTTGGCAGAAGAATCCCAGTATGAATGGTAGGCTATAGACCAGGGCTCTCCAACCCTGTCCCTGGAGAGCTACCATTCTGTAGGTTTTCGTTTCAATCCTTATCTAGTGCCCCTGATTCTAATAATTAGCTGGTTGATAAACTGAATCAGGTTAGTTACAACTGGGGTCAAAACGAAAACCTACAGGAGGCTAGCTCTCCAGGAACAGGGTTGGAGAGCCCGGCTATAGACCATTATGGGTACTTGGGAATTGGCTGGTCTTCAGTAGCTCACTAGAAAAGTTAATGTCAGGAAGTTAGAGCATTTTGAAAAACCTGTAAAAAAAATTAAAAAAAATCGAACTGCCATAAGTTATATCAAACAATGTAGCCAACACAGTTGTCTAGTCAAATACTATTTCCCAACTCCAGTCCTTGCGTACCACCAACAATACACATTTTAATTTTAGCCCCGGACAAGCACACCTGATTCAACTTGTCAACTAATCATCCTTCCCTCAATTAGTTGAATCTGGTGAGTTTGTCCGGGGCTACAACACAAAAGAGGACTGAAGTTTGGAAACACTGGTCTAGTATTTGATCCTAAATTAAATTGAGGTCTCAATGACGCTCATATTTTTTCTAGGTTAAATTTAGGGGTAATGATTATTCTAATTAATAGGTGTATTTATATAGATGGTCTTGTGAAAATGCGAAGTGGCTTCTTCATTTTGTTTGGGGACAAAATTCTAAATTAATTCAATTACTGGATGCAATGTAGTAGTCTGGCTTACTGTAGGCTATTTGGAATATGAAACAACTGAACGAGGCCTATATGAGCTTATTTCAGGTCTCCATCCCTGACCTCATCCATCAAGTTAGGTCTGACTAATACCATTCATTCAACATGCCTTGTCATCGTGAACTGACTGGGCTATTACCACATCATTAGCAGCATACTGTGATGTGTGTGTGTTCACAGTCAAAAGTGTGAAAACACATACTCATTCAAGGGTTTTTCTTTATTTTTACTATATTGTAGAACAATAGTGAAGACATCAAAACTATGAAATAACACATATGGAATCATGAAGTAACCAAAAAAGTATTAAACAAATCAAAATATATTACAGCTTTGCACACGCTTGGCATTCTCTCAACCAGAACTGGAATGCTTCTCCAACAGTCTCAAAAGGAGCTCCCACATATGCTGAGCACTTGTTGGCTGCTTTTCCTTTACTCTGTGGTAAAACTCATCCCAAACCATCTCAATTGGGTTGAGGTCGGGTGATTGTGGAGGCCAGGTCATCTGATGCAGCTCTCCATCACTCTCCTTTTTGGTCAAATAGCCCTTACACAGCATGGAGGTGTGTTTTGGGTTATTGTCCTGTTGAATCAAATGATAGTCCCACTAAGCGCAAACGAGATGGGATGGCGTATCGCTGCAGAATTCTGTGGTAGCCATGCTGGTTAAGCGTGCCTTGAATTCTAAATAAATCACAGTGTCACCAGCAAAGCAGCCCCACACCATCACACCACCTCCTCCATGCTTCACGGGAGGAACCACACATGCAGAGATCATCCATTCACCTACTCTGCGTCTCACAAAGACATGGCTGTTGGAAACAAAAATCTCAGACCAAAAGGACAGATTTACACCATTCTAATGTCCATTGCTCAGGTTTCTTGGCCCAAGCAATTGCAAAATAGTTGGGAAGAGATTTGCGATGTACCGATTCCATGGCACACTGTTTATGAATTGACACACAAAATGACGCCAGATTCAAAACTTTGATTTTTCCTGTTTAAATTATTATACAACATTTTTGAAACCAATATAATGTTATATATAAGGAGGCAGAGTCATTAGATAACTTATTTTGGTACTGTCCTTATGTAGCTCGTTTTTGGTCACAGGTCCAGGAATGGCTGAAGAATTGCAACATTTCCCTAGAGCAAATGCAGCAGATAGCAATACTGGGTGATTTGAAAAGTCATAGTCAATCAATCAATAATATAATAATTATTTAGCAAACATTTCTTAATTTACAATCTGTAGAAACTGAGAATAGAAAGGTTCAGTACTTTTGTGAAGCATCACAGCACAGTTGAAAAATATATGGCAAATAGAAATTAAGGGATAGATGGGAGGGGTTGAATGGAGCTGAAGGGTGGGACTAATAACAAATGTAAAACATACAGGGTCTGTAAAATGTATATAGGTTCAGAACTTTTGTGAAATAGCACAGATACAAATATATAGCAAATAGAAATCAAACTGGATGGACATCACAAATAGAGGAAGGCCAGGATTAAAAACAAAATATAACTATTGTAAAATAGATTGTGTCTGTAAAATGTGTATAGTATGTATAAGCTGGAAGTAGAAGCCAGGTGTTATTAATTAGTAGTTTTCTTCAATTAGGGGAGGGGTGGTAGGGTTTGCAGGGAATAATAAAGGAAGGTATATTCTAAAAAATATGTATGTAGGTACACTACCTTTCAATAGCTTGGGGTCACTTAGACATGTCCTTGTTTTTGAAAGAAAAGCAAATTTTTGTCCAATAACATCAAATTGATCAGAAATACAGTATAGAGCTTGCTAATGTTGTAAATGACTGTTGTAGCTGGAAACGGCTGATTTTTTATGGAATATCTACATAGGCGTACAGAGGCCCATTATCAGAAACCATCACTCCTGTGTTCCAAAGGCACGTTGTGTTAGCTAATCCAAGTGTATCATTTTAAAAGGCTAATTGATCATTAGAAAACCCTTTCGCAATTATGTTAGCACAGCTGAAAACTGTTGTAAAAACTGGCCTTATTTAGACTAGTTGAGTATCAGGAACTAGCATTTGTGGGTTCGATTACAGGCTCAAATATCTACACTGTATTTCTGATAAATTTTATGTTATTTTAAATGGACCAAAAAAAAAAAGGTGTTTTTCTTTAAAAAAAAAAACAATGACATTTCTAAAGTCCCAAGCTTAGTCCCAAACTTCTGAACGGTAGTGTATATATAGGGGACTGGAAATGATGCAGACAATTACATTGATTGAAGCAACAATCTAGCCGCAATATTAAAGCTTATCCACCCCCTAAAAAAAAAGTATCTTCTTATTGGTGTCCTTTAGGAGTGTTTTTTTTGCAGCAATTCTAACATGAAGGTCTGATTGACGCAGTCTCATCTGAACAGTTGATGTTGAGATGCGTCTCTTAGTTGAACTCTGTGAATCATTTACTTGGCCTTCAATCTGAGGTGCAGTTAACTCTAATTAACTTATCCTCTGCAGCAGAGCTGACTTTGGGTCTTCCTTCCTGTGGTGGTCCTCATGAGAGCCAGTTTTATCATAGCGCTTGACGGTTTTAACAACTGCACTTGAAGAAACTTTCAAAGTTCTTGAAAGTTTCCGGATTGACTGACCTTGATGTCTTAAAGTAACGATTGACTGTCATTTCTCTTTGCTTATTTGAGCTGTTCTTGCCATAATATGGACTTGGTCTTTTACCCAATAGGGCTATCTTCTGTATACCAACCCTACCTTGTCACAAACACAACTGATTGGCTCAAACACATTAAGGAAAGAAATTCCACAAATTAACAAGGCAAACCTGTTAATTGAAATGCATTCCAGGTGACTACCCCATTAAGCTGGTTGAGAGAATGCCAAGAGTGTGCAAAGCTGTCAAGGCAAAGGGTGGCTACTTTGAAGAATCTAAAATATATTTTGAATTGTTAAACACTTTTTTTGATTAATACATGATTCCATAGGTGTTATTTCATAGTTCTGATGTCTTCTATTATTCTACAATGCAGAAAATAGTCAAATAAATGAGTAGGTGTGTCCAAAGTTGACTGGTACTGTATGTCAATTAAGAACTGATTCATTAACATAGGCCTACTAAACTTTCACAGTCCAACATAACCTGTGAAGGATGGTATTAGCGGAACAGCTCTCTGCCATGTCTGTTTCCATCCACGCAGCGACGTGCACAGAACTTCCTGAACGTTTCCTTGCTTGTCAATGCACTCGTGCCTACTACCGTTGGGGAGATCAAAGCAAGTGGGGGCTACAAAGTGTTCTCGCATAGTTGACTAAACTTTGTAGCCAAATACCTTTGTTATAATGACGCCTTAGTTAAAAGCACTAACTACAAAATAATATTGGTTATGCGCTTGCCTAACTTATACAATTTGTTAGTCCATGTATTTGGCAAACAGTTTGTTCAACTTCACTATTTTTTCTACCCTTTTCCTCATGCAGCAGTGGTATGCGAAGTGGAGAGATGCCATCCAGCTCGAGGAAGGAAAATAGTACTACAATTACAGGAGCAGAGGGCTAGAGATTATTTCCAAAGATTGTCCATTAGCCTCTTCCTCTCTGTTTTTTCTCCTCGACTGAGTCCTCCGATTGGCTATGCTCCAACTTCAGACGGCTGAGTCAAAAACCACAACGTGCCAACGAGATGCCTCTTTTTGTGTATTTTCGGGTCGTTTTTCCATACCAGCATACTTTGACTTCAAATGACGTGCTTGGTACACAGCAACATGTGTGCAGGTTGGCAGGTCTGCAGAGGCCCCAACTTATTTGAGCGTTATAAAACACAGGTATGAACAGACCGTAAGATCATCCCCTTGAATTTGCGTCTCAATTTTGACCTTGACGTTACACATACCTGCAAATATGCATCCAGCAGACCACATGTCAATGGAGGTAGAATAAAGCTTAGCACCGAAGAGCACATCTGGGGGTCTATACCACAACGTCACAACCTTCAGAAAGAGAGAAGCTTGAGTGTCACCAGTAAGTTAGGCCAGTAATTGTTTGCCAGTATCCCAATTAATCATGTAATTGCATATAAAAGATGTAATCAATATCCCACCTCTGCTGAGTAACATCTCACTGGGATTCCAAAGGCTCGAGCCAAGCCAAAGTCAGCCAGCTTCAATTCCCCATTCTAAAATAATCAAATCATACCACATTGTAGTTTATTTAAAAAGGGAAATACTTTTCTCACTAACTAAGCAACAACATTTCTGTTTCAGCTAAGACAGACATACAGTATACAGCACAAATTTTTTTATTTTACCTTTATTTAACTAGGCAAGTCAGTTAAGACGGCCTAGGAACAGTGGGTTAACTGCCTTGTTCAGGGGCAGAACGACAGATTTGTACCTTGTCAGCTCGGGGATTCGATCTTGCAACCTTTCGGTTACTAGTCCAGCGCTCTAACCACTAGGCTACGCTGGCGCCCCAAAGTACAATGTGTACTTTAGGACTTTCAAGAACGAGAAATTAAAAACAGTCAACATTCCACTGACTTACCCTGTTGATGAGAAGGTTCTGTGGCTTCAGGTCTCTATGGAGAACATTCCGACTGTGGCAGAAGGCAAGCCCCTTCAACAGCTGGTACATGAATGACTGCACATACAGAAAATAGGAGAAGACTGAGTTAAGCACAGAGATACAGAAACACAAGGCAGTAATACTACAGTATTCTCACTATCAATGAGAGTCACTGGAGGTATTCTTCGGAGCTATAATTTTGCGATTGCAAAATCAACAATCAAAAAATCCCTGCTAGGGGGAAATGCAGATGAACCAATTCAACAACAAAGAATATGATCTACATGATCAGTCTCTGTGTGTAAAATAAAAAGTGGTTAATGTGAACCTAATCCAACTAAAAACTATAAGGAAAGCAATCCAATGTTATTTGTTGCCTAGACTTCACTGCAAATGACACTCAAGTCTTGAAAAAAAAAAACAATACACTAATATTGCAGTTAGCCATGACAGCCTTTATAATAGAATGCGTGTGACCACACACACACAACTAAATATTGCATTTGGGGAAAAAAAACATCCTAACCCTAGGATGCATATGCCGGGTCATGTTTTTTTTGTTGCTGTATTGATCCACAAAAATGTAATCTAATATTCCAGGAATTCCTTAAATAATGTGTCTTTAATGTTCTAACACCCTAGTTTTGTTTTTTAAATTTCTTATTGAAGTAAAAATAGTTTTTTTGCATCACTACCCCAAGTTTTCATGTGGGTCAAATATGACCTGTATGTATTTCCTATGGAAATCACTGCATTGCACTCATCAAACTGACCTTTCTTTTTGCTACAACAATAACATCTAAGTAATTAATCAAATATTTATGGTGTGATGAAAGAGAGCCATGCCACCACCACTCAGAGCAGCCAGGACCAGAAGAGGAAGTGGTGCCAGCTCTGCCCAAGCGCAAAAGGATAGAAAAGTCAGCTGCTGGTGTTCTCAGTGCAACACACCCGTCTGCAAAGAGCAGTCACATGCTTGTGGTTTGTAACAAATGCATGGACTAAGGCAGCATAAGTAAACATCACACACACACACACACACACACACACACACACACACACACACACTTTGTTCCTTTTAGTGTTCATGTTTTCTGAATTCACAATTGTTAGTCTTGTCATTTACATTGATGATGAACTTTGGATTTTCAAATAAAATGTTTTGAAATATTATAAAAACATGTTTACGGTGGTTTTACAGTGCCTTGCAAAAGTATTCATTCCCCTTGGCGTTTTTCCTATTTTGTTGCATTACAACCTGTAATTTAAATGGATTTTTATTTGGATTTAATGTAATGGACATACACAAAATAGTCCAAATTGGTGAAGTGAAATTAAAAAAATAACTTGTTTCAAGAAATTCAACAACAAAAAAGTGGTGTGTGCACATGTATTCACCCCCTTTGCTATGAAGCCCCTAAATAAGATCTGGTGCAACCAATTACCTTCAGAAGTCACATAATTAGTACAAAAAAATAAATAATAATTATAGATATTTTTTTGTACTAATTATGTGACTTCTGAAGGTAATTGGTTGCACCAGATCTTATTTATGGGCTATATATATATATATATATATAAAACCAGATAGGCCAGTTGAGAACAAGTTCTAATTTACAACTGCGACCTGGCCAAGATAAAGCAAAGCGACAAAAATAACACAGAGTTACACACAAACAATCGTACAGTCAATAACACAAAATAAAAATCTTTGTACAGTGTGTGCAAATGTAGAAGCAGAAATAAAGTCCACCTGTGTGCAATCTTAAGTGTCACATGATCTCAATGTATATATATACATATATATACACACACACACACACACACACATATATATATATATACACACACACACATACATACATACATACATACATACATACATACATACATACACCTGTTCTGAAAAGCCCCAGAGTCTGCAACACCAGTAAGCAAGGGGAAACACCAAGAAAGCGGCACCATGAAGACCAAGGAGCTCTCCCAACAGGTCAGGGACAAAGTTGTGGAGAAGTACAGATCAGGGTTGGGATATAAAAAATATCAGAAACTTTGAACATCCCACAGAGCATTAAAATCCATTAAATCCATTATTAAAAAAATGGAAAGAATATGGCACCACAACAAACCTGCCAAGAGAGGGCCACCCACCAAAACTCACGGACCAGGCAAGGAGGGCATTAACCAGAGAGGCAACGAAGAGAGCAAAGTCAACCCTGAATGAGCTGCAAAGCTCCACAGCGGAGATTGGAGAATCTGTCCATAGGACCACTTTAAGCCGTACACTCCAGAGTTGGGCTTCACTGAAGAGCAGCCAAAAAAAAAACATTGCTTAAAGAAAAAAAATAAACAAACACATTTGGTGTTCGCCAAAAGGCACGTGGGAGACTTCCCAAACATATGGAAGAAGGTACTCTGGTCAGATGAGACTAAAATGTAGCTTTTTGGCCATCATGGAAAAGCTGTTTGGCACAAACCCAACACCTCTCATCAGCCCGAGAACACCATCCCCACAGTGAAGCATGATGGTGGCAGCATCATGCTGTGGGGATGTTTTTCCCTCATCGGCAGGGACTGGGAAACTGGTCAGAATTGAAGGAATGATGGATGTCGCTAAATACAGGGAAATTCTTGAGGGAACATGTTTCAGTCTTCCAGAGATTTGAGACTGGGATGGAGGTTCACCTTCCAGCAGGACAATGACCCTAAGCATACTGCTAAAGCAACACTTGAGTGGTTTAAGGTGAAACATTTAAATGTCTTGGAATGACCTAGTCAAATCCCAGACCTCAATCCAATTGAGAATCTGTAGTATGACTTAAAGATTGCTGTACACCAGTAGAACCCATCCAACTTGAAGGAGCTGGAGCAGTTTTGCCTTGAAGAATGGGCAAAAATCCCAGTGGCTAGATGTGCCAAGCTTATAGAGAAAACCACAAGAGACTTGCAGCTGTAATTATTGCAAAAGGTGGCTCTACAAAGTACTGACTTTGGGGGGGTGAAAAGTTATGTACGCTCAAGCTCTTGTTTTTTTGTGTTATTTCTTGTTTGTTTCACAATAAAAAATATTTTCCATCTTCAAAGTGGTAGGCATGTGTAAATCAAATGATACAAAACACCCAAATAAATCAATTATAATTCCAGGTTGTAAGGCAACAAAATAGGAAAAATGCCAAGGGGGAGGAATACTTTCACAAGCCACTGTATTTTGTTCTTCACACTAAAAGGTTGAATGTGAAACTTTGTAAGATTGATTGTAAGAAAAATATGCTAATATTTTCAATAGCTGTTATGAATTTTCATAATATATTATCATTGAAATGTGTATCAAACTGTTGAAGAGCGACTAAAAACATTTCAAACAAAATTATTATCGAAAGGTACAAATCACTCAAAATAATTATGTTCCACAAAATGGATAATATTTTAGACCCATATAAATAAAACAGATATTACATTATGGGGTCATTTTGACCCCGCATATGCATTCTTGGGGCGCCATGTTTACTCTGCATCCTAGGGTTAAAAGTAGAAATAGAATGAAACAAACAGGCATTCTGTTTGCTCTATTATAGTGGCCACTATAGTAGACATCGAACAAGTGCACAAGGCTACATGTGTGCAAAAATACACCCCCCCCAGTCACACAAGTGTTACTGTCAAGTTCAACACAACAAAAGCAATACCTTTGGGCTACACTGCACATTATTACACTGTACACCTTCTGCCTGTGGACATCAGTTCTACAATGTGCCAGCAGAGCATGATACCCTTTGTTGGCATCTCTTTCAGGCAGCGAGTACACCAGTGGCATACCCCTTTTTATCCACTTTATTGAAAGAGGGAAAGTGCGTGGCGTTTCTTTCACTTCTATTGACATCTAGCATAATAAGCCAGGCCCCAGCTACACTTGATGCCTGAATCCACTTAGTTAACAAGCAACGCCTCATTTTCACCTATTTCTCTCATTCTGAAAATTAACTACATAGAGAAAACATTAGTTCACAGATAGTAGTTAGTTCGCTAGTTAACATTCACAGATTGCCAAGGTCCAGTAAGCAACTCCCACGTTATAACTTGATGAACAGTGTTGTGCCGAAAATCTCCCCCTGCCAGAATCCATAATTGTCAGTTACACGATAATTGTGCCAGGACCGAATAGCAATGACTCACCTTGACCGTTTCTGGATCTAGGTCTCCATTGCAGCTGTCAAAATACTTCTTTAGATCCTGTGGTTGTAAAAGTCACAGGTTCTATCAGCAACATTACATTTCTTCTCATCATATCAAACTGGTGAAAAGTACAAAACCCTTATAGTTGAACCTGCGGTCACATTTATTTTAAAATGGTCAGTCAAGTCTATTGGTAAATTGTCATAACTACAAACTCCTCTTTATACAATAATGTAATCTGCATTCATCTGGCAACAACGCAACACTCACCTGATCACAAAATTCAAACACCAATGTTAACTTCTTGTCACTGTGCAGAACATCATGCAACCTAGCGAAAACAAAATGAAATGTCAATTAAACTCTTTGCATGGCTAGATATTTAATCTAATGCTAATTATAACACTCTTGAAAAGTAACTACTAGTTACTGAGTCAGGCCGGTCTAACTATGCTATGACATGAATACATTTAGCTAGCTATGTATTTTCAGAATTTGACAAATTTCTTCAGACCTACCTCACAATGTTTTTATGCTTCAGTTCTTTCAGGAGGCAAATTTCTCGTAGGGCAGAACTTGGGACCCCCTACAAGAAACAAAGGGTGTAATCATTGGCCAAACAGCTGCTAAAACAATCATTTTAGTTCGGTCCTAATTTCAGGTAGGTCCCTCCATGCCACTGTAAAAACACTTGCAGTCGTAAGCAGGTGACAAAGTGGTGTCATTTGAAAACTCGAGTCCTATCAAACAGACCAGTAAACATTTCACACCTGCAGTGGGAGCTCTCTTCGGGCTTGATGCTGTGAGTGTGAAACGTTTTGCAACAGAATCTGCTTTATGAATACGCCCTAGCGTACAGCAGCAACCAAATTGAGCCATCAAAAAATATGCTAACCAGTTGGACAGCAAGCTAAAGTACCTGTATTTGTAGTCTCAAAAATTCCTACCTCATCGTCGTCATCCAATCTCACTCTTTTCAAAGCCACGATTTCGTGCGTTTCTCTGTTTTTTGCTTTGAAAACAGTTCCATATGTACCTGGAGAAAGAAATCACAACGTTCGCTAGCTAACTTGACTGAATGGGTTGTGTTAATTAGCAAGGTAGCTAGCTAACTTGCCCAGGACTGGGCTAACTAGTTTCATTATTTACATAGAATAATGAAAAGCTAACTAGCAGTGAACTTCAACGAATTTAACTAGATGCCGACGAATATAATAACGTAGGTTACATATTTTTATAGATACGTCAACATATTTCTCGCGAACTAGCTATATTTTGTTAACACAAGCTAACGCGTCAGACAACTAGCTACTAGTAATGTAGGTAACTAACGTTAGCTAAATGTTGTCGTTGTAACTTATGCTTGCTGCTAACGTTAGTAAATACTACCAAATATATAAACACTATCAAACGTGTCACTTAGCAATGACTTGTCATTTAAAATTACGGATATGATGCCTGCTAACATTAACTATTAGCTAGTAGCAGTCATAGCAATGCTAACGGGCAACATTCTCAGCAAGATAAATCCTGGGAAAGAAACAGACACTTACCCTCTCCAATCTTTTCAAGCTTTTCATACTTCTGCATATTTTGTCAATAAAGCTAGTCTTTAACTAGCTAACTTGTGAAAAGCAGCCCCAGGGTTTGGGGATATTTGTGATACGCGTTAGCTAGCTGTTCTCAGCTACAATGATGCTGCTACATGGGCATCTAAAGGCCAGATTATGAACTGCATGCAAAATCGCCCATTTCCAGTCAAAAATAATTATGAACCTGTTTCACTGTCATTCTCATGTGGTCAATCAGAAATGTTTACTAAAAAGCAATACTCCATTTTGTTCCAATGTTCCCTAGTAAATAAATTAAACAGCCTGTTAATGGATTTAGCTAGCCTAGATCCACCATTTTCACATCGTATCATCTGTTCAGACAATGATCATTATAAATGCCCCCCTCAAAGTCTTGCTAAATTTACTGATATATACAGGTCAGGTTCAAGTAACCCTTTAAAAACCTCAATCACATACTGTAGTGTACAGTTCGTATTCTCTTCCTATTAACAGCACATGATAAACACTTGCAATTTCTGCAGCCTCGGGGCACAATAAAATATGATCGCGTTTGTCCACCCATACATTTGGCTTGTATAAAATGGAATTTGACATTGGACCATTAAACTAAAGTAACTTTACACCAACATCAAACTAGTTATAAAACATACACATCTTTTTCATTTCTTAGGCAAAGGATATCCTTTATGTCACAAACGTACATTACGGGAAGTATTTTCAGTTCACATTGTAGGCCTACAGTTCTGTGCTATATCAAAGTCAGGGCTGCCAACTTTTGAAGAAAGCTTGGAGTGAGGTTTACCATGTGAATTTCATTGCCCCCTGACACAACCCCTAGATGGGGGACTGGGGGTCCTCCCCCAGGAAGATTTTACTGTTTTAAAGCTCATTTCCTACAATTCTACGTATTTTTACATGGCTAAGGCCTATGACCAGTGTGGGAAAATATGTGTATTCAGGAGGCTTTGAACATTAAATGAACACCCAATATTCAACGACTTTGTTACTTTTAGGCTTTTGGGTGATGAAATGTAAAGTAGGCTAATATTTTATTTTTTTACATTATTTTAGGTGGTTTGACACTTTATTCAGACATTAATGAAATGAGATAGGGAGACAGGCAAAATGCTAGAAACAGTGAGACGTTTGCAAGAAGGGATTGATCCCTGTTCTCAGGTTGTATGTGACACGTGCCGGGGAGTGTTACCACTACGCCAAGTCTCTGCACAGGACATTTTTATATTGATGGCAGTGGGTAACCACATCATAGATTACAGTTTGCTTGTCCATAGACTGCTTTCAAGGTAAGGACACCAAGATTTTAAAATTGGTCATTTGAGTGAACTCTCTCTTTAAAATACAGATGGAAGAAAATCCTGCTTGCTCTCCAGAAGGGTTGGCCATCCCTGATCTATGTTTCCCAAGTGCTGGATGTTTGAAAATGTTCATATTATAACATTAATATAACATTATAATTAATTTCACCCAACCTTCAAGAAATATCTAATGAATATGCAGATGGTTTAAAGATCCTTGCCATCATCTTACTCTACATAGACAAAATATGATGTGTTTATGAGTTGTGAGTCCCCCTACCATCTCTGCCTAGCATGTGCACAATAATAAAATGTAAAAAAATTATATTTGATTGCTGGAGCCTTTAATATCCAATGCTTATTTGTATGACTTATCTTGTTCAAAACTGTCCATGAACGGCTGCAAAAATACATAGCCTCATATAATTAATTTTCAAAGACACAAGTACAGTGCATTCGGAAAGTATTCAGACCCCTTGACTTTTTCCACATTTTGTTACAATACAGCCTTATTCTAAAAATGGTTAAAATAATTTTTTGCCCTCATCAATCTACACACAATACCCCATAATGACAAAGTGAAAACAGGTTTTTTGAAATTTTTGCTAAATTATATTAAAAAAAAAAAAAAAAACGGAAATACCTTATTTACATAAGTATTCAGACCTTTTGATATGAGAGTCAAAATGTAGCTCAGGTGCATCCTGTTTCTAGTGATAATCCTTCAGATGTTTCTACAACTTGATTGGAGTCTACCTGTGGTAAATTCAATTGATTGGACATGATTTGGAAAGGCACACACCTGTCTATATAAGGTCCCACAGTTGACAGTGCATGTCAGAGCAAAAACCAAGCCATGAGGTTGAAGGAATTGTCCTCAGAGCTTTGTGTGTCAATGCACAGGTCTGGGGAAGGGTACAAAATGACAAGCGCCTGAATGCCAAGCGTCACGTCTGGAGGAAACTTGGCACCATCCCTACGGTAAAGCATGGTGGTGGCAGCATCATGTTTTTTAGCGGCAGGAACTAGGAGACTAGTCAGGATTGAGGGAAAGATGAACAGAGCAAAGTACGGAGAGATCATTGATGAAAACCTGCTCTAGAGCACACAGAACCTCAGACTGGGGCGAAGGTTCACCTTCCAACAGGACAACGACCCTAAACACACAGCCAAGACAACGCAGGAGTGGCTTCGGGACAAGTCTCTGAATGTCCTTGAGTGGCCCAGCCAGAGCCCGATCGAACATCTCTGGAGAGACCTGAAAATAGCTGTGCAGCAATGCTCCCCATCCAACCTGACAGAGCTTGAGAGGATCTGCAGAGACAAATGGAAGAATCTCCCCAAATACAGGTGTGCCAAGCTTGTAGCGTCATACCCAAGAAGACTCAAGGTTGTATTCACTGCCAAAGGTGCTTCAACAAAGTACTGAGTAAAGGGTCTGAATACTTATGTAAATGTGATATTTCAGTTTTTAATACATTTGGCAAAAAGAAATCTAACCTGTTTTTGCTTTGTCATTATGAGGTATTGTGTGTAGATTTGAATACAGTCCAAATGCACTGTAGTCATATCAGATTTCAAATATGTGATTAGTGGAATATTAAAATAAGTGTGTGGAATAACAGTAGTGTTCTTGCTGACTAGCACAGTAATTACCCAATATTTTAGCCCATTGTTAAGGATGAGAATTGTTCCATTGATCAGACTAAACTAAGTAAATAGCTAATAAAATCTCCTGAAGACAATATGACATGAATCTGCCCCTACACTCTACCCAAATTATTTTATATTTAACGTTCCCCTTCTAGAATCAAACTTACACTTTTGGGTTCACAATCTGGTTGACAAAATTATTTTCATAATTACAAAGCAAGTCATCCTACCAAACTTCCTTGCTAAAAGATACTGTAGGTCTGTCTGTTGCCTTTTTGTTGTCACAGTCTAAATGCCAATCACCAATCGAGGGGACTAATGCAAGTGTGGATTAAATCGACTTTAGTACATGCTGTCAGAAGACTGCAGTCTGCAATAAGATGGGAGTAACAGCAACCTAATTTTGTTGAAAACATTGTACATGAAAAAGCGCTACCGTGCTGCTCTCTTTAGTTTTATAAACTCAGAAAATTATTTTCTCTCTCCATTCAGCTCCACTCTAATCTTGAGGGGCGTTTCTTTAAAACACGCATCCAATCACCTTGATCCTTTACATAACTAGACCAATCATATGCTTCAATGTGAAGCGGTTCACAGTGCTGTGGCAAGACAGGACAATGATAGTACAATGATAGAGATTCCACTCGTGATGTTAAATTGCAGGCGCAAATGCTCCGATTTCAAAACGATTTGGAGCACAGTCGAAAGGTTCACGTGCTGACTATACAATGGACTAATTTGAAAAATAAAAGCAGTACTTTACAATTCGTGAGATATAAGAGGTGTGCCGTGAGAGCGTGAAAAGAGGGTCAAATGCGTGCGTTTGTCTCACGGCCAATCAGTGAGAGTTGGCAGCTCTGCAAAGTACTGTTCACATCTGTCCCTCTGATCTCTGCCTGCGGATGAGGTCAGCATACAGCCCTCCTTTGTTCAGCAATTCCATGTGAGTTCCAGCCTAGGAAGAGAAGATACCTGTGTGTCCACAGAGATACAATATTCAATAAAAGCACTTACTGTAAAAGCACTTTGTGACAACTGCTTATGTAAAAAGGGCTTTATAAATACATCTGATTGATTGATTGATTGATTGAGAAAAGAGGAATGCATTGAGTATGTGTGTCTTGGGTTTATTAGAGTGGTATAGACTTGTAATAAATCAGGACTTTATAACATTCTGGGAGACTCACTCAAAAATCGATGTTTTGTTCTCACTAATGTGTTGTCACTTACCCACCACAGGGTTGTATTCATCTGGAAAGTCTGTGAGGAAGCGGTGGTCATTGGCCTGCTTGGCAGCGTTGATGACCTCAGCATCAGTAGCCCCCGCTTACCAAAGCAAATGTTCTCCATCACAGCACAGGCTCCTGCAAGCATGGGAGGAAAATGTACACAAAGTAACTTTGTTTTTAGTGTTATGACAAAATCACATAAAAAGGCCATGTCATACTGAGGATAGCAACTAAGCATACTAAAACAGCTCCTGAAGACAGATCCTAGAACAAATCACCCAAAAATCAATCCTCATATGCACTAGAAAACATATACAGCTGTGTGTGTAGAATGATTACAGTAGGATATTTACCTGATTGATGAATCTAATTACTTGTCCTCTGGGATGGGTCCAGTGTCCGGATATCCAGGCCATCCAACATGATCACACCACTGCTGGGGTCAAAGAAACACTCCAGCAAGGAGGCCACTGTAGACATCCCTGCTGTGTAGGAGAGCCATAACTAATCACATAATTTTCATAAATATATCATTAGGTTCCATATAATTATACTATTTTCAGACTAATGTTTCTACAATCTCATTATAGGCCCTTTGTTTATGTAATCAGACTAATTGAGTGTATGTTTCCATGGAAACACATGGGACATTACCTCCTGGTTCTCCAACGATAGCAACAGTCACAGAGAGGGGGATGATGAGGTTGAAGTTCTTCAGGATCTGTTGGCCAGGTCTAATTGGGTAACTGTAAGAAAACAAAGAAAAAAACGGCACTCACTGATACAAATAATGTGTGTGTCTGTCTTTGTGTTAATACTGTCTTTCTGACATGATCTTGCCTGAAGGTGACGTTCATGAAGTCCACGCATCCTGTCAGAGATTTGTCAGGGATGCATCCGCGCCCTGTCCATGGAAATGGAGGCTCCAAAGACAGGTACTCGAAAACACGGGCCCCAGAGCTGAGGGCTCTCACCAACTGGAAAACACGGTAGAATATAGTTTCTCATGGCCATATCAACTGATCACCTTTTGAATCCTAGATGGATAGTAATGTATTATGTGAAACCTGGCACCATCCCTACGGTGAAGCATGGTGGTGGCAGCATCATGCTGCGGGGGTGTTTTTCACCGGAAGCGACTGGGAGACTGGTCAGGATCGAGGCAAAGATGAATGGAGCAAAGTACAGAGAGATCCTTGATGAAAACCTGCTCCAGAGCACTCAGGACCTCAGACTGGGGCGAAGGTTCACCTTCCAACAGGACAACTTCCCTAAGCACACAGCCTAGACAACGTATTAAGTAAAGGGTCTGAATACCTATGTAAATGTGATGTTTTTATTTTTATAAATTGGAAAAATGTCTAATAACCTGTTTTGCTTTGTCATTATGGCATGGTGGCATGGTGTGTAGATTGATGAGGAATTTTTTTTTAAATAAATTTTAGAATAAGGCTGTAAATGTAAAAACAAAGTTGGAAAATCAAGGCTTCTGAATACTTTCCAAAGGCACTGTAGGACCACAATGGAAATAAGACTCCGGACTTTGTGTTCTTATCCTCAATTACATTTTACATTTTAGTCATTTAGCAGACGCTCTTGTCCAGAGCGACTTACAGTAGTGAATGCATACATTTCATACATTTTTTTTTTCTCCCCGTACTGGTCCCCCGTGGGAATCGAACCCACAACCCTGGCGTTGCAAACACCATGCTCTACCAACTGAGCCACACGGGACCACTCAATGATTTCTAATGTATGTAAATCTTGTCTCCAGCTGGAGTAGCCTACTACTTTTAATTATCCAATAAATTCATACGTACACAGCCATACCTGAACGATGACCAGTTTGAAGGAAGACTTGAACATTCAAACGGTTCACAAGCATGCCAGTCTTGTTGGCATCAAAGAAGGCTACATCTTGCCTGAAACAATAACGGAACTATTGTATTAGCAAGACTGATAGTTGGACAGTAGGTAGTTGGTCTAGTGACATCTAGTCAGTCACCCAACTCCATGTCTTGGAACTGGTCTATTCTACCTTCTGCTTGCAATAGAGAAATAACTGCAACTGTATGTATCCCTGAGTAAAGATTGAAAAGGGTCTTCCCCATGTCTGCTGCTACTCGCTCCCCTACCCTAGAAAGCAGGATGCTGTAACCAGCAAATATATTTCATGACCATATATTTTACTATGTATTTGACAGATATAGATTCTTCAATCTACAGTTAAATTTAAATTAGATCATGAACAACTTATTTGGAGATCAGCGACTTCAGAGCAGGTTCCCTCATCGCTCATGCAATTCCAAGTATGCTCTCTCATGTAGCGTGCCACTATGTTCACCAGATTGCCCAACAGAGGAATTTGAATATTCAAGATGGCAGCACCAAAAGCAAGCTGGGAAAAAATACATGATTGGTTCATTCCATTCCAAATGAGGTATCTGAAATCACTCAACATTTCAACACTAGGAAAATACAATAAGATCAACGACCACTGGAGTTTGGCCTACATGTTACAGTCCAGTACCCTTACAAAAAAGATTGTAGTTTTGAAACTGTGCAGAAACTGCAACTGACTGTGGTATTTTGGACGCAGTAATTGCAGAATAACTGAACTGCAGTTATACTGCACTGGAACTGCAGTTATACTGCAAAATTACTGCAATGTATTGCAGTTATACTGAACTCTGACTGCAATCTTTTTTTGTAAGGGTAGTGTTAAGTTGCTCACCACGACAGCCCCAAGAAGGGCAAAGAGCTGGGGTTTGACAAACTCCCAGAGGATATGCCAGTCGACAGGATGAACTTCCGCACTGCCCCTTGGTCTTGACGTCCGGTAGGCCGATTTGCAGACTGCTCGTTGAGCCAGACCCCAGATATGTCCAGCAGCTTTACTAGGCTGTCCAGAGAAGTTGCCTGCATTGGCTAATTGTGTTGTGTATAGCCGTGATCTGTAACGAAAACAATAATGTTAGGTTTCAAATATTCAACCTTTATTCAAAGGAGAATGACTAGAATGGCCTGTAAGGGTTCATCCTCAAAAAGAAAACCCTACTAAGATGAATTTCTGGGTGATTACATGTATAATTTACAACAACCTGTACTATTTGTAGTGTGATCTTTATTGTGCAAGTTTGACAAACATGGACAACATGAGCTTGACAGCTGTGTGGTGGGCTTCTCATTAGACTTATTGTTATGTGAATCAAACAAGTTACAAGTACATTGGGAAACTTCTGGATGGTCGATTACCACCACTTTTTAATGTGAACAGTAAACGACACTACTACTTTGGGATAGAGGTGGCCTAATTCATCAGGGGCGTATTCATTACGCCGACTATGTTGCAAACGTTTCTTAAACGGAAGCAAACTGAACGAAACGGGGAGGAACCTACCTGAATTTGTGCAATATAAACTTTTTTGCACGTGTTTGGCTAACGAGTACACACATGATCAGCTGACTACCGGCATTAGTCGACTAGCAAGTTGTCCTCCATAAATCGTTTGTTGCTGTGGTGTTGAAACATTTTTTCACGTAAATTTAACAAAATGCAAATAAACTGAGCACTTAGCTCAGAAGTGTACAACAGGGTTAGTTCTTTGGCTACAAGCTTGAACAACATCAAGGCTGCCATGTTGACACTATCCCAGAATGCATCTCATTTACAATTTACTGTACATGGCAATAATATCAAAACATGCATTTTGGTCACGAAAAACAATATGGCCATAACTTCATTTTTGTGTTGCTCCTTTTCTTGATCATCATTGGCAACGATTTTGTCTGCCAGTGGGGTGAAGTGGGGTGAAAGTCGTCTTGAGGAAGTGACGATCGTTAAAACCAAGTGACGTCGAATGATGTTTTGTTGAGGTTTGTTTGTGAAAGACAGAACAGTGGAAGTCCACCTCAAATGATCTAGCTAGCTAACTCGGTTATCTACCATAAATAGTTATCAACCCTAAATGGTTATTAGTTATATATATATAACAGTGGATATTCTAGCTAATAGCGCGACAAATAACGTAGAAATCCAGGCCACTTGAAATCAGAATCCAGCGAATGGACCGAGAAGGGAACAACAGCTAGCTAGCCACATAGCTAACGTAACGGTACCGTAGCAGCGTTACGTCAAGACAGTCGAGGATAAACGAGGAACGTTGGCTGACTGACCAGCCAGAAAATAAGCTGAGGGAGGTGAGAACAGTTAACTAGATACCTTGCTAGATAGCTAGCTACTTGCTGGTTTATTGCTTTGTTGGTGATGGGTAACCATTCAACGCCACATTGTATGTAATGTTATATAGCTAACGTTAGCATAATAGTTAACGTACAGTAACTACCTAGCAATCCCCCTCACCTGTCTGATTTCGTTTAAACGAATGTTGTTAACTAGCTTGCAACTGCATAGAAAACCAACACCACAATAACACTGTGTGTGTGTGCGTTCCCAACTTGCCTGTTGGAGGAGGTACAGGGAGAATGTGAAGCACAATGGCCAACTTAGAAACCTACCAGGAGTACCAGCGGATTGAGGACTTTGAGGAGGACTCACCTCACGGGGAAGAGGACCTATTAGTACATGTGCCAGAGGGCCTGAGAGGTACTATACCAGTTATATTACATAACATATCTTGTCCTAGCTTTCAGGGCTAGACATAACGCTATCTTATGGCACAATATGATTTGGTGAGATATGTGATTTCTTGTAATGACACAGTAATGGCACGATTCCAGTTTTCTATAAACACTAGGAATGGGAATTCCCAGGGACCTCACGATAAGATATTATCTCGATATTTAGGTGCCGATATGATATGCATTACGATTCTCACAATTCTATATGTTTTGTGATTCGATACTGTGATTTTGTGATTCGATGTTCCAAACATATTGCTCACCATATACAGTATCTGCTGCAAAGGGATGAGAGCCATGACAAAACGAGTTTTGATCAGTCATGGAAGTAAAAGTGCTGAAAACAAATTGTCTTTCTATTTAAAAAGAAAATGGAGGACAAAGTATGAAGGAAAAATACTGGAGTTTTGGTGCAGGTACAGCCAACTAGCACAAAAATAATATTGCAATATTGACAAATACAATACAATGTATCATCAAAAATAAATATCCCTATATGTAACTATCGAACTACCCCCCCTCCCTCCCTCCAATCACGTATAAGCACAGGCACTAGATTCACTTAAAGTAGTTGTTTTCTTCGAATCATACCTGATCAAAACTTGTTGCTGTTTTGTCGAGGGGAAAAAGTAATGGTTTCTTTTAAGTCTCTTTTTTTCCACCCCTAATTTGCAGACTCATGGCACCATATCAAGAATCTGGACAACTTTTTCACAAGAATATCCTTTTAACAAATGTTGTGATAAAACATGTTTCTCTGGCAATATACAATGCCTTCGGAAAGTATTCAGACCCCTTGACTTTTTCCACATTTTGTTAGGTTACAGCCTTATTCTAAAATTGACTAAATCGTTTTTTTCCTCATCAATCTACACATCATGACAAAGCAAAAACAGTAAAAAAAAAAATGCTAATTTCCTAAAAAGTAAAACTGAAATATCACACTTACATAAGTATTCAGACCCTTTACTCAGTACTTTATTGAAGCACCTTTGGCAGCGATTACTGCCTTGAGTCTTCTTGGGTATGACACTACAAGCTTGGCACACTTGTATTTGGGGAGTTTCTCCCATTCTTCTCTGCAGATCCTCTCAAGCTCTGTCAGGTTGGATGGGGAGCGTTGCTGCACAGCTAATTTCAGGTCTCTCCAGAGATGTTCGATCAGGTTCAAGTCCAGGTTCTGGCTGGGCAACTCAAGGACATTCAAAAACTTGTTCCGAAGCCACTCCTGCATTGTCTTGGCTGTGTTCTTAGGGTCGTTGTCCTGTTGGAAGGTGAACCTTCGCCCCAGTCGGAGGTCCTGAGCACTCTGGAGCAGGTTTTCATCAAGGATCTCTCAGTACTTTGCTCTGTTCATCTTTGCCTTGATCCTGATTGGTCTCCCAGTCCCTGCTGCTGAAAAACATCCCCACAGCATGCTTCACCATAGGGATGGTGCCAGGTTTCCTCCAGACGTGACACTTGGCATTCAGACCAAAGAGTTCCATCTTGGTTTCATCAGACCAGAGAATCTTGTTTCTCATGGTCTGAGTGCCTTTAGGTGCCTTTAGGTGCCTTTAGCAAACTCCAAGCAGGCTGTCATGTGCCTTTTACTGAGGAGTGGCTTCTGTCTGGCCACTCTACCATAAAGGCCTGATTGGTAGAATGCTGCAGAGATGGTTGTCCTTCTGGAAGGTTCTCCCATCTCCACAGAAGAACTCTGGAGTTCTGTCAGAGTGACCATTGGGTTCTTGGTTACCTCCCTGACCAAGGCCCTCCTCCCCCGATTTCTCAGTTTGGCCCGGCTGCCAGCTCTAGGAAGAGTCTTGGTGGTTCCAAACTTCTTTCGTTTAAAAGTAATGGAGGTCACAGTGTTCTTTGGGACCTTCAATGCTGCAGAAATGTTTTGGTACCCTTCCCTAGATCTGTGCCTCGACACAATCCTGTCTCGGAGCTCTACGGACAATTCCTTCGACCTCATGGCTTGGTTTTTGCTCTGACATGCACTGTCAACTGTGAGACCTTATATAGACAGGTGTGTACCTTTCCAAATCATGTCCAGTCAATTGAATTTACCACAGGTGGACTCCAATCAAGTTGTAGGAACAATTTAGAGTCTCATAGCAAAGGGTCTGAATACTTATGTAATACTTATGTTTTGTAAACATTTCTATAAACTTGTTTTCGCTTTGTCGTTATGTGGTATTGTGTGTAGATTGCTGAGGATTTTTTTTTCTTTTCTTCTCCATTTTAGAATAAGGCTGTAATGTAACAAAATGTGGAAAAAGTAAAAGGGTCTGAATACTTTCCGAAGACACTGTATATACTGTAGCTTATTGGGTTGGAAAGAAACATTTCTTTCAAGATGATGTTTAAAATTGCAGCTTTATAATGTGTGTTTCTGTACTGTCACCTAATGATCTAATTTATAAAGAAGCAATTTCAGACACAGTTTTGACATTTTAATCTAATTCAGGCAGTATGATGTCGCAAGATACAAATGCAACTTATGATGCACAGTGACTTTAAATTAGGCACTTGCCTCAGGAGAACGACTTTCAATTATGTGTGTTCTTCCAGAACAAATGCTCTGTACTTTAATGATATTGATGCCAGACTGGTTCACTTGAAGTTGCTTTGTTGTTTTTTTTCTTCATGTGATGTATTTGGTCTACTTTAAAAATAAAAATAAAACATACATGGTTATTATTCGATTAAGCATCAAAGGTTACTTCAGAGTAATTGTTTTGTAGGGTGTGACAACACTTAAAGGGCAATTCCACCACTTTTCAACCTGTTCATTGTCTACATATGTCAAAATGCTGAAATTCTACATTTTATAGAAAATAATCAAATTTAAAAAAAGTTCTACATGATGACATCAAAAGTTAAAACATTTAAAAAAAAAATTTTTTTATTTTTTTTATTTTTGATGACGTGGAGAGCAAGAAAATACCCTCCCTCTGGCTAAACTCATTGCCGGTTTTAAAAATCAGTCATTTTTAACTTTTAAATCCTACCCTGTGGTGTCACAGAGAAGCATATTTTTGGACCTTATTGTCTTTATAGATACACATATGTAGACACCTCACTAATGTGGACACTGGTATGGTGTTGGAGATAATGAATGAGGTTGAGGTGGAATTTCCCTTTAATACTTTTTCTTAACTTGAAATTCCACATCTATCAGTTCCATCAGAAGAATGGCTTTGCCTGTATGATGTTATCAGAGTTCTTTGAACTTTTGTAAGTATATCGATTTTATTTACAATTCTCATGCTATTGTAAGATATTTTTTACTTTTAAGACAATATTCAAAGTTTATATCGGCTAATGTTTAACCCCAACATCTCAAACTCCTTATTGCAGTCAGTTCCTGTTTGTGGTCACATTCACAACATTCCTGTTCAACTGTGTGGAGTATGATATCCTGTTTGCCAATCGGGCAGTGAACCACACAGGACCTGGCCAGAACCCCCTGGACAGAAACAAGGTCACTCTGCCTGATGCCATCCTACCAAGCCAGCAGTGCACTGAGAGGTATGTCAATCAGTGTTGTCTTACACGGAACCCAAACCGGCTGCGCACGTGCCCCATAGTGCATACATTTATTTTGTCCCCCCACACCAAACGTGATCATGACACGCAGGTTAAAATATCAAAACAAACTCTGAACCAATTACATTAATTTGGGGACAGGTCGAAAAGCATTAAACATTTATGGTAATTTAGCTAGCTAGCTTGCACTTGCTAGCTAATTTGTCCTATTTAGCTAGCTTGCTGCTGCTAGCAAATTTGTCCTGGGATATAAACATTGAGTTGTTATTTTACCTGAAATGCACAAGGTCCTCTACTCCAACAATTAATCCACACATAAAATGTTCAACTGAATCATTTCTAGTCATCTCTCCTCTTTCTAGGCTTTTTCTTCTCTTGACTTTATATTGCAATTGGCAACTTTCATAAATTAGGTGCATTAGCGCCACTGAACTCGTTCGTCTTTGTCACCCACGTGGGTATGACCAATGAGGAGATGGCACGTGGGTACCTGCTTCTATAAACCAATGAGGAGATGGGAGAGGCAGGACTTGCAGCACGATCTGCATCACAAATAGAACTGACTTCTATTTTATCCCTTGGCAACGCAGACGCTCGTTGGCACGCGCGAGCAGTGTGGGTGCAATAAATGAATAATATAGATTTCTAAATTTATTTTGCAATGCTCACGCACACGACGCGAGCGGTGTAGTCAGCCTGTTAATAGATGTGTTGGTAGATGGATAGTGTGTGTATATACAGTTGAAGTCGGAAGTTTACATATACCTTAGCCAAATACATTTAAACTCAGTTTTTCACACTTCCTGACATTTAATACTAGTAAAAGTTCCCTGTCTTAGGTCAGGTAGGATCGGCACTTTATTTTAATACTGTGAAATGTCAAAACAATAGTAGAGAGAATGATTTCATCACATTCCCAGTGGGTCAGAAGTTTACATGCACTCAATTAGTATTTGGTAGCATTACCTTTTAAATTGCTTAACTTGGGTCAAACGTTTTGGGTAGCCTTCCACAAGCTTTCCACAATAAATTGGGTGAATGTTGGCCCATTACTCTTGACAGAGCTGGTGTAACTGAGTCAAGTTTGTAGGCCTCCTTACTCGCACACGCTTTTTCAGTTCTGCCCACAAATCTTCTATGGGATTGAGGTCAGGGCTTTGTGATGGCCACTCCAATACCTTGACTTTGTTGTCCTTAAGCCATTTTGCCACAACTTTGGAAGTATGCTTGGGGTCATTGTCCATTTGGAAGACCCATTTGCGACCAAGCTTTAACTTCCTGACTGATGTCTTGAGATGTTGCTTCAATATATCTATATACATTTCCTCCTCGTGATGCCATCTATTTTGTGAAGTGCACCAGTTAGTCCCTCCTGCAGCAAAGCACCCCCACAACATGATGCTGCTATCCTCGTGCTTCACGGTTGGGATGGTGTTCTTCGGCTTGCAAGCCTCCCCCTTTTTCCTCCAAACATAACGATGGTCATTATGGAAAAACAGTTCTATTTTTGTTTCATCAGACCAGAGGACATTTCTCCAAAATGTACGATATTTGTTCCCATGTGCAGTTGTAAACCGTAGTCTGGCTTTATTTATGGTAGTTTTGGAGCAGTGGCTTCTTCCTAGCTGAGCGGCCTTTCAGGTTGTATCGATATAGGACTCGTTTTACTGTGGATATAGATACTTTTGTACCTGTTTCCTCCAGCATCTTCAAAAGGTCCTTTCCTGTTGTTCTGGGATTGATTTGCACTTTTCACACTAAAGTACGTTCATCTCTAGGAGGACAGAACGCGTATGACGGCTGCGTGGTCCCATGGTGTTTATACTTGCGTACTATTGTTTGTACAGATGAACGTGGTACCTTCAGGCGTTTGGAAATTGCTCCCAAGGACGAACCAGACTTGTGGAGGTCTACAATTTTCCTTCTGAGGTCTTGGCTGATTTCTTTTGATTTTCCCATGATGTCAAGCAAAGAGACACTGAGTTCGAAGGAAGGCCTTGAAATACATCCACAGGTACACCTCCAATTGATTCAAATGATGTCAATTATCCTATCAGAAGCTTCTAAATCCATGACATAATTTTCTGGAATTTTCCAAGCTGTTTAAAGGCACAGTCAACTTAGTGTATGTAAACTTCTGACCCACTGGAATTGTGATACAGTGAATTATAAGTGAAATAATCTGTCTGTAAACAATTGTTGGAAAAATGACTTGTCGTGAACAACGTACATGTCCTACCCGACTTGCCAAAACTATAGTTTGTTAACAAGAAATTTGTGGAGTGGTTGAAAAACGAGTTTTAATGACTCCAACCTGAGTGTATGTAAACTTCCAACTTCAACTGTATGTATATATACACTACTATTCAAAAGTTTGCGGTCACTTAGAAATGTCCTTGTTTTTGAAAGAAATCACTTTTTTTTTGTCCATTTTAAAATAAAATCAAATTGATCAGAAATACTGTATAGACATTGTTAATGTTGTAAATGTAATATCTACGTAGGCATACAGAGGCCCATTATCAGCAACCATCACTCCTGTGTTCCAATGTGTTAGCTATTCCAAGTTTATCATTTTAAAAGGATAATTAATTGCAATCATGTTAGCACAGCTGAAAACTGTTGTCCTGATTTAAAGAAGCAATAAAACAGGCCTTCTTTACGCTAGTTGAGTATCTGGAACATCAGCATTTGTGGGTTTGATTACAGACTCAAAATGGCCAGATACAAAGACCTTTCTTCTGAATCTCGTCAGTCTATTCTTGTTCTGAGAAATGAAGGCTATTCCATGCGAGAAATTGCCAAGAAACTGAAGATCTGGCTCAACTGGCAGCTTCATTAAATAGTACCCACGAAACACCATTCTCAATGTCAACCGTGAAGAGGCGACTCCGGGATGCTGGCCTTCTTGGTGGAGTTGCTGAGAAAAAGCCATATCTCAGACTGGCCAATAAAAATAAAAAAGATTGAAAAACGAACACAGACACTGGACAGAGGAACTCTGCCTAGAAGGTTGGATCCCGGAGTCACCTCTTCACTGTTGACGTTGAGACTGGTTTTTTGCGGGTACTATTTAATGAAGTTGCCAGTTGAGGACTTGTGAGGCGTCTGTTTCTCAAACTAGACACTAATGTTCTTGTCCTCTTGCTCAGTTGTGCACTGGGGCCTCCCACTCTTTTTATTCTGGTTTGAACCAGTTGGCGCTATTCTGTGAAGGGAGTAGTACACAGCGTTGTACAAGATCTTCAGTTTCTTGGCAATTTCTTGCATGTAATAGCCTTCATTTCTCAGAACAAGAATATACTGATGAGTTTCAGAAGAAAGTTATTTGTTTCTGGCCATTTTGAGCCTGCAATCAAACCCACAAATGCTGATGCTCCAGATACTCAACTAGTGTAAAGAAGGCCAGTTTTATTGCTTCTTTAATTAGAACAACAGTTTTCAGCTGTGCTAATATAATTGCAAAAGGGTTTTCTAAGGATCAGTTAGCCTTTTCAAATGATGAACTTGGATTAGCTAACAATTTGCCTTTGGAGCACAGGAGTGATGGTTGCTGATAATGGGCCTCTACGCCTATGTAGATGTTCCATAAATCATCTGCCCTTTCCAGCTAGAGGACAACATTAACAATGTCTACACTGTGTTTCTGATTAATTTGATGTTATTTTAATGAACAATAAATTGGCTTTTCTTTCAAGGATATTTCTAACTGACCCCAAACTTTTGTGTGTGTGTGTGTGTGTGTGTGTGTGTGTGTGGTTGAGTAGAGATTGTTGCCAGTTCAGGTTTATTGTTTTTGTACATAATCTGGCAGAAGCGAAGGTGCTTGAGTGCATGATGTACAATTGTGTTATCACAACCAATGTCAGAATCTAAATCCTTTTTCATTTAAATTGGCTATTGACAAAGCCACAGTAATCCCAGGGTATATATCTAAGAGCCTGCAGACTGAAAAATGGGATTTAATTTATCCAGCGTAATGTAATTATGACCAGTCATTCCGAGGCTAATATTTGCTTATTAGATTTGTGAGATATGGTTTTACTATAAGATAGGCTCACATTCATAGAGAGACAACAGAGCATTGGCCTACTTTCACATCGCCTTTGGGTTATTCTTCCACTCAGAACATTATGATGAATACATTTAGTTGTGTATCAGAGATGTTAATTGTAAAATGAGCTCTTTTGAGTGGCAATATTATTGTCATTTCCTATGACCTAATTGAAAGTGGTCATTAATTGAACTCATTTGGATTGCTGTCGGCACTTAAGTCTAATTGTGTTCAGTGGACCGAGGGAAGGGCTGCTGTTTTAGTGAAATTTGATCCTGAGTTATTTGAGTAATGCGTGCTGTGAAACCTTGTGTTGAAGAGCTTAGTTAGTTATGCCTCCCGAAAGCTTTGGTAGTCATGACTTCTCTGTCAAAGACATATCTGAAAGAGAAATTAAGTTCCGTGCAACATACTGGGTTATTTGGAAATCGCCACGGGATGGTTTTTCAATAACGTCAACAGCGTTGAAACAATTTCTTTCATTATCTTTCATACATTTGAATATTTGTAGCTTCTTTTTAAGTACCTGCAGTCAACTTGTGCAATACGTTAGGAGATAAAGAAGATTGCGTGCTTCATTTCACCTGTGACATCATTTTCGTTATGAAGCTTCCCTGTAGTCCCCAGTCACGTGGTGTTTGAGACTGTATAAAATGTTCGGCCGTCACTCATCTATATATTTTTATGTACATATTCGTATTCATTCCTTTACACTTGTGTGTACAAGGTAGTTGTTGTGGAATTGTTAGGTTATATTACTTGTTAGATATTACTGCGTGGTCGGAACTAGAAGCACAAGCATTTCGCTACACTCGCATTAACACCTGCTAACCATGTGTATGTGACAAATAAAATTGATTTGATGTGCTCATTAGCATTTTGTTAGCATTGTCAATGGGATTTAATACAGCCTAGCAACTACTGTACATTTTAACTGTTTATTTCAAAATACTAAATTAAGTGTAAAAAAATAAAAAAGATTCAGTTAAGTATATATCCTGCTATGACTTATTTATAGCCCTGCATATTCACATAGCCTTCTCCTAAAACACTTGTAAACACTATGCAAGTTGCAACACCGCCAGCCTGTAGTGGATGACCAGTTCCTGGAGCAGGTTATTTGTGTATCTGTGTTCAGAGTAGTACCAGGGAAAACCATGTAATGGATAGTCTCTGCATGGTGAGACTCAGTAGCTGGAAGGAATCACTGTGAAATCTGGGCAGGCAGCCTGTGGACCACATGACATCCCCTAGTCCTGCAGCAAGACCCAGACCCCACCGCCACCACAGCGAAATCTTTTTCCAAAATGGATAAACCATCTTGCTTGTCTTTTGCAATATCGTCAATCTGATTCTGCACACAATCCTAGACTGCGGGGTTATAGTTGACCCCCCCCCCCCCCCCCCCCCTAAAAACGTCAGTGACTAAATGGGTGTTTATATAGAAGATGATTACACACCACTGCTAGGAATTCTAACCCAGGAACAGCATGTCCCACCATTTTAGAACTACTGACTTAGTCTGCTCCCCCCAACTCCTCTCTGTTTCATCATTGAGTTGGTCTTGAAATGAAAGAGATGTCACACAAATCAGGAAGTAGCCTAACTTTGTCACAACGTTGTTTGTATTTGGTTTTTAATTTCAAAATTAAACCCCTGAATTAGTTTATTCCCCTGAATATGTTTACTAGATGATAACCTGTGGGTGACTTGTTCTGTGTTTTGAAATGGGATACTTTACAAGCTGATTCTTAGCAATTCTCTGATACGCAGGAGAGACTGTTACTGAGACACATCCAAGCCACAAACTGTTAACAGGAGTGCAGTATCTGAAGATACCTCTCAGTAGAGCCTTGCACGGGCATGCATTTTAAGCCCGAGCCCTACCCATGCAAGCGACGTTCAGGCCCTACCCTACCCAGGCCCGATTGCTTCTGCCAACTCCTGCCCCAATCAGAAATAACTTCCGCCATTTTGTAAGTCCATTAGCTGCTCCTCTGTCACTCTGCATGCACTCAGCTTATGGCGGCCCTGAGTCTGTGAGTATCCATAGCAACGGCGCCGCTTGGGCTGCTCCGCTTAATAAAGAGACATGAGACAGCTGTTAGCTACTTTTTGTCATCTCTAAACTTATTTTTTGTGAAATAATCTCTCCTGTCTTAGTACTTCTGACACCATGTTATGATCTTAGTCAGATATGTCTGTACTGCGCAGCAGAGCACGCGCAAATGGCTCAGCTTCAAAATGTTAGTTATCAATTTATTGATACCCGAGCCCTGCCCGTACCTTAGTTATTGATGGAAAAACATGCCCGTCAGGCTGGGCGGGTTGCAGAGCTCTACCTCTCAGGCCCCACAACTTAATTACAACGTGGTTGGTTCAGGTCACCCGTAAGGAGTCTTAAAGCAACAGATTCATAAGGCTCCTTTACTCTCATTTGTAGATGGTTATTTTGGTCATACATCAATGGTGAAAATGAATGATTTTGACCTGCTCTTTATGCAGCTGATGGATGGCTCTTCCCACACCTCTGTATACAGATTCACAAACGCATGCATTTTCCACTACGTGGAATGAACCACTGATGTCAAACAGGGACCAAAAACATGAATCTCTTTAAATATTTATTTTTTCCCCCTTTGTCATCCTTTCTTCTCCTCTGTAGGATCAAGGAGAACAGTTGGATCATCTTCCTGCTCATCATGGCAGCCATCTTCTGGGTCTACCGGATGATCAAGGTCTTCTGCAACATCCTCCACTACTGGGAGATCCGACAGTTCTACATCAAAGCCCTGAAGATCAGAATGGTAAGGCATGATCCTACAGTCTCATAAAACTGTGATCTGCCAAATGTTTCAAGGTAGTTTTAGCAACTGTTTTTAGCAAAATAAGATTGCTTGCATTACAATGGTTTCAAAAGACGTCAAGGTAAATGTTTGTCGTCATGCCCGTGCCTTACGCACGAGTCCCTCCTATCACTGTACAATCTCTGAACACCTTTGACCTCTGCCCTTTCGCCATTCCAGGGCGAGCTGTGTAACTTCACGTGGCAGGAGGTACAGGACCGTCTGATCAGCCTGCAGCGAGAGCAGCAGATGTGCATCCACAAGAAGGAGCTAACTGAGCTGGACATCTACCACCGCATCCTGCGCTTCAAGAACTACATGGTAGCCATGGTCAACAAGTCCCTGTTACCTGTACAGTTACAGCTCCCCCTGTTGGGCAATCTGGTGTTCCTCACCCAGGGCCTCAAGTACAACTTTGAGTTGATTCTCTTCTGGGGTCCGGGGTCGCTTTTCCAGAACAAATGGAACCTGCACCCCAAGTACAAGCGTGCAGGCAACCGCCTGGAGCTGGCCCAGCAGCTGAGCCGGGTCATTCTTTTGATGGGCGTGGCCAACCTGCTCCTCTGCCCCTTCATCCTGGTGTGGCAGGTGCTCTACGCCTTCTTCAGCTACACTGAGGTCATCAGGAGGGAGCCTGGGAGTCTGGGAGCACGCCGCTGGTCCCTGTACGGCCGCCTCTACCTTCGCCACTTCAACGAGCTGGACCACGAGCTGCACGGCAGACTGGGCCGCGGCTACAAGCCCACCTCCAAGTACATGAACTCATTCACCTCACCGCTGCTGACCGTGCTGGCCAAGAACGTGGCGTTTTTCTCGGGCTCGGTGCTGGCCGTACTCATCGCACTGACCGTGTACGACGAGGATGTTTTGACCGTACAGCATATCCTGACCGCCATCACCGTGCTGGGTGTGGTCATCACCATCACCAGGTGAGTGAGGAGACAAAATGGCATCCACAGGGGGAATGGTGACCTCTCTGGATGATCTTGTAGTGATTTGTGATTGTGTTTCATTCAAAGAAGTCGTTCCTTCCCGCTTCCCATTGCGGATGAGTTGGTATGGAACAGCTCAACCTAGTTTCCACAATATGGTTACCACTCCACCAATTCTAACAGATCTGATGAGGAATGAGCGAGGGGGTAGAAGAGAGGGAGCTCTAGGGAACGTCTATCCATAAAGAAATTCAGCCTATGTTAAACCCACAAACATACCAGTCCGTCCATGATCCATGTCATATGTGTTGTGTGAAAAAGAGAGATGACGTCTGTGTGAATATGCCCTCTCAGGTCGTTCATCCCAGACGAACACATGGTGTGGTGCCCGGAGCAGCTGCTGCAGTGTGTGCTGGCTCACATCCACTACATGCCAGACCACTGGAGGGATAACGCCAACAAGAGTGAGACCCGGGACGAGGTGGCACAGCTGTTTCAGTACAAAGCGGTGGGTGAGAAGGGCCAGACAGTAAATAGACGGCTCATTGGCTTCACCTTAGATGGAAAGGAATTACTGAACTTTATATGGCTTTATGGCATACGGTCTGAGATTAAATTGTTCTTGTAACAGACATGTAAGGGCTTAACATAGGCTGACTTCTTTGAATGACTCAATACCTAAACAAGTGCTTTAATTGTAAGTAGTTATTTATGTACACTCCAATTCAAATGATTTGACCGTAATATGACACTCCCCACACAGGAACGAATTGATGTTACAGCACTTTAAACATTTGTTTGGGTGACACTATGTAAAGTAGTCAGACTTGAGATCCGAGTGCTTCGCTGTTCTCGCAACTCTCTCATTGACATCAATGAAGGATGTCGCAGGCTATATGCTATCAGATACCCAAGAACTTCTAGTCATTGCTAGTTAGCATTGGCTCGCAAAACTACCTCCAACTTCCTTCATACTGAACACAGAGACATATAAATGGTATGCACGAGTTCATCTGACTCTGGGGAAGTAGATTAAGGGCATTACCAAAATCCCGAAGTATCCCATTAAGCGTGCTGATCTGAAGTCTAAACATATCTTCCCAATGCGAATCCCTTTCTAGTATAACTCACCAGTGTTCTGTCTGTCTGTTTAGGTGTTCATCCTGGAGGAACTGCTGAGCCCCATTGTCACTCCCTTCATCCTCATCTTCCTCCTGAGGAACAAGTCCCTGGAGATCATCGACTTCTTCAGGAACTTCACCGTGGAGGTGGTCGGAGTTGGCGATATCTGCTCCTTCGCACAGATGGACATCCGCCGCCACGGAAACCCACTGGTGAGTTCAGGTCGCCTCTGCTGCTTTACCGTTCGCTCATTTAGGATGTTTACCGTATTGGAAAAGATTTATTGTGTCATTATTCCGAAAGCATTTGTAATTTTGCATGTTGAAATGAGAGACTAACACTGTTAGTTGTCAGATATCGGCAAGTTATCAGTCATACTGTACATGCTATTACAAATCAGTTTTCACTTTGTGTGTGTTGTTGTCCTGATATTAGTGACTACTTCTGTATAATGGTGTTAATTCATATTTTTCTTGGGCAAAGTTCCTGTGAGTGATGTATAACCGGTTGTCTTTGCAGTGGATGTCAGAGGGCCAGACAGAGGCATCTGTGTACCAGCAGGCTGAGAACGGCAAGACTGAGCTGTCCCTGATGCACTTCACCATAAAGAACCCCCACTGGCAACCCCCCCAAGAGAGCTCAGTGTTCATCAGCCATCTAAAGGAGAAGGTGCACCAGGACGCTCAGGGAGGACCCCCCACCCAGCTGCTGCTCTCTGAGGCCCCGCTCTGCTCCTCACTGCTCTCCAACGAGTCCGGCAACGCAGTGAGTGACTAACTCACCACCAATTCCTAGTCAGTCACAGTTAGTACACAGGAAGATATTTGCCTCAACACTCTGTATCAGCACCCCTACTCTCATTCAAACGGTTTCATCCAACAATGATGTCAGTGTATTGTCATTTCTCAAAGATTTTTGTTTAGTATTGGATTACATTATGTTGTGTTATTTGTCAGTTTTCTTGTATACTGACCTCTGTATCTCTGGGTTATGTTTTCCTGTCCAGCCTGACAACCTATTGGCCAGTGTCCTGGCCCACCCTATTCTGACCGCGTCAGGCCTACCTGGCCGAGACCGCCGCTTCGTCCCTCCCAGCACGGCTGCCTCTGCTGCCGCCAGCGTCCTGGCCTCGCTGTCCATCTCCCACTCCCAGCTCCCCCACGCCAGCCGTTCCCACTCGCATGTTCTCCTGCCCTCCACCCACCCCGACAGCACCATGTACTGCAGCGACCGCACTGTCATCGACAGGTAGGTAAACAAACGCCACCCTCTGCAAACGCACTCCACAACACACAATGTTTATTTAGGTTGTTCTATAACACAAAAGTGTTGCTTGATTAGTTACTTGCATGCCAAAAGTGTGTTATTGATTTGATATTGAGGTTAGTTGAAAGTGGGTGGATTAAGTGATGAATAACAGTGTATTTAGATGTTTTTTTAGGCTTGCTAATAATAGCTTGTTGTTATTTCCTCAGCATGTCAGCCAGTGACTCTCGGATCAGGAGCACGACAATGCTTTCAGAGTTTGCCTTGGCCGAGATGAGTCTCCATGCTATTTACATGCATGAGGTAGGTAACCTCAAAGGGATGACCTCAGGGTCCTTATGTTTATTTAACTGTGACACTAGGGCTGTCCCCGACTAAACCAAATCTTGGTCGACCAAGAGTTGTCTGTTCTTTCGACCAATCGGCTAGTCGAAATTCTAATAAGTGTGTTATTCCATATATAGACACAGCCTATGTGTTTTTTAATAAAATCAACTGTATGTAGGCTACTGAGCTTGTCTGATGCTTTAAGCACACTGATTAAATAATTAAGACATTGATATTACACAAGAGGGAGCAAGAGATCAAGGTAGCCTAACCAGAAGAAACAAAACCTGTTCTCGAACCACCACCTCCCGTTGATGCTTCTGCCATTCGCAGATTCTGCCATTACGCTCCCGAAGTTGCCAGTAATAGGCTACACCAGGGGTCGGCAACCTTTTTCCATTTGGAGTGCCAATTTATCTTGTCATTTCTACCGATCCGCGTGCCAGTTATGATTTTCATATGCACATTTTCGTGGAACAGTTTCATTTATTTTATAATAAAGTTGTCTCAAAATTATTGTCATGTGATTTAATAAAAGTTATCTAAATGAAAAATTATACAAATCTTAATCAAATATTGCCATTGCCAACTATTTTGTATTTTATTGAACCTTTATTTAACTAGGCAAGTCAGTTAAGAACAAATTCTTATTTACCCCGGGCCAAACCCTAACCCAGACGACGCTGGGCCAATTGTGCGCCGCCCTATGTAAAAATAGCATACGTAAAGCCAACAAATAAAAACGTTGCAGCTGACTACGCATGACCTTTCTGCGAAGAACTTGAAACATTGTACTAACAAATTTGCAACATTGTTTAAAATATTCAAGTATTCTGGAGTTTCATGAGCCAGTGAGCTCTGGACAGGCACAGCTGTAGGCTATTTGTGCAAGGGCTAATAAGTAATCAGGTAGGCCTATTTTATGACGTTTCCACCGGATCAGAGCATGACATTTTTTTTTCTCCCTTTCTCACTGAGTGATTATCAAAAGGGAGAGAGCTGGAAATATTTTTCAAGTATGCCAAATTAAGGAACTATTGTCATTCTCAGTGGATATAAAAACAGACTTCCTTTACTTGCTGTTTTGAGGTGAAGAAAAAATGACTTAGAAGCTCCACAGCTAATTAGTGGTGGTGAGTTAAGACGATCAGAAATACTATCAGATCCCCAAATAGGCACATTTATAAGCCTACATTTGCATGCAGGCCCAGCAGCCAAGGCTCACTTCTATGCGTAATCGGGTGCGTATCCTTCCTCAACATTGACAGGAGCGCTCCAAACAAAACAGTGAAAAAATTGACAACTCGTAAATGGAATGAAATAAACCAAAACTTGTTTCTCACAATTGTAGCCTAAGTTTTACCCTCTGCAAACAGCGTGTCCACCCTGACAATGAGAACTGTAAAAGACTATAGTAATAATAATATTGAATGCATTAACAGGAATGACAGTAACCAAACAAACATTGTAGATTAAAAATTATGGCAATTAACAGTAAATGTACTAGTGGTGATATTGGTATGCCATCTCCATGGCCTCCGCAACAGATTAGTCCACTGAAACAGGTGTCAATCAAGATGTGCAATAAAAAAAAGATTTTTGCAACTGTTCGACTAAAATTCTCAGTCCACCAACAGCCTATCGACCAGTCGACTAAATGGGGTCAGCCCTAGTACGCACACACAAACACACACAAGTGTGTCCTTTTCTGTCTCTAGGTCCACCAACAGAACTCGCTCCCCCACCAGAGGACATCAGGCCAGTGGCAGAACCCAATGAGAGATCTAATCAGCAACACTGGTACGTAACAGTCATTCATCTGTTTTACTTAGGGTCTCGGCTGAGTCAGATGCATGTTAGGTTATGACATCCAGTTGATCAACTGTCTTATGCGCCGACCCTCTATGCAATCAGGTTCGCAGACGCACAGCGGCCACACAGCAGTTCACATGTCTAGTATGCCCACCCCGCTGCGTCTGGGAGGCTGGACGGAGGAACAGGAGGAGGAGGAAGAGGAAGTCCTCAACAGGGGATCGACTCCTAAACAGGACTCCAGGAGTAGTTGTTAAAGTGCCTTAAATAAAGGGGTATGTTCCATCTTACCTCTATTTCCTACACACAGACACTCCTCCCTAACCTATAGGCTAACATTGTCGTAAAATTCTTCTATCTAGTACTACTGTTTTTGCTTTTTTTTAGCGAGCATTAGGTAGAAATAGCTCCGCCGTTTCCTGGTTTCTAAAATGTTTGCCTGATTGTGTGATACAACAAACAAACTGCTGTGAATATCTTTATAACAAGTAATAACCCCAAATATTGTAGTTTTCAGCTGTTTGAAGCTGAAAACCGAAAGTAAAAAGAAGCAAAAAAGAAACTTAGAGGGGAGGCATAGAAATCTTGCACATAGAATGGATCTACTGCTTATCACACTTGCTTTCAATGAGAATGACAGATTTATAACTCTAATTTATATCTGAAATGTCGGGTCATACACACAACTACATAATGGACCTTAAAAAAAAATATGTGTGTGGCTGATTGTTTTTTCTCCTCTTCGTTTGCAGTGTTTACACTCCTTTCTCGATGAACAGTGTGGCCTTAGATGATCCTTTTTGGAGAGTATTATGACATCACGTAACACAACAAGGCAGTTGGGAGAGCTCATTGGATAACCATTGTCTCAGTCTCCACCCCACTACCATGCCTCTCCTATCACATCAGGAGTTGTTGTGGCATCAGGGAAACTGACCTGTCTTCCATCCCTCTCGCCATGTCATAATTTTGTTATAAAATGTATAAATATTGCTCATAGAGGACTGGAGTCTATATGTGTGTGTGTTTGTGTGAGTGTGAAAGAGCGTTGTGTGTGTGTTTAGAACTCGGGGAAAGGGTGGCATGCACAGCCAGGACACTTGCAGGGCAGGCTTGAGCATGGTACATAGCAACACCTGTCACACTTTTGTTGCGTTTCTTCATGCGTTTATTTTTTTAACGTTTTATTTGTGCATCTGGGAGGTTTACAATGTGGGTCTGGGTTCACTTTCTCATGGTGGAAATGGTGTCTTATCTGGTGCTGAAGAGAGTATGGAGTGAAGGTCTATCATACTAGCTGCCTGACCATTTTCACTATATGAGGAAGGTTGAGTACAAAATTATACATTGGCGTATTTGGCCATTACTTATTATTGCTTGACATTTGTAAATACACTTTAGCGTCTTACCTCTATATGTTCTGGCAGTTTTAATGATTGGGAAAGATGCGAAGTAATGCAGTGACATGAAGTAGGCTGCAACTATACTACTTAGGTCACCAATAGGACCCCACAAGAAAATCTGACAAAAGCCTCCAGATGGACTAGATTCATTAACCACGTTTCTAAACTGGACATAATCTCATTGAAAGCTGCTGTCTATGACTTTAATGGGCTTAATACCATGTTTTCTTCAGTATTAAGTTATTTATCTTCTTTTTAAAGTCCTTGGGGACCCTTAAAACAGTATTTAACAGGTAATAACTTGATTATTCTGTATCAAAGGATCACCAATGTTCTGTCTCCACTGGCAACAGAGATGTGTTACTTGACAAATGCACGAAGATCAAGATGACATATTTGCCCAGGCAGTAACTACATTGTTGTGGGTAGCTATGAGAATAGGCAATGCAGAGTCGCATATCATGTACAGTAAATCATTAAGTGTTGTTGATTTTGCATGTACTGCTCAACATTTTGTTCACGGAACACTTCCCCCCCCAATGTACACAGAAGAAGTGAACTTTTTATTATACAGGCTGTTCCTAAAATTGTCATTACAGCAGTTGGAGTTTGTGGTTTTACTTTACTTGTAAGTTAATCCTATGTCAGTATTTAACTTTTCTCAGAGAACAGCCTAAGATGTCATTTTAAATAAGATAATTCTCCCTTTGTTGTCCCAAATATTTAAACTGTCCAGATTTCTGAGATATGACCTATAATGAATTATTTAATTAATTACAATATGAGTGAAATAGTAATTATGCTAAGAAGCAGCTTTTCTGTGTTGGTGGTATGGGTGAACCCCAACAACAGAATGTTTTGGGTGTATACCGGTCATGCAAATAGACAGCTGATTGGCCAGCTCAGCCAATGAGCCAACGCGATATCGTATTATATGACAAAATTGCAAGCATTTTTTTTAATAGTCTGTTTGATATACAAGTTTGATGTGGGGTTTTTGAAGTCCATTTTTTTCTCTTCAATTCATGTTTTGTACACAAATACAAGTATAGGACGAGTCAACAACATTATTTGAGTACGAGAATGTCAACTTTTTAAAAGTGAGATTTTCACTGGACTTTAAGTTATGAATATCTTTAGTATTAAATATTTAATTGAGCATTTATTGGTTTCCTTAAGAATTAATCTTTATAGTAAATACATTCATACCAAATATGATTGGGATCTAATTTTAATAATATGTTTTTTTTAATTCTTAAATTGCCCCATGTAAAACACATTTATTTTCCTGGATGTATTTCTCATGCAACATTGAACAAAACAGATTTTCTGAATCTTTTTTTTTTTTTTTATGAGTTTTTTTTGTTGTTGTTGCCTTTGACACAACATTTTTGGATATGCAGCTTCGAAATGAAACAATCCTTCATGTGTGCTTTAGCACCACTTAGTGGTTTCATCAATACAGTACAACTCAAAGGAAAGCAAACGTGTTTGCGTGTAAATGCTGAATGTAAACCACCCATCACCCCTAGAAATGTATCCTTGTTACTGTAGCCAGAACTGCTTATTGAAACATTACACAAAAGCTCCGTCACTGCTATCCATGTCCGGATGGATGATCCAGTAACCTAGAGCACATCTATATGTATTTCTCTGTATCCACCACTACTATAAGACTTTAGAGTGCACAGGTGTTTGACGACTCTTTTCTTCATTTTGTTTTCTATGTGTGTGTTTTGAAGGGGTGTGAGTGTAGTCATCAGTCTAACTATGCTAAGCTAACATTGACTCAAACGTTTTTGCACTGACTGAAAATAAAATGTCTATTGATACCTGCATTAAACTACATTTTAGATAGATACTATAGAGCCGGGGTCTCAAAGGGATAGTAAGTGGAACTCCCATCCTGAGTGGCCTCTCTCACAGTATGTATAATGTGCGTATAGCATCACCATGCATAGTATTGTTATCGTCCACACTGTGGGCCTATCGCAGACCTGGTTGTTGTTACCTCTGCTCAGTAAAAGTTCAGCCAGTAGGGGAAATTTCTGTAAGTGTTTTTAGTAACATTTTAGGCCTAGTCAATGCTACAATTGGTATGGCTGTTGGTGTTCCATTTGTCATTAATGATATATTGCGTTTTAGTTGTGGAGACATGATAGGTCATGTGTCTTGCCAGTTTCCATAGCTAGATCTCACTGCCTCACATCTCTTTGTTTATTATTTAGCTTTATTTAGAGCAGTGCCTTAGGGTTAGCATTAGTTCCTTATTAGAAACCATTGTATGTAAACCAGATCTAATTTTACTTTGTATTTTAGCAGCACATAATGTACAGTATTTATTTTGGCAGGTTGGTCGTGTTTTGGCATCAAATATACAGTGGGAATTGTATTCTAATATTGTGGATGAGGCTTGTGTAACATGAACTACAACATACTGATATTTGACATCAAAGTAGTCATCACCTTCACCTGATAAGAGAAATAATCTCCTCAAAGTTTTTGTTTTGCACTGTCTGCCTTCCCGATCCAAAAGAAGCTGTTGGGGAGAGGAATATTTTATACCCTTTTCAATTAAGTTGAATGATTATTTTATCATATCCTTGAGTCTCCCCACTCAATATCATTGCTTCTTATCCACTACAAACCAGTAAAAAAATATATATATTTTGACTGGTACAAGGTGCTACGTTTTCGTATTCTAGTGTTGAATAGTTTGAAGCATCTTGTTTTCTTTGTTAATTAGGTTTTTCCTTTTTGTTTGTTTTGTTAATTTAAGGAACACTAGCTGAGAAGAAGCCATGCCAAAATGACTTGTTTTCAACACAGCTTTATCATACACATTTTGTTTGTTTTCTGGAACTGAATAGAGGCAAAGGAATTCTTATTTCCTGTGTATTTAATCATTGAAGTGTGTTCCAAGATTTAATGTACTTTGAAATAAAAAATGTAATATACGTTCTATTCTATGCATTTATTGAGTTGGAAATGTTTTCATTGGCACAAACTTTCCAAATGTAATTCCTAAACTGCCACTAAACATGAAATAAATACACAATTCACAGACATGAAATAAATTAATCTTATTTTGCAGTTTATTAGTGTGATAACTAGCAGTGGTGATTTTTAGCATGTAGATCTTGGTGAGCAAACACCATATTTTTATGCATGCCAGCAAAGCCACTACACAGCATTAAACAATACATGAATTGCACTATAACGGTGACAAACAGTGCCCACAAACTGTTAGGGCCTACATAAATCTAGCTCAACAGCAGAGTCCTAACAGCAGTCCCAACACCTTACCACTGCTACATCTGGCTATCAGCGGAGCCTTGTCTGGCAGCAAAACAGTTCATTCAGCCTAATTTACTGCCTTTAAAAAAAAACATAGATATGGCTAACTTGCTTAAATAAACGTGGTTTATACTGACAATTGAGATGTACAAACTATGGCATAAGGGGTGGACGAGCGGATAAGAGGCAATCCGTAATTTCGATTAAGACATTAATGAGCGAGCTAGGACGGACATAGTCTATTACTATTTGTTCAGCACTTTTGAAATGTACAGCGACAGAATTCAGAACATGGGCAGTTTTTACAGTATTTTCCCTGTGAACCAAGTCAGAACCGTAGGATAAATAAAGGAGGCATATAAGCAGACAATGAAAGATGAAAGCTATTACAATATTCAATGATTACATTGCTCTAAAACAGGTTATAGGCTACATGTGCACCACCAAGTCAGAAGAGTATGCAAAATTAAGAGTGGTTAAGGGACCAAATTATTAGGGTGAGCCACTAACAGCTTACTACACAACATACACTTAGTATTACTTTCTTAGCTACAGTATATATATCAGTGCTTAATTTGAGCTGATCACACCTCTCTGTTTTGGACTGTTTCGTTCCGGATCCTATTTGGCCTGATCCGGTACCTCTCGTGGCATGAAAAATAATTGTAACATTTTGCAATGTAAAAATTTGAATAAACGCGATCAAAGTTTATTTGAGCTCTAGAAATATACTTTTTCCCCGATTTACCAGTTGTTTTGAATGCACTGAAGTCGGAAGTCGGAGATTTCCCAGCTCCGAGTTCTGAGTTGTTTTTAACGTGGTATTTTAAAAAATTATGCCAAAGTCTCCAGCCATGTAAAGTTATGTAGAGACCCTAGGCCACAAAAATGTTTCCCATGTGTGTAATGTCTGTAAGTGCCTCTACTCTACTGCTCGATGCCACTACTTAAATGTCATGATATGCATGCAATGATGTATTATAAAGGTTGGTTTTTTTTATGTGTTCCGGTACCTCGGAGCTCCGCAGGTCACCCCACTCTAGCGCTCACTTTTTGTTCCGGCACCTCCCAATTTACTAATTAGGCCCTGCATATCTCCTTGGAATATTACATAATTTATGCAGCAACATACAATACATGTTTGGACTCACCTTGTGCTGTGCTCACTTGAGAGGTCCTTCCTGGGCAAATTTTGTCATCAAAGTCTGGTATTTGTATTTATTATGGATCCCCATTAGCTCTTCTTGGGATCCAGCAAAATTAAGGCAGTTTACACAATTTAAAAAAATGTACAATACATTCACAAATTTCACAACACACTGTGTACCCCATACCCAAAACTCCACCACTACCACATATCTACAGTACTACGTGTGTGTGTATGCATGTGTCTGTGCCTATGTTTGTGTTGCTTCACAGTCCCTGCTGTTCCATAAGGTGTATTCTTTTTCAGTTTTTTATATAATTTTACTGCTTGCATCAGTTGCTTGATGTGGAATAGAGTTCAAGGTAGTCATGACTGTATGTAGTACTGTGCACCTCCAATATTCTGTTCTGGACTTGGGGACTGTGAAGAGACCTCTTGTGGCATGTCTTGTGGGATGTGTATGGGTGTCCGAGCTGTGAGCCAGCAGTACAAACAGACAGCTTGGTGCATTCAACATGTCAATACCTCTCATAAATACAAGTAGTGATGAAGTCAATCTCTCCTCCACTTTGAGCCAGAAGAGACTGTCATGCATATTACTAATATTAGCTCTCTGTGTACATCCAAGGGCCAGCCGTGCTGCCCTGTTCTGAGCCAATTGCAATTTTCCTAAGTCCCTTTTTGTGGCACCTTACCACACAACTGAGCAGTAGTCCAGGTGCGACAAAACTATGGCCTGTAGGACCTGCCTTGTTGATAGTGCTGTTAAGAAGGTAGAGCTGCGCTTTATTATGGACCGACTTCTCCCCATCTTAGCTACAGTTGTATCAATATGTTTTGCCCATGACAGTTCTCAATCCAGGGTTACTCCAAGCAATTTAGTCACCTCAATTTCCACATTATTTATAACCAGTGCTCGTTAAGTTTTAGGGTTTAGTGAATGATTTGTCCCAAATACAATGCTTTAAGTTTTAGAAATGTTTAGGACTAACTTATTCCTTGCCACCCACTCTGAAACTAACTGCAACTCTTTAAGTGATGCAGTCATTTCAGTCGCTGTAGTAGCTGACATGGATAGTGTTGAGTCATCTGCATAAGCCAGTGGCATGTAATTAGTAAAGATTGAAAAAACTAATGGGCCTAGACAGCTGCCCTGGGGAATTCCTGATTCTACTTGGATTACGTTGGAGAGGCTTCCATTAACATACACTTAACATACACTACATGACCAAAAGTCTGTGGATACCTGCTTGTGGAACATCTCATTCCAAAATCATGGGCATTAGCATGGAGTTGGTCCCCCCTTTGCTGCTATAACAGCCTCCACTCTTCTGGGAAGGCTTTACACCAGATGTTGGAACATTACTGCGGGGACTTGCTTCCATTCAGCCACAAGAGCATTAGTGAGGTCCGGCACTGATGTTGGGTGATTAGACCTGGCTCGCATTCGGCATTCCAATTCATCCCAAAGGTGTTTAATGGGGTTGAGATCAGGGCTCTGTGCAGGCCAGTCAAATTCTTCCACACCGGTCTCAACAAATTATTTCTGTATAGATATCGCTTTGTGCACAGGGACACTGTCATGCTGAAACAGGAAAGTGCCTTCCCCAAACTGTTGGCTGTTAAACCTCCTGTTGTGTTCGTTTCACGTTAATTCATTCTGTGTTCCCGGTCCAAAATGACCACCCCATTATAGCTGATTATAAATCCATAATAATACATATTTTATCAGCTAATGTTGTGTTAGATCTTTTTATCAAATTAAGTTGTGCTGGGGGGGGCAGTCCTATCTGGTGAAATTCTCCTGTCTTCTCTGGTGTCCTGTGTGAACTTAAGTATGCTCCCTCTAATCCTCCCATCTCTCTCTCTCTCAACCTCATCATGCTGCTGATCCAGTTTCTGCTGTTTTGCCTGTGGATATGGCATCCTGACGTGTTCACCAGACATGCTACCTTGTTGTGCTGCTGCTCCAGTTTCAACTGTTCTGCCTGCGGCTATGGAACCCTGACTTGTTCACCGGATGTGCTACCTTGTCCCTGACCTGCTGTGTTCGACCCTCTCTCTCCCTCTTCCTCCCTCCCTCCCTTTCTACCGCACCTTCTGTCTCGACCTCTGAATGCTCGGCTATGAAAAGTCAACTGACATTTACCCCTGAGGTGCTGACCTGTTGCACCCTCTACAACCACTGTGATTATTATTTGACCCTGCTGGTCATCTATGAATGTTTGAACAACTTGAAGAATGATCTGGCCTTAATGGCCATGTACTCTTATAATCTCCACCTGGCACAGCCAAAAGAGGACTGGCCACCTCTCAAAGCGTGGTTCCTCTCTAGGTTTCTCCCTAGGTTCTGGCCTTTCTAGGGAGTTTTTCCTAGCCACTGTGCTTCTACATCAGCATTGCTTGCTGTTTGGGCTTTTAGGCTGGGTTTCTGCTGATGTACAAAGGGCTTTATAAATATATTTGTTTGATTGATTGATGGATGGATGGATGGATGGATGGATGGCTGGCCAGCTGGCTGGCCGGCTGGCTGGCTGTTTATCCAAAGCTGTGACCTGTTGCACTGGGTCTGGTTTCTGCCCCTTCATATCAAGAATTCGTGGAGAGAATATTCTCTGCCTGTGGACAACTGTCATCAGACTTGAGAAACCAAACGACCACCTCTCTGGAGAGCAAAGTCTTGAAGATAAATCAGAAAATCTTGTTTGCTTGAACAGAAACCCACTGTATTGCGGTGTTGTATTGCTTACGTTTTTGCTGTTGTTGCAGCTGTTTATATTAACCCTATTTAAAGGGGTTAGTCAGTGATATATGTTTAATGTTACACAAACATAACATGTCAAATGTTAATTACTTTTTTTCCTCTCTCTTTCTGTAAGTTAAAGGTACTTACCAGTCTAGGCACTTATCCTTTAAATCCAAGTCACGTTAGGATTGATTTATAATTTAAACCTAACCAAACCTATGGGCAGCAGGTAGCCTGGTGGGTAGGAGTGTTGGGCCAGTAACTGAAAGGTTGCTGGATCTAATCCCTGAGGTAAAAACCTGTCGTTCTGCCCTTGAGCAAGGCAGTTAACCCACTTTTCCCCGGGCATCGATGATGTCGATTAAGGCAGACCCCCACACCTCTCTGATTCAGAGGGGTTGGGTTGAATGCGGAAGACACGTTTCAGTTAAATGCATTCAGTTGTACAACTGACTAGGTATCCCCCTTTCCTGGCCATAGAGTTGTATGAGGAGCCACTGAGGACCTTTGCCATTTTGATTTAGATAACTGGGCGGGACTTCCAACGTCATTGGCTGAAACCTCCTGATGACCCGGGTTTGCATGATCTGATGACCTGGTTGGAGTCGTGACAGCCGGGTCATCAGGAGGGATCAGCCCCCTGATGAACTAAATAACTAATATTAAATCACAAAACTATAATAACCTTGCCCTCCACAGCCACAGCTCTATCCCTTGCAGTTTGCTATCATGAAGTACGTACCACAACAAATAATCTTAATTATTATTTTTTTACTCAATCAGGTTAGAGGTGTTGTTATTAGATGCTGGGGCTTAAAACATAGAATTAGACAAACCTGTGCTTATTGAGGATGATGATGATGATGATGATGATAGTAATGATGAGGGCATACATTTACTGTGAAGTCTTCAGTTGTTTTCTCCAATTTTGAGTGTCTCATCATGATCTGTGGATTACATTATCTGTGGATATCAACAACCGAAGCATTTCTACCAGTTACCCTAGTCAACCTCAAGCTCCTATATAGCACCCCCCCACCTTCTGCACTGAGTTACCCCGACCAGCCCTCTGCACCGTCTCTGACTTACCCCAACCACCCTGAAGGTTCAGATGTTCAGAGTGCCCCGGTAGGTCTATCATCAATCAAGTCTTTCATTACCATGTCACGTTTTTCTCTGTTTTTCTCTCCCTTTTGCCCACTCTATCATATCTCTGTGGGACCCTCTATTCCCCCAATTGTGTTATCATATGTGTGTTAATACTACGTGTGTTTGTTTCAGGCCTACAATCTTGTTGTTTGTGAGGGACCTACTCGTCCCTCTGGGTTCAGACTGCCAGTTTGAGCCCCCCTCTCTGCTCCTCCCCTCAGCTATGACCCTACCTCCTACGATAATGTCTACACCTCAGACAAACTCAAACTTCCTTTAGCAAAATGAAGTGCGCATAACCTTTGTGATTGACATGCGTTCACTGAAAACCCACAGTTGGTTATATTAACAGTATTTTTCTTTCATTTAACTAGGCAAGTCAGTTAAGAACAAATTCTTATTTTACAATGACGGCCCTGGCCAAACCCTTCCCTAAAGCCGGACGACGTTGGGACAATTGTGCACCGCCCTATGGGACTCCCAATCACAGCCAATTGTGATACAGCCCAGGATCGAACCAGGGTCTGTAGTGACACCTCTAGCACTGAGATGCAGTGCCTTAGACCGATGCGCCACTGGGGAGTCCAAGTATTGCACTTTCATGTAACTTACTTTAGGCCAGCTAATAGCCTAACCACAGATAAATCAACATTATGGACTAAGCGTTCAAATTCTGTTGCTGCAAGATTATTTTGCTGTGACAATATACTGTAGGTCAAATGAATATCCTACATCTGCATGTTTACATCCCTTTAATGGTTAAGGTTGTGAATAGTGGTATGGTAATTTGACCCTAGATCTGAGGTACGGGGCATTTCCTTCTCTCCTTATATCATCACTACCACTCAAAAATCCACAGGGAAACACAGTTCAAACTAGTAGGTTTTTAACATGATATAAAACTGTTGTTATCAGGTGTCTTCATTTGACAAAGTAGGTTTTTAATATAGTTAGTTAATATAGTTTTATTCCATTAAAATAACAATAATTGTTCTTATAAAAGGGAACCACTAGGAAAAACTGGTTGAATCAATGTTGTTTCCACATAATTTCAACCAAAAACAATCTATGTAATGAAGTTGAATCAACGTGGAAAACTGATTGGATTTGCAAAAAGTCATCGGCATTTTGTCTTTTTTTCACCTAAATTTTAACTAAAATCCAATGACATGGTGTCATTTTTTGTTCATTTCATGTTGAATTCACGCTAGTTGACATCTCAACCAAATGTAAACTAAACATTGAACTGCCTCAACATTCTGTTCTATCCAGCCTCTTCTCTGAGTGCCTTATGCTGTTTTTCCTCACCAGAATGCCTCACTCTACCCTTGGAGGAGTGGACCATCTATGGTCTGTGGCAGACCAAGAGACCAACCTGTCATGTTCCTTTAACACTAATCAGACCAGTGTGGAAGTGTCCTTAGCATTGTTTTATCTATGCACTGCAGATTCACTTTTTCTTATGTATCCTGCCTTTGTGACTTCATGTGTTGAATTGTTATATTCACATCTTCTGTGAGCCATTTAGAATCAATATAGGCAGGATACTGTTAATTAATGCAAATAAGGCAAGTACTTGTGACTGAGAATATACACTGAGTGTACAAAACATTAGGAACTCCTGTGCTCTTTCCATGACATAGACTGACCAGGTGAATCCAGGTGAAAGCTATGATCCCTTGATTGATGTCACTTGTTAATCCACTTAAATCAGTATAGATGAAGGGGAGGACTCAGGATAAAGAAGGATTTTTAAGCCTTGAAACAATTGAGATATGGATTGTGAATGTGTGCCATTCAGATGGTGAATGTGCAAGACGAAAGATTTAAGTGCGTCTGAACGAGGTATGCTAGTAGGTGCCAGGCACACCGGTTTGAGTGTGTCAAGAACTGCAACGTTGCTGGGTTTTTCACGCTCAACAGTGTCCCATGTGCATCAAGAATGATCCACCACCCAAAGGACATACAGCCAACTTGACACTGTGGGAAGCATTGGAGCCAACATGGGCCAGCATCACAGTGTAACTCTTTCGAAACCTTGTAGAGTCCATTCCCCAACGAAGTGAGGCTGTTCTGAGGGCAAATGGGGGTGCAACTCAATATTAGGAAGGTGTTCCTAATGTTTTGTACACTCAGTGTATATCTACATCTATAACCACTAATGCATTTAAAACTGGTCTGTGTCACGTGTATCATGGAGTGATTTTTTAAAATGAAAACACTTGAATACTTTTCCTTTTTCTCTCTCTTTAAAAATCCCACTATTCTATATTTGACAGATGTCAGATGCTATTAAATGTAACAGACAAAAACACCCTGATGGGATAAGAAATGAGAAACCACTTTCCTACAAGCATTTTCATTTTCTTTTTAAATCTCGGAGGATGCTTCATTTCACTTGAGAAACACATACAGAGAACACCACCACCGCCACCATCCTTATATTTCCAACTCATCTGAGTTCAGATTTTTTGTGGCCCACACCCCCATAAAAGTTGCCCATTCCTGCCTCAGAGAGAGTTCAGAGGAGGGCCCTCAAGATCATCCTCGGTTCTGACTACACTTTATATGCCTTGGCCTGTCAAACCCTACAGATGCAACCATTGCAGCAGAGATGAAATGAGCTTTGTCTGAAATTTGCTCTCAAGCTGCAGAGTTCAAACAAATTCTCCAGCTGGCTGCCACCTACAAGGGATGAGCGACCCGGAGTAAGGACAATGCAGGGTGGGCAACTACGGGAGCAAAAAAAGACAAATACTATCACTTGCTAGCTTTTTGAACGGACACTAGATGGGGTAGTTGTTCAAATGTAAATGTTTTTATTAAAGGAGCAATGCAATCAGAAATGGGAGTCCCTGTGTTTTCTATATATTTCCACACTATGATGTTGGAGAAATACTGTGAAATTGTACAAATTATCATAATGAACTTTTAGTGTAAGAGCTGCTTGAAAAGACCTGAAATTTCATTTTGTTTGGCTGGGTGGGGATTTTGTATTTTGTATAAGTTAATAGACCAATAACAAAGAGAGTTTGACCTGCTCTCTGCCAATAACAGCTAGTTTTTAGGTTACACATCCCCCCATTAGGCTCCTCCAATTAGGCCCCTCTCTCAGACCACTCCCACAGTCCTAGCTAAATTCTTGCTTGACAAATTGTATTTAGCTAAAAAGCTGTTTTTGTTTATTTTTGACCATTTTAGTTGAAAACGATCACAGTAAAGTATTTCATTGTTACTCAGAAATGATTTGATATTGACGTTAAAAATGGCTGCATTGGACCTTTAAAGTGTTTCTCTTTTAATCATGTTCATTTTCTCATGTAAGCTGCACTGCAATTCTGTTTTCTTCACTGTAAACTGCCAAATTGCTCCATTGTGGCACGTATTTGTGTACATAATATCTTAAAAGTAGCAAAATGCTCTTTCTTGCATTATGGCTCTTACATTTCCGGTTCCTAGGCGGACACATACTAATTACTCTTAATTGAATCTGTGTTCGGTCCTAGATGTTTCAGCAAAGGTTAGACTGCCGGCCTAATAGATCTGACGAAGTATAGAAATTTATTTGAAACAACATAATGAACAATAAACACAAAAACTTTTAAAAAAAAACTGAATTCCTGAACTGCCATGAAATAAATAACACATTTTACAGACATCATCTTTTGTAAATTTATTTTGCAGTTTATTGCCGTAATCCGATTTGTAAGTCGCTCTGGATAAGAGCGTCTGCTAAATGACTTAAATGTAAATGTAAAAAATGTAATGTAAACATAATCTGGAAGTAATTTTCATCAAATTCAACAATTGGCAACGTTGATACATATAAAAAAGATAAATAACCTTATGACATTTCTTTGATAGATTGGTTCTTTGCAGTTATCCAGAGGTTGTATCGTGCTGATCTATGCAAAGCGATTTCCATCACGTTGATCTCTGATAAATCCAGCAGTGAAAGAGCCACCCCCAGGAGGAGAGCCACCCTTAGGACGACCAATTAAGGAGCCACCCCCAAGGCGAATGCCACCCCCAGGACAACGAATGCCGCCACCATTGCCTCTGGAGCATTTTCTGGCTTGGCTTCTTCTTGTCCGAATCTTCTGCTGCGGGGAAAAAACCCGGAATAATTAGACAAGTATAATCAGAAAAATAAGGTGCATGTTTACTTTCTCAAGAAACATGAAGTTCAACCTCCATGAAATTCATAAGCAGATAATGCACTTTTCACATCTACATTTTTAGATTGCAGATCAACTGATCTGATACTGTTAGGCTACCATTATCATGACATCCTAACTAATGTAGGTAGGGGGGTGTTGAGAAATAACTTGCATTGCTCAGTACCTGCATAGCATCTTCTGCCTCCATGTATTCACAATTTGTTTTAGACAGGTCAGTGTTCAGGTTGTTGCTAGCCTCCAGAATCGGATGTCTGACCATCATGCTGCACATCATTAGTTTCTAGAGGAAGGAGTAATTGACAATTAGCCATTTGCTAACCTCAGAATATTATTTGTCATTTCCTGCTTCCCATGATTATTATTCCCCCACAATACTGTAAAATCCAACTGTTCTTACCCCATTTTTCTTCAGAGGACATGGTTTGCCTGGCTGCCCCTGTGATTTACTGCAGAAAGTCTCCTGCATGGGGAAGGTCAGCCTTACAGACACCTCAGACTGGTCCACATCCTCTGTATTCAACTGATTTCAGAGAGACAAAGACAATACTGGGACTTATAGTATTGTCATTTCTTTCAATTGTCATTCCTCCACATTGAGTCTGTTTCTTTTCCACAAAAAAGGGCTTGGAAAATGTGTACATGATGGTGCATATTAAACAGACAATTATCCCTTGACTTGACTGAAAGAAAAATATTAAATAAAACATGACACAAACTTTTTTGAAGGAAGGAAACATTCATACTGTCAGAATACTCACAGTCTCGACTTGGAGCTGGTTCAGAATTGGACGGAAAGCCTGCTCTTCCCCAGGAAGCAGCTGAGGCAAAGCAACTGAGATGATGTCTTCATACCTGGTCCCAGTTTGGTCCTGAGATCTGACCAGCAGGACAGCCACAGCGAGCAGGATGAGAGATCTCACCTGGACCTTCATCTTCATGTCTGATTCCTACTTCCTACTTCTGCTGTTTTATAGTCTGTCTGTTGTTCTTACAAAAAAATCCAGGGTTGAGCAATCCAGGCTTCTAGGAAAAACTCTCCTGAAGTGTCGTCATGGTTTTTTACAGAACTAGGCCTAATCTGTTTCCGTAAAAAGTCCCTACATGTTTCAACAAAGCCTAACTTGTCTGTTAAATAGATTAATCAGAGCATTGGCCTTTAATATTGCTAAATTTGATATATATTTATTTTAAACAGCATAATGAACAATCCTTCTGAACACAACAAATATAACTTTTGCAGCTGTTACTGTCCACTGTTATATTTTACACTGAAATGCAAGCATACAGTGGGGGGAAAAAGTATTTGATCCCCTGCTGATTTTGTACGTTTGCCCACTGACAAAGAAAGGATCAGTCTATAATTTTAATGGTAGGTTTATTTGAACAGTGAGAGACAGAATAACAACAAAAATATCCAGAAAAACGCATGTCAGAAATGTTATAAATTGATTTGCATTTTAATGAGGGAAATAAGTATTTGACCCCCTCTCAATCAGAAAGATTTCTGGCTCTCAGGTGTCTTTTATACAGGTAACGAGCTGAGATTAGGAGCACACTCTTAAAGGGAGTGCTCCTAACCGCAGCTTGTTACCTGTAAAAAAGACACCTGTCCACAGAAGCAATCAATCAATCAGATTCCAAACTCTCCACCATGGCCAAGACCAAAGAGCTCTCCAAGGATGTCAGGGACAAGATTGTAGACCTACACAAGGCTGGAATGGGCTACAAGACCATCGCCAAGCAGCTTGGTGAGAAGGTGACAACATTTGGTGCGATTATTCGCAAATGGAAGAAACACGAAAGAACTGTCAATATCCCTCTGCCTGGGGCTCCATGCAAGATCTCACCTCGTGGAGTTGCAATGATCATGAGAACGGTGAGGAATCAGCCCAGAACTACACGGGAGGATCTTGTCAATGTTCTCAAGGCAGCTGGGACCATAGTCACCAAGAAAACAATTGGTAACACACTACGCCGTGAAGGACTGAAATCCTGCAGGGTCCCCCTGCTCAAGAATACATATACATGCCCATCTGAAGTTTGCCAATGAACATCTGAATGATTCAGAGGACAACTGGTGAAAGTGTTGTGGTCAGATGAGACCAAAATGGAGCTCTTTGACATCAACTCAACTCGCCGTGTTTGGAGGACGAGGAATGCTGCCTATGACCCCAAGAACACCATCTCCACCATCAAACATGGAGGTGGAAACATTATGCTTTGGGGGTGTTTTTCTGCTAAGGGGACAGGACAACTTCACCGCATCAAAGGGACGATGGACGGGGCCATGTACCGTCAAATCTTGTGTGAGAACCTCCTTCCCTCAGCCAGGGCATTGAAAATGGGTCGTGGATGGGTATTCCAGCATGACAATGACCCAAAACACACGGCCAAGGCAACAAAGGAGTGGCTCAAGAAGAAGCACATTAAGGTCCTGGAGTGGCCTAGCCAGTCTCCAGACCTTAATCCCATAGAAAATCTGTGGAGGGAGCTGAAGGTTCGAGTTGCCAAACATCAGCCTCGAAACCTTAATGACTTGGAGAAGATCTGCAAAGAGGAGTGGGACTAAATCCCTCCTGAGATGTGTGCAAACCTGGTGGCCAACTACAAGAAACGTCTGACCTCTGTGATTGCCAACACTGGTTTTGCCACCAAGCACTAAGTCATGTTTTGCAGAGGGGTCAAATACTTATTTCCCTCATTATAATGCAAATCATTTTATAACATTTTTGACATGCGTTTTTTTTAAAAATTGTATTCTGTCTCTCACTGTTCAAATAAACCTACTATTAAAATTATAGACTGATAATTTCTTTGTAAGTGGGCAAACGTACAAAATCAGCAGGGGATCAAATACTTTTTCCCCCCACTGTAGATTTTATCCTCAAATCTATACAACTATGTTTTATCTGGTTGATCACACCTTAAATACGCTTCAGGGTTAACTATATTGTTGTTGTTACTATGATGACAATAGGAACAATATTTTTGATGACACAGTTTGTCAAAAGTGCACTTAACTGTTCTTGAGTGACGCATGTTTCTGAAGGTACTGGCCAATTAGAAGTAGGAAAGGTCAGCCAGGAAAGTTGCGAAGCGTCTCATGATTCATGTTCCCCCGTCAATCAAAATGTGTGTTGCAACTCTGGTTTGAAAGACCTTTTATTTCCATGTCTGTCTGCCACTTGGTCGAAGAACCACCAACTCACATACACAAACTCAAAACTCACACATACCATAAAACTTTCCAGCTACAGAAAACTTTTGATTTCTATATCTAGCTTATCTGTACATTTTACTGATTTGTATCATTTTGAACTGACAAGGTGAAGAATATTAGGAAACTGAGCTTTTTCACATATTCATTTGGTAATATGGGTAAATTGGATCTTCTGTTTGAATGTCACACATTTAAAATGGCTTTATATCAATTAGTGGGCATCTATACTGTACATAAGAGTAAGCCTATATGCATGTTATGTTGTTACCTTTACTTTGACTGTACAGAGTAGCCATGCTGGAACATTTATTTCCCTGTCTGAAAGTTCCACAAGGTTTTCAGATTTGCACATTACCGTCACCTAGGTAACTGTGTCAAGTCTCCTCTCAACGGCAGGTTCTACACTGAGCGTACAAAACATTAAAAACACTTGCTCTTTCCATGACATAGACTGGCCAGATGAATCCAGCGAAAAGCTATGATCCCTTGATTGATGTCACTTGTTAATCCACTTCAATCAGTGTAGATGAAGGGGAGGACTCAGGATGAAGAAGGATTTTTAAGCCTTGTAACAATTGAGACATGGATTGTGTATGTGTGGCATTCAGAGTGTGGATGGACAAGACAAAAGATTTTAGTGCGTTTGAACGGGGTATGGTAGTAAGTGCCAGGCGCACCGGTTTGAGTGTGTCAAGAACTGCAACGCTGCTGGGTTTTTCACGCTCAACAGTGTCCCATGTGTATCAAGAATGATCCACCACCCAAAGGACACATAGCCAACTTGACACAACTGTGGGAAGCATTGGAGTCAACATGGGACATCATTACATTGAAACGCTTTCGAAACCTTGTAGAGTCCATGCACCGACGAATCAAGGCATGAAAATAAAAAAATCTATTTATTTTCACACACATTCCCATTTAGTTGAAATCTACACATATAGATGTGTCATTACAAATAAACAGTCATTGAATATAGTTCAAGGTAAAAACGTCACAATGAAAACAGGATACAAAGATACTGTAGGCAACACGTAGCTACACTGCTGTAGTATTTTCATTGAAGTTCTGCCTGGAGGTGTCACACTAAGTAGATAATACACTGCATTCGGAAAGTATTCAGACCCCTTGACTTTACCACATTTTGTTACATTACAGCCTTATTCTAAAATTGATTAATACAATACTCCATAATGACAAAGCAAAAACAGTACTTTGTTGGCAGCTTTGGCAGCGATTACATCCTTCAATCTTCTTGGGTATGACGCTACAGGCATGGCACACCTGTATTTGGGGATTTTCCCCCATTCTTCTCTGCAGATCTTCTCAAGTTCTGTCAGGATGGATGGGGAGTGTCACTACACAGCTATTTCCAGGTCTCTCTAGAGATGTTTGATCGGATTCTAGTCCGGGCTCTGGCTTGGCCACTAAAGGACATGCAGAGACTTGTCCTGAAGCCACTCCTGCATTGTCTTGGCTGTGTGCTTAGGGTTGTTGTCCTTTTGGAAGGTGAACCTTCGCCCCAGTCTGAGGTCCTGAGCACTCTGGAGCAGGTTTTCATCAAGGATCTATCTGAACTTGCTCCGTTCATTACCCCTCAATCCTGACTAGCCTCCCAGTCCCTCCCACTGAAAAACATCCCCACAGCATGATGCTGCCACCACCATGCTTCACCGTAGGGATTGTGCCAGGTTTCCTCCAGACGTGATCCTTGGCATTCAGGCCAAAGAGTTCAATCTTGGTTTCATCAGACCAGATAATCTTGTTTCTCATGGTCTGAGAATCCTTTAGGTGCCTTTTGGCAAACTCCAAGTGGGCTGTCATGTGCCTTTTACTGAGGGGTGGCTTCCGTCTGGCCACTCTACCATAAAGGCCTGATTGGTGGAGTGCTGCAGAGATGGTTGTGCTTGCTTTATGCACACACAAACCTACTGTAATATTACCTTACAGATTAGTGTATTTACTATGCCTGTCATATGTGGTTGTCCCACCTAGCTACTTAAGATTAATGCAATAACTGTAATTCACTCTGGATAGGAGCATCTGCTAAATGACTAAAATGTCAAATGTAGTGCTTCTGACAATCTACTGTAATAATATACAGACACTTTTTTATAGTTCAGAAGTACAACACATGGTCAGTATTACATTTATCCAAAGCATTGCATGTCTAAAAACAATCCACACAAAGTGACCCACAATCGGTTTGCGTGATTGTGATTGTGCGACTTACACTGTCCATCTTGAGTTGTTATGATTTGGAATGTAATCAGAGCTGGCCTTGCATATAAAACCAGCCGGTCTAGAGGGGCATTGTAAATTTTTTCCACACCCCTCAGTAAATATCCGAAAAGCATTCACCAGCAAACGACCACCCCTTCTAAAGCAACTGAGGTGCCATTTGTCCCTTTACAATGCTGCACATGTATGTCTGTGTGAAGGAAAAGATTCATGACATTAGAGTGTCGGTCTCATTGATAATAAATAATAACTGTTCATATGCTGACAGTCTGTAATTCTAAAAGCAGATATAGTACAAATGTATTTAGTTTGTGTGACCCTATCCAATTCACCTATCCCCAATCAGGTACAGTATCGGCATAAAAATGTATACATCTTGCCTTGTCACCGAAGCATAGTTAGTATTAGCCTTTCCATGGTTTGTCAAAAGCATGACTGTCAGTTTACAATATGACTGACTCTGGTTTAATACTCAACATGAGTATTACATCTTTATATTACAGGGTCCTACAGGACAGATGATTCTCAAGTTAGCTCAGGACATGCAGTAAAGACCAGAAGTCAGAATTCAAGTAGTCCATGGCAACAGAGAGTTAGTAATGTTAGGATTACCCTCCGCTAGAGTTTCAGAGAGTTTAAATAAGAGCCATGGGAGGCCTGCTGCTGTTGTCAGTCACACAGTAAGCTAAGCAGAGCAGCCATGGGGGAAAGCCCACAGTGGGAGGGACACACTCTTAGAAAAATGGTTCCAAAAGGGTTCTTCGGCTGTCCCCATATGATAACTCTTTTGGTTCCAGGTAGAACCCTTTTGTGGAACCAAAATATAATAACATAATATGATTCTGCTTTGAACTATTTGGCCCTGCCTTTACTTTCTAAGATTGCAAGAAAGAATTGTCAAGTGCATGACTCTATCACGACTCAAGACCGGTGAAACAGATCAGGATTGATTGACAGAATCAATGTAGATAAAGGCACATAATAGTTTATTTTGTTTGCTGACCCACCTCATTTTATGATTATTTGTGTTTCTTTTATTTGTGCCTATTGGCCTTGATTTATGGTAGGAACGCCTCTCTTCATTCCCAGAATGTTTCTGTGGTGTCAGTGCATTGGTGCTGTACAATATTTGAGGCACAATACAATTTCATTGGCTGACCCTTCAGCACATACTGTATGTTACCGGCATTATAGTTGATGGGGTTATACAGTTGAAGTCGGAAGTTTACATACACCTTAGCCAAATACATTTAAACTCAGTTTTTAACAATTCCTGACATTTACTCCTTGTAAAAATCCCCTGTTTTAGGTCAGTTAGGATCACCACTTTATGTTAACCTCTCTGGCGCATGTGGGACGAACTCGTCCCACCTACGTAACAGCCACTGAAATCCAGTGGCGCGATTTTTGAATCGTTAGAAATACTATTACTTCAATTTCTCAAACATATGACTATTTTACAGCTATTTAAAGACAAGAATCTCGTTAATCTAACCACACTGTCCGATTTCAAAAAGGCTTTACAACGAAAGCAAAACATTAGATTATGTCAGCGGAGTGCCCAGCCAGAAATAATCAGACACCCATTTTTCAAGCTAGCATACCATGTCACATAAACCCAAACCACAGCTAAATGCAGCTCTAACCTTTTAGGATCTTCATCAGATGACACACCTAGGACATTGTGTTATACAATACATGCATGTCTGTTCAATCAAGTTCATATTTATATCAAAAAACAGCTTTTTACATTAGCATGTGACGTTCAGAAAAAGCATAACCCCCGCAAACTTCCGGGGAATTTACTAACAGTTTGCTAAATTACTCACGATAAACGTTCACAAAAAGCATAACAATTATTTTAAGAGTTATAGATACATTACTCCTCTATGCACTCGATATGTCCGATTTTAAAATAGCTTTTCGGATGAAGCACATTTTGCAATAATCTAAGTACATAGCCCGGCATCACAGGGCTAGCTATTTAGACACCCACCCAGGTCAGCCTCCACCAAAATCACATTTCCTATAAGAAAAATGTTCTTACCTTGCTTGTTCTTCGTCAGAATACACTGCCAGGACTTCTACTTCCATAACAAATGTTGGTTTGGTCCCAAATAATCCATCGTTATATCCAAACAGCGACGTTTTGTTCGTGAGTTCTAGACACTATCAGAATGCTACATCACGGTCTCGCGCATGGCGAATTGGCGTGACAAAAAATATCTAAATATTCCATTACCGTACTTTGAAGCATGTCAACCGCTGTTTAAAACCAATTTTTATGCCATTTATCTCGTAGAAAAGCGATAATATTCTGACCGGGAATATGCATTGAGCCTAAACAGCCAAATTAAATTTCTCCTCAGGAGCGAATTGTGCACGCGCCTCATTCAAAGGTCCTCTGATCCGCCACTTACCAAAGGCGATAATGTGTTTCAGCCTGAGGCTGCTTCGTCAACCTTCAGGTATTTCCCGGGTTCTGAGAGCCTATCGGAGCCCTGGGAATTGTCACGTTACAGCTAAGATCCTTACTTTTCAATAAACAGATGCAAGACGCACGACTCCTTGTCAGACAGGGTACTTCCTGCATGAAACCTTGTCAGGTTTTTGCCTGCCATAGGAGTTATGTTATACTCACAGACACCATTCAAACAGTTTTAGAAAATTCAGAGTGTTTTCTATCCAAACCTGAACAATAATATGCATATTCTAGCTTCTGAGTTGGTTTAGGAGGCAGTTAAAAATGGGCACATATTTTTTCCAAAATTCTCAATACTGCCCCCTAGCCCAAACAGGTTTTAAGAATGTGAAATGTCAGAATAATAGTAGAGAGAAGGATTTATTTCAGCTTTTATTTATTTCAATTAGTATTTGGTAGCATTGCCTTGGGTCAAACGTTTCGGGGAGCCTTCCACAGGCTTCCCACAATAAGTTGAGTGAATTTTGGCCCATTCCTCCTGGCAGAGCTGGTGTAACTGAGTCAGGTTTGTAGGCCTCCTTGCTCGCACATGCTTTTTCAGTTTTGCCCACACATTTTTTATTCGATTGAGGTCATGGCTTTGTGATGGCCACTCCAATACCTTGAATTTGTTGTCCTTAAGCCATTTTGCCACATCTTTGGAAGTATGCTTGGGATCATTGTCCATTTGGAAGACCCATTTGCGACCAAGCTTTAACTTCCTGACTGATGTCTTGAGATATCCACATCATTTTATTTCCTCGTGATGCCATCTATTTTGTGAAGTACACCAGTCCCTCCTGCAGCAAAGCACCCCCACAACATGAAGCTGACACCCCCGTGCTTCACGGTTGGGATGGTGTTCTTCGGCTTGCAAGCCTCCCCCTTTTTCCTCCAAAGATAACGATGGTCATATTGGCAAACAGTTCTATTTTTGTTTCATCAGACCAGAGGACATTTCTCCAAAAAGTACAATCTTTGTCCCCATGTGCAGTTGCAAACCGTAGTCTGGCTTTTTTATAGCAGTTTTGGAGCAGTGGCTTCTTCCTTGCTAAACGGCCTTTCAGGTTATGTCGATATAGGACTCGTTTAACTGTGGATATAGATACTTTTGTACCTGTTTACTCCAGCATCTTCACAAGTTCCTTTGCTGTTGTTCTGGGATTCATTTGCACTTTTCGCACCAAAGTACGTTCATCTCTAGGAGACAGAACGTGTCTCCTTCCTGAGCGGTATGACGGCTGTGTGGTCCCATGGTGTTTATACTTGCGTACTATTATTTGTACAGATGAACGTGGTACCTTCAGGCATTTGGAAATTGCTCCAAATGATGAACCCGACTTGTGGAGGTCTACAGTTTTTTTCTGAGGTCTTAGCTGATTTCTTTTGATTTTCCCATGATGTCAAGCAAAGAGGCACTGAGTTTGAAGGTAGGCCTTGAAATACATCCACAGGTACACCTTCAATTGACTCAAATTATGTCAATTAACCTATCAGAAGCTTCTAAAGCCATGACATCATTTTCGGGAATTTTTGAAGCTTTTTAAAGACAAAGTCAACTTAGTGTATGTAAACTTCTGACCCACTGGAATTGTAATACAGTGAATTTTAAGTGAAATAATCGGTCTGTAAACAATTGTTGGAAAATGTACTTGTGTCATGCACAAAGTAGATGTCCTAACCGACTTGCCAAAACTATAGTTTGTTAACAAGAAATTTGTGGAGTGGTTGAAAAACAAGTTTAATTGACGCCAACCTAAGTGTATGTAAACTTCCGACTTCAACTGTATCTTTAATACAATATTTGTAGAATAAAGCCCTATTTGCACTTGACTAGTGTTCCTAGAGAACATCGGTTATGTGTTTGTGCTGTGTTGGTATTTATTTAAGTGATAATGCCAGAGAAGCTGGTGTTTGGAGGATATATTGGCACTGGTGTTGTTCGTCGAGGGCTGGCAAACTGTGTCAGTATATATCCTCCAAACACCAGCTTTGAGGGCATTATCATTTTTATACAACTGGTTACCAACATATTCAAATAATGATTGAAATATTTTAATGAAAAACATTATTTTCATGAATTTATGAATACTAGACTCAGCAAAAAAAAGAAATGTCATCTCACTGTCAACTGCGTTTATTTTCAGCAAACTTATCATGTGTAAAGATTTGTGTGAACATAACAAGATTCAAGAACTGAGACATAAATAGAACAAGTTCCACAGACAAGTTCCACAGACTAACAGAATTGGGATAATGTGTCCCTGAACAAAGGGGGGGGGACAAAATCAAAAGCAACAGTCAGTATCTGGTGTGGCCACCAGCTGCATTAAGAACTGCAGAGCATCTCCTCCTCATGGACTGCACCAGATTTGCCAGTTCTTGCTGTGACATGTTACCCCACTCTTCCACCAAGGCACCTGCAAGTTCCTGGACATTTCTGGGGGGAATGGCCCTAGACCTCACCCTCCGATCCAACAGGTCCCAGATGTGCTCAATGGGTTTGAGATCCGGGCTCTTCGCTGGCCATGGCAGAACACTGACATTCCTATCTTGCAGGAAATCACACACAGAACGAGTAGTATGGCTGGTGGCATTGTCATGCTGGAGGATCATGTCAGGATGAGCCTGCAGGAAGGGTACCACATGAGGGAGGAGGATGTCTTCCCTGTAACGCACAGCGTTGATATTGCCTGCAATGACAACAACCTCAGTCCGATGATGCTGTGACACATCGCCCCAGACCAAGACGGACCCACCACCTCCAAATCAATCCCGCTCCAGAGTACAGGCCTCGGTGTAACGCTCATTCCTTCGACGATAAACGCAAATCCGACCATCACCCCTCGTGAGACAAAACCGCGACTCATCAGTGAAGAGCACTTTTTGCCAGTCCTGTCTGGTCCAGCGACGGTGGGTTTGTGCCCATAGGCGACATTGTTGCTGGTGATGTCTGGTGAGGACCTTCCTTACAACAGGCCTACAAGCCCTCAGTCCAGCTTCTCTCAGCGCATTGCGGACAGTCTGGGCACTGATGGAGGGATTGTTCATTTCTGGTGTAACTCAGGCAGTTGTTGTTGCCATCCTGTACCTGTCCCGCAGGTGTGATGTTCGGATGTACCGATCCTGTGCAGGTGTTGTTACAGGTGGTCTGCCACTGCGAGGACGATCAGCTGTCCATCCTGTCTCCCTGTAGTGCTGTCTTAGGTGTCTCACAGTATGGACATTGCAATTTATTGCCCGGGCCACATCTGCAGTTCTCATGCCTCCTTGCAGCATGCCTAAGGCACGTTCACGTAGATGAGCAGGGACGCTGGGCATCTTTCTTTTGGTGTTTTTCAGAGTCAGTAGAAAGGCCTCTTCAGTGTCCTAAGTTTTCTTAACTGTGACCTTAATTGCCTACCGTCTGTAAGCTGTTAGTGTTTTAATGACCATTCCACAGGTGCATGTTCATTAATTGTTTATGGTTCATTGAACAAGCATGGGCAACAGTGTTTAAACCCTTTACAATGAAGATCTGTGAAGTTATTTGTATTTTATGAATTATCTTTGAAAGACAGGGTCCTGAAAAAGGGACGTTTCTTTTTTTGCTGAGTTTATTTAATCCTTCCACATCTAGGGTTGCTACCCATGCCGGATGGTAGTTTGTTCTATCCGTTCGGTTGCTATAGGCCTGGCATAGAAAATTTGCTCACTCGTCAGGACACTGTTGTTCAGAGGATCTAGCCAACAACACAGCTAACACAATAACTTCAATCTGAAGCTGGAAAGACTGCAAACTAGCTGCACTTCGTTTCGTTTTAACTTTTTTCAATGGATATTTCTTTGTATATATCCATGAAAATAATGCCAGCTGATTCATGGTTTCTATTGGCTGAGAAACACTGCCTGCCTGTCTGTCTCTTCCCTACTCCTGACAAGTTCATTATGAGACAGCTGGAGATCCAATTTGAATATTGAAACAATGTTGCAAATGTTGGATAATCAGACAGCAAGATTTATACAAATCTCCATTGTTGAAAACTAAAAAAAGAAATTTGAGATAATGTCTAGATGCTTTTTATAGTAGAGATCAAGTTTATAAAGTGCCTGGCTGGGCTGAGACAGCGGATTGCACTGTCAGATTGAACAGAGTAAATAAGCATTTTAATGTCATAGCTTTAGCCGGTGGTAATTTGTGGAATGGACACTGGTTGGAATGCGGTTTTAACCAATAAGCATTCAGGATTAGACCCACCGGTTGTGTAATATCCCAGAATGTCAATTATTCCAGAGGACGATTCGGACGGGATTAGTTTTTTCCAAACTGCTCCCTGTAATGCTCTTTTTTATTTATCTATATATAAATTGACAGTTATGAAGGAAGCCTCCAGGTTTTTTTCTAGGCCTGAAGATATCTCAACAAGTCAGGGCGAAAACTGGCTACACTGATAACTGGAGTTTGGTTCCCAAATTTCGAAACCATCTTTGGTATAGTGTCCCAATGTTTTTTGAATTGAGGAAGTGAGATCATAATCATTAGGATATTTTAGCGATCCGCAGTAGAAGACGTACTAAACGCCCCCCAGCCTTGTGAGCTAAACAGCGCCCTTGCACTTGATATGCATCTTTAGGCTATGAATAAAAAAGTGAACTCCCATTTTTTTATGATCCATTTGGCGGTGTATAATTTTAATGCACACAAAACGTATAAACAAAAGCCTTCACTATGAAAGTTGCAACACAAGTTGATAAATTTAGGCCCTTCATATATAGGCTACGCGCAGAACTTCGTTCAATGTATCGAACTAGTTATTGTTTTCTTGCTCAAACCGCGGGCAACACCTGTCAAACTCAGACATTTCTTTCAAAAAACAGGCATGATGATTTGCAAGGGTATTATCAGAGGATCTTCGAGTTTGCCAAAAAACAGTAGGTAACCTATATTCTGTCTGGAATTACCCGACCTCCCCCAGTAAAACAGATCACATCCGAATAGGGCTAGACAGCTACTTCCATCCAATGAAACGCTCTTTCCTCTGTGTGGTCCGTTATTAGGAGTGCTGATTTCTATACCAATTCTTTGAATTGCTCTGTGGATTGATTTGAATGAGTTTTGGTAAACTGCTCCAAATGGAGACAAGAGAATTGAGTGCTGGGGTGGGGTGGGGGGGTGGGGGCAGTGCCCCTGTGACAACAATTTTGGACCCCCTCCCTAAATGTGGAGTATGAAATAATTTTCACATAACACATTTTTGCTATCGTTCTTTTTTTACATCCGTTATTAGACAGAAAATGCAGATAAATTGTTGAATGATTATGAACGTGGTCTTTTGCCTGCTAATGCCTGAAATGCAGTGAAGAAAACGATATGACAACAATAACGTCTAATGTAACTGGCCCCTCTAACAGTACAACTGGCCCCAGCTTGGCCCCCCCAGTTGAAATGGTCTAGAACCGCCACTGCTACAAGAGGACACCAACGTACAAACCTCTGTAGTTTTTTCTATTTTAATTTTTTTTCTGGAACTCAGTCAGAAGTCTTAAGTTACTGTTGAGAGTTACAATAGGTGCAATTATGAAAATTGGTTGTCCATCAGTAGTTTTCCTCTTTTTATATGTCACTCACTGACAGTCACTCAATTAGCCCATGTAATTTTTATCGGTTAATTAGTCTAGCCAGCTATCTAAACTTGTAGTATTCATGGCCGAAAAATACCGCACAGGGTTGATTTTGATTTTGTTAGTCACTTTCATTCAGATATCATATAAACATGGCATGAGTAATGTTTCAGGGTAGTCAGATAGATAACCTATAGCAGCCTGTCCAGACCCATGCTCCAGCACCTAGGCTATCTCTTCATTAAATGACAAGTCTATTTTGGAATGGAGGCTGCACCAAAATAGGAACGTTAGCTGTTTGGCATCATGTGGTACCAAATTAGAAAAAAAGAAAGCGTAGTCAACCATCCACCGCAGGAGACTGGGGGAATGTTACGCTTTCCTGGATACACAATCATCATTGTAGGGATATCGATACTCACCGGACATACATTTATTGGATCTCAACGGCAAAGATTGGATTATTTTACGGACTGTAAAACTTGAAGTTTTAGTTCACATGTTTCAGCGCTTGTTTTATCAGAGTGGCTGAAGACTCACGGTGAGCAAATCATTGCTGAAGTTGAACTAACCCAGTTCCCAGTTTAAATAACCTAAAAGGACATTCAATTTGCAATCACTGATCAACATAATTTATAGTTTAATAAGGCATAATTCATATATTTTTGAATGGGAATCGAGAGTCGTTAGTTTAGAGGAATCATGTTTATTAATGTGCTTTATGTTTGTGGTGACAGTTTTACCTTCCCCCAAAAATGTTTTCATAACTTATTTATTTAATTACAATGAGCAACTTTGTTGGTCCGAGAATACTGTCCGTAAAACGTTTTTTTTTTTGCCGGCTATCTAGCCTACACAAAACCAACTACATAAAATATGTATGATCAATTTGCATAGGCTAATGGTATTGGCAAGTTTATTAAAGAATATAGAACAAAGAAGCGTTTCCTTCAGTTGTGGTGCCCTATCAAAACAGTTTATCCCTCTTCGCTTCTACAAATGGCAATGGACAGAGACGCGGCCCGACAGCTGAGGTTATTTTGGGTACAGGCAGCTCAGGGGAGTGAGGTGACAAAGATGGCAAATGTCACCCTTTCAAAGACACATATCTGTTCTATTTAACCGTGTTAAAACATAATTTGTCCCAATCTGGCGGTGTGTTGATGTCAGTTTACCTTCGTCATTTGAAACGTGGATAATTGACTAATCTTTGTTTAAGATGTTGATCAATCAACAACCTATATTCACCCACTCAAAAAGACAGCCAAACGTTTGTTGAATTTCCATGTGTTATCACTCTGCTTTCAACCTTCTACAAGCACAACCAATTTTCAATGGAAAAACAATGTCTGATTTTTGGTTTAATTGTCACCCAAATGTCTATCACTGCGCTTTCAATCATTTAAAAGCAAAGTTAAAATGGGAATTTAATGTCAGATATATATATATATTTTTATATAACAGATGAATGTGTTATCACTGTGATTCATCTAATAGCAGAACCAAATTACCTGGATTGCAATTGAGATTAGCCTACATTAAAAGTACATAATGCTAGTAATCAATGACGTTCGAGATTCTGCGCAGATTATTACAGGAATTGTGATGATCTCCACGACCTATGCATGTTATCTTGAACATGCACGCTCTATATGATTACATTAGAAGAAATGTATAGTTAACACTCAAAATGTGACCATGGATGTGTTATTCATTGGAAAGTTGAATGTTACATTAGTTTGTAAGATAGCCTTAACTTTAGGCTATTTATCGGATTACAAAAGTAATATTGAATTGTGTTTGGTTGGCAATGCGACCAAATATCAACGTTTAAAGGAGATCTATCTAGTGCTTGGAAAGTTTCATTTGAGCCAATGGCTTAATCCCATTCTTTAACTTGTATTTTTCGTTGAGTTGGAGATGTGAATCCGACATATCATTTGTTAACTTTAATAGTTAATAGGATATGTATTATAGGGTTTTAATTGTATTTCAAAAGTGATATTGTTTCACATTTTGATGGTACTATGCACAGGATACACGTGGTATACACCATCCAACTGAATAGGAACATAAAGTAAATGGTTCAGTAGAATAGAATAAACATTTGAGTATAATACAGGAAGGTACAATTTATAGTCCAATATTTACACATGACTTGTATCAGAGAAAAGGGGGATTTGCAAGTGTTTAAATTGTGCAATATTATATATGAGTCTGGTAACAGCAATTGTGATGTGTGTATATAACAGTGTTTCTGTGTGTGTGTGTGTGTGTGTGTGTGTGTGTGTGTGTGTGTGTGTGTGTGTGTGTGTGTGTGTGTGTGTGTGTGTGTGTGTGTGTGTGTGTGTGTGTGTGTGTGTGTGGATGTGTGTATATCCACACAGCCTTATTCTAAAATTGATAAAATTGTTATTTTTCCTCATCAATCTACACACAATACCCCATAATGATAAAACAAAAACAGGTTTCTAGAAATTCTTGCAACTTAAAAACTGAAATATCACATTTACATAAGTATTCAGACCCTTTACTCAGTACTTTGTTGAAGCACCTTTGGCAGCGATTACAGCCTCAACACTTCTTGGGTATGACGCTACAAGCTTGGCACACCTGTATTTGGGGAGTTTCTCCCATTCTTCTCTGCAGATCCTCTCAAGCTCCGTCAGGTTCAAATCCAATCAAATCAAATGTATTTATATAGCCCTTCTTACATAAGCTGATATCTCAAAGTGCTGTACAGAAACCCAGCCTAAAACCCCAAACAGGAAGCAATGCAGGTGTAGAAGCACGGTGGCTAGGAAAAACTCCCTAGAAAGGTTGGATGGGGAGCATTGCTGCACAGCTATTTTCAGGTCTCTTCAGAGATGTTAGATCGGGTTCATGTCCAGACTGGCTGGGCCACTCAAGGACATTCAGAGACTTGTCCCGAAGCCACTCCTGCATTGTCTTGGCTGTGTGCTTAGGGTCGTTGTCCTGTTGGAAGGTGAACCTTCGGCCCAGTCTGAGGGCCTGAGTGCTCTGGAGCAGGTTTTGATCAAGGATCTTTCTGTACTTTGCTCCATTTATCTTTGACTTGATCCTGACTAGTCTCCAAGTCCCTGCCGCTGAAAAACATCCCCACAGCATGATGATGCCACCACCATGCTTCACAGTAGGTATAGTGCCAGGTTTCCTCCAGACGTGACGCCTGGCATTCAGGCCAAAGAGTTCAATCTTGGTTTCATCAGACCAGAGAATCTTGTTTCTCATGGTCTGAGATTCTTTAGGTGCCTTTTGGCAAACTCCAAGTGGGTTGTCATGGGCCTTTTACTGGGGAGTGGTTCTGTCTGGCCACTCTACCATAAAGGCCTGATTGGTGAAGTGCTGCAGAGATGGTTGTCCTTCTGGAAGGTTCTCCCAGCTCCACAGAGGAACTCTAGAGCTCTGTCAGAGTGACCATCGGGTTCTTGGTCACCTCCCTGACCAAGGCCCTCCTCCCCCAACTGCTCAGTTTGGCCGGTCGGCCAGCTCAAGGAAGAGTCTTGGTTGTTCCAAACTTCTTCCGTGTAAGAATGATGGAGGCAAGGGGTCTGAATACTTTCCGAAGGCGCTGTATGTATATGTGAGTGAGTTATTGAATTTAATTATTGAATTTAATTGTGTTTGGTTGTCAACACAAAGAAATATTAACATTTGAAGGATATTATTATATATATTTTTGTCCTATTCTTTGAATTTTGTTTTTGGTTGAGATTGAGATGTGAATCCAACATATCAACTAATAATTTGTAGACAAACTGGAATTAAAGCCAGACTAAGTAAGTGGCAGAGAAGGCAGTATCTAAACAGAAGATACATCTCCTTCAAATGTTGATATTTGGTTGCTTTGACAAAATCACTAAATATCAATAATCAACCAAAGCTTGAAACCCTAGGCCTATTTTATTGTATTTCTTTAGCTGAATTCTGGATAGAATTGAAACAATAGCTGTTGATGACTTTGTGAATGCTATATAGGGCTAAATAACATAATTGATGATATATGAGTGATAAAGTATGGTCACATTTAATTTGCTCTGTTAAACATACCCTTTGGAATGACTTGATTGGAACAGTGAATCTATTTAGTTTTTTAGTCGAGATTTCTCACCAATCCTTCTCATAATCGCACATTGGTAATACTCAGTGAAAACATCATAGGTAAGCAGGGCTGGGCTTGGTTAAAACCATGGATGGTCTCTCCAGTGGCGTAGCGGTCAAGGCACTGCATCGCAGTGTCACAACCAGCCGTAACCGGGAGTCCCATACGGTGATGCACAATTCGCCCAGCATCGTCCGGGTTAGGGGAGGGTTTGGACGGGGAGGCTTTACTTGGCTCATCGCGCTCTAGCTACTCCTTGGGGCTGGCCGGGCGCCTGGAGGCTTACTCAGTCGTCAGTTGAACAGTCCCCCGACAAATTGGTACGGCTGGTTTCCGGGTTAAGTGTGCGGGTGTTAAGAAGCGAGGCTTGGCGGGTCATGTTTCGGAGGACGCATGACCTCTCCTGAGCCAGTTGGGAGTTGCAGCGATGAGACAAGATCGCAATTGGATATCACAAAACCGGGGGAAATTACAACATAAAATTAAACCCTGAATGGTAGACCAAAGGGTAGCTCTATATAGATATATTCTCCAGTAGTAGGTGCTGCTCAACCTATAGTTTTTTATTCTGATAGTGGATATAATGTTGAAGAGCTGACGTTGTTTTCAAGGTACAAATTAAACATATTTTATACAAGGTTGGGCTATAGATACGGTTCCATCCAATTGGCGACAGATGTTCATGTGAATATTCAAAAATCCGTATAAAGACAATATATGCATTTTTCCATCAGTGTTTCCACCAAACTGATTTATTGCAGATAAAAGTCAGTGCTTAATGACTTTAGAGTTTTCATGTACCGATTAAAAATGTTAAGTTCACTGTGTTTCCATCACATTTCAACTCTACGGATAGTTTTGGCGCAAAAACCATTGTGTTAAATAGCAAATATGCCTACTCTGGTCTTCACATGTACGCTCTAGCCAACAGCTCCCAGATGCAGTGCGGGTTGCTGTGCAGGTTGGCTAGTCTACATGATGAGATTATGATAGATAAAAGCGAGAATATGTTTATCTGTCAAACGGCAGTCAAGCATCGATCATGTCACCAGAATAAGATCCTCAATATTTATTGGAAAGGAGCATCAAGCTCATCACCGTACACTTTCACCACCCTGTGAAGTTCATCACCATTTATGTCTTCTGTAGCCTAACAAACGGCATGGTTTCCAGAGTCGTAGTGGGAGGATCACACACAATATTATCACGTGACTCTAAATTGATTTCAGTATGATGGTTATTATATCAATATTTGCGCATAAAGGAATTTCCACCGCCATTTCTAGCAAAATACATTTTACAGGCACAAAAAGATCGCACCGTGTCCAACGAACAAATTATCTGTCAGCATTTGTACAATTGTACCGAAAAGTCCTGTTTCCATCACAGCTGTCGTGATTTATTTTTATACCGTATGACTTTACTCGTATGAAAACTGTGGATAGAAAAGTCATTTATGTTGAAATTTGGTTACCATGATAACATAATCATGTGCTTGAAATTTCACCCTCAAAACAACAGTTTACGATGATTACTTTTTTGTTGTTGACAAATTACGTTGACATTTTTTTATTCAACCAGTTTGTGCCCAGTGGAAATCCAACTGCTCCACTTTCGATGCACCTTTTTATGGAAGTGTGTACTGTAGGTGTTATTTGACCTTGATAGTGATAGGGGTCTGGTTGATGGCCTACGTCACACTGCAATCGTATATAATATGATTTGACGTAATTTTCTTTGTGACCAATGATCTTGAGCCTTCTTGGATAGGCACCCAAGGGGCTTGAACTTCGAGTTCTCCTCGTAGATTTTGCGGTGACGTAGTGTTCCCATGAGTGACAGAAGCCAATCACTGAGCCAATCACGGCGCAACTAGAGAACATTACCAACCATTACGCTCCGTATTTTCCGCTGGCTTCCCCACCACCACAAAAAGCACTGAGCTAGGCTGAAACACCTACATTTTGCAGCTGCCTTACTCAAGAAAGGAAAAAAGAATCATGTTTCTATGCAGCTTTATTAACTCTATGATTGTTTGCAAACTAATATGAGACACGTATTAATGACAAAATAACAGGCAAAAAAAGTGATGTTTACTCTGTATCACAGTGTTTTAGTTGGGTCTCTGTCCAGGGTTGGCAAATGTGCTATACAAAATGATAAAAATGTAGATTGTTACATTGAATGTCACAATTTGATGTAACCTAGAAACATTATGTGCAATGTGTTCTTAAAAGTCACTAAATTTACAGCATGCTTTGTGTATTTTGTCGTTGAATTTTAAGTCAGCATTGTGTAGTGGTTATGTAATTGTAAACAGATAAAGTAAAGACCTGTAAAACAACTCTACTAGGCTGAGGGATTTGCTCTATAAATGTGTTTTAACTACTGAGATGCTATTGTTATCTACAGAAGTCTAGAGAGGACATATTAATAAAAACAAATAGTTCCCACGTTATATTGAGATAACAACTTATTTAACTCATGATTACTACATAACAAAAGTTGTTTTATCGAGATCACAAAATAATTTTCTCATGATCACAAAAGTTGTTTTGTGGAGATCAAGAGATAATCAAAGTACCACATATAATCCATTAATTTGTTCAGATGCATGATAACCACTTCATCAAGGAGCCCTGTCACTGTGTTGACCCCATTTAAGCCCTGAACGATGCCTGACCAGCAGCCCTGTCTCCCAGGCTGTCCCCAAGACCACAGCCAATCGCATGCAAGGAACAAAGCACCTAACTTGGCTAGTCTTGTCAGCTAGCTAGTTAGCTAGGTAGTCTCGTTAGCTAGGAAGAAAGCTAGCAAGCTAGTCTGTTATCTATGCTGGTTGTTAGCTTGTATAACTGATATGGCAGAGCCCCACCTGTTTTGAGCCACATGTGTTTAGCTAAAAAAAATATATATAATATATATACAGTACCAGTCAAAAGTTTGGACATACCTACTAATTCAAGGGTTTTTCTTTATGTTTACTATTTTCTACATTGTAGAATAATAGTGAAGACATCAAAACTATGAAATAACACATACGGAATCATGTAGTAACAAATAAATACAAATATTTTCGATTTTAGAGTCTTCAAAGTAACCACCCGTTGCCTTGATGACAGTTTTGCACACTCTTGGCATTCTTTCAACCAGCTTCACCTGGAATGCTTTTCCAACATTCTTGAAGGAGTTCCCACATATGCTGAGCACTGGTTCCTGCGGTCCAACTCATTACAAACCATGTCAATTGGGTTGAGGTCGGGTGATTGTGGAGGCCAGGTCATCTGATGCAGCACTCCATCACTCTCCTTCTTTGTCAAATAACCCTTGCACAGCCTGGAGGTGTGTTGGTTTATAGTCCCACCAAGCGCAAACCAGATGGGATGGCGTATCGCTGCAGAATGCTGTGGTAGCCATGCTGGTTAAGTGTGCTTTGAATTCTAAATAAATAACAGACAGTGTCACCAGCAAAGCACCCTCACACCATCACACCTACTCCTCCATGCTTCATGGTGTGAACTACACATGCAGAGATCATCCATTCACCTACCCTGCATCTCACAAAGACACGCCAAATTTGGACTCATCAGACCAAAGGACAGATTTCCTCTTGTCTAATGTCCATTGCTCGTGTTTCTTGGCCCAAGCAAGTCTCTTATTATTATTGGTGTCCTTTAGTAGTGGTTTCTTTGCAGTATTTTGACCATGAAGGCCTGATTTACATAGTCTCCTCTGAACAGTTGATTTTGAGATGTGTCTGTTACTTGAACTCTGTGAAGCATTTATTTGGGCTCCAATTTCTGAGGCTGGTAACTCTAATGAACTTATCCTCTGCAGCAGAGTTAACTCTGGGTCCTCATGAGAGCCAGTTTCATAATAGTGCTTGATGGTTTTTGCTACTGCACTTGAAGAAACTTTAAAAGTTCTTGACATTTTCCAAATTGTCTGACCTTCATGTCTTAAAGTAATGATAGACTGTTGTTTCTCTTTGCTTATTTGAGCTGTTCTTGACATAATATGGACTTGGTATTTTACCAGATGAGGCTATCCTCCCTATACCACCCGTACCTTGTCACAACACAACTGATTGGCTCAAATGCATTAAGAAGGAAAGAAATTCCACAAATTAACTTTTAACAAAGAACACCTGTTAAGTGAAATGCATTCCAGATGACTACCTCATGAAGCTGGTTGAGACATTGCCAAGATTGTGCAAAACTGTCATCAAGGCAAAGGGTGGCTAGTTTGAATGATCTCATATATAAAATATGCTTTGATTTGTTTAACACTTTTTTGGTTACTGCATGATTCCATATGTGTTATTTCATAGTTTTGATGTCTTCACTATTATTCTACAATGTAGAAAATAGTAAAAATAAAGAAAAACCCTGGAATGAGTAGGTGTGTCCAAACTTTTGACTGGAACCGTATATATTTATATATTTTTGTTTTTCATGTTATTTTGTCATTAATACGTGTCACTTATCAGTTTGAAAACATTGTAAAAAAAATCTACTAACTAGCTAGATAGCTTGCTTACAAGACTAGCCATGCTAGCTACGTTGTTGCTTGCGATTGGCTCTGGTCTTGGGGGTGGCATACAGACTCACAGTTACCTGTCAGGCATCATTCAGAGCTTAAATGCCCCACGAGGGATTAGATGCCCCAAGAGCTCTTACTTAGCTCAAGATCAGGGACATTCAGCTTGCTAACATTCTAACTTATAAACTGATAATGAGCTCCAAACACAAATGAAAGCATGATGTTAGCATGAAATGCACCATCCTTTAGTGTAGCAATCAATAAAAACATACCCTAATTTCCGGACTATTAAGCGCACCTGAATATAAGCCGCACCCACTGAATTAAAAAAAAAATATTATTTCGAACATAAATAAGCCTCACATGTCTATAAGCCGCAGGTGCCTACCGGTACATTGAAACAAATGAACTTTACACAGGCTTTAACGAAACACGGCTTGTAACAAAAATAAATAGGCTTTAACGAAACACGGCTTGTAACAAAAATAAATAGGCTTTAACGAAACACGGCTTGTAACAAAAAATAAAAAATTTGCAGTAAACAGTAGCCTACCAAGAAAGTCATTGCTCCAGACCAAGCTCCCGTGCAGCAGCTCTATTTCCTTTTCCAACAGCCAGATCAATCGCCTTCAACTTAAAAGCTGCATCATATGCATTTCTCCGTGTCTTTGCCATGATGAGGGTGACAAAATGACTACCGTAATCAGAATGATGGGAAGTTTGAGCGCGCTCGATTTAATCTAAACAGTAAACAAAAAAGTTGTTTGACCTTAACCCGTTCGGCAATTTCATTGGTCTAATGAAAGCTTCATGCCGGCAAAAAACTGAGCACGTCACAAAATGTGTTTATTTTACATTTTTTTAATTTGAAAGCGGGAAAAATCCATATATTAGCCACGTCATTGTTTAAGCCGCGAGGTTCAAAGCCTGGGAAAAAAGTTGCGGCTTATAGTCCGGAAATTACGGTATGTGCTGATCCACTGTGGGCTTTGCCACCCCAGCCATTCAGTCACTCTATCATCAATGTGTCCACTCCTATTTACAGAGTTTATCTCGTGATCTCGACAAAACAACATTTTTTTATGTCGTGATCGTGAGAAAATTATCTTGTGATCTAGAAAAAACAACTTTTGTTATGTCGTGATCTTGAGATAAATAAGTTGGGATCTCAACATAACGAGATAATGTTTAAAAAAAAATTTGTATGTCCTTTTTGAACCGTAGTTATTAGTCATCAATGCATATCTTACATTTTGTTGACTTCCATGGCAGACAGACTTCACAAAAAATATCTGAGCCAATGCGTGAGACATGTTAACACATTCTTCCAAGTTCCTATGAAAACTATCTCAATTTGCAGCAAACAATTCACTCCATAGTGGCACACTCAAACACATTATGCCTCTATGTGAGAACAAGGTTTTCCAAACCTTCAAGTCATTACTTCCTGGTGTAGTGTTATTACATGATCATGTTAGGCATTAGTGTCAGGCATGAGAAGGATGAGACACTAGAGGTCGTGTAGTGTCATACATGTGTGACATTGTAGTTCAAGAGGCAAGTGATTTAAATTATTGACAACAACAATAGAAGGACATCTTACTTTTTTTGCCTCATGATCTTGATATATCTTAGTATTTTTCTATAAGTGTATCTATATCACCCTCACTTACTGGATATATTATTCTATACTTCTATATTCTATACTCGTGTATTGATTCCTTTCAATTGTGTGTTTCTATTCTAAATGGCATTATTTCCTTGGTAATCTAGGAACCAGTAATGGACCAGAACCTGTTTGGAGGGGCCCCCAGATTCCTCACGCGGCCCAAAGCATGCGCAGTGTGCGTGGGCAAGGATGCCACTCTAAGCTGCACCATCGTGGGCAACCCCACCTTACTGATTACCTGGGAAAAGGAGAAGCTACGTCTGACCTCTGGGGGCCGCTTCAAGACGGTGGATGATGGTAATGTCTACCGCCTCACCATCTACGATCTAACCCTGGAAGACAGCGGCCTGTACATGTGCCGGGCCAAAAACAACGTTGGGGAGGCATACGCATGTGTAACCCTGCATGTAGGCCTTCCACAGGAGATGGTGGAGAGGGCCCCCGTCTTCATGGTCAAGCCTACCTCTGCACGCGTGGGTCTGGGGGGCGATGTGGTCTTCCACTGCCGGGTTGCTGCCTACCCAGAGCCCAAATTTGACTGGGATAAGGACGGGCGTTACCTAGCCGAGACAAACCGCATCAAGGTGTCCTCGGACGGCGACAGCAGCTCCCTGAGGATCCAGAGCGTGCGCAGCCTAGACAGCGGCATGTATACCTGCCGCGCCCAGAACTCGGTGGGCAGGTCGAACTCTGCCGCCGCCTTGGTCATAGACACCCAGGACTCCCGTCACCTGGGCCAGGACAAGAGCACCTCCCTCCTCTCCCACATGCAGAAGCGTAAAGAAGGGATCTCCATCTACCGCGCAGCAGAGACTAGCAGCTCCTCTCACAACTCCACCACCACCTCTTCCACGGCCACCACTATGGTCACAGACGGGCTGAGCGGTCTGGGTCTGGACCACGGCAGCGCAGCACTGATCAGCCAGCTACCCAAAAGCGTCTTCACCCGCACCTGCACGGTGACAGAGGGCAAGCATGCCAAGCTCAGCTGCTTCGTGACGGGTCACCCCAAGCCTCATATCATCTGGAGGAAGGATGGGGGGAACATCGGCGAGGGACGAAGGCACATCATGTATGAGGACCAGGCCGAGAATTTCATCCTCAAGATCCTGTACTGCAAGCAGAGCGACAATGGCCTGTACACCTGTAATGCCTCCAATATGGCTGGACAAACCTACAGCGCTGTGCTGGTGATTGTTAAAGGTAAGAAGAGCTTTTTTGAAACCTTTTGACAAGCTTGATATACAGTATGCTCACTGGTGTAGCACACGCCCCCGCAGCCCTCGTGGTTGGGGTTCCCCCGGAGGTCGGGCCCCCCAGATAGCATATGAACACGCCATAAGCCATGATTTTATTTTTTGGAATGACGGGAAATTAGCTTTAAAACTTCAGATTTTTCTCTCAGTCTCATGACAAAATGTGTAAAATAGCACGAGATTGGCTATTAAACAGATTTTTTGGAGTCTATACCCCATTGTAAAAAAAAGTACAATGTTTTATTTTTTTGCAATGGGGGGGCCTTGCTCGGACCTTGCAGGGGGCCTCACTAAAATGCGCTACGCCACTGAATATCAAATCAAATCAAATTTATTTATATAGCCCTTCGTACATCAGCTGAAATCTCAAAGTGCTGTACAGAAACCCAGCCTAAAACCCCAAACAGCAAGCAATGCATGTGAAAGAAGCACGGTGGCTGGGAAAAACTCCCTAGGAAAAACTCCTGAGAAAGGCCAAAAACCTAGGAAGAAACCTAGAGAGGAACCAGGCTATGAGGGGTGGCCAGTCCTCTTCTGGCTGTGCCGAGTGGATATTATAACAGAACATGGTCAAGATGTTAAAATGTTCGTAAATGACCAGCATGGTCAAATAATAATAATCATAGTAGTTGTCGAGGGTGCAACAAGCACGTCCGGTGAACAGGTCAGGGTTCCGTAGCCGCAGGCAGAACAGTTGAAACTGGAGCAGCAGCATGGCCAGGTGGACTGGGGACAGCAAGGAGTCATCATGCCAGGTAGTCCTGAGGCATGGTCCTAGGGCTCAGGTCCTCCGAGAGAAAGAAAGAAAGAGAGAAAGAGAGAATTAGAGAGAGCATATTTACATTCACACAGGACACCGGATAAGACAAGAGAATACTCCAGATGTAACAGACTGACCCTAGCCCCCCGACACATAAACTACTGCAGCATAAATACTGGAGGCTGAGACAGGAGGGATCAGAAGACACTGTGGCCCCATCCGATGATACCCCGGACAGGGCCAAACAGGCAGGACATAACCCCACCCACTTTGCCAAAGCACAGCCCCCACACCACTAGAGGGATATCTACAACCACCAACTTACCGTCCGAAGACAAGGCCGAGTATAGCCCACAAAGATCTCCGCCACGGCACAACCCAAGGGGGGGGCGCCAACCCAGACAGGAAGACCACGTCAGTGGCTCAACCTACTCAAGTGACGCACCCCTCCCATGGACGGCATGGAAGAACACCAGTAAGTCAATGACTCAGCCCCTGTAAAATGGTTAGAGGCAGAGAATCCCAGTGGGAAGAGGGGAACCGACAAGGCAGAGACAGCAAGGGCGGTTCGTTGCTCCAGCCTTTCCGTTCACCTTCACACTCCTGGGCCAGACTATACTTAATCATAGGACCTACTGAAGAGGTAAGTCTTCAGTAAAGACTTAAAGGTTGAGACTGAGTCTGCGTCTCTCACATGGGTAGGCAGACCATTCCATAAAAATGGAGCTCTATAGGAGAAAGCCCTACCTCCAGCCGTTTGCTTAGAAATTCTAGGGACAATTAGGAGGCCTGCGTCTTGTGACCGTAGCGTACGTGTAGGTATGTACGGCAGGACCAAATCGGAAAGATAGGTAGGAGCAAGCCCATGTAATGCTTTGTAGGTTAGCAGTAAAACCTTGAAATCAGCCCTTGCCTTAACAGGAAGCCAGTGTAGGGAGGCTAGCACTGGAGTTATATGATCAAATTTTTTGGTTCTAGTCAGGATTCTAGCAGCCGTATTTAGCACTAACTGAAGTTTGTTTAGTGCTTTATCCGGGTAGCCGGAAAGTAGAGCATTGCAGTAGTCGAGCCTAGAAGTAACAAAAGCATGGATAAATTTTTCTGCGTCATTTTTGGACAGAAAGTTTCTGATTTTTGCAATGTTACGTAGATGGAAAAAAGCTGTCCTTGAAGCAGTCTTGATATGTTCTTCAAAAGAGAGATCAGGGTCCAGAGTAACGCCGAGGTCCTTCACAGTTTTATTTGAGACGACTGTACAACCATCCAGATTAATTGTCAGATTCAACAGAAGATCTCTTTGTTTCTTGGGACCTAGGACAAGCATCTCTGTTTTGTCCGAGTTTAAAAGTAGAAAATTTGCAGCCATCCACTTCCTTATGTCTGAAACACAGGCTTCTAGCGAGGGCAATTTTGGGGCTTCACCATGTTTCATTGAAATGTACAGCTGTGTGTCGTCCGCATAGCAGTGAAATTTAACATTATGTTTTCGAATGACATCCCCAAGAGGTAAAATATATAGTGAAAACAATAGTGGTCCTAGAACGGAACCTTGAGGAACACCGAAATTTACAATTGATTTGTCAGAGGACGAACCATTCACAGAGACAAACTGATATCTTTCCGACAGATAAGATCTAAACCAGGCCAGAACTTGTCCATGTAGACCAATTTGGGTTTCCAATCTCTCCAAAAGAATGTGGTGATCGATGGTATCAAAAGCGGCACTAAGATCTAGGAGCATGAGGACAGATGCAGAGCCTCGGTCTGACGTCATTAAAAGGTCATTTACCACCTTCACAAGTGCAGTCTCAGTGCTATGATGGGGTCTAAAACCAGACTGAAGCGTTTCGTATACATTGTTTGTCTTCAGGAAGGCAGTGAGTTGCTGCGCAACAACTTTTTCTAAAATGTTTGAGAGGAATGGAAGATTCGATATAGGCCGCTAGTTTTTTATAATTTCTGGGTCAAGATTCGGCTTTTTCAAGAGAGGCTTTATTACTGCCACTTTTAGTGAGCTTGGTACACATCCGGTGGATAGAGAGCCGTTTATTATGTTCAACATAGGAGGGCCAAGCACAGGAAGCAGCTCTTTCAGTAGTTTAGTTGGAATAGGGTCCAGTATGCAGCTTGAGGGTTTGGAGGCCATGATTATTTTCATCATTATGTCAAGAGATATAGTACTAAAACACTTTAGTATCTCCCTTGATCCTAGGTCCTGGCAGAGTTGTGCAGACTCAGGACAATGGAGCCCTGGAGGAATACCCAGATTTAAAGAGGAGTCCGTAATTTGCTTTCTAATGATCATGATCTTTTCCTCAAAGAAGTTCATAAATTTATTACTGCTGAAGTGAAAGCCATCCTCCATTTGCGAATGCTGCTTTTTAGTTAGCTTTGCGACAGTGTCAAAAAGAAATTTCGGATTGTTCTTATTTTCCTCAATTAAGTTGGAAAAATAGGATGATCGTGCAGCAGTGAGGGCTCTTCGATACTGCACGGTACTGTCTTTCCAAGCTAGTCGGAAGACTTCCAGTTTAGTGTGGCGCCATTTCCGTTCCAATTTTCTGGAAGCTTGCTTCAGAGCTCGTGTATTTTCTGTATACCAGGGAGCTAGTTTCTTATGACAGATGTTTTTAATTTTTAGGGGTGCAACTGCATCTAGGGTATTGCGCAAGGTTAAATTGAGTTCCTTGGTTAGGTGGTTAACTGATTCATGTCCTCTGACGTCCTTGGGTAGGCAGAGGGAGTCTGGAAGGGCATCAAGGAATCTTTGGGTTGTCTGAGAATTTATAGCACGACTTTTAATCTTCCTTGGTTGGGGTCTGAGCAGATTATTTGTTGCAATTGTAAACGCAATAAAATGGTGGTCCGATAATCCAGGATTATGAGGAAAAACATTAAGATCCACAACATTTATTCCATGGGACAAAACTAGGTCCAGAGTATGACTGTGGCAGTGAGTAGGTCCAGAGACATGTTGGACAAAACCCACTGAGTCGATGATGGCTCCGAAAGCCTTTTGGAGTGGGTCTGTGGACTTTTCCATGTGAATGTTAAAGTCACCAAAAACTAGAATATTATCTGCTATGACTACAAGATCCGATAGGAATTCAGGGAACTCAGTAAGGAACACTGCATATGGCCCAGGAGGCCTGTAAACAGTAGCTATAAAAAGTGATTGAGTAGGCTGCATAGATTTCATGACTAGAAGCTCAAAAGACGAAAACGTCATTGTTTTTTTTTTTGTAAATTGAAATTTGCTATCGTAAATGTTAGCAACACCTCCGCCTTTGCCGGATGCACGGGGGGTATGGTCACTAGTGTAACCAGGGGGTGAGGCCTCATTTAACACAGTAAATTCATCAGGCTTAAGCCATGTTTCAGTCAGGCCAATCACATCAAGATTATGATCAGTGATTAGTTCATTGACTATAACTGCCTTGGAAGTGAGGGATCTAACATTAAGTAACCCAATTTTGAGATGTGAAGAATCACAATCTCTTTCAATAATGGCAGGAATGGAGGAGGTCTTTATACTAGTAAGATTACTGAAGCGAACACCGCCATTTTTAATTTTGCCCAACCTAGATCGAGGCACAGACACGGTCTCAATGGGGAAAGCTGAGCTGACTACGCTAACTGTGCTAGTGGCAGACTCCACTAAGCTGGCAGGCTGGCTAACAGCCTGTTGCCTGGCCTGCACCCTATTTCATTGTGGAGCTAGAGGAGTTAGAGCCCTCTATGTTCGTAGATAAGATGAGAGCACCCCTCCAGCTAGGATGGAGTCCGTCACTCCTCAGCAGGCCAGGCTTGGTCCTGTTTATGAATATGCTGTTATGTTGGTACAGTATTTAAATATACTGTAAATGATGTAAAATAGTGAATTGATCATTTCAATTTCTCCATTCTAAAATAAAATGTTTAGCATTAGTTTTTAAATATCTCGCATTGCCTTACTCCCAAGTCTAGTTCATCACTTGGCTGCTGAGGTAAAAGTGAGGGTAGTTTTTCAATAAAATGATTCATGAAACATGGAGGGACATGACAATGCTTGTTATGTAGGGAGATGACCTTAGATTAACTCTCATGGCTCTATATGAATTGCTGATACTGGACTAGTATATATATTATAAATATTTATATTTTAAATATAGCTGTCTGCAATGCAAGCCTGCATAACAGTTTGTCAGTCTTGTGATGTCAAGGTCCCCCTGTATTGGGCTTGTGTACTTCAAAACATTGGTTTCAAAGAGAGTATAAGCATGATCGCTAAAGGAATCTGAGGTTAACTGAGTGTTTCCCTTGAGATAGTGTATAATGTTATACAGTCATGCTCTTTCTGAAATTAATCTCAACAAGTCTGTCTACACCAATGACTGTATATTTGAATGGACAAAACCATCGCTCATGTGACACCATTCACTCCTATGTGAAGACTCAATAGCGCATTTAAGATGGCGTCTCATGGAGACATAACATGCGCAGTTTGAGCTAGTCCAGGTAGTGGCGTTGCAGGCTAGCTCAGTTCTGCCCCTTTTCATTGAGTTAGATTGACAACAAAGATTGCCATTTCCCCATTCACTATAATGGGGAATACTGTTTTCTGCAAACAATGCTTGCAGTACCGCGCTCAGCCTTGAACTTCATGACTTGATGAGAGGGGCGGTCGTTCTCCCCTGGTCTACACTACCAGAATTAACCAAAGTAAGCTAAAACGTTCACCTGAGCACAGTTTTACTATTCTCCAACATACTGCAGACTTAAACTGCGCAACTAAGTGGTGGAATGCTGGCAGCGATATGAAGGAGGAGTGTTGTGTTTCATCTATTTTCTGCCGGTGATGAGTATTTCACAGTGGCTATTAGCCCGCTGTGACCCCCAGGCGCCAGAGCTAGGGTGACTTTCCATGAGCCACCCCTGATTGGCTAGAAGCCTGGAGCATGGATTATCAATGGCGGTTGTTAATCTCTGTCTCAATTTGACAGTGAGTGCAGAGCCTATGGCTGGCATTTGGTTGTGTCTGGTTATAATTGACGCCAGATAATGGATACTCGACATGCCTGCCTTGTTGTTGTGTTGTTGTTTTATAGGATTTTGTCGGGGGATTTGCAAAGGAGAGGGGCTGTATCCCTCTGCCCTGTATGCACCAGTGTTCCTATTAATACCAGATAATTTGATAACCCCCCTGAGACGCAAGAAGCAACTTTGGAAAAGGTCATAATAGAAACCTACTCAGTAGTCAAAGTCCCAGCCAAACATTCAAAACACACACATTTAGATGATACGATATGTGTATGAGAGCAGCACATAAAGGCTTACCCAAAATGTAAGTGAATATGATTTTCCCAAAAGCATAAGGCACTATTTTGAACCCATTGTAAATTGCCTGGTAAACTCATTCCATAATAAAGTAAACAGACAGTTACATCGTAGAGAACTAAAGCATTATTAATCAGTGGTGGAAAAAGTACTCAATTGTCATACTTGAGTAAAAGTAAAGATATCAAATCAAATGTATTTATGAAGCCCTTCTTACATAAGCTGATATCTCAAAGTGCTGTACAGAAACCCAGCCTAAAACCCCAAACAGCAAGCAATGCAGGTGTAGAAGCACAGTGGTTAGGAAAAACTCCCTAGAAAGGCCAGAACCTAGGAAGAAACCTAGAGAGGAACCTGGCTATGAGGGGTGGCCAGTCCTTTTCTGGCTGTGCCGGGTGGAGATTATAACAGAACATGGCCAAGATGTTCAAATGTTCATAGATGACCAGCAGGGTCAAATAATAATAATCACAGTGGTTGTAGAGGGTGCAACAGGTCAGCACCTCAGGAGTAAATGTCAGTTGGCTTTTCATAGCTGATCATTCAGAGTATCTCTACCACTCCTGCTGTCTCTAGAGAGTTGAAAACAGCAGGTCTTGGACAGGTAGCACGTCCGGTGAACAGGTCAGGGTTCCATAGCCGCAGGCAGAACAGTTTAAACTGGAGCAGCAACACGGCCAGGTGGACTGGGGACAGCAAGGAGTCATCAGACCAGGTAATCCTGAGGCATGGTCCTAGGGCTCAGGTCCTCCGAGAGATAGAAAGAAAGAATTAGAGAGAGCATACTTAAATTCACACAGGACACCGGATAAGACAGGAGAAATACTCCAGATATAACAGACTGACCCTAGCCCCCCGACACATAAACTACTGCAGCATAAATACTGGAGGCTGAGACTGGAGGGGTCGGGAGACACTGTGGCCCCATCCGATGATACCCCCGGACAGGGCCAAACAGGCAGGATATAACTCCACCCACTTTGCCAAAGCACATCCCCCACACCACTAGAGGGTAATCTTCAACCACCAACTTACTAGCTAGCCTGAGACAAGGCCGAGTATAGTCCACAAAGATCTCCGCCACGGCACAACCCAAGGGAGGAAAATCAACCCGGACAGGAAAATCACGTCAGTAAAAGTCTAAAAGTTTTTGGTTTTAAATATACTTAAGAATCAAAAGTAAATGGAATTGCTAAAATGCACTTAAGTATCAAAAGTAAAAGTATAAACAATTTCAAATTCCTTATATTAAGCAAACCAGGCGGCACAATTATTTTTAACATTTTTTTACGGATAGCCAGGGGCACACTCCAACACTAATTTATGAACAAAACAATTGTGTTTAGTGAGTTCACCAGATCAGAGGCAGTAGGGATGACCAGGGATGTTCTCTTGATAAGTGTGAATTGGACCATTTTCCTGTCAAAATGTAACGAGTATTTTGGGTGTCAGGGAAAATGTATGGAGTAAAAAGTACATTATTTTATTTATTTGTTTGACCATGGGCTTGGTCTCATGAGTAGAAGGTGTTGACGTAGGCAGTTACATCACTAGGGGTTGACTACAAGCATATTAAAGCAACTTGGACCCTTTCCTATTTGCAGAACTTACTCAGGAACATGCGTGCTATGTTCCCGTTGTCAACTTCTGTCTGCAATTACATTAATAAATGAATGATTTAATTACTTAAAGATATTGTCTGATTGCTGATTTCACCAATAAGCAAATGATTGACAAGGAACCTACCCCAATAGTATCTACCAATATGCATAATTTTCCTCACCTTTTGAGAATTATTCTGCACTTTTCCCATGATCCTCAGAGCCCAAGGTGCCGTTCAGGAGGAAGCTGCAGGATGTGGAGGTCCAGGAGAAGATGACGGCCATGCTGCTGTGTGAGGTGCCCGTTTCGGCTAGCCAGGCCAGCTGGTTCATGGAGGAGACACGTCTGGAGGACAGCTCCAAGTACTGCATGGAGGAGGAGGGGACCATGCGTCGCCTCACCATCCGCAATGTCACCACTAATGATGATGCCGTCTACATCTGCGAGATGAAGGAGGGGAGCCGCACCGTAGCCGAGCTCACTGTGCTGGGTAGTAGAGCCATTTTCTTGTCTCTCTAGTCTTCTGACAACCTTCTGATGTACCCATTAACAGATAAGGCAACATCATCAACATTGAGATCATTCCTACATATACTTTGATGGGAAACATGTAAGATAGAAGTTAACACTGCTTTAGTTTACAATGACATGTTGTGCAGTTTCGTCAAGGAATAGGCATTACTGCATATTACTGTCAAACGATACTGTGAAAATACTGTCAAAACATTTAACGGTGCAAAGGGGGTATCCAATTTCATTTATGACCTCTCCAGGGGACAATAACCTTGGTATTTAGTTTACACAGTGTTAGTGCTGCAGCGTTGTAGACCACACTACACCTGCCCTTTGGTGACCCCTGTGCTTGTCACTTCCAGGGAACATCATTAAGAAGCTTCCCAGGAGGACTGTAGTGTCGGTGAGTGATACAGTGATCTTCTGCGTTGAGCTGGAGCACCCCAGTTCTGACGCCTACTGGACACGCAACGGCGAGCGTCTGAAGCCGGACACACGGATATCCATTGCGTGCACCCTCAGACAGTACACGCTAACCATCAGCCACTGCCAGGCCGACGACTCAGGAGAGGTGGCCTTTGTGGCTGGAGACTGCAAGACCTCCACACGATTCTCTGTCGCGGGTGAGCTACAGACATAGACCTACATGCATAGAACACAGACTTAAAGCCCTTTTCCTATCACGACACTAAGTAAGGGAATCCTAAATTAGAATACACTTCTGAAAAATCCCATCACAAAGGTTAACTCTTATGTGATGTACATCTGCAGATACATCATATCACTTAGAATTATCTCAGGATGTATCATACATACATGAGCCTAATCAAACTACACCTCCCTCCGCAGCTGCCAGAAAGCACCCTCCAGATCCCCCTATCGACGTGGTGGTGCGTAACAAGACCGACTCGTCCATCACCCTCCACTGGTCCCCCCCAGACAGTGACCGCCCCGTGCCCATCAAAGGGTACATGGTAGAGAGGAGGAAGGTGGGTGCCCAGACCTGGCAGAGGTGCAATGGCATGGAGATCAGCCCCTTTACTGAGATCACGATCCAGAATATCACAGAGGAGGCCAGCTACCAGTTCCGCATCTCCGCAGTCAACGACTACGGCCAGAGCCAATACATGGAGGTGCCTGGGACCTTCTACCTCGGTGAGACAGAGAAACATCTTATTAGTATTACTCCCCCATGTGTCATTTATTTCTCTCCGTCTCTGGCTTAACAATACGAATAATAAACTCTAAACCCCTAGCTGTGAGACAATACATCCTATAAACCACACCCTCTCCAGAGTTTATCACTTCAGTAAAACCTCAGCATGCAGCTTTTGAATGAAGCATAGTGACGTGATTTATTTTACCCCTTTTTTCCAGAGCCCTCTGCAGAGGTGAAGACTGGCCTGATGAACAGCACAGCCATCTCAGGCGAGGAGGCCTCCCTCTCCGTGGACCTGTCTGCCGTGTGCTCTGGCTTCTGGTCTATCAACGGCCGTCTCCTGCGGAGTGGGGCTGACTACCTCATCACACGCCAAAAGACCACACATACGCTGACGATCCGAACTGTCTTGATGGAGATGAATGGAGCCGTGATCAAATTTGTGGGTGGTGGCTCCGAGAGCACTTGTATCCTCCAAGTGAAGGGTAAGCAATGGAATAGAGAGCAATGCCAAGAATAAGACCTGTGGGTTGAATGTGCATGTCTTCATTAGATTGATGCTTAGACTTGCCTATATAGAGGCTCTATATACAGTGTCTTTATGAGTCCTTTTGTATTCATGCTATATAGGCAGTTAGGAACCTCAGTTCCTAACTTCAGTTCCTCAGGTGTTTTCTGTTGGTAGACAGTCCTCGTCGTTCCATTAGATTTTCCACAAACAACAGCTACAGGTGAAACCTCTATTTGTAGCTCCAGCTATCCGGTTCACCAGTAAGTCCACTCACACTGAGGTGGTGACCTGCAGCGCCCAGTCCTCCGCCCAGCTGACCACAGAGGTGTCCGATTATGATGCTCAGGTGTGTAGTGGGAAAAGTCCAGATGACTGAATGAATGAATGCGCAAAGTAATGCTTTATTGGTCTGTTAGGGTTAGGAAACTTAAAAGGGGTAGTGTAATAAATACCAAAATATTGTAACTCTTTAGAATTGTTCTGATTCAATTCACTGTGTTAATGAATGTGTTATGCTGACTCTTATGTGGGTTGTGTGTTCAGCCGAATTTGAACGTTTCCTCTAACTCTGTAGGTGGTCTGGATGAAGAATGGACGGGAGCTGAAGATGGGCAAGAAGTATGAGTGCATAAGCACCGACCGCAAGAGGATCCTGATGGTGCACAACGTCACCGAAGAGGACACGGGAATCTATGAGTGTGTCTTAAATGAAGACCGAATGTCCCTGCAGCTTTCTCTAAAAGGTACAACAGGACAGTCGAAAGATCAAGAAAAAAGATTCACCTCAACTCCTGTAGTGATCTGTCATGCTAGAAAGAAGAAACCACTCCAATGAGTACACGTATACAACTTATTAATAACTTGTTGGCACCCGGTGGAAAGTGGAAACCTGGTACCTCAGATTCCCATATCCTTTTATTAGAGTTGCAGGAATAACAAAATGCTGTATACTTTCACTGAACACCATTTTTTTAATTTTATTCTTCTTTTAAAAAAAACTCTAAATCCGGTGGGTTAGTCTGACCCCGAGACTTAAAGTGACACAGTGTATCAGATGCAACCTCTAACCTACATTGCCTACAGAAAGCCCCTCTCACACCAGATGACACACAGGGACAGACTGGGCTGTGACAGCTAACACCAGGTGGTAGTGAGCCGTCTAGCATGGAAAAGAGCTCTCTGTCATCCTGTAATAAAGTCCAATGTGTCACTGGTACCGTCCCCCATCTTCCAACCACGCACAGACAGACACCCACTGGTATATGAAATGGAACTGTTTGATTACAATAGAATAATCCAGTATTTGTAAAGCGAATAAATCACAGATAATTCTGTCATTGCATTAATTTTTTTCATATTCAATTCCACATGGTCCTTTGTTAACATTTAATTATAACTTTAAGGTTTCAATGGATTACTGCCACATTTCTATGAATAAAAAAAGTGGACAATTCAAGTTTTTGTTCGTGATGACAAATCCCATCCCTGTTTCTCTTCCAGATGAAGCCAAGTTCCTGAACAAGCCCAGGGGTCCCATGGGGGTGGCGCCTGCCCTCAACGGGGACCTTGAGTTGAGCTGTGAGGTGTCGTCTGCAAGCGCGGTGGTGGTGTGGAGGAAGGATCAGACATTGGTCACTGAGGACCAAAGAACCACCATCATCTCCAAAGTGACACAGAGGAGACTGGTCATCAAGAATGCCAAGAAGAGTGACGAGGGACACTACTCCTGCGAGACAGTCGAGGACAAAGTCACATTCCAGGTCAAGATAAAAGGTAAGAGAGAAGGGAATGTCTGTCGAGCACACTGGACGAATAGTATCATTGTATTTCAGTTTGTTTAATAACCTAGGCAAATCTACAAAAACCATTGGCCCTTCAGAATCCCAGACTGCTTATGCAAATATTGTTCCTGTTTTTAGTGTTCAATCCTAAAATTAAGGTTTCTGATTTTACTGTGCCATTCTATGATTGTTCCCACAGAAGCCCAACAGGCAGTCTTCTCCAACAAGGAGTCTGTACAGAAGGAGGTTAAAGCTACTCTCTCCCAGAAAGCCACTCTGAGCTGTGAAGTGTCCGACCCAAAGACTGAGGTGAAATGGTACAAGGATGGCAAGCTGCTGACTTCCACTGAGACAGTCTCCACGGAGACAAAGGGCAGGAGTCGTCTGTTGGTAGTAGACAAAATTGAGAAGAAGGATGCTGGAGAGTACACCTGTGAGGCTAGAGCAGAGAAGCTGGACTTTAAAATACATGTTTCAGGTAATCTTCTGACTGTCTATTGTCTGCTTTTGACGAAAAGTTGCTGGAGTGGTTGTCCATGTGTCAGTCGTTCAAATGTAAAACATTTTCCCTCTCAGTCCTTGGAGATGGTTTGGATAATGTACAGTCGTGGCCAAAAGTTTTGAGAATGACACAAATATTAATTTCCACAAAGTTTGCAGCTTCAGTGTCTTTAGATATTTTTGTCAGTTACTATGGAATACTGAAGTATAATTACAAGCATTTCATAAGTGTCAAAGGCTTTTATTGACAATTACATGAACTTGATGCAAAGAGTCAATATTTTCAGTGTTGAGCCTTCTTTTTCAAGACCTCTGCAATCTGCCCTGGCATGCTGTCAATTAACTTCTGGGCCACATCCTGTCTGATGACAGCCCATTCTTGCATAATCAATGCTTGGAGTTTGTCAGAATTTGTGGGTTTTTGTTTGTCCGCACGCCTCTTGAAGATTGACCACAAGTTCTCAATGGGATTAAGGTCTGGGAAGTTTCCTGGCCATGTACCCAAAATATCAATGTTTTGTTCCCCGAGCCACTTAGTTATCACTTTTGCCTTGTGGCAAGGTGCTCCATCATGCTGGAAAAGGCATTGCTCGTCACCAAACTGTTCCTGGATGGTTGGGAGAAGTTGCTCTCGGAGGATGTGTTGGTACCATTCTTTATTCATGGCTGTGTTCTTAGGCAAAATTGTGAGTGAGCCCACTCCCTTGGCTGAGAAGCAACCCCACACATGAATGGTCTCAGGATGCTTTACTGTTGGCATGACACAGGACTGATGGTAGCGCTCACCTTGTCTTCTCCGGACAAGCTTTTTTCCGGATTCCCCAAACAATCGGAAAGGGGATTCATCAGAGAAAATGACTTTACCCCAGTCCTCAGCAGTCCAATCCCTGTACCTTTTGCAGAATATCAGTCTGTCCCTGATGTTTTTCCTGGAGAGAAGTTGCTTCTTTGCTGCCCTTCTTGACACCGGGGCATCCTCCAAAAGTCTTCGCCTCACTGTGCGTGCAGATGCACTCACACCTGCCTGCAGCCATTCCTGAGCAAGCTCTGTACTGGTGGCAGCTGAATCCGCTTTAGGAGACGGTCCTGGCGCTTGCTGGACTTTCTTGGGCAGACTGAACCCTTCACAACAATTGAACCGCTCTCCTTGAAGTTCTTGATGATCTGATAAATGGTTGATTTAGGTGCAATCATACTGGCAGCAATATCCTTGCCTGTGAAGCCCTTTTTGTGCAAAGCAATGATGACGGCACGTGTTTCCTTGCAAGTAACCATGACTGACAGAGGAAGAACAATGATTCCAAGCACCACCCTCCTTTTGAAGCTTCCAGTTTATTATTCGAACTTAATCAGCATGACAGAGTGATCTCCAGCCTTGTCCTCGTTAACACTCACACCTGTGTTAATGAGAGAATCACTGACATGATGTCAGCTGGTCCTTTTGTGGCAGGGCTGAAATGCAGTATAAATGTTTTTTTGGGATTCAGTTCATTTGCATGGCAAAGAGGGACTTTGCAATTAATTGCAATTCATCTGATCACTCTTCATAACATTCTGGAGTATATGCAAATTGCCATCATACAAACTGAGGCAGCAGACTTTGTGAAAATTAATATTTGTGTCATTCTCAAAACTTTTGGCCACGACTGTACAACATTAGAATTGCTTCAACTCTGCTCGTTATCTTAGAAATCAAATCAAATGAAATTGTATTTGTCACATACACATGGTTAGCAGATGTTAATGCGAGTGTAGCGAAATGCTTGTGCTTCTAGTTCCGACAACGCAGTAATATCCAACGAGTAATCTAACCTAACAATTTCACAACAATTACCTTATACACACAAGTGTAAAGGAATGAATAAGAATATGTACATAAAAAAATATATGAATGAGTGATGGTATAGAACGGCATAGGCAAGATGCAATGGATGGTATAGAGTACAGTATATACATATGAGATGAGTAATGTAGGATATGTAAACATATAAAAGTGGCATTGTTTAAAGTGGCTAGTGATACATTACATCAAGATGGCAAGATGTAGTAGATGTATAGAGTACAGTATATACATATGAGATGAGTAATGTAGGGTATGTAAACATATAAAAGTGGCATTGTTTAAAGTGGCTAGTGATACATTTATTAAATATATTTTTCCATTATTAAAGTGGCTGGAGTTGAGTCAGTATGCTGGCAGCAGCCACTCAATGTTAGTGATGGCTGTTTAACAGTCTGATGGCCTTGAGATAGAAGCTGTTTTTCAGTCTCTCGGTCCCTGCTTTGATGCACCTGTACTGACCTCGCCTTCTGGATGATAGCGGGGTGAACAGGCAGTGGCTGTGGTTGTTGTCCTTGATGATCTTTTTGGCCTTCTTGTGACATCGGGTGGTGTAGGTGTCCTGGAGGGCAGGTAGTTTGCCCCCGGTGATGCATTGTGCAGACCTCACTACCCTCTGGAGAGCCTTACGGATGTGGGCGGAGCAGTTGCCGTACCAGGCGGTGATACAGCCCGACAGGATGCTCTCGGTTGTGTATCTGTAAAGGTTTGTGGTGACAAGCCAAATTTCTTCATCCTCCTGAGGTTGAAGAGGCGCTGCTGCGCCTTCTTCACCACACTGTCTGTGTGGGTGAACCATGTCAGTTTGTCCGTGATGTGTACGCCGAGGATCTTAAAAAACTTTCCACCTTCTCCACTACTGTCCCATCAATGTGGATGGGGGGGTGCTCCCTCTGCTTTTTCCTGAAGTCCACAATCATCTCCTTTGTTTTGTTGACGTTGAGTGTGAGGTTATTTTCCTGACACCACACTCCGAGGACCCTCACCTCCTCCCTGTAGGCCGTCTCGTTGTTGTTGGTAATCAAGCCTACCACTGTAGTGTTGTCTGCAAACTTGATGATTGAGTTGGAGGCGTGCATGGCCACGCAGTCGTTGGTGAACAGGGAGTACAGGAGAGGGCTGAGAACGCACCCTTGTGGGGCCCCAGTGTTGAGGATCAGCGGGGTGGAGATGTTGTTACCTACACTCACCACCTGGGGGCGGCCTGTCAGGAAGTCCAGGACCCAATTGCACAGGGCGGGGTCGAGACCCAGGGTCTCGAGCTTGATGACGAGTTTGGAGGGTACTATGGTGTTAAATGCTGAGCTGTAGTCGATGAACAGCATTCTCACATAGATATTCTTCTTGTCCAGATGAGTTAGGGCAGTGTGCAGTGTGGTTGCAATTGCGTCGTCTGTGGACCTATTGGGGCGGTAAGCAAATTGGAGTGGGTCTAGGGTATCAGGTAGGGTGGAGATGATGTGATCCTTGACTAGTCTCTCAAAGTACTTCATGATGACGGAAGTGAGTGCTACGGGGCAGTAGTCATTTAGCTCAGTTACCTTAGCTTTCTTGGGAACAGGAACAATGGTGGCCCTCTTGAAGCATGTGGGGACAGCAGACTGGGATAAGGATTGATTGAATATGTCCGTAAACACACCAGCCAGCTGGTCTGCGCATGCTCTGAGGACGTGGCTGGGGTTGCCATCTGGGCCTGCAGCCTTGCGAGGGTTGACATGTTTAAATGTATGGTTGTTTTGTTAGTTTCAATATGTTATAATTGAGAATGAAATCGGTGAGCTTATCAGATAAAACATGGTTTGTATATTTGGGCTTCGAAGTTGTTTCATTGGGTGAATATCATGGCTTCTCAGGACACCTCTGTCTCTGCAATATTAGAGTTGTAGGTGGTTGACATGCTTAACTATCAGTCAATGCTACCCATGTCAATCAATCAATCAATCAATCAATCAAATGTATTTATAAAGCCCTTTTTACATCACCAGATGTCACAAAGTGCTTATACAGAAACCCAGCCTAAATCCCCAAACAGCAAGCAATGCAGATGTAGAAGCACAGTGGCTAGGAAAACATTCCCTAGAAAGGCAGGAACCTAGGAAGAAACTTAGAGAGGAACCAGGCTCTGAGGGGTGGCCAGTCCACTTCTGGCTGTACCAGGTGGCGATTATAAGAATACATGGCCACTAAGCCCAGATCGTTCTTCAAGTTGTTCAAACGTTCATAGGTGACCAGCAGGGTAAAATATTAATCACAGTTGTTGTAGAGGGTGCAACATGTCAGCACCTCAGGAGTAAATGTCAGTTGGCTTTTCATAGCCGAGCATTCAGAGGTTGAGACAGCAGATGTGGTAGACAGGAAGGGAGAGAGGGAGAGGGAGAGAGGGTAAAGAAAAACAGCAGGTCTGGGACAAGGTAGCACATCCGGTGAACAGGTCAGGGTTCAATAGCTGCAGACACAACAGTTGAAACTGGAGCAGCAGCACAACAAGGTAGCACGTCTGGTGAACAGGTCAGGGTGCCATAGCCAAACAGCAGAAACTGGATCAGCAGCACGACCAGGTGGACTGGGTAACGGGACTGGTAGTCCTGAGGCATGGTCCTAGGGCTCAGGTCCTCCGGGAAGGGAGAGAAAGAGAGAGACAGATGTCCAGAGTCGAAAGATCATGTTTTTAGTGTTTAATCCCTTGAAATGCAACTTGCCCCTCCGTGATTGTTCCCTTAGAAACCCAACAGGCTGTCTTCACCAACAAGGAGTCTGTACAGAAGGAGGTGAAAGCTACACTTTCCCAGAAAGCCACTCTGAGCTGTGAGGTGTTTGACACCAAGACAGAGGTGAAATGGTACAAGGATGGCAAGCTGCTGACGTCCAGTAAGACAGTCTCCATGGAGACAAAGGGCAAGACTCGTCAGCTGGTGATAGAGAAGGTGGAGAAGAAGGATGCTGGAGAGTACACCTGTGAGGTTGGAGCGGAGAAGTTGGCCTTCAAGATTCAGGTGACAGGTAAGGAGGATCTACTCGCTGTCTGGTCTGCTTTTGCTGGAATGGTTGTCTGATATGCGCATTTGACATGTTTATCTTAGGAAAATATAACTGTTATATATTTATCTCGCCTCTGGGAAGCTTTGGCAAATATACTGTTAAATTACATTTAGATTTAGTCTCAGTCAGAAACCAATGCCTATTTTGTTGTTGCCATAGTGTTAAAATTGCAATTTTAGGATTAGTTGATTCTATCAGACAAGGGGGTATACAGACAAGGGGGTATGATCTTAATTTCATCACCCTGTTGCAGGACAACTTTCCTGCAATACAGGAAATGTGAAACTTGTAGTGTATTTGAAGTTTAAAAATGCTTTTAAAGTTTGTCCTTTCCTCTTTCACATTTCAGACCTGATTTTGCCTTACGAAAAATGTAGCAACCCCTACAAATGATTCACATTTACTGTTGCTGCAGGATTATTTTCCTGCTGTAGCAAACTGGCAAAAATCCTACACCTATATTTGACGCATCAAGGTTGTTTCTTTGCTTGATATGGTTCTGGTTGTTTTGACTTTTGGCTTGCTATTGTTGCTTATTGGGACGTCTCACTGGTCTCTGTCCCTTTTGGGGCTGTGTGTCTATTCCTATTCCATATTTGAATTGCTAATGGTTGATTTACAGAAGCCCAGGCTGTCTTCACCAACAAGGAGTCTGTACAGAAGGAGGTGAAAGCTACTCTCTCCCAGAAAGCCACTCTGAGCTGTGAGGTGTCCGACACCAAGACAGAGGTGAAATGGTACAAGGATGGCAAGCTGCTGACTTCCAGTAAGACAGTCTCCATGGAGACAAAGGGCAAGACTCGTCAGCTGGTGATAGAGAAGGTGGAGAAGAAGGATGCTGGAGAGTACACCTGTGAGGTTGGAGCGGAGAAACTGGTCTATAAGATTCAGGTGGCAGGTATGGATGTTTTGCAGCTATTGGATTTACTGTCCGTCTATCGTCTGCTATAGGGCTTATAGTGGGAGGGGTGGTTGTCCATATGCCTGTCCTACAGATATTTATCCAATAAAACTTGTGTTTGACAAAGGTTCTTTCATTTGTTGAGTTGTCTTCCCAAGTTGATGTCTCCTGCAATCTGTGTTGCTGCTCTAGCTTATATTATGTCTGAAAAGTCTGTTTCCATCTTTGTTGCATAGTTTGTTTGTCTCCGTATCATGTTAGAATTGTTGACTCCCGGTGTATGTTCTGTAGTTCATTGTCCCCATGGTCTGTACAGGACAGTAAGGGATGTGTCCTGTGTTTGGTGTTGATACTGTTTGACCCTAAATGAAATATTTCTGCCATTGTGCCCCTCCATGATTGTTCCATCAGAAGCACAACAGGCTGCCTTCACCAACAAGGAGTCTGTACAGAAGGAGGTGAAAGCTACTCTTTCCCAGAAAGCCTCTCTGAGCTGTGAGGTGTCCGACACCAAGACAGAGGTGAAATGGTACAAGGATGGCAAGCTGCTGACTTCCAGTAAGACAGTCTCCATGGAGACAAAGGGCAAGACTCGTCAGCTGGTGATAGAGAAGGTGGAGAAGAAGGATGGTGGAGAGTACACCTGTGAGGTGGGAACAGAAAAGCTGGCCTTCAAGATACACGTAACAGGAGGTAAGGAGGAGTTATTTTTTAGTTGCATGCTCTCTGTGATGCCATTTAGGCTTTGGTTGCTGGAATGGTTGCCCATTTGTCTGTCCTACGAATTCAAATTGTATTATTCTTATTTCAAGAAGAGATTTACAGTACCTAAGTCTGAGGAGATGTTATGGGGCAGACACAGCTAGGTTTTTAGTTCTGTTTTTATCTTACAAACTTTCAGCTATTTTGTTATTTTCAATGTGTATTTGGGACCATAGAATTTGTAAGTTCTATGTTACAAACAGAAAGGTTTGGGGAGTTTTTTAATTGGTTGTTTTGATTCCTCACAACAATGTCCTTTTAATATTGTGTCTTGTTTGACTGACGTTGCTCATGGGGATATCTGAGTGCTCTGTTTCCTTGTTTGTTGTTCTGGTGTGTGTTTCCGTCTCCATAAAATATTTGAATATCTGATGGTTGACTTTGGAAGGCTGCTCAATGTCCAATACCTCCCGTATTTGTCCAGTCTATAGATATGGTTCCTGTTTTGATGTTATATTGTGTGAAAGGTTTTTCATTTCCATCATATCCTTCAACGGTTCCTCCTTCAGAAACTCAGGCTGCCTTCTCCAACAAGGAGTCTGTACAGAAGGAGGTGAAAGCTACTCTCTCCCAGAAAGCCACTCTGAGCTGTGAGGTGTCCGACACCAAGACAGAGGTTAAATGGTACAAGGATGGCAAGCTGCTGACTTCCAGTAAGACAGTCTCCATGGAGACAAAAGGCAAGACTCGTCAGCTGGTGATAGAGAAGGTGGAGAAGAAGGATGCTGGAGAGTACACCTGTGAGGTTGGAGCAGAGAAAGTCACCTTTAAGATACAGGTGGCAGGTAGGGACAATATGAAAGAAAGCTGGCTGTCTATTGATGTTTCTCTCAAGGTTTTGGTGGTTGAATGGTTGTGAATATACAGTGTGTGATCTACATTGTCAACAGGTGTTTTCTCCCAAGCAAAGATATGTTATACCGTTGTCTATTATGATTGTTTTGTTCATGTTGATATCGGATTTGTCTGTTTCTGTTTGTTGAACTGTCTTTGTCTCATAATGCTTTAGAAATGCTGATTTTTAACTTACTCTGGCAATATCACTTGATGTCTCCTTTGTCTGTCATGGACAAGATTATGTTAATGGTTTCTGATTTGGGGTTGGGATTGTTTTACCCTGAATTGAGGGTTTCGGATTTTCCCATACCCTTAATTGATCCCCATTCAGAGGTCCAGGCTGCCTTCACCAACAAGGAGTCTGTACAGAAGGAGGTGAAAGCTACTCTCTCCCAGAAAGCCACTCTGAGCTGTGAGGTGTCCGACCCAAAGACTGAGCTGAAATGGTACAAGGATGGCAAGCTGCTGACTTCCAGTAAGACAGTCTCCATGGAGACAAAGGGCAAGACTCGTCAGCTGGTGATAGAGAAGGTGGAGAAGAAAGATGCTGGAGAGTACACCTGTGAGGTTGGAGCAGAGAAACTGGCCTTCAAGATACAGGTGGCAGGTATGGATGATATGAAAGCTGGTTGTCTATATTGATATCTCTCTCAAGGCTTTGGATGCTGAATGGCCCCCCCCCCCCAAAAAAATGTATATACTCAAGCTGATGTTCTCTGAATGGCTGTTTTTGTTGTAGATTTCTGTCTCTCGGTTGCATATTTGTGTCTATCTAAAACTATATTTGAATTGCTGGTTATTGACTCCCATGTATATCTCATGTAGAGATATGCTTCCTGTATTTCTTGTGTTCCACCCTAAATGAAGGGTTTCTAATATTACTGTGCCATTTCATGATTTCTACTTCAGAGACTGCCTTCTCTAACAAGGAGTCTTTACAGAAGGAGGTGAAAGCTACTCTTTCCCAGAAAGCCACTCTGAGCTGTGAGGTGTCCGACACCAAGACAGAGGTGAAATGGTACAAGGATGGCAAGCTGCTGACTTCCAGTAAGACAGTCTCCATGGAGACAAAGGGCAAGACTCGTCAGCTGGTGATAGAGAAGGTGGAGAAGAAGGATGCTGGAGAGTACACCTGTGAGGTTGGAGCGGAGAAACTGGTCTATAAGATTCAGGTGGCAGGTATGGATGTTTTGCAGCTATTGGATTTACTGTCCGTCTATTGTCTGCTATAGGGCTTATAGAGACACCTGAAACCCCACCTCTTTAAGGAATACCTGGGATAGGATAAAGTAATCCTTCTAACCCCCCCCCCCCCCCCCCCCCCCCCCCCCCCCCCCCCAAAAAAAGATTTAGATGCACTATTGTAAAGTGGTTGTTCCACTGGATATCTTAAGGTGAATGCACCAATTTGTAAGTCGCTCTGGATAAGAGCGTCTGCTAAATGACTTAAATGTAAATGTAAATGTTATAGTGGGAGGGATGGTTGTCCATATGCCTGTCCTACAGATATTTATCCAATAAAACTTGTGTTTGACAAAGGTTCTTTCATTTGTTGAGTTGTCTTCCCAAGTTGATGTCTCCTGCAATCTGTGTTGCTGCTCTAGCTTATATTATGTCTGAAAAGTCTGTTTCCATCTTTGTTGCATAGTTTCTTTGTCTCCGTATCATGTTAGAATTGTTGACTCCCGGTGTACGTTCTGTAGTTCATTGTCCCCATGGTCTGTACAGGACAGTAAGGGACGTCTCCTGTGTTTGGTGTTGATACTGTTTGACCCTAAATGAAATATTTTTGCCATTGTGCCCCTCCATGATTGTTCCATCAGAAGCACAACAGGCTGCCTTCACCAACAAGGAGTCTGTACAGAAGGAGGTGAAAGCTACTCTTTCCCAGAAAGCCTCTCTGAGTTGTGAGGTGTCCGACACCAAGACAGAGGTGAAATGGTACAAGGATGGCAAGCTGCTGACGTCCAGTAAGACAGTCTCCATGGAGACAAAGGGCAAGACTCGTCAGCTGGTGATAGAGAAGGTGGAGAAGAAGGATGCTGGAGAGTACACCTGTGAGGTTGGAGCGGAGAAGTTGGCCTTCAAGATAGAGGTGGCAGGTAGGATGTCATTGACTTTCAACAATATTTGTTGTACCCAAATGTCTTTGCTATCACCTCCATATTAACAAGTCTTCTTTTTTGTTTCTAGAATCCTCTGCCAAGTTTAAAAAAACTGCAGTGAAGGATATATGCAGTGTTCAAGCAAGTGAGAAGATTGTTTTGACCACTGAGCTGACTTCGGAGAGTGCCAGTGTTAAATGGTTCAGGGATGGTGTGGAGTTGAAGGAGAGCTCTAAGTATGACATGAAGAGAGAGGGACATTCTCGTACCCTGATTGTGAAGTCCACTGAAGTCAAAGACAGTGGCACCTACTCTTGCCACACTGCTGACGACAAGCTTGAGTTCAAAGTTCAAGTCAAAGGTTAGTTTGCTTTTCATTCATCAGAACAATTGATTGACGGGCTAGTGTTGTATGTTTCTGTGAGTATAGTCAATACCTATGAAGATCCTACATATTCCATTTAGCTAATGAAATGCTGGCCATGTTTCCCTTCAGATTCACCACTGAAGTTTGTGGTGCAGTTGCAGCCTGTAGCCACAGAGCTGGGTGGTACACTGACCCTGACCTGTGAAATGAATCGAGCCTTAGGGGACGTGCTCTGGCGCCACAACAGCTGTGAGGTCAAACCCGGCGGCAGGTTCTGTGTCAGCACTGATGGTCCCAAGCGGGTCCTTACTGTGACAGGAATGGCAAAAGAGGATGAGGGAGAATACAGCTGTGAATGCAAAGATGATAAGACCTCTGCCAAGGTCTCCACCAAAGGTAGCTGAGGCTTTGTTTTCATTAGATTTACAACTTGGTCACTGACTACTACAACATGAACTGTAGTTACAGACATATACAAGATACAGCATACAGTAGTTACAGACATACAGTCAAACGCACTAGATGTTAAGCCATTTATTTCCATATTAGCACATTTTCTGTGTTTCGGAGTCTAATTATGTCTCCAAATAATCTATTATTTTCTGGCCTTTTCAGCACCCAGACTGGTGAAGCTGACTTCCAAGCTGAGCAACGTCGCTGCTGTGGAGGGGAAGGAGGCCATCTTCAAGTGTAGTGTCACCCCAGCTGACGTCAAAGTGAAATGGTTCTGCAACAACGTGCCCATCACTGCTGGGCCCAAATATAAGATTGAGCATGGGGGCACCTGCCACTCCCTCACCATCACCTCAGTCAGTCAGGATAATGCTCAGGAGATCAGCATTGATGCAGAGGGAAAAACCTGCAGTGCTACCCTCCAAGTGCAACGTAAGAACCAACCTCCATTCGCTTTAAAGGTGCACTATGGAGAAATAGCTCCTGTTTGCTAAAATTCATAGTTTGCCTAATTTCAGTTTATGTGACCAAAAGAGCAAGTATAGTGTAGAGAATCAATTTACCATCTAAACCGCTGTGAAATATCTTTTCCATAACCAAAAATATAGTATTTTCAGCTGTTTGAAGCTGGTGTACAAAACCAGGAGTAAAAGATGCAAAAGCTAAACTTAAGAACAAGAAGCATAGAAACGGAACAGATGTACTGCTTCTTGGTCTTGCTTTCAATGAGAATGACATCTATAATGAACATTTCTATGTGAATTTGGTCAGGTTGCCCAAAAAGTTACATATTGCAGCTTTAACACTTATGATATAAAAAATATGCACATTTCCCATGGATATGCATCTGTTCTGTAAAATCCTCTGATTGTTTTCATTGATTGATATACAATTACAGCCATTGTTTACAAAAATGTAGAAGCCTTCTAAGCAATTTTGCAGTTTTCAGAAAGGAGTTGTAATATCTGTGTTTTCTTTGTGCCCTGACAGTGGAGCCGGTGATGTTCAAGAAGAAGCTGGAGAATGTGATGGCGGTGGAGGATCAGAAGGAGGTGAAGCTGGAGGTAGAGCTGAGTAAGCCCTCTAAAGAGGTCAGGTGGATGAAGAACAGCGTGGTGCTACAGCCTGGAGGTAACATGGAGATCAGGGTGGACGGAGCCAAGCAGACCCTGGTCTTTAAGAGTGTGACTACGGCCGACCGTGGCTACTACTCCTGTGAGACCCTGGATGACAAGACCCAGGCCAAACTCACAGTGGATGGTAAGTAAGAATGGTGCGGTAGTTTTATGGTTATGTAGAGTAGCTACAGAAATTATTCACACCCCTTGAGTTTTTCCACATTTTGTTGTGTTACAGCCTGCATTTTAAATGTATTACATTTTGGTCACTGGCCTACACACGATTCCCTATAATGTCAAATGTTTTTTTTATTTTTACAAATTAATTAAAAATGAAAAGCTGAAATATCTTGAGTCAATAAGTATTCAACCCTGTTGTTATGGTAAGCCTAAATAAGTTCTGGAGGAAAAATTTGCTTAAAAAATCACATAAGTTGCATCGACTCACTATGTGTGCAATAAAAGTGTTTAACATGATTTTCGAATGACTATGTCATCTCTGTAGATCACACATACAGTACAGTACAGTTAACTCAGTCAAACAGTGAATTTCAAACACAGATTCAACCACAAAGACCAGGGAGGTTTTCCAAATCTTTGCAAAGGGCACCTATTGGTAGATGGGTAAAACATAAAAAAGCAGACATTGAATATATCTCTTTGAGCATGGTAGAGTTATTATTTACGCGTTGGATGGCGTATCAATACACCCAGTCACTACAAAGATCCAGCCGTCGTGCTTAACTCAGTTACCGGAGAGGAAGGAAACCGCTCAGGGATTTCACCATGAGGCCAATGGTGGCTTAAAACAGTTACAGAGTTTAATGGCTGTGATAGAAAAAAAACTGAGGATGGATCAATATTGTAGTTCCTCCACAATACTAACCTAATTGACAGAGTAAAAAGAAGGAAGCCTGTACAGAATAAAAATATTCCAAAATATTGTTTGCAACACCGCACAAAAGTAATAATGCAAAAAAATGTGGCAAAGCAATTAACTTTTTGTCCAGAATACAAAGTGTTATGTTTGGGGAAAATCCAACATATCACATTACTGAGTACCACTCTCCATATTTCCAAGCATAGTGGTGGCTGCATCATGTGCTTGTAATCATTAAGGACTGGGGAGTATTTCAGGATAAAAAAGAAACAGAATTGAGCTAACCACAGGCAAAATCCTAGAAAACCTGGTTGAGTCTGCTTTCCACCAGACACTGGGAGATGATTTCACTTTTCAGCAGGACAATAACCTGAAACACAAGGCCAAATCTACACTGGAGTTACTTACCAAGAAGACAGTGAATGTTCCTGAGTGGCCGAGTTACCGTTTTGACTTAACTCTGCTTGAAAATCTATGGCAAGACCTGAAAATGGTTGTCTAGCAATGACTTACAACCAATTTGAGAGCTTGAAGAATTTTGACAAGAATAATGGTCAAATGTTGCACAATCCAGGTGTGGAACCAGAGTGTGAATTACACCATGACATTGGTGGTGGGGGGCTGAAAATTTGTGACACCTGAAATGGGTCTGAAACTATCTCGGGAAAAAACGGGATGGTCACCCTAACACATACTGCCAATTTACTAGACTAGGCTACAATGTGTATTACCATGAACTTCAAATAGACCCACCAGTAGCCAGTGACGTAGTGTAAAAAAAATACAATAATAGGTGAGTAAACTCTGATTGCCGGTCGTGGTGAAAAAAGTCACTCTCCCTATGCTTTTAATGCATTAAATTTTTTTAAAGTTGGGTGAACGGTGTTTACTTGTGTTTACCCTCCACTAGGCCTGCACCACTGCCTGTAGCCTACCCTCTCAGCCAACGCAATTGTAAACACATGAACACACGCAGAACAGGTAGCCTACATTCAATATAAAACATGAGTTGAATCATAACATGTTTAACAGCCTAGTTCATGAGTTGTCCATAATTCACGAGTTAATGCTTGGAGTCCTCACAGATCGTGTGACATAAAACACGGCCTTTCTTTTCTTACATTTATGACAGTGTTATTTTTCATTATTTAGCGTTTAACAATTGAAATAGAATATTGATCTTAAACCCTGTACCTATCATGGATCTTGGAGATCTGGGAAAATGCTCTGTAAGTGTAACTATGCCAACGTAACATTTCATTATGTTTCACCGTTAAAACAGTTGCCATGGGGACACAAATCCAAAATAATGTAGGCCTATCCCACTGCAAAATCGAATGCTTCTAAACGAGAGTCAACTATAGGCCTACTGTCATTAACATATACTTGTTGGATGCGCATTGATGTCTAGCTGTAGGCTAGTTGTCTAGTGATATTGTTGACCATCATCAGGTGATGCAGTAAAGAAAATAATAAAGCTAAATAAATGGTCTACTACTACTGGAGAATGGAGAACACGAGTACCAGCACACACCTGAGAAACAAAGCAATGAGTGCCCTGAACAGCTGAGCTGACTGACAAATCAAACAATGATACATCAACGGATAAAGCTAATGCATTGGAATAAATCCATAGGATATATTTTATCAAGGATGCACGGCAAACAAATGGCGAAAATAAGGAAGTACAAAGGAAAATCTATGCGTAAAGGTGTTCAGCTGAGACTGCCAGCGCTGCCACATAAATAAATGGTTTAAACCATGACAGAGAGGTGGGGGTGTTCATTTCATTGGAAGGTTTTGTTTTCATGTTTACCACTGTACAACATATTTACCACTGCATTTTAAACAAATAGGAAAATGGTTACATTAGCATTATTTAGAGGCCCCACCCAAAGTCTGACTTTTGTTGCATTTAGAGGAGCTAACGTCTCATTCAGGGTAGCTGAGGCCCCCCTGGTTCACCTGTAATTTGCACCGTGTGGAACGCTCTTAGAGACTTACCCAGAAAGACTCACAGCTGTAACCTCTGCCAAAGGTGATTCTAACATCACCGGACGTGCTACATTGTCGTGCTGCTGCTCCCGTTTCAATTGTTCTGCCTGTGGCTATTGAACCCTGACCTGTTCACCGGAAGTGCTACATTGTCCCAGACCTGCTGTTTTCGACCCTCTCTCTCCCTCTCTCTAGCTCTCCCTCCCTCTCTCTCTCCCACTCTACCGCACCTGCTGTCTCGACCTCTGAATGCTCGGGTATGAAAAGCCAACTGACATTTACTCCTGAGATACTGACCTGTTTCACCCTCTACAACCACTGTGATTATTGTTTGACTCTGCTGGTAATCTATGAACGTTTGAATATCTTGAAGAACGATCTGTCCTTAATGGCCATGTACTCTTATAATCTCCACCCGGCACAGCCATAAGAGGACTGGTCACCCCTCAGAACCTGCTTCCTCTCTAGGTTTCTACCTAGGTTCCTGCCTTTTTAGGGAGTTTTTCCTTGCCACTGTGCTTCTACATCTGCATTGCTTGCTTTTTGGGGTTATAGGTTGGGTATCTGCTGATGTAAAAAAAAGGGCTTTATAAATGCATTTGATTTATTAACATGTATTGACTCAGGGGGTTGAATATGTATCTATTAAATACTTAAAAAATAATCATATTTAACACATTTTTGAATTTTTATTCCACTTTGACATTACAGAGTATTTTAGTAGATTGTTGACAGAAAATGACAATTAAATCCCTTTTAATCCCACAACAAAATGTGGAAAAAGTCTTGATGCGTGAATACTTTGATGGCACTGTATACGGTAATTAGCCCTTATTGAGTATAGTAAGTCAGAGACAGTATTCTCTAATATTACATGCAGTTTTGTTTGAACATTTGATCCCCACCCAGATACTCAGACTATTTATATCTACAGTTTCAGTGCCAAGAAGAGATGTACAGGACACTTACTGATGATGCAGTGTAACCTATAATTTTATGCATATTCCAACACACCTAAACATTCCCTCTGTCTGTGTTTCACAGTGAAGAAGATTGAAGTGGTGAACGGCCTGCTGCCGGAGGTCAAGGCCCATGAGAAGGAGACAGTGACCCTTGAGGTGGAGCTCAGCCAGGCTGACGTGGAGGGCTCCTGGACCAGGGACAGCATCAAGCTCAAGGCAGGGTCCAACTGCCGCATCACAGCCCTGGGAAAGAAGCACGCCCTCACACTATCCCAAATCAAGATGGAGGACGCAGGAACAATTGCCTTCCAAGCAGAGGGGGTCAAAACTTCTGCCAAACTCATTGTTACTGGTAGGTTATATCCATTTTCGACAAACAGTAAACTATTAATCGAGTTGAGTGCTAATTGAGGTGGCAGCTGTTATTTGAAGGTTGTGCTTATTGGTGTTGGGGTTTTTATAGAACCTGCGGCTATGATCTCTAAACCCATGGAGGATGTCAAAGCCCCAGAGAAGGAGAAGGCTACGCTTGAGTGTGAGGTGTCCAGAACTAATGCTGAGGTCAAGTGGTTCAAGGTGAGAAAACATATTCCAGTAAATCATGGAACTGTAGTCATGAAAAGTGAGAAAGTGTTCAATGTCAGCAATTTTATTTGCATAATTGCATAATTGTGTATACAATTAAATCATTTTTACAAAAATACCACTGTTTCTTAGGGTGACATGGAGCTAAAACCAGGAAAGAACTTTCGCATCCACTCCCAGGGCCGGACACGCAGCCTGCTAATCCACAAATGTTCCAAAGAGGATGAGGGCACATACGTCTGCCAAACGTCTGATGACAACACATCAGCTAAACTCACTATTCATGGTATTCCCCACATGTTATTCATATGGTACAATACACTGTATATTATGCAATCCAATGATACTGATTGTGTAATAAAATCAAATTATTTTATAGGCTTGTCAATGATAGTTGTACTTTGTTGTACAGGTAATTAAAAATAGTGCGTGTCTCACTTTGAAATAACAGACCTCCTTCTTACCAGATACGGTGGGGTCCGATCTTATTGACAGACTCGATAAAGATGAGCAAAATTGACTGTATAAAAGAAAAGTTCAAATATTAAGCTATATTGTAGCTCAAATTTTTTTTTAAATTATATTAATTTATACGAATACAATTGCTCAGAGAATTAGATTTCGTTTAACAAGTGATTAAAACAAATCTCAAAAAGGTGGGGGTCAAAATTATTGACACCCCTTTTTTCAATAACTGTCAATACCTCACCTTGCGAGGATAACGGCACGGAAGTTTTTTCAAAATTGTTTTATGAGAACACATTGACAAGGATCTTAGAAACATTCCTCCACACAGAATCCTTCCAAAAAAAGGATATCAAGGATCTGGACGGATTTTGTACGTAGGAATGGTCTACGATCCCTTACAATTGAGAAATAATGTGACTAAACTGAATACAAAGAGGAACACACTATACTATAAAACAAAGACAATTGGTATAAAAAAATGAAATTTTGGACAAAAAGGCAAACTCCACTCCGTCATTCATTGAATTAGATGGCTCATTCACCACAAAACCCACTGATATTACCAACTACTTTAATGATTTTTCTATTGGCAAGTTTAGCAAACTTAGGCATGGCATGCCAGCAACAAACGTTGACACTACACATCCAAGTTTAACTGACCAAATTATGAGTTCTGTAAAGTGAGTGTGGAAGAGGTGAAAAAATATTGTCTATCAACAATGACAATCCATCGGGGTCTGACAACGTGGATGGAAAATGACTGAGGATAATAGAGTACGAATCAAAGACTGATAGAAAGTGTGTGCCCTCAGTCCTGGAGGTAAGCAAAAGTCATTCTGCTACCCAAGAATAGTAAAGCCCTCTTTACTGGCTCAAATAGCCAACCAATCACCCTTAGTAAGCTTTTGGAAAACATTGTGTTTGACCAGATATACTGCTATTTTACAGTAAACAGATTGACAACAGACTTTCAGCATGCTTGTAGGGAAGGACGTTCAACAAGCAAAGCATTTACACAAATGACTGATGATTGGCTGAGAGAAATTGATGATAAAACGATTGTGGGAGCTGTTTTGTTAGACTTAAGTGCAGCTTTTGACATTATCGATCATAGCCTGCTACTGGAAAAACGTATGTGCTATATTGTGGATAAAGAGTTATCTGTCAGATAGTGTTCTTTAATGGAAGCCTTTCCAACATAATCCAGGTAGAATCAGGAATTCCCCAGGGCAGCTGTCTAGGCCCCTTACTTTTTAAAATCTTTACTAATGACATGCCACTGGCTTTGAGTAAATGTGGATGACTCAACACTATACACGTCAGCTACTACAGCGACTGAAATTGAGCAAGTTGAGGTGTCATGGTCAAAACATGTTGATACAACAGTAGCTAAGATGGGGAGAAGTCTGTCCATAATAAAGCGTTACTCTACCTTCTTAACAACACTATCAACAAGGCCATATTTTTGTCGCACCTGGCGCCTGCCACAGAGGGACCTCGGAAAATTACAATTGGCTCAGAACAGGGCAGCACTGCTGGCCCTTAAATGTACACGGAGATCTAACATTTAATAATATGCATGTCAATCTCTCATGGCTCAGAGTGGAGGAGAGATTGACTTCGTCACTACTTGTTTTTGTAAGACAAGTAGTAAGACAAGCTGTTGACAAGCTGAATGCACCGAGCTGCCTGTTTAAACTACTACCACATAGCTCGGACACCCATGCATACCCCCCATGACATGTCACCAAATGTCTCATCACAATCCTCAAGTCCAGAACAGACTACGGGAGGCACACAGTACTACATAACACAATGACTACATGGAACTCTATTCCACATCAGGTAACTGATGCAAGCAGTAGAATCAGATTAAAAAAACAGATAAAAATACGCCTTATGGAACAGCGGAGACTGTGAAGAGACACACACACAGGTACAGACACACTCATATGCACACACACGCTAGCACACTCACTCTACACACACTTACAGTATATTGTAATATAGGTGTATTGTGGTATTATACATTTTGTATTGTAGATATGAATAATGTTATATGATGTACTGTTTAATCTTTTGTTTTATGTGTGATATAAGTGCCTTAATGTGTTTGGACCCCAGGAAGAGTAGCTGCTGCCTTGACAGCAGCTAATTGGGATCCATAATAAATACAAATACAATGTGTTCTTCAACTCATAAAAAGGCTCAGTGCTGTTATCCTTGCAAGGTGAGGTATTGAAAACACGTGTCAATAATTTTGACCCCTACTTTTTGCAAAAAATATATATTACTTGTTAAACAAATTCTCTTTGTCTGAGCAATTGTATTAGTATAAAATAATATAATTTCCCCAATTTTTTCAGCCTACAATATAGCACAGTATTTTAATTATTTATTTTATACAGTCATTTTTGCTAATCTTTATCAAGGGTGTGAATCATTTCAGACCCCGCTATACATAGCTAAAAATCAATGTAAAAGAACGGCCATATTCCATTCAGCATTAGATGTGTTGAAGACTTTCTAATGTCTCTTTTTATTGTCTCTTGTGCTTCTCGCTCCACAGCCCGAGACATTAAAATAGTGAAGAAGCTTGAGGACGTGGAGGTGATGGAGAAGGAGAGCGCTTCGTTCTTCTGTGAGATCTCTCACGATGAAGTGGACTGCCAGTGGTTCAAAGGCGACACCAAACTCAAAGTCGGTGACAACATCAAGATGAGACAAGAGGGTGAGGAGAATACACACATTTGCCATACTTTCCAAATATATGTTTAGATGTCCATATTTGTGATAAACACTCATACATTTTAGTAATACACCGTTTTTGAATTATTATCATTGATCAATTAGGACAAATTTACTATTTCAGTGTTTTAATATTCAGTACTGTTCTTATAAGTTGCCTTCTTTCAATTAAAGGTAAAATCTATGTGCTGCTGTTTAAGTCGGTGACCCCAGAAGACATTGCTGAGATTAAATTCACAGCTGAAAAGGCCTCTTCAACAGCCAAACTGACAGTGAAAGGTAAAGTCTATTTCCAGCATGCTTTACCTATAGCATGGTATTTACGGCATGATATGCTAAGCAACATAGGATATAATAACATATTCAGGTCAGCACATCACAATATACTGTACATAACAAATTCAAAGAATTCACTAGCACTCATTAAATATGCCAATGGTGAATGCAGTTCTCTTTCCATAACTCAAATCTGAAAAATATTATGTCAACTGATCCAGATCCAGCCTGTCCTCTGAGGTTTATTTTGGTTCAGCAGCCAAACGTCTGTGGGGATGATACTGCATTGGCCTCTTTCAGACTGGAATATTGGTGTTTTGTATCCCTGGCCAGAGGGCTACATCCTTAACAGTTTGTAGTGGTTTCTCTGGGAATCCATGGTGCTGTCTTTCTTTGACGTATGGCTGCTATACATCCTCTGGGAACCTGAACCACAGAATCTAGATCCTAGGTTGATCTGACTACCCTCGGGAACTTTCTCTCGTGTTGTTTATGGCGATCCGTCTGTGCCAGGCCAGGAATGAGAAGGTCATGCAGTGGCTATCTGAGCCCCTCAGGATGTTGGAGTTGATGGAAGACAGCACATGATAAATCACTGTTCCTTGGGAGAGCCTGTGGATGTTGTTTTCTTTGGCGTACTGACCCCTGTTGAGTCCTTTCTGTTCCCTGTCTTAGTTTAGTGCTACTTACTGCTTTGATGTATGATAGTGTTCTGATATGTTTCTGTGGTACTGCTAAGTATGGCTTCCTTGTATTGATACGGTTGTTATTGTTACTGTAGAGCTCCCTGTCCAGTTTGTGAAGAAGCTCAGGGATAAGTTAGCCTTGTATACACACCGTGGGTTCTTGGAATGCCAAGTGTCCCGGGCCAGCGCCAAGGTCACGTGGTACAAGAACAAGAAGGAGATCAAGCCCAGCAAGAAGCACGAGATCAGCAGTGAGGGTATATACCGCAAACTCACCATAAACGACGTGGGCTCGGATGATGAGGATATTTACACCTGTGACGCCATCGATGACAAGACATCCTGTAAACTTCTTGTGGAAGGTAACAGGAGGAAATCCAGGACATTGTCTATTGTAAACATGTATTCATTTTCTATGAAGTGTATTTTTAAAAAGTATGATGTGGCTTCGTAAAAATATACTTCCGAATCTATTTTAGCACATATCAATACTTCAGGACACAGGACTACCAGTCAAGGAGTGAATGGAAATAGCACTCTTAACAGATCCCTAAAGAGTGTAATTAAGAGTGATTTTACCTCAAGTATGACCTACACCCTCTGTATCTGTGGTCCCTCTAGAGCAGGCCATCAGCATCGTACGGGAGCTAAGTGCCGTGGAAGTGACCGAGCCCTTTGCCGCCTTCTTCGAGGTGGAGATCAACATCGACTCAGTCAAGCCCCCCAAGTGGACCCTGAATGGTGTGGCCGTGCAGGAGAGCATTGACGTGGAGATGGAGAAGGAGGGCTCCATGCACCGCCTCACCTTCAAGAAGACCAAGGCCTCCATGACAGGACCTGTCCAGTTCATGGCTGGCAAGAGCAAGTCTGTGGCCCAGCTTACTGTCAAAGGTTAGAGGCTTCTCCATACACAGAACATGGAACCAAATGGTTATGTCAGACTACCATGTTCTCAGTGGGTATAGCTGGTTGAAATTACGTTATCATAACCGGATTAAAGTGGGTTAGGAGCATGCTATATGACTTGCCTATGATCAGAGTTGTTTGTTCTTCTTATTCTCTCAACTACAGAGCGTCCTCTTGAGGTGGTAGAGCCCATTAAAGATGTGACAGTCAAGGAGAAGGGCTCAGCCACTCTGAGCTGCAAGTTCTCCGCCGCACCCAAAGAGGTGAGCTGGTTCAAAGGGCAAACCCTCCTGGATGCTTCAGACAAGTACAGCCTGAAACAGGACGCTGTGAGGGCTCAGCTGACCATCCAGAAGCTGACTGGGGAAGACACTGGGGAGTACAGCTGTCAGTCGGCTGCTGCCAAGACCAAAGCCACTCTCACTGTAGAGGGTATGTTTTGTATCAGATTTCGGTGTTGATTTGACTTCAATGCTGATTGCTTTGCTGAGCGTTGATGGTTCAAATGAGATGTGTTCTGTGGGTTATTGCAGTTCGGAAAGTGGAGATTACCAAACACCTGGTGGACACAGAGGTGGATGAGGACAGTGATGCAGTGTTCACCTGTGAGATCAACTACACTGATGAGGAGGTGCAATGGCTACTCAATGAAAAAGCACTCTTCTCCAACGAGGTCAACACCATCACACACGTGGGCAAAGTGCACACGCTCACACTCAAGAATCTGGCACCTGAGGATGGGGGCACCATCATTTTTAAGGTCAGGGAAATCAAGGAGGTTGTGACCCTAAAAGTCAAAGGTAAGGACTCATGAGCTAATTTGGTCCAAGTGAAAATATTGTAGTGTAGAAGTGGGACTAAAGAATATGTTAAACATCTTTGACTGGTGCTTGTGATCTCCATTTGCATTCATCCAGAGAAGCGTGCAGTGTTCCTCAAGTCTCTGGATGACGTGGTGGGAGAGGTGAAAGGTATGATCACCCTGGCTTGTGAGGTCTCCAAGCCCAGGGTCTCCCCCACCTGGAGGAAAGATGGTACGATCCTGACCACTGGCTCTAAGTATGAGGTCCTGCACACAGGCAAGTCCCTGGGTGTGATCATCAAGGATGTTACCAAGGAAGACGCAGGGGAGTACAGCTGCGACCTGGGAACTGAGCTTTCCAAGTCAAAGGTCACTGTGAGAGGTGTGTATGACAAAGCTGCATAACTTGCAAACAAATTACTATAGTGTGCTGAAGCAGCAATTGTGTCCTCATGTCTATGAAACAAAAACTCCTCTCTCTACACTTTATGTAGACCTGAGCATAGGTATCACCAAGCAGTTGAAGTCCGTGGAGGCGATGGAGGGAGAGACATGTAGCTTTCAGTGTATTCTGTCACGGGAAAGCACTGACGAGTGTTCCTGGACCTTGAATGGCCAGACCGTGGCTAACGGAGGACGCTTCCAGGTCTCCAGTACAGGTCGCAAGTACATGCTGGTTATCAAGGATGTGACGCCAGCCGATGCTGGTGAGGTGGTCTTCAACATCAAGAACCTAAACTCCAAGACTACCTTAGCTGTTGAAGGTCAGACATCTTTACCAGTTGAGGTTCTAATGTCAATCTGCATGGGTTTTAGCATTCATGGTTTTGAGACTTTGATCAACTGATCCCTGAGGTTATCGCAAAGTTGGGTATGTAGACCATTGAGAGAAAATATATCACATTTCTGAGTTTGTTTGTTGCATGTAATTGAAAGGAAATAGAGCCATCCTCAGAATTAAAACAAATAATTGAAATTTGTTCCAGGCAAAGCTAAATCTGTATCACGGGAGCTGCAGAGCATTAGTGTAGTCTCAGGGGAGGATGCTGTGTTCACCTGTGAGGTCACACAGACCAGGGCCACTGTCCAGTGGGCCAAAGATGGGAAGGACATCAGGAAGAGTGAGAAGTATGAGATCAGTAAAGAGGAGAGGGTCATGAAGTTGACCGTCCACAGTGTCACTGTTCAGGACTCTGGGGAATATAGTTGTGAGGTTATCGGAGGGGCCACTACCAAGGCCAAGCTGGAGATCAAAGGTAAGTCTGACAAGCTCCCTTAACAGACACCTTCAATTGTTTAACGGTTGTTGGTTACTGGATATTCATGTATCATTGACCATGAACTACCACTTTTAAACTGTGACTGCTTTTTAATGTTAAATAACAAAAAATGTTTCCTCTCCTACCTCAATGCTCTCTGCTGTGCTCCTACCTGGATGTACCTTTTCTCAGAGCCAGTCCACAAGTTTACCAAGGAGCTTAAGGACAGCGAGGTGGAGGAGAAGGGCTCAGTGACCCTGCAGTGTGAGACAGCCCAGCCTGCCTCCAAGGCCACCTGGTCCAAGGGAGGCGTGGAGCTGAAGGCCGGGGGACGCTATGAGATGAGTCAGAAGGAGACCATCCTCACCCTCACTATCAAACAGCTGGAGGAGAAAGACGGCGGCACTTACACCTGTGACGTGGGCACTGCCACGATGACGGCGAAGGTGACAGTCAAAGGTAAGACCTTGGTCTATATACAGTATAGATCTTTTCTTTATAATGCTTTCAATTACTATGAGATCACCAAACAATGTATGGTGAATTGATATTACCTTTGACTGAAATTGTTGTATGGTTTTGCAAATTCCTACCGTATGTTAATAACTTTTTTTAATGTAGTAATTACAGACACTGAAAATGAAAGATTTGCTGACATGCTGACTGCAGTGCATAGCAGGGCACAGAGCTTTGAATTAATGTTGAGAATTTAGATGCTTCTTCAAAAATGTTTTGTGAGCGATTAGGTTGTCTCCGTCAACTTTTATTGATCGGTACTTGAATAATACTAGGGGTTATATGAGCAATAGTTTGTTTTTGGTATCTTGGAGATGACATTTTAACATCTAGTAAGATTGACTCTCCTGCTTGTCTTCTTGAACAGACAACATTCATACGATGCAACTGTATTGACTGAGCATTATTCAGGTCCCTTTGTTTTGCCTTACTATATGCTGAATGTTTTAACATTTGGGAGATCATTCCTTCCTACTGTCGAATCTCATTCTGGTTGGTGGACAAGACACACGTTATGCTCAGAACAGCATGTGCCCTTGTCTCTGCTTTCCGTCATGGTCTAAGATCTGTTTCATCCAGGTCAGACAGTGTTCATAGTGGAGCCACCCCAGGACGTTGAGTGTTTCAAGGGGGACCTGCCCTATCTGGTGCAGTGGTATCTAGACCAAATCCCTCTGCAGCCCACCCCCCTCAATGAGATCCAGGTATCTGAGGGGGGTTTCTACTCTCTCACCGTGAGCGAGCTGACACCTATGGACTCAGGCACCGTCTATGTGGTGATTGGGGATAAGAGAGTGTACGCTTCGCTAATGGTCAAAGGTAACTCCCATGGCCGGGGCCATGGTTCAAATTATATGGAGGCCAGAGGGGGCTGGGCACTCTCATAACAATCCTGCCCCCTCCCCGCCCCCCCGTCCTATCTAGCAGATCTATAGCTTTAGTAGATACCTGAGATGGAAGTGCATCACTGCATTTTCCCTCTTTAGTTTTTCTGAAATTGAAATGATACTTGCTTGACTTTTAACGTTCATCTAGACTCGTTGTTGCAGTGTGCATTGTCAAATGCACAATTTATGCAATATCATAAGTGACCACGGCTGGTGTCCTCGATGCCTGTGGCACCATTCATACCATCACATCTCAGTCAACCATTCCGTAATGATCTTTGTTGGTCTTGTTCATCATTCTCTCATCTTTGGGTCTATCATCCTCAGAGTAAAGAGAGAAAGATTAGATATTGAAGGATGCATACTTTATGTCCAGCGGGATCCCTGATTCTTAGATTCTTAGATGTCCAGTTTATTAGCTCACCAGATTTCATCTATACTTTTCGTAGCCGTCTATTTACCTCCACAAACCGATGCTGGCACTAAGACCGCACTCAACGAGCTGTATAAGGCCATTAGCAAACAAGAAAATGCTCGCCCACATGCAGCGCTCGTGGTGTCCGGGGACTTTATTGCAGGCAAACTTAAATCCGTTTTACCTCATTTCTACCAGCATGTCACAGGTGCAACCAGAGGAAAAAAAACTCTAGACCACCTTTACTCCACACATAGAGGCGCATACAAAGCTCTCCCTCGCCCTCCATTTGGCAAATCTGACCATAATTCTATCCTCCTGATTCCTGCTTACAAGTAAAATCTAAAGCAGGAAGTACCAGTGACTCACTCAATACTGAAATGGTCAGATGGCGCGGATGCTACGCTACAGGACTGTTTTGCTAGCACAGACTGGAATATGTTCCGGGATTCATCCAATGGCATTGAGGCATATACCAACTCAGTCACCGGCTTCATCAATAACAGGCTGACTACACTGCTCACGTCGCATGCACGAGCGTTGCAAAATAAATGTAGAAATATATATTATTCAATTATTGCACCCACACTACTCGCGCGCGCCAATGAGCGTCTGCATTGCCAAGTGCTAAAATATAAGTCAGTTCTATTTCTGATGCAGATCGCACTGCAAGTCCTGCCTCTCCCATCTCATTGGTTTCTGGAAGCAGGTACCCACGTGCCATCTCCTCATTGGTTATACCCACGTGGGTGACTGAAGGTGAACAAGGTCAGTGGCGGTAATGCACCTAATTTATGAAAGTTGCCAATCGCAATATAAAGTCAAGAGATGAAAAAGCCTGGAAGGATGAGAGATGGCAGAAATGATTCGGTTGACCATTTTATGTGTGGATTAATTGGTGGAGTAGAGGACCTTGTGCATTTCAGGTAAAATAACAACTCAATGTTTATATCCCAGGACAAATTAGCTAGCAACAGCATGCTAGCTAAATAGGACAAATTAGCTAGCAAGTGCAAGCTAGCTAGCTAAATTGCCATAAATGTTTAATGCTTTTCGACCTGTCCCCAAATTAATATAATTGGTTCAGAGTTTGTTTTGATATTTTAACCTGCGTGTCGTGATCGTGTTTGGTGTGGGAGGACAAAATACATTTATGCACGATGGCACATGATGGCGCACGTGCGCAGCCGGTTTGGGTTCCATGTAAGTGCATAACCAACCAGAAGCCATGGACAACAGGCAACATTCGTACCGAGCTAAAGGCTAGAGCTGCCGCTTTCAACGAGCGGGACACTAATCCGGATACTTATAAGAAATCCCGCTATGCCCTCAGACAAACCATCAAACAGGCAAAGTGTCAAAACAGGACAAAGAATGAATCATACTACACTGGCTCTGATGCTTGTCGGATGTGGCAGGGCTTGCAAACTATTACGGACTACAAAGCTGCCCAGTGACGCAAGCCTACCAGACGGGCTAAATGCCTTTTGTGCTCACTTCGAAGGCAAGCAACACGGAAGCATGAATGAGGGCACCAGCTGTTTCAGATGACTGTGTGATCACACTCTCCATAGCTGATGTGAGCAAGACCTTTAAACAGGTCAACATTCACAAGGTCACGGGGCCAGACGGATTACCAGGATGTGTACTCAGAGCATGTGCGGACCAATTGGCAAGTGCCTTCACTGACATTTTTAATCTCTTCCTGACCGAGTCTGTAATACCAACGTTTCAAGCAGACCACCATAGTCCCTGTGCCCAAGAAAGTGAAGGTAACCTGCCTAAATGACTACTGTCCCGTAGCACTCACGTCGGTAGCCATGAAGTGCTTTCAAATGCTGGTCATGGCTCAAATCAACATCATCATCCCGGAAACCCTAGACCCACTCCAATTTGCATATCGCCTCAACAGATCCACAGATTACTCAATCTCAATCGCACTCCACACTGCCCTTCCCCACCTGGACAAAAGGAACACCTATGTGAGAATGCTGTTCATTGACTACAGCTCAGCATTCTACATGCCCTCAAAGCTCATCACTAAGCTAAGGGCCCTGGGACTAAACACCTCCCTCTGCAACTGGATCCTGGACTTCCTGACGGGCTGCCCCAGGTGGTAAGGATAGGCAACAACACATCTGCCACACTGATCCTCAACAAGGGGGCCCCTCAGGGGTGCGTGCTTAGTCTCCTCCTGTACTTCCTGTTCCCCAAGATTGAGTGGCCAAGCATGACTCCAACACCATCATTAAGTTTCATGACAACACAACGGTGGTAGGCCTGATCACCTTCATATGGAGAAGGTCAGAGACCTGGCAGTGTGGTGCTAGGAAAACAACGGAAATGATCATGGACTACAGGAAAAGGAGGGCCGAACAGGCTCCCATTCACATCGACATGGCTGTAGTGGAGCAAGTCGAGAGTTTTAAGTTCCTTGGGGTCCTCATCACCAACAAACTATCATGGTCAAACCACAACAAGAAAGTTGTGAAGAGGGCACGACCATGCCTTTTCCCCCTCAGGAGTCTGAAAAGATTTGGCATAGGTCCCCAGATCCTCAAAAAGTACTCCAGCTGCACCATTGAGAGCATCCTGACCGGTTGCATCACCGCCTGGTATGGCAACTGCCATAAGGCACTACAGAGGGTAGTGCTACCAGTCCAGTACATCACTGGGGTCAAGCTTCCTGCTATCCAGGACTTATATACTAGGCGGTGTCAGAGGAAGGCCCATAAAATTGTCAAAGACTCCAGTCACCAAAGTCATAGACTGTTCTCTCTGCTACCACACTGCAAGTGGTACCGGAGTGCCAAGGCTAGGTCCAAAAGGCTCCTTAATACCTTTTACCCCCAAGCCATAAGACCACAGTACAATTAATCAAATGCCCCCCCAGCCCCCCTTTGTTTTTACACTGTTGCTACTCGCTGTTTATTATCTTATTATCACTTTACCCCTACCTACATGTTCAAATTACCTCGACTAACCTGTACACCTGCACATTGACTCGGTACCGGTACCCCCTGTATATAGTCTCGTTATTGTTATTTTATTGTGTTACTTTTTATTTAATTTTTTACTTTTGTTTATTTCATAAATATGTTCTTAACTCTATTTCTTGAAATGCATTGTTGGTTAAAGGCTTGCAAGTAAGCATTTCACAGTAAGGTCTACACCTGTTGTATTCGGGGCAAATAAAATTTGATTTGAAGTCACTGCTCAAAGAAAAAAAATCTGTGTTAGCATGTAGGCTCGGTTTTACATCCAAGGTAATGAGTATGCTTCTATTATGTCCTGGAAAATACTGCAGGGTCATAAACTAAGAAATGATTCCTATCTGGAAACTGTTCTGATTATTGCTAATGGTGCCTCAATGCAAAGGTATGTTGCATAAGTTCTGCCAAAACCTCCAAAAATGCCTGTCTCTGTATGCTGCTGATCCTTTTGTGTACTTTGGAAGGATTTCATTTTGTTTTGTGGTTGTCTTCAGCTGTGAAGGCCATGTTTATTGCATGTACTGGTTTGATTACCATCTTCGTTTAACAAGTCGTCTGTTTCATTGACCAACCCAATCATTGGAATCATATTTAAGTTCCAAAGGACAGCGTGAAAATATCTGGATCACTGTCATCATCTATTACCCATTGTTCTCTATCATTTTGCTTCTGTTCCACTTCCATCACATCTGAGGATTTTAAAGAGAATGTTTTGCCAACTTGTTAATGAATTTGGGCCCGTTCGTCTTTTTCTAGCCTTGCCTGCCAGCTTTAAACAAAAGCTGAAGAACCAGCAGGCCAAGGAAGGGGAGAGTGTCACTCTCTGCTCTGTGTTATCCAAACCTTGGGTCAATGTTCAGTGGAAGAAAGGCACTGAGCATCTCAAAGCTGGAGACAAATATGAGCTGAAACAAAAAGATGCCTCCTGCGAGCTTCAGATAAAGCATCTGAATGTTGAAGACAGTGGAGAGTACTCCTGTGAGTGTGGAGACCAGAAGACCACAGCGACTATAAACGTCCATGGTATGGATACATAGTCTTGGTCAATGGGAATGTTGGGAAGTTTGTGTTTACAGGGGCTCAGTCAGTCAAAAATGATATTTGTAATGTTATGTGTTGGTAGAATTATTTTGTTTTGTTATTGTAAATACAGTATAATTGCATATTTAATCCAATGGTTTGTCAGCGTTACCTGTGACATTCAAACACAAGCTGGAGAGCCAGGAGGCTGAGGAGGGGGGCAGTGTTACCCTGCACTGTGAGCTCTCTAAACCTGGAGTCCCTGTGGAATGGAGGAAGGGAACACAGGTGCTGAAGTCTGGAGAAAAGTACCAGATGAAGCAGAAAGAATCTGTGAGTGAACTCCTGATCAGCAAAGTGGTACCAGAGGACAGTGGAGACTACAGCTGTGTGTGTGGAGACCAGAAGACTACAGCCAGTCTCAATATTAAGGGTAGGAGGCAGATTGGTGTCATTGAATAGCCACTGTATGTTCCGCTGAAGTTGTTCTGTACTGTCTTTTTCACTGCCGTTATCAAGTTTCAAGTGTGATTCAGTAGATTCTTTTCAAGAAGTTGGTTTGGTATAACGGCTTTGATTGTGTTGAGTAGTTGTCATCATGGCTTTGTTTAATTTTGTATGTTTTAAGATTCAGTGTCAGCATCAAGTTCTGCAATGCCTGAAAACCCAGTGCTTAAGCTTAGAAGTATTCCCAGCCATTTTTGTCTGTCTCTGTGTGTTATCTGTCTCTGTGTGTTATCTGTCTCCGTGTGTTATCTGTCTCTGTCCAGTTGATCTTTGTGTCTTTGTAGTGTTGTGTGTCTTCATTGTGCTGATCATGTTGTTAGTCTTTGTTAGTGATCATTCTGTCTCTGTTTCTGTGTTTCGGTTCATTATTCAAGTAGCTGCTTTTTAAACTGTGCCATTCTCATGATTTTAGAGGATGCACTCATGTCTGATTGCCTCGTATCATTGGTTAGGCATATTGTTTTTCAATGTATTTTATATGGTTTATTTTGAATCCCCAGCCCAACCTGTTACATTCAAACAAAAGCTAGGGAGCCAGGAGGCTGAGGAGGGGGACAATGTTACCCTGCACTGTGAGCTCTCTAAACCTGGAGTCCCTGTGGAATGGAGGAAGGGAACACAGGTGCTGAAGTCTGGAGAAAAGTACCAGCTGAAGCAGAAAGAATCTGTGAGTGAACTCCTGATCAGCAAAGTAGTACCAGAGGACAGTGGAGACTACAGCTGTGTGTGTGGAGACCAGAAGACTACAGCCAGTCTCAAGATTAAGGGTAGGAGGAAGACTTGTTAACTATTTATCATACTGTATATGCAAAGCTGTTGTGCTTTCATCCCCGCAACGCCCTGTTACTGGTATGCAATGTTTGAAATGGAAGTTCAGTGTTCTGTCAAGCAGAATGTTTTTTGTTTTTTTTTACATATGGGTGTCCAGCAATTGTTGATTATGATGTTCATTTATTGGTTGACTTTGGCATGTTTTAGGAAATGTTATGTGTGTCTTTTTGTTTGTATCTTTGTGTCTGTGGGTAGTCTGTTTCAGTGTTGTCTGTGTGTTTTTGTCTATATTGGTTTGAGTCATGGTGTTACAGATTGGTTGTTTCTATAATTTGTTTGTATTTGTATTGCTTTGTTCCTTGCTCCTTTGTGGGTGTTCCATTGACTATGCTACGGTGATTTTAGTTGTTCATTTTTTAAAATAGTTTCATTCAAAACTAACCACCTAATGGTTCGGTTCCACAGCCCAACTAGTGACCTTCAAACACAAACTGGAGAGCCAGGAGGCTGAGGAGGGGGGCAATGTTACCCTGCACTGTGAGCTCTCTAAACCTGGAGTCCCTGTGGAATGGAGGAAGGGAACACAGGTGCTGAAGTCTGGAGAAAAGTACCAGATGAAGCAGAAAGAATCTGTGAGTGAACTCCTGATCAGCAAAGTGGTACCAGAGGACAGTGGAGACTACAGCTGTGTGTGTGGAGACCAGAAGACTACAGCCAGTCTCAAGATTAAGGGTAGGAGGCAGATTGGTGTCATTGAATAGCCACTGTATGTTCCGCTGAAGTTGTTCTGTACTGTCTTTTTCACTGCCGTTATCAAGTTTCAAGTGTGATTCAGTAGATTATTTTCAAGAAGTTGGTTTGTTATAACGGCTTTGATTGTGTTGAGTAGTTGTCATCATGGCTTAAGGATCGGCGTTCCGTCAACGGGACATTTGTAAATCATGCAGCACGTTATGTCAAGATCGCAGATTTTAGAGAAACAACAAATGTCGGTACATATAATTATCTTATATCGGCTGAAAGCTTAAAGTCTTGTTAATATAACTGCACTGTCCAATTTACAGTAGCTATTACTGTGGAAAAAATGCCATGCTATTGTTTGAGGAGAGCTCCTAACAACAAAACACTGTTTTCACCGCAATAGGTTTGATACGTTCACCTCTGAAGGTGAAATGTGTACTTACATTCGGAAATCTTGCTCTGATTTATCATCCACAGGGTCCCAGAGATAACATGAAGTGTAATTTTGTTAGATAAAATCCTTTTTCATATCCTAAAAAGGTCCATATAGCATGCACGATCGATTTTGTTTTTCCACTCATTCAATTTGCAAAGAAAGAAATCTGTGTAAATCTTACCCTAAACTTTGGTTCAACGAGTCAAATCACGTTCGTATCTATTCCGCTGAGAGCCTAGAAGGTAACAAGACTTCACTATATCATTAGGGGTGTAGTATATCCTATATGACACCGTATATGGTCAGAGAGCGATGCCCTCATGGCACGCCGATGACGTGGGCGGTCATCACTTGAACGACTGTATCTTTGTCAAATAATCACCAATCGGGGTCAAACAAAGCTAGATAGATAGACAATGAGCTGGGCTTTACGGGAGTATCCAGAAACCATGTATATGTTGTAAAATGTAGCTTCTAACCTTGTACGACAACATGCCTTTTCATTTTGGACAAAAATTATAAGGATATTCAGAGATATGAAGTTATGAAAACTGGTTGTTTTGCAAATGTTGAACTTATAATATGGCTACTAATACTTGGAAAGCTAAATCAAAGTCCAAGTATATAGATTTGATGATTTTCTTGCAGAAAATTGTAATATGAATGCGAATGTCTCCTTCATGATTTGCCCAAATGTACCTGGGGACTTCACACTAAAAGTCTTGTAGTTCACTCATACTTCAAGTTATCCATCTGAAACCTTTCACATACACTGCTGTCATCTTGTGGACACTATCGGGATTACAACCAGAGTGATGGCTAGAACTTTGACCTTTCTCTTGCATTTCAAAGATGGTGGTAGAAAAAGACTGGTTAGTTTTTTCTTTGTATTTTCTTCTACCAGATCTATTGTGTTATATTCTTCTACATTCAATTCACATTTCCACAAACTTCAAAGTGTTTCCTTTCAAATGGTACCAAGATAATGCATATCCTTGCTTCAGGGTCTGAGCTACAGCCAGTTAGATTTGGGTATGTCATTTTGGCGAAAATTGAAAAAAAGGGGGCTATCCCTGAGATAAATTTGGTATATTTTATGATTCAGTGTCAGCAGCAAGTTCTGCAAGTTCTGCAATGCCAGTGCTTAAGCTTAGAAGTATTCCCAGCCATTTTCTTCTAACTGTCTCTGTGTGTTATCTGTCTCTGTGTGTTATCTGTCTCTGTCCAGTTGATCTTTGTGTCTTTGTAGTGTTGTGTGTCTTCATTGTGCTGATCATGTTGTTAGTCTTTGTTAGTGATCATTCTGTCTCTGTTTCTGTGTTTCGGTTCATTATTCAAGTAGCTGCTTTTTAAACTGTGCCATTCTCATGGTTTTAGAGGATGCACTCATGTCTGATTGCCTCGTATCATTGGTTAGGCATATTGTTTTTCAATGTATTTTATATGGTTTATTTTGAATCCCCAGCCCAACCTGTTACATTCAAACAAAAGCTAGGGAGCCAGGAGGCTGAGGAGGGGGACAATGTTACCCTGCACTGTGAGCTCTCTAAACCTGGAGTCCCTGTGGAATGGAGGAAGGGAACACAGGTGCTGAAGTCTGGAGAAAAGTACCAGCTGAAGCAGAAAGAATCTGTGAGTGAACTCCTGATCAGCAAAGTAGTACCAGAGGACAGTGGAGACTACAGCTGTGTGTGTGGAGACCAGAAGACTACAGCCAGTCTCAAGATTAAGGGTAGGAGGAAGACTTGTTAACTATTTATCATACTGTATATGCAAAGCTGTTGTGCTTTCATCCCCGCGACGCCCTGTTACTGGTATGCAATGTTTGAAATGGTAGTTCAGTGTTTTGTCAAGCAGAATGTTTTTTTTTTTTTTTTACATATGGGTGTCCAGCAATTGTTGATTATGATGTTCATTTATTGGTTGACTTTGGCATGTTTTAGGAAATGTTATGTGTGTCTTTTTGTTTGTATCTTTGTGTCTGTGGGTAGTCTGTTTCAGTGTTGTCTGTGTGTTTTTGTCTATATTGGTTTGAGTCATGGTGTTACAGATTGGTTGTTTCTATAATTTGTTTGTATTTGTATTGCTTTGTTCCTTGCTCCTTTGTGGGTGTTCCATTGACTATGCTACGGTGATTTTAGTTGTTCGTTTTTTAAAATAGTTTAATTCAAAACTAACCACCTAATGGTTCGGTTCCACAGCCCAACTAGTGACCTTCAAACACAAACTGGAGAGCCAGGAGGCTGAGGAGGGGGGCAATGTTACCCTGCACTGTGAGCTCTCTAAACCTGGAGTCCCTGTGGAATGGAGGAAGGGAACACAGGTGCTGAAGTCTGGAGAAAAGTACCAGATGAAGCAGAAAGAATCTGTGAGTGAACTCCTGATCAGCAAAGTGCTACCAGAGGACAGTGGAGACTACAGCTGTGTGTGTGGAGACCAGAAGACTACAGCCAGTCTCAAGATTAAGGGTAAGAGAAAATTGATACATTCAGAAGTGCCTTTGTCACTTAATACATTTTAATTGAATATCACAAAAATGTTCTTATGTTCACAGTTGTAACCTTTGTTGTACTGTATTGAATGTTGTCTTCAAATTCATTATTTGTTTCTGTTTGTTTCTGTCATTTTATATGTGTTTTGAAATGGAGGAATGGTGAAGGCAAATAACGTTTTACTAAAATAAGGACAAATATTCAGGAAAAGGCTACATATCACCTTGATGCATTTGAACGACAGTTGGGTTGGGCTTCATATTTGAACTCCGATGACATTATTTGCCGTTCATTTATTGATCAAGTGACTTTGATGAGTACAAACACTGTTATCTCTATGTATTCTTCGTCAAGGTCAATTAATTTGGGATGATATATGGGTCAACTTGAATTCCATCATATTTTTATGTATTTATTTATTTTATTTCACCTTTATTTAACCAGGTAGGCAAGTTGAGAACAAGTTCTAATTTACAATTGCGACCTGGCCAAGATAAAGCAAAGCAGTTCGACACATACAATAACACAGTGTTACACATGGAGTAAAACAAACATACAGTCAATAATACAGTAGAAAAAGAAGTCTATATACAATGTGAGCAAATGAGGTGAGATAATGGAGGTAAAGGCAAAAAAAGGCCATGGTGGCAAAGTAAATACAATATAGCAAGTAAAACACTGGAATGGTAGATTTGTAGTGGAAGAAAGTGCAAAGTAGAAATAGAAATAATGAGGTGCAAAGGAGCAAAATAAATAAATAAATACAGTAAGGGAAGAGGTAGTTGTTAGGGCTAAATTATAGATGGGCTATGTACAGGTGCAGTGATCTGTGAGCTGCTCTGACAGCTGGTGCTTAAAGCTAGGGAGGGAGATAAGTGTTTCCAGTTTCAGAGATTTTTGTAGTTCGTTCCAGTCATTGGCAGCAGAGAACTGGAAGGAGAGATGGCCAAAGGAGAATATTGCGAAAAGCTTTCCACCATCGTAGCCCTAAAGGGTGAATGTTACGCCAGCTGTATTCTTAGTAGACTTTCAGTTATATTGTTTGCCTTGCCATTCAAAGTTGGATGTTTTATCATAGCTGTGAAGCCCCCAGCTACCCCAGTTTCCCCCAAACAAGAGCCTCCAAAGCAGGATACCAAACTGGAAGAAGGTATGGAGGGGAGTGGACATGGAGAACGGTTTGGTTGTCTGCTTTCACTTGCCATATGAGCAGTTTGTCTTGCTGCTTGGTCCTGATGATGATGTTGATGGTCTTCGACATCCTTTTACAGTCATATGTCACTATGCTGCAAGTTTATTGTGGTTTGTTTGTGCCACTGTTTGTTGAGCTAAAAAAAAGGAAATAAGATGGGCATCTTTTTTTAATTTGGATCAGTGTCTTAAGCTGCTCTCTGTGTTCTGTTTGCAGTCAATCCACATATTCTTGAGTCTTTGCTCCGTTACTTCCGCTGTTCACGGTTTTAAAGAAATCTATTTAAGACTTGTGTGGTTCGTCCTTTGTTGCCAGTTGGTTCGTTATATCCCTCTGTTGGCTGTTTTTCTGTTACGGTCGATCTTGTCATCAAAGGTTTGGTTATGAGGATTTGTATTCGAAGTTCAATGTTTTAATCGCAGCTCTGAAGCCTTCAGCTCTTCCAGTAACTCCCAAACAGGAGGAGCAACAGAAGGAGGAGGCCAAAAAGGAAGAAGGTAGGGAAGGACAAGTAGATCACGTTTGGTGTACTGCTTGGCCCTCTGTCTTCATGGTATGTCTGTAAGTGTTTTGTTGCTGTTAGTTTGTGCCGCTGTTGAATATTTTACTGTATGAGGGAAGATTTCTTCTCCTGCTTTATTTGTTGTACATACTCTGGATGACTACATACTCTGGATGACTACATACTCTGGATGACTACATACTCTGGATGTCGAATGATCTGAGGCGTTTTCTCTGTAGAGCTTTTTATCTGTAAGTTAATGTCAGGCTATGTGCCAGGTGTAAAGTCGTGTGGGCATTACTATGTTCTTTATGGTTGCTCATGTATGCTCCAGCCATGTTGTCTGATGGTTTTCAGTTACTTTATTTGTTGCGCATATTCTGGATACTGACTAGTTTGAATCATCTGAGTTACAGGTGTAATTTTAGATTTCTAGTGTCTGGAGACAGGTATCTCTCAGATACCTCATCTCTACAGATTGTGCTCCGTCTCCTCTGTCAATCAAGGGCGTAGGGCGGTACTATTATAGTAATTTGCTTCTGATTAGCCAGATGTAGTTTGTTTTAACCCTTAACCAGGTTATAACTGAGCCTTAGAAACAGATATATACAACAGATAGTGTTTATTGCTGGGGTCCATCTTTCTATGTTTTAGTGTGTATGTAAACCTTGTCTGTTCACAATGTCACTTTAGCTTAGTGGCCTGTCCTTGTTTTGGAGTCTCTGCTTCCCTTTGTGGGCTTGCCTTTTGTGAGCATACTCAGCTTAGAGTTGGATCTAAAGTGAAATGTTTCAACCCCCAGCTCCTCCAGTCACTTCCAAACAACAGGAAACCAAAGAGCCCCAGAAGGCAACCGTATAAAAGAAAACTGCAGTAGAAGCCCATGGAAGGACGAGATGAGATATGCTCTCTGTTGAGATCATTCTGGAGTTTAGCTATAGAATATTGAGTTATTATGGTGTTTTGTCGTAGCGTTGAAGCCTGATGTTCCTGCTGCCCCCAAACCAGAACCCCAGAAGGAGACAGTTGAAAAGACAAATATTTCTGGTTACTTGTTGAAGAATGTTTCGTTTTATTATTTTATTTTTATTTCACCTTTAGGTAGGCTAGTTGAGAACAAGTTATAATTTGCAACTGCGGCCTGGCCAAGATAAAGCAAAGCAGTTCGACACATACAACAACACAGAGTTTCACATGGAATAAACAAACATACAATCAATAATACAGTAGAAAAATCTATATGCTTTCATGGGCAAATGAGGTAGGATAAGAGAGGTAAGGCAATAAATAGCCCATGGTGGCAAAGTAATTACAATATAGCAATTAAACACTGGAATGGTAGATGTGCAGAAGATGAATGTGCAAGTAGAGATACTGGGGTGCAAAGGAGCAAGATAAATACAGTATGGGGATGAGGTAGATTGGATGGGCTATTTACAGATGAGCTATGTACAGGTGCAGTGATCTGTGAGCTGCTCTGACAGATGGTGCTTAAAGCTAGTGAGGGAGGTAAGAGTCTCCAGCTTCAGAGATTTTTGCAGTTCGTTCCAGTCATTGGCAGCAGAGAACTGGAAGGAGAGGCGGCCAAAGGAAGAATTGGCTTTGGGGGTGACCAGTGAGATATACCTGCTAGAGAGTGTGCTATGGGTGGGTGCTGCTATGGTGACCAGTGAGCTGAGATAAGGTGGGGCTTTACATAGCAAAGACTTGTAGATGACCTGGAGCCAGTGGGTTTGGCGACGAGTATGAAGCGAGGGCCAGCCAACGAGAGCATACAGGTCGCAGTGGTGGGTAGCATATGGGGCTTTGGTGACAAACCGGATGGCACTGTGATAGACTGCATCCAATTTGCTGAGTAGAGTGTTGGAGGCTATTTTGTAAATAGTTATTATGGTGTTTTGTAATAGTCTCTAAGCCTGCGGCCCTATTGCTCCTGCCACGCCCAAAACGGACCCTCAGAAGGAGACAGTAGAGAAGAAGTCCATGGTAGAAGCCTCTGGTAGAAAAAGATGAGCTACACTATTTATGCAAAAGTATGTGGACACCCCTTCAAATGAGTGGATTTGGCTATTTCAGCCACACCCGTTTCTGACAGGTGTATAAAATTGAGCACACCGCCATGCAATCTCCATAGACAAACCTTAGCAGTAGAATGACCTTACTGAAGAGCTCAGTGACTTTCAACGTGGCACAGTCATAGGATGCCACCTTTCCAACAAGTCAGTTTGTCAAATTTCTGCCCTGCTAGAGCTGCCTGGGTCAACTGTAAGGGCTGTTATTGTGAAGTGGAAACATCTAGGAGCAACAACAACTCAGCTGCGATGTGGTACAGTAGGCCACACAAGCTCATAGAACGGGACCACCGAGTGCTGAACAACACTCACTTCCGAGTTCCAAACTGCCTTTGGAAGCAATGCCAGCACCAGAAATGTTAGCAGGGAGCTTCATGGTTCGGGCTAGGCCCCTTAGTTCCAGTGAAGGGAAATCTTAACACTACAGCATACAATGACATTCTAGACGATTCTGTGCTTCCAACTTTGTGGCAACAGTTTGGGGAAGGCCCTTTCCTGTTTCAGCATGACAATGCCCCCATGCACAAAGCGAGGTGCATACAGAAATGGTTTGTCGAGATCGTTATGGAAGAACTTGACTGGCCTCATAGAGCCCTGACATCAACCCCATTGAACACCTTTGGGTTGAATTGGAAAGCCGACTGCGAGCCAGGCCTAATCGCCCAACATCAGTGCCTGACCTCAGTATCGCTCTTGTGGCTGAACGGAAGCAAGTCCCCGCAGCAATGTTCCAACATCTGGTGGAAAGTCTTTCCAGAAGAGTGGAGGCTGTTATAGCAGCAGAGGGGGAACCAACTCCATATTAATGCCCGTGATTTTGGAATTAGATGTTCGATGAGCAGGTTTCCACATATTTTTTATCATGTGGTGTATCTCTTGTCCGTTGAGCTCATACCTTTTTTTTCTAGCGGGTAAATGTTGTAGTCACATGAACTGCTGCTCTTTTGTCAATCTGTTCAAGTGAACATTTGTGGCTTTAGCATTGTGTGGCTAATTTTTTGCTGGTCTTTTGCTGAATTCTCTTAGCCTGCTGCTCCTACCACCCCTAAACCGGAACCCCAGAAGGAGGAGATGGTACAAAAAAGACAGATCTATTGCCTGTTGAGCTCATAATCTACCTGTGCATTGTGTTGCAGTCACATAGGATCTGGTGCTCTTAGGCCAATCTTTTCAGGCAAACTTAATAAGCTGTTTTATCATTGTGGCTCATTTTCTAGGTCTCTGCTTCATTTTGTGGTCTTGTCCCGGTGTTGAAGTTAAGTTAAGGCTACCTCCCGAATTCGCTACATTGGTGCCCGAAGTGGGATGGCACCCCTGAGACCATTGGAGAGGTGTGTACACGTGAGGGACTTGGTATAGAGAAGCGTGGGGACACACTCTCCCAAAGGAAAGGGGTAATGTAGCGACCTCAAAGGATATATATATATTTTTTTAAATGTATGTCTCTGAGTGATGTTCTATCGATTCCCAGGGTCATTTCATGTTTTCATGTGTATCTGAGCTATTGCCGTTCAAGCAGGTAGAAATTCGACCAGTATGACGTAGCATTACAATAAAGCTGCTTTCACCACACTGGAAGTTAATAGAAATACGACTTTGAGATCGCGAAAACGTCTATCATACATGTTAGATTTCAATACTGGCCAATGTCATAATGCGGGAGGTTGTCTTCTCTCGAATGAGCCATTGATCATATTTCTCTGATATTCCTACCTCGAGAGATGTAATTTAACAGATGGTCCACCACATTTCTACTACAGTATTTGTCTGCCTCTTCAGTCCAGAGTTCATGGTGTCGTTGCATGGCCGTTGTGAATGTCAGGCTCCACTCTGTGCGACATATCAACCTGCTGGTTGAACATGGTGAGATTGTAGACTCCTAAATTGATAGTGCAGTTTTAGGCGATTTTACAACTAGCTACTTCACATGCTGATATTTACTTTGGTATTATTGTGTGTAGCTACAGTTGCTTGCTTGCTAGCTAGCTTGCTAGCTAGCCAGACAGCCCATAAAGAGAGCATTGCATTGTGGGTTGTATAGTCGACTTAAGCTGCAACAGATTTCCACAATGATTTTCACATGTTGCTATTATAACGACAAAATAAAACAATGGTTCACAAAAACAAATATCTCACATATTACTGTTATTTAACATTGTAAAATGAAGAAATTTGTGGTTTTGGGTGGATTTGTCCTTTAACCCAACACCTAGCGACACCCTCAAGGAGTTTGACCTCTTGGCGTAACGGTTAAGGTATAGGTTTGACGGTCGCTGGACCTGAGTTTGAGTCGAGGCTACCCCCAAATTCACTACAGTATGTAGGGGAATGTGGGGTAAGTTGAGCCAAAGGGTTAAGTTAAGCCACCCTTTTTTTTCATGATGCTTGTATCTAAACCAAAGTAAATCATTTTAAGATTGTTCTATATATCAGTTGGGGTCTCTATAAGCTTCAATATGAGGTCTTAAACCTAACATGGAAGTGGATCCTTGTAGCTGTGTGAGCTAATATAGTCAAAATGTTTGCCTTAGGTTAAGTTGAGCCATTGGTTGAGCCTATGGCAAGTTGAGCAAATTGAAGTGTTTTTTTAAATGACAGTGTTTGTTAGGTGTTAAGCCTGTGTTAAAACGTGCCATGGATCATCACTGGAGGCTTCGGGCCGTGGATCATCACTGGAGGCTTCGGGCCATGGACCGTCTCAAGAGGTTCCGGACTGTGGACCGTCTCAAGAGGTTCCGGACTGTGGACCGTCTCAAGAGGTTCCGGACTGTGGACCGTCTCAAGAGGTTCCGGACTGTGGACCGTCTCAAGAGATTCCGGACTGTGGACCGTCTCTAGAGGTTCCGGACTGTGGACCGCCCCGGAGGTTCCGGACTGTGAAACGTCACCGGAAGCTCCGGACTGGGAACTGTCGCCAGAAGCTCTGGACTGGGAAGGCGCACTGGAGGCCTGGTGCGTGGAGCTGGGACAGGTGGCACCAGACTGGTGACACGACCTCAGGGCGAGTGCGGGGAGCAGGCACAGGACGTACCTGACTGGGGACACGCACTTCAGGAAGAGTGCGAGGAGCAGGCACAGGACGTACTGGGCTGTGGAGGCGCACTGGAGACCTGGTGCGTAGAACCGGTGCAGGATATACTGGACCATGGAGGCGCACTGAAGGTCTGGAGCGTAGAGCTGGCACAACCCGTCCTGGCTGGATTCTCATTTTAGACTGGCAAGTGCGGGGCGCTGGCACAGGACGCACTGGGCTGTGAAGGCGCACTGGCGACAGTGTGTAGAGCTGGCGCAGGATATCCTGGACCGAGGAGGCGCACTGGATACCAGGAGCGCTGAGCCGGCACAACCCGTCCTGGCTGAATGCTCACTTTCGCACGGCAAGTGCGAGGAGCTGGCACAGAAGGCACCGGGCTGTGGATGCGCACTAGAGACACATTGCGTATCTCCACAAAACATGGTGCCTGACTGATCCCACGCTCCTCACGGCGACTGTCTTGCTCCAGACACCAATGCATCCACTCTACCTCATCACCCCCCTCAACTATCTCACAATACTCCTCGCTCAGTCTATCCCAATATTCCTCCTCGCTCCCAGATTTGCCCCTCGGCTTCGCCGACCAACCCGTTTCCCCCCCCCAAAAAATGTTTGGGGCTGCCTCTCAGGCTTCCGTCGTGGTCGTGAACTTCAGAGTCGCCATTGATCCTCCTTCGCTGCCTCCGCCTGCTTCCAGGGCAGGGTCTTGTCCCCTGCCATAACCTCCTCCCATATCCATGATTTCCTCCACTCCCTTTTCTCCTGGGCCCAGGATCCCTGCTCCTCCTGGCCACGCTGCTTGGTCCTTTGGTGGTGGGATCTTCTGTTACGTTCATTGATGGAAGGATCGAACCAAGGTGCAGCGTGGTAGGCGTACATTTTAAATGTATTAAATGAACACCGAAACAAAAGATCCCACAAACTAAGGTGGGAAAAAAGGCTGCCTAAGTATGATCCTCAATCAGAGACAACGATAGACAGCTGCCTCTGATTGGGAACCATACCCGGCCAACAAAGAAATAGAAAAACTAGAATGCCCACCCAAATCACACCCTGACCTAACCAAATAGAGAAATGAAAAGGCTCTCTAAGGTCAGGGCGTGACATACAGGGAATACCAGTCCTGAGTTGAAGTGCAGGGCGACGAGGTAATTGAGGTAGCTATGTACATACTGTATACTGTAGGTAGGGGAAAAGTGGGGTAAATTACTAGGCAACAGGATAGATTTTGCTTTGTTGTCTATTGTTGACCTTGCAGGAGTGTACTTGTTGTAGATTCTTTGTAGTTTGATTATGATATTCCAATGGAATTCTGCATACAAAATATCAAATTTAGTCAGAGACCAGGATTATTCATGCAGTGCTGTACACAAATCATCTTGGTTATGTGTAAACCCATAGTTAAAATCTCACTTTCAAGGTGGTGGTGGTGGTGGGTCACACACCAAATCCTTTTTACAGCTGCTGGTCTGGATGGATGGACACCAAGCAAAGGAGAGTGCATATATAAATGGTCCTTGAAAGTGTTTACCATACATAGAGACATCGTTCCATTGGGAACATCTTCACCATATGGTTTAGCAATATCTCTTTTTGAGGCATTGTAACTGTGAATGCAGTCTGCAGATACTTTTTTTAACACTTTAATTTCTCAGCTCTTCCAGTCATATTCAAACAAGATCTGCGGAGTCAGGAGGTTGAAGAGGGGGGCAGTGTTACCCTGCACTGTGAGCTCTCTAAACCTGGGGTCCCTGTGGAATGGGGGAAGGGAACACAGGTCCTGCAGTCTGGAGAAAAGTACCAGATGAAGCAGAAAGATTGCAGTGTGGAACTCCAAGTCTGTGATTTGAAACCTGAAGACACAGGAAGCTACCACTGCAGGACTGGAGACACCGAGAGCTCAGCATACCTGAAAGTCAATGGTAGGATGATGAAGATCTTTTCACTGCTGCCCCATTCTTCACTAGCACAACACTTAAACTGGAGCACCACATGTATTAACAGAAACGCAATAAACAGTTAGTCAAAGTTATGTAACAAAACAGTTACCTTGGAATAATGCCTACCATTTTTTATTAAAGCTTTTTGGATCTGTAGACTTATAATTAATCTTTTGGGATTTTTATCTGTCAGCTCTGCCAGTCATTTTCACTAAAGAGCTGCAGAGCCAACAGGCTGAAGAGGGGGGCAGTGTTACCCTGCACTGTGAGCTTTCTAAACCTGGGGTCCCTGTGGAATGGAGGAAGGGGGAGGTGGGTCTTTGCCCCTGTGCCAAGTATGAAACCATCCAGGAAGGACACAGCGCTAGGCTAGTCATCCAAAACTTAGACCCAGAAGACTCAGGCAGCTACACCTGTGACAGTGGTGACCGGAAAACCACAGCACACCTTGCTGTGAAGGGTAGGCTGAGAAAAAAAGTATTCTGTTTTAGCAGTTGTGCTGTTGTGAAACCAAATTCCCTCGTGTATTAATTGGGGTTTGGGGGCATAATTCTGCTCTCAAAACGTTTCACTATCTCACCTCTCCCAACCTCTGCCGTTCCTACCTAGCCCTGCCCGTTTACTTCAAAACTCGACTACAGAATCTAGAGTGGGACGCAGGTGAGATCGCCATCCTCCGCTGTGAAATCACCAAGCCTGGGGCCAGCGTTGTCTGGAGCCGGGGCGACAGGGTCCTGGAATCTAACAACAAGTATCAGCTGAAACAGGAAGGGGCCATTGTGAAGCTTATCATCTATAACCTACAAGGGGCTGACTCTGGGGAGTATATCTGTGACACAGGTTACCAGAAGACCTCCTCCATGCTCACTGTACAGGGTAGGGAACAAGATGAAAGTCTGCTATTGTCTTCTGCCATTCTTCTCAATCATTCTCTCTCTACACACCTCTTGAATCATGGCACTTATCTTCTAATTCACTCTATCCCAACCAACCACAGTCCATCCTGAGAGATTCCCACAAGACTAATGTCACGCTAGGCTTTAGAGGACGAAAGGCCTTAAAGGGCAAGGAATTAAAGCTTGGTGATCTTCATACTTTTCTTCAGTCACTTAAAACTTCCTATGTCCTTCATATCCTTCACGCATCTTCCTCTACACTTCTACCGTCATAACCATTCCACTTGAGCGCTCTGTTGTTAGGGGCAATGGTCTGTCTCACACTTCCATTTCATCTGTTTTCTGTGTTGACAGGAGCAACCTTGTGTCTTTTTCACAACCGTACTCTTAACAGTTGTCTCTGTACTGTAACTGTACTGAGTGTACATGGTAAGGTGCCCTATTTCTGTTGGCACCTAACCATTAACACCATATAGACATTAGCTGTCCTTTAGAGTAAGATTCACATCTAGCCAGTAACAACACATGACTGGCTTTATCAAACAGAGGTGGAGGTGACCATAGTGAAGGTCTTGAACAGCTGTTCGGTGCACGAGGGGGAGGATGTCCACTTTGAGTGCCATCTGTCCCACGTTGATGCCAAGGAGGTCCAGTGGAAGCTTGCGGACGTCCCTCTGCAGAACAATGAAATGAACCTGATCCGTGCCCAGGGCAAGGTGCACAGCCTCACCCTCAGGGGGGTCACCCAGGCCGACTCGGGCACAGTTACCTTCACCGTGGGTCACCATACCTCCACCGCAAGCCTGACCGTCCGAGGTAAGGAGCCAAAACCCGTTTTATACCCTGCCTGTTTAAGTTAAGGGGTACATTAGGCCTATTTATATATATACATACATACATACATACATACATACATACATACATACATACATACATACATACATACATACATACATACATACATACATACATACATACATACATACATACATACATACATACATACATACATACATACATACATACAGTTGAAGTCGGAAGTTTACATACACTTAGGTTGGAGTCATTAAAACTTGTTTTTCAACCACTCCACAAACTTCTTGTTATCAAACTATAGTTTTGGCATGTCGGTTAGGACATCTACTTTATGCATGACACAAGTAATTTTTCCAACAATTGTTTAGAGACAGATTATTTCACTTATAACTCACTGTATCACAATTCCAATGGGTCAAAAGTGTACATACACTAAGATGACAGTGCCTTTAAACACTCCAGAAAATTCCAGAAAATGATGTCATGGCTTTAGAAGCTTCTGATAGGCTAATTGACATCATTTGAGTCAATTGGAGGTGTACGTGTGGATGTATTTCAAGGCCTACCTTCAAACTCAGTGCCTATTTGCTTGGCATCATGGGAAAATCAAAAGAAATCAGCCAAGACCTAAAACAAAAATGTAGACCTCCACAAGTCTGGTTCATCCTTGGGAGCAATTTCCAAACACCTGAAGGTACCATGTTCATATGTACAAGCAATAGTACGCAAGTATAAACACAATGGGACGCATTCTGTCTCCTAGAGATGAAAGTACTTTGGTGCGAAAAGTGCAAATCAATTCCAGAACAACAGCAAAGGAACTTGTGAAGATGCTTGAGGAAACAGGTACAAAAGTATCTATATCCACAGTAAAACGAGTCCTATATCAACATAACCTGAAAGGCCGCTCAGCAAGGAAGAAGCCAATGCTCCAAAACCGCCATAAAAAAGCCAGACTATGGTTTGCAACGGCACATGGGGACAGAGATTGTACTTTTTGGAGAAATGTCCTCTGGTCTGATGAAACAAAAATAGAACTGTTTGGCCATAATTGCCATTGTTATGTTTGGAGGTTAAAGGGGAGGCTTGCAAGCCGAAGAACACCATCCCAACCGTGAAACATTGGGGTGGCAGCATCATGTTGTGGGCCTGCTTTGCTACAGGGGGGACTGGTGTACTTCACAAAATAGATGGCATCATGAGGAAAGAAAATTATGTGGATATATTGAAGCAACATCTCAAGACATCAGTCAGGAAGTTAAAGCTTGGTCGCAAATGGGTCTTCCAAATGGATAATGACCCCAAGCATACTTCCAAAGCTGTGGTAAAATGGCTTAAGGTCAACAAAGTGAAGGTATTGAAGTGGCCATCACAAAGCCCTGATCTCAATCCTACAGAAAATTTGTGGGCAGAACTGAAAAAGCACGTGCAAGCAAGGAGGCCTACAAACCTGACTCAGTTACCACAGCTCTGTCAGGAGGAATGGGCCAAAATTCACCCAACATATTGTGGGAAGCTTGTGGAAGGCTACCCAAAACGTTTGACCCAAGTTAAACAATTTAAAAGCAATGCTACCAAATACTAGTTGAGTGTATGTAAACTTCTGACCCACTGGGAATGTGATGAAAGAAATAAAAGTTGAAATAAATAATTCTCTCTACTATTATTCTGACATTTCACATTCTTAAAATAAAGTGGTGATCCTAACTAACCTAAGACAGGGAATTTTTACTTGGATTAAATGTCAGGAATTGTGACAAACTGAGTTTAAATGTATTTGGCTAAGGTGTATGTAAACTTCCGACTTCAACTAACTGTATGTCATCTTATGTAAATGGTGACTGTATATAGTCTAAGGTAAGGGGTTATATACTATATATAGACTCATGTACAGTATGAGTCTGCTGATCAGTACAAACCCTTTTCCATTCTTTCCCAATACTTGGAGCCATTCTGAATTCATTGTATAACCTGACTTTACGAGGTAAGGGGTACAAGTCTGGTGATCACCTCTTATCCTCTCCCATTGTACCCGATACCTGGATCTCTTTTGTCCATTCCAAACCTGTTTCATAGCCTGACCATCCAAGGTAAAGGGTACATATACTGTAAAGTCTGAGGTATGTATAATATGAGTCTCTTAATCACTCACCTTTACTAGACCTAACCATTTTACCTCAATACCCGGAGTCCATTCCAAACTCATTTGACAGCCTGACTGTCCAAGGTAAGAGGTGCATATACCCATATAATGAAAGTAAAGGGCACTTATACTGTAAAGTCTGAGGTAAGGGGTTATGTAATGTATGTCTCCTAATCACTCAACTTTACTAGGACTAACCATTTTTTATTTAACCTTTATTTAACTAGGCAAGTCAGTTAAGAACAAATTCTTATTTACAATGACGGCCTAGGAACAGTGGGTTAACTGCCTTGTTCAGGGGCAGAACGACAGATTTTTACCTTGTCAGCTCGGGGATTTGATCTAGCAACCCATTCTGGATCTCTCAATTCATGGTCATCTTGTTGTGGACATCGATTGGTATAGCGGTGCATGCCATTGGTAGGCCACTTGTTCATTTCACTCACATTACAAAATGGCAAGAAACAATAAATCCCGCTGTTTTTGTCCTTTGAGATCTATGCTATTTGAAACCTATAGTGGATAAACGTTTTTCTAGCAAATGCTTTTAAATGTTGCATTGAATGTTTCCTTTCAAGATATTGGATGTGATTGAATGTCCGTCCCGTCCGTGTCCACTCCCTAAACAGTTTAACGTCTCCATCCATCCTAACCTTGTGGCGGTCTGTATCTATCTTGCTGTGTCCCGGCAGGGGCCCCTGTGGTGTTCAAGAAGGAGCTGGAGAGCCAGGAAGCAGTGGAGGGAGGCAGTGTTTCCCTGACCTGTGAGATCAGTGCTGATGGCAAGGTGACCTGGAGAAGGGGCTCTGTGCTCCTCACCCAGGGGGAGAAGTATTCCATGGAGCACACAGGTTCTACCTACATCCTGATGGTTCACAAGTTAAAGGTTGAAGATGCTGGAGAGTACACCTGCGATACCGGGGATAAGCAGAGCACAGCCACCCTGACAGTGAAAGGTAATGAAACGTGGCTGTATTCATGTCTGTCTCTACTGGTTTGCTGTCACTCTACATTATCCTCTGCTTTCATTATGTGTGCCAACATACTAAGAACTTCCTTCTTAATGTTCTTTTACTTGGATATTGTTGTAGCCAAACTTGTTGTAACCAGTTTTTTAAGTGTAATCTGTCAGTAAACACGTTATTTATTATTTCACATAGTTGTAGGGGTAACAATGAAATTGTAGTTGATCATGAAATATATTTTCATATTAAATGTGTTTTTACATTTGAACCGCAATCTATTTGCCATGTTGGGGACTGCAGTCTGCATTTGTGTTGGTTTTGCTGTCATATTCAGACCTATACTATGTATTTTGTCAGAGATAATTTTTTGTACTTTACCTTCCTACACCTTCCTACACATTAGCCATCACGTAGGAAGTGAAAATGTGTTTTTGTGTAATATTGTACTCTTTAATTGAAACTCCATGAACTGGTGTCTCCTGGAGTGCAATTGTCCATCCTCTTTAGATCTCACTTTTAAATCAGGATACCAATGGTGGTGCTCTAATGCCTGAGTGTTTCACCTTAATGAATCCCCTGGGAAACCCTGACCCTGGGTACCTTTAGATCTCTCACTTCCCCATCATCACATTCATTCACCTCCAGAGTCTGTACGCATCACTCGGGAGCTGCACGACATCACAGTGACCACCGGGCAGAATGCTGTCTTTGCGTGTGAGTTGTCCCAGGAGGGCGTGACCAACGGAGAGTGGTGGCTGGGCGATAACCTCCTCCAGAACAACGACCTGAACCAGATGACCTGCCAGGACCGGGTACACCGGCTGACACTACAGATGGTCACCCCCGATGACTCAGGGGACGTCGCGTTTGTGGTGGGCGAGGAGAAGACTGTTGCTTGCCTACTGGTGGAAGAGAAGCCCAAAGGTAATAGAGATGTTAACGGAGATGTTAAAGATGGCCTCCTAGTCCTCACCCATCTCCATCTCTCCATCTCCATCTCTCCATCTCTCTTCCATCAAACAGCTTTGTCTTGGCACGTTAGAACACCCTTTGTTCATCTGCTGTGCGGCATCATCCATTCCATCCTAGCCTTTCTTTAGACATGTGTTGGTCATCCTCCTGGCTTTTCTTTTTATAGCATATCTGTCTTTAAAGATACTATAAAATGAAGTTGACAACAAGACGTTTGTCGCTGATATAAACATATCACTCTGCTGACTTCAGTATCAATTTGACTATCAATTAAGTGATGCATGCCTAATGGACATAGTCTTTGTGGTTATCATTGGCATGCTACTGTAAGTTCATACAAGAGATTGTAGACCTGTGGAAAAAGAGACTGAAATACTGCACATATAAAAACCATACAAGTTTGACATATGACACTTGACACTCAAAGTGCATTACACTGTACTTAGCATGGGATTTCCCATATCTACAGCGTTAATCCTTGAGAAGCCCCACGATACAGTGGCCTTGGAGGGTGAGACAGTCACCCTGTCCTGCACCGTCTCCGACCCCACGGCCACCGTCACCTGGAGCAGGAATGATGTTGCCATCAAAGCAGGACTCAAGTACGACCTGCGGAAGAACGGAGCTCTCCTGCAGCTGCGCATCCACAACCTGGAGATGGAGGACTCTGGAACTTACTGCTGCGATACCGGGGATGCGCAGTGCACCGTCACCTTGATTGTGGAAGGTAAAGAATGATGCCGGCACTATAAAAGTTTGGACCCTCTACACTGCATCTAATACCACAAAATACTTACCAGCCCAATCCTCACAGTGAATGCTCTGGATCAAGATAAACTCAGGATGAGTTCCCCCACAATACTCTTCTTGACTGTTTTGCCCTCTACAAACTACCATGCACCCAGTCTTCCATCAACATACACTAACAGAGCCATCTTACTCCCCTGTCCACGCCGGCTACTGTCACCTACACTACTTTACGTCCTCTGTCCAACACATATGCCATGCCTCTTACTTCCACCAGGTGCCCCGGCATTCTTTCAGAAGGAGCTGAAGAACCAGGAAGCCCAGGAGGGTGATGATATCACTCTGCACTGTGAGCTCTCCAAGGCGGGCACTCATGTGGAGTGGAGGAAGGGAGGCGCAGTCCTCCAGGCTGGTAAGAAGTACGAGATGAGGCAGGAGGGCTGCGTTCAGGAGCTCCACATTCGCAACCTGGAGCCAGAGGACAACGGCTACTACACCTGTGATGCTGGAGACCAGCTCACCACGGCGTCAGTGGCAGTGCAAGGTATAATGTCACTACACCATCGGTCTCTGAGAGTGTTCATTTCTGTATGGTCTGGTCTTTTCTTTTCTCAAGGATGAAGGAATGAATTCCTAATGGTTTTAGATAGTCATTGTGGTTTCAACAAGTGTACTGTATGTTATGTCAGCAAGTTAGTTGTAGGATGTCATTTTGAAGTTTCCAGTCTTGATGGAATACATATGGTTAAAGGGATAGTTCACCAAATTACAAAGTGACACGTTGGTTTCCTTACCCTATAAGCATGGTATGGCATGGTATGACAGTAATCCATGCTTTGGTTTAGTTTCCCTGGCACCGTTTCCACATGCTAACATTTAAGCATTTGTGGCACAATTCCCAATTGCATTTTTCGCGCATTATGTCACATCAGCTGAACAAACTATAGATTGTATCATGGAATGTGTAGGGAATAAATAACACAATGAAGTGTGTAAGAATGCTTGCCTACTTAAAGTCAAAGTTTAAATGAGGAATGAGACGGGTCAAGGTCAAAGTAATCTTTATTATCGCAAAGCATCAATGCTGATTATTCACACACACTGGGGAACTCTCAATGAAACATTTTTGTTATACTTTTGGTATACTTTTTCCTCTATAAAAAATCCACACTGAAAATTGTGATTAGATACAATTTTAAATTCTGATATTTATTTATTTTTCAGAGTGACCACCAGAGCAATTTCAATCAATTACAGCTATACATTAGGAAACCGCATTGGTAGTACACTAAGAATGTCTACTCTTTTCACACGTTTTGTCCAAGGCTAATGTTATTCTTGACAGTTTTATGTAGGCGTTCTCAAAAGAGTTCAAAACTCCTCAGTAGTGGGAATGACTAGATCAGTAGGTAATGACTTTTTGTTCCTCATCCATGCATGCATACATTTGAGTAATTTCACTAATAGAGTTAGAATGAGAGTTTTCATGCTGTGTACTTTTGATGAGACCAAAACATACCGGATGGTACGGCACTAGATGAGGCTTCCACCAGTTTCTTAGTGATATGCAGCAAGAGCTATGCTAGTCAATGAGGATTCACACCCTCAGTTCAATTGTGTAGCTATACTTTTAGCTAATAATGGCAAATGGTACCTAACAGTTGTGGTTTACAGATACACAGTATCTACAGTAATCAGAATAGAGTAGGACTGGTGGACACACTGAACAAAAGATCACAGAAATGTTCCATACGCACAAAAAGTTTATTTCTCTCAAATTTTGTACACAAGAAAGTTGATATATATCCCTGTTGGTGAGCATTTCTCCTTTGCCACGATAATCCATCCACCTGACAGGTGTGGTATATCAAGAAGCTGATTAAACAACGTGATCATTACACAGGTGCACCTTGTCCTGGGGAAAATAAAGGCCACTCTAAAATGTCTAGTTTTGTTACACAACACAATGCCACAGATGTCTGAAGTTTTGAGGGAGCGTGCAGTTAGCATGCTGACTGCAGGAATGTCCACCAGAGCTGTTGCCAGAGAATTCAGTGTTCAATCCGCCTCCAACGTTGTTTTAGAGAATTTGGCAGTGCGTCCAACCGGCCTCACAACCACAGACCACGTGTAACCACACCAGCCCAGGACCTCCACATCCACACCAGCCCAGGACCTCCACAGCCTATGCCCCCCTAGGCCCACCCGCCCCTGCCCAGTCATGTGAAATCAATAGATTAGGGCCTAATGAATTTATTTCAATTGACTGATTTCCATATATGAACTTTAACTCAGTAAAATCTTAGAAATTATTATATGTTATATTTTTGTTCAGTATATTTTAGTCATAATGTACAGCAAGCATCATCCACTGTAATATTATTCAGAATTATTTAAATCTTATCTGCCTACTGTAGTATATTCACATTGAAATTGATTGCACATGATGTAGTTTTAATCATTTTGTGGCAGTATGTGTGATGTATGATTGCTGTTAAGAAGTAATGTGTGCACACGGGTAGTTCAAAAATAATAAAAGACAACGTGTGCACTGAGTATTTTACAGAGTATTTTAACTAAGCTTGCATTTGACTTTGTAGTTCTGTGGCTTCAGTAGGAGAGATTTGACCTGTAAACAAACTTTGCTGCTGTATAAAGAGAAGCAGCAGTAGTTGGGCAGTGCTGCTCCATCCATCCACCCTGGCCGGCCCCTTTCCCTTATTTACTCTCAGCCTCACCACCCTGCAATGCACCACCCCTAGCCTGCCTAAAACTAAAACACTCTAACCCTTCCTGCCTTTGCTCTGTATGGCATCTCTAGCCACCCATTGGCATATTTCCCCTTTCTCATTGGTTGGTTAGTGGGCAGTAGTTGTGTCCAACTCCTCCTGCCTCTTGAGACATTTTGGCTTTTCCCTCCCCCTTCAGTTTGGAGTAACAAAACAACTGTCACAGTGTAAACATTCACATTCTGTATCTAAGTACATACTGTATTTGGGCACTGAGTGCTACATCCATAAGATGTACTGTGGATCAAGGCAACTCTATGCACATGACTAAAATACTAAGCCACCTCTGATACCACCAGTAAATCTATAATGTATACAATTTCCCCACTGGGGATAAATAAAGTTAATTCAATCAAAAGTAAAATAAAGCAAAATACTCCAAGGTGTGCTGGGGTGTTTATAAAGCCCAGGTGTCATTCTTCGCCATGTCGAGAGAGTGCATGTCAGTCATGATGACCTTGTCATATGACCCTTGACCACTGCCCCCACACTCAGACCCCACAGTAGAGGTGGTGAGCGAGATGCAGGACCTTCGTGTGGCTGAGGACCAGTCGGCTGAGTTCATCTGCCAGTACTCCCGGCCGGTCAAGGCCCAGTGGAAAAGAAACGGGCGGCCGTTGCAGCCTGACGGCAGGAGGGTGGTAGTGGAGCAGGACTGGACCGTGGCTCGCTTGTACATTAGCCGCGTGTCCACTGAGGACAGGGGGACGTACTCCTGTGAGACAGAGGGGACCTGCGTGGTCGCCTCGCTGGAGGTGGAAGGTGAGCTTCTCTTCTCTTCTCTTAGGAAAGAGCACCTAGCTACCCTCCCCTCCCCATGAGCTTCAAACTATATTTCTTTCTGCTGTTTTTATTGTTGTGTTCCGTTATGATTAGCAGATAGCAATTTCAAGCAGGCATTTTTTTTATCATTATTTTATTATTGTTTTATGTATGCAATCTTTCCCCCACCCCTCTTTTGCAATCAATCCAGCCAGGCAAAGCAAAATGAAAAATGTGCATGGCTTCTAAACCATGAGACCTGATCAGAAAAACTCTGGGCCCTAGTTATAGCGATCAACTAGGGCTCAGAGATTCTCATGATCAGGTCACATGGTCAGGAAAATGGCCCTAGTGTCAAATGGATATCAGAAAGTTCAAAACAAAGCTACCTAAAATGTACCGAAGACTATGTAATTTCATGATGTCTTGGCAGGTTTTCATTGTGAGTTTCAGCTTGAATAGTAGCAAGTGTCTAGCAATAAAACATCCACTTGTCCTATAGGCCCCCGTGAACATAAAATCCCCACCAACAGTGGGGAAAAGGCTTGTTTTATGACACATTCTGCCCTCTCAGTTAAAGCTATTATCTTACAGTAAACCCTGCTCTCCTCTTCTCCCCTATAGCTAAACCCATTGAAATCCTCCAGGGCCTGGAGAACATGGACACCATCGACGGCGGCGAGGCCCTGTTCGAGTGCTCGATCTCTCGTTGCGAGATCAAAGATAGTTGCTGGCTCATTGACGGCAAGCCGGTGAAGGATTCGCCAACCACTGAGATTGTGTCCTTCGAGAGTGGCCGCCGCCACCTGCTGCTGCTAAAGGATCTGCATGTCGGGGACAACTGCAAAGTGACCTTCCAGGCTGGCACCGCAATGACCTCCGCCATGCTCAACGTCAAAGGTTTCTCACCCCCTTATGTTTGTTTGTCAGTAAGTTAGTTATTGTTTTTGCTAAGGCCTGGTCTTACAGTGAAATATACTGTGACATACTACAGCTGAAAATAAGGAAGAGCTGCCGTATATGATATGAAGTGGCTTTTGTGTGCGTAGGCTGGCAGCTGGATGTGGTGAGCGGTCTGGAGGATAAGGTAGCTGTGGTGGGAGAGAAAGTAGAGTTCAGCTGCGTGCTGACTGAACCTGTGCCTGAGGCGGAGGTAGCCTGGTACTCTAACGGAGCCGAGCTAAAGAATGATAACACCTGGGCCATGCAGGCTGACGGTTGCTCCTACCACCTGGTGCTGAGACAGGCCCCAGCCATGCCACCACAGGAGATCACCTTCGCTGCCAGGGACGCCATTTCCATGGCCAAGCTCACTGTCATCAGTAAGTGTGTGATCTCACTACAATGCATTTGAATAGAAAGTTAGCAAAAATACGTAAGATCTTGCTACCATGGAAAGATAAATGCCTGTCTATTTGTGGAAAAATCACCCTCATTAATTATTTAGTACTATCCCAGTTTACCTATTTACTTATGGCTCTGCCTACAACAAACAACTTCTTTTTGAAATTATATGAACAAAAAAATGTAAACTTTATATGAAACGGCAAGCCAGACAAAATTAAACTGGCCTATTTACAGTAGCAGTCAAAAGTTTGGACACACCTACTCATTCAAGGGTATTTGTTTATTTTTCATTTACAATCTGTTGAAACTATGAGAATGATTCAGAATTTATACAACAATTAGGAAACTGGATGGTTTTCAGAGATAATGGGAGGGGTTGAGGGTAGCTCAAAGGGGGACTAAAAACAAATAAAAAAGGATAACTAATGTACAATATACTGTGTCTATAAAATGTATACAGTATGTATAAACTGGAAGCAGAAGCCTAAGTATTGTTTTCCCCAACTATATGGGGGATTGGAAATGATGCCTACAATTACATAGATTTAAAAAATGTATTTTACCTTTATTTAACTAGGCAAGTCAGTTAAGAACAAATTCTTATTTACAATGACAGACTAGGAACAATGGGTTAACTGCCTTGTTCAGGGGTAGAACAACAGATTTTTACCTTGTCAGCTCAGGAATTTGATCTAGCAACCTTGCAGTTACTGGGCCAACACTCTAACCACTAGGCTACCTGCTGCACTCAACAGAACCCACAATCTATCTGCAATATTAAAGCTGATCTTCCTCACTGTGATTGGACTAGATACACCTGCGTCCAATATCAGACAAATTTACCACTGTTCCAGTGGTTTTAAACTTCTTAATTGTTGCCCTAATGGTGGTAAGTGGTATATTTATTATGTTTGCAAAGTTTTTGTACCTATTGCCTGATTTGTGAAGGTCAGCAACCATTTGTCTCTTCACAAAGAATTTTACACGCCTGTCAACTCATTTTTATACCCCAGTGAAACGGGAAGCCACAATATAGTTCCTTAAACTGAGATTAACTTAAAAGGTCGAATGGTTTCATTTTATTTATAAAATCTTTAGGGGTGCTTGTTAATTTTTTTTAATTTCTGAGCAATTATATTAGTATTATTCAGGTATTCAGGACCCTTGACTTTTTCCACATTTTGTTAAGTTACATCCTTATTCTTATTTAAATTCTCATCAATCTACACACAATACCCCATAATGACAAAACCAAAACAGGTTTTTAGAAATGTTTACAAAAAAATAACTTTAGAAAAACTCTGACCATTTACTCAGTACTTTGTTTAAGCACCTTTGGCAGCTATTACAGCCTCAAGTCTTCTTGGGTATGACGCTACAAGCTTTGCACAGCTGTATTTGGGGAGTTTCTCCCATTCTTCTCTTAAGATCCTCTCAAGCTCTGTCCTCTCAAGCTCTGTCAGTCACTGCATATCTGTTTTCAGGTCTCTCCAGAGATGTTTGATCGGGTTCAAGTCCGGGCTCTGGCTGAGCCACTCAAGGACATTCAAAGACTTGTCCCGAAGCCACTCCTGCATTGTCTTGGCTGTGTGCTTAGAGTCGTTGTCTTGTTGTCCCAGTCTGAGGTCCTGAGCGCTCTGGAGCAGGTTTTCATCAAGGATCTCTCTGTACTTTGCTCTGTTCATCTTTCATTCGATCCTGACTAGTATCTCTGCCACTGAAAAACATCCCCACCGCATGATGCTGCCACCACAATGCTTCACTTTAGGGATGGTGCCAGGTTTCCTCCAGACGTGATGTTTGGCATTCAGGACAAATAGTTCAATCTTGGTTTCATCAGACCAGAGAATCTTGTCTTTTAGGTGCCTTTTGGCAAACTCCAAGCGGCTGTCATGTGCATTTTAATGAGGAGTGGCTTCTGTCTGGCCACTCTACCATAAAGGCCTGATTGGTGGAGTGCTGCAGAGATGGTTGTCCTTCTGGAAGATTCTCCCATCTCCATAGAGGAACTCTGGAGCTCTGTCAGAGTGACCATCGGGTTCTTGGTCACCTCCCTGACCAAGGCTCTTCTCCCCCAATTGCTCAGTTTGGTGGAGCGGCCAGCTCTAGGAAGAGTCTTTGTGGGTTCCAAACTTCTACCCTTTAAGAATGATGGAGGCCACTTTGTTCTTGGGGACCTACAATGATGAAGAATTGTTTTGGTACCCTTCCCCAGATCTGTGCCTCGACACAATCCTGTCTCGGAGTCTATGGACAATTCCTTTGACCTCACGGCTTGGTTTTTGCTCTGACATGCACTGTCAACTGTGGGACCTTATAAGGACAGGTGTGTACCTTTTTTATGCCCAATCAATAGAATTTACCACAGGTGGACTCCAATTAAGTTGTATAAACATCAAGGAGGATCAATGGGAATAGGATGCACTTGAGCTCAATTTCGAGTCTCATAGCAAAGGGTCTGAACACTAATGTAAATAAGGGATTTCTGTTTTTATTTGTATTATGTGTAGATTGATGAGGACATTTTGTATTTAATCCATTTTAGAATAAGGCTGTAACATGACAAAATATGGGAATAGTCAAGGGGTCTGAATACTTTCTGAATGCACCGTAAATATTGTATTTTTTTTAGCATACAATATAGCTCAGAATTTGAATTATTTATACAGTCTTTTTTGCTCGTCTTTATCATGGTGTCAATCATTTTGGACCGGACTGTAGCTTTCTCCGGGGAAGCAAAAGGCAATCTTTTTAGGTCCATTCCCCTCTCTTTCTCCTATTCATCGCTCTTCAAACCCACCACTGACCCAATCTCCCTCCTCTCCTGATATAGCCGTTCCAGACCCCCCGGAGGACCCAGAGCTGGTCAGTAAGCATAAACAGGGGGTGACCCTGTCCTGGTTCACACCTCTCAGCGATGGAGGCAGCCCCATTCTGGGTTACAGGGTGGAGATGAGGCTGGCGGACAGCGCCCTCTGGCTTCCGTGCCATGCAGAGCCTGTGTGTAACACAGAGTTCTCTGTGGATAACCTCATCCCAGGGAGCGGCTACAGGTTCAGGGTGGCAGCCATCAACAGAGCTGGGACTGGAGAACCTGTCCAGCTGCCTCAGACCGTTCAGCTGGGTGAGTTGGCTATATGATGTGCTCAAACCTGAGCCAAACAAATATATTTCTATATGGCTCTGTCTCAAGCCCAGCATGTTGAACAACATACTTATAACCTAGTCCTAGATAATGTATGTGTTAGTTACATCATTTGCATACAACCCAGGTGAGTGCCATACATTTTCCATTGGCATGAATTGTGTATGTAGTGTCCCATTTATTAGAAAATATATATAAATCAATCAATTAATCAATCAATTGTTTTGTTCCACAGAGGCTCCAATCACAGTGACCCAGCAGTTGGCCTGTCCAGACTTGCAGGAGGGTAAGATGGCCCGTGTAGAGTGCCAGCTCTCTGCTGAGGGCAGCTCGGTCACCTGGCTCAGAGACAACAAGGAGCTGGAGTTTGGGGTCAAATACCAGGTCACCATCGAGGGCAAGACACAAGTGCTGCTGATCAAAGACTTTGAGTCTGCTGACCAGGGCGTGTACACCTGTGTGGCCTCAGACGAGGCAGAAAGCTCCATTAATCTCAACCTACCAACAGGTACAGACTCCCAAACAAGACAGAATATTATACCATGCAACTTGGTATTTCCATCTGCTGACATTTATTCATTGTGAGACTTGTAAGCTATTTTCCTCAAGCCAAACTGGAAGCTTGGTGGAGAGGTGTTTGTTATTTAAGGGGTAAGTTAAGGTAAGTTGGTCAGCTAGTTCTAGCAGATAGTGATGGTGAGCTCATTCCTCAAAAAGATGTGTGGACACACTTCTCCTATCAGAAAATGATCTAGTCCCACAGTTATTTACCACTACATGATCAACATAGATTAAGTTCTTACGTGTGTGTGTGTGTGTGTGTGTGTGTGTGTGTGTGTGTGTGTGTGTGTGTGTGTGTGTGTGTGTGTGTGTGTGTGTGTGTGTGTGTGTGTGTGTGTGTGTGTGTGTTTTGGGGCTGCTATACTATAGATGTTACAGGTGTCAGTTTGCTGCATATAACATTCCATTGTGCCCTGGTTGTAGGTGGAGATGGGGTTAAGTTGGAGGGGGCCCAGCCCAGCCTGCCTCCTGAGGCTGCCTCCGAGGGTGATGTCCACGCGCTGTGGGAGGCCCTGGCCAAGAAACGCCGCATGAGCCGAGAGCCCACCCTCGACTCCATCTCTGAGCTGCCTGATGAGGAGGACAAGGAGCCCAAAACACCCAAGGAGCCAGTCAACGCGAAGAAAGCCCCAGAGAAGGTGAACGAAAAGGAAAAGGAGGTTGTGGAGCCTGTCATCATCGCAAAGAAGAAGCAGTTGGATACCAATCTACACACCAGCTCTGAGGATGAGTCCAGGGTTCCAACGCTGGTGTCCTACCTGAAGAAGAGCAGCAAGTCCTCCCTCTCTGCATCCGACCAGACAGAGTCCATCTCAACTGAGAAGTTCTATGCACAGACCTCAGTGCAACAGACCACAGTCCTACAGACTTCATCTTCGGAACAGAAGATCACAGCACAGACCACAGAGATCACTGAGTGCGGAAATGAGGAGGATGAAGAAAAGGGGCTGCTGGATGCTGCTGTCAAGATCCAGGCTGCATTCAAGGGCTACAAGTCCTGCAAGGACATGTGTCCAGTCTTCAAGGATGTCTTCAAGGACCAGACCAAGGAGCCCAATGGCACCATCCACCTGGAGTGTGTGGTTGAGGGCAAGCCCGACAAGGTGCGCTGGCTGAAGGACGGCGAGCCCCTTGTGGACAGCAAACACCACCACATCGACATCTACAATGATGGCACCTGCTCTCTGGTAATCACTGCCGTTACCACCAAGGACACGGGCATCTACACATGTGAGGTCACCAACAAGTTCGGCGTGACCATCCACAGCGGCAAGGTGACAGTAGGCTCGGCACGGGAGGCATCTGGAAGGAGGCCCCTGACCATGGGCTACAGCGCCGACAGCGAGGCGGAGAGCTCGTCTGCAGAAAGCGAGATGGATGAGTCTTTGAGGCAGGCCAGCAAGCGGCTGCGCCGCCTCCTCCGCACACGCCTGCCGGCCACGTCGGAGGAGGAGTCGTTCGTCAGCTGTGATGATGAGGCTGAGCTGCAGGCCCCCGAGCCCAAATCGTACCGCGAGGACGAGCGCTACCTCTACATCCGCTTTGACACGCGGTCTGAGGCCCAGGTGGCGTCGCTGCACTTTCAGGAGATGTTCACGGCCCAGGGGATGCCTGTGGAGACCACCATTCAGGAGGCTGGACCTCTCAAAGTGGAGCTGCGCATCATGAAGATGGGATACACCCAAGATGGCTCTGCAACACCCACACAGGAGAAGCAGCTGCCCACGTTCATGACAGGAGCAACCGGTAGGAAAACACAAGAGCAGGGGAGAACTCGGACGAAAGTAACAGTTTCTTTCCTAATTACTCAGAGTTCGATAGACCTAGAGACACCATATTTTATTACAAACAACTTATATATGTCCTCTAGCATTAGCAATTGTAATTTCATTTCTGGGGTATGTGAGTTTAAATTAAATAGACACAGAACAGAACTACCGCAGCATTACTTTTGTACCTGCCGGCGGGGCGGGAGTAATACAATCTTTCTTATCTCCATGTTTCTGGTTTGTAATGCTCTTCCTTTCAACAAATGTACTATCAGCCATAATTTCATATTTGTATCAATTTTAATAATTGATGTTCTAGGTTTTAAATGTATGAAAATTAACCATGCGTCAACATCGCAATGTTGCGCAAACACAGTATTTTGCTTTACAATATTAATCGGACAAAAATTGATCATATAATAGCTATATTAGGCATAATTTTCACATCATGGCGGAGGGCAAGCTTGACAAGGTGCACTGGCTGAAGGATGGCGAGCAACCAATCAGGTGCACTCCAGATGTCCTTGTCATGCGCACTCCTCGTGTCTTGATAGAATGATTGTTTTTATTCTCTTCACAAAGGGTAAACTCAATATGCTTATCACATTTCAAGGGCTTGACACAAGGCAATTGACCCCCAGAGTTATAAATATATTTATTTTTAACCAGAAACCCGTCGATAAAAGCTTACGTGAGAAGCTGACCATCAAGTCAATTGATTAAGGCATAATTCTATTGATGTTTTTTACTTACATCGTTCAAAACCACTTTTTGTTGATAACTTGACGAAACATGGCCGGACTGGGCAGTTTTTTTACAGGGAGCACATTAAGAACGCGTTGATTTCACTACGTCATTCTAGCTTCTGTGTTATCTGAGAAAATGGGCTTGTTACTTTCATCCCGGCTCTCCCCTACTCTCACTGTATATACTATATTAGATCGTTTGAAAATAATTTGGAATTAAATAGTAATTTAATGTCTATTAAATTAAATACTTTCGTAGCCCATTCCATTCAGTATAAAAAATTAACAAGTTAAAAGACAAAAATACTTTGTAATTCAGGGAAGGTCATATTGATTTTGACTCAATAAATGTATGACAATGTTTATTTTGCTTAAATAATATAATCCACGTTTCAATGTGTTTTAATTCCCCTAAAAATGTCTCATTAATGGGAGCTTTTGCTAAGACGTAAGTTTGTACTTGCTAAATTAATGTTCACCTTGTCCTCATCCAGCCTTTCATCTTGCTTTTCCTTGTGTGCTCCGTGTGATTACTACAGTACCTTGTTTGCTTTGTGTGTAGCTTAATGTTTGCTTTCTGTGTGGCTTAATGTTAGTTTTCTCTTACCAAAAAGTATGTATTTCAGTCTTGTCAATGTGTGGTTTATTTGCTTTGTTTGTTTGGATGTAGTGTTTTTATGTCCTCAATTTTGTCCCAAACATTTGTGTTTGTTTGTCTTTGTTGTAATTTAATAGTTGCTTCAATTTCTCCAACAATTTCTCTTTTTGCCCACCTCTTTCCAGTATTGACACACTGTATCCATTCATTCTATCTTTCTATTGACACTTTCCTTCCATTTCTCATCATGTTGTGATGCCTGACATAGTCCTCAGTTTGATATATTCCTGTGATGTTATGGTTGCTTTCAACGCTCCTTTACCCCCTTCATTCCAGTATTGACACAATCCTTTCCGTCCATTTATCCTCATGTTGTACTGCCTGCCATCACACCCTTTCATTATGTGTGCTTTTCGTTGCTGTTTTGTAAAAACACATTTTTATACAGAAAGAAAAATCACTATCAGTAAGAATTACACATGGACTACCAGTGGATTTAAAGTAACTGTCGAGTGAAAATCTCATTTTTAAAAGTTCATAATCTTGTTACCTCGTCTTATTCTCGTGTTTGTGGCCAGAGCATAAATTGGAGAAAAAAAACACTTAAAAAACCCCACCTCAAACTTGTATCTCCAAAAGACCATTAAAAAGTATTGCTTTTTCCTCAGTAATATTATCATCCTTTTTATTTGGATGATGTCATCCTGCCTCATTGGCTGAGCTGGCCAATCAGCTATCTACTCACATTAATATTTTTAATGACCGGTATACTGTGCCTTCAGAAAGTATTCAGACCCCTTGACTTTTTTCACATTTTCTTACGTTACAACCTTATAAATAAATGTTTTCCTCAGCAATCTACACACAATACCCCAGAATGACAAAGCGAAAACACATTTTTTGCAAGTTTATATACAAATTAAACAGAACCTTATTTACATAAGTATTCAGACCCTTTGCTACGAGATTCGAAATTGAGCTCTGGTGCATCCTATTTCTATTGATCATCCTTGAGATGTTTCTACAACTTGATTGGAGTCCACCTGTGGTAAATTCAATTGATTGGACACGATTTGGAAAGGCACACACCTATCTATATAAGGTCCCACAGTTGACAGTGCATGTCAAAGCAAAAACCAAGCCATGAGGTCGGAGGAATTGTCCGTAGAGCACACAGCCGAGACAGGATTGTGTCAAGGCACAGATCTGGGGAAGGGTACCAAAAAAAGTCTGCAGCATTGAAGGTCCCAAAGAGCACAATGGCTTCCATCATTCTTAAAGGGTAGAAGTTTGGAACCCACAAAGACTCTTTCTAGAGCTGGCCGCCCGACCAAACTGAGCAATCGGGGGAAGAAGGGCCTCTGTCAGGGAGGTGGCCAAGAACCCAATGGTCACTTTGACAGAGCTCTAGATTTCCTCTGTGGAGATGGGAGAACCTTCCAGAAGGACAACCATCTCTGCAGCACTCCACCAATCAGGCCTTTATGGTAGTGGCCAGATACAAGCCACTCCTCAGTAAAAGGCACATGACAGCCCGCTTGGAGTTTGCCAAAAGTCACTGAAAGACTCTCAGACCATGAGAAACACGATTCTCTGCTCTGATGAAATGAAGATTGAACTCTTTGGCCCGAATGGAAATCCTGGCACTATCCCTACGGTGAAGCATGGTGGTGGCAGCATCATGCTGTGGGGATGTTTTTCAGCGGACTGGGAGACTAGTCGGCATCGAGGCAAAGATGAACGGAGCAAAGTACAGAAGAGATTCTTGATGAAAACCTGCTCCAGAGCACTCAGGACCTCAGACTGGGCAAAGGTTCACCTTCCGACAGGCCAACGACCCTAAGCACACAGCCAAGACACCATAGGAGTGGCTTCAGGACAAGTCTCTGAATGTCCTTGAGTGGCCCAGCCAGAGCCTGGACTTGAACCCGATCAAACATCTCTGGAGATACCTGAATATAGCTGTGCAGCAACACTCCCCATTCAACCTGACAGAGCTTGAGAGGATCTGCAGAAAATAATGGGAGAAAGTCCCCAAATACAGGTGTGCCAAGCTTGTAACGTCATACCCAAGAAGACTCGATGCTGTAATCGGTGCCTAAGGTGCTTCAACGAAGTACTGAGTAAAGGGTCTGAATACTTGTAAATGTGGTATTTTAGTTTTTGAAAAACCTGTTTTTGCTTTGTCATTATGGGGTATTATGTGTAGATTGATTAGGGGGGAAAACTATTTAATCAATTTAAGAATAAGGCTGTAACGTAATAAAATGTGGGAAAAGTCAAGGGGTCTGAATACTTTCCGAAGGCACTGTACACCCACACCAGTCTGTTGTTGGGGTATGCCCACACCATACCAACACAGAAAATATGCTTTTAAACATACTTAATTAAACATTTAAAAAGTATACATTTCAATCTTATTGTAATTAATTATAGGTCATACACTATTTTATAGAAATCTTGAAACACTGGACAGTTACTTTCAACTCCTGCATGATTATAAAAACTCCTAACTTATTGTTGTGCCTAACTGATTGCCCCTCTCCCCTGTCCCTGTCTCTCCCCCAGCTGCCCCAGTCTTCCTGACCGAACTCCAGAGCCAGGACGTGCATGACGGTTACCCGGTCAGCTTTGACTGCGTGGTGATCGGAAAGCCTACACCCAGCGTGCGTTGGTTCAAGGACGGGAAGCTCCTGGAGGAGAATGACCACTACATGATCAATGAGGACCACGAGGGCTGCCACCAGCTCATCATCACCACCGTGCTGCCTTCTGACATGGGCGTCTACCGCTGCATGGCCGAGAACACCAGTGGCATCGCTGCCACTAAGGCTGAGCTCAGGGTTGACAGTAAGTACGGAACATATTAGATTGATTGGTTGCTTAATTGATGGATGGATTGATTGCGAGTCATTGTGTAATACATCTCTTTCCTCAGTGTCTTGCAGCTCAGACTACGATACTGCAGCTGATGCCACTGAGACAGGCTCCTACATCAGCGCCAAGGGCTACATGTCAAGGTGAACGAGAGAACCAGCGAACAAGGCCTTTGACTTTGACTTCAACCTTCTTTACAATTCAAACCTGATTCCTAATAGTACCTGAAACGTTTCACTGGTCGTGTTACTCCTTTACTGTGTTAGGTTCTTATTTTTCCGAGTAAATAACCCACGGACACTAGAGAAGCTTTAACCAAGTTTAATTCTTCCCAAAGTTTCTGTACAGCTGTCCCATCCAGATATTTATATCCCACTTAAGACACTCCCTCTCTCCAATCCTTACAGTTTATGCCCAACAGGAAGAAGGTAACCAGATACTAAACCCTGATTAATCCCTTAAGGGGAACTGACCTCACCCCTCATTTGCTGACCTCAACCCCTCCTTCACCTAATCTACAGATATCATCTGTCTTCCCTATATCAACACATCGCTCTCCTCTCCTTCATCAAACACATTCCAAAGCCTTCTGGCTTTCTACAGAGAACCCTTAACTTTCTCCTTTGATTCTATGCTTCTTCTCTATCATTTATTTAATATGTTCAAAATGTCGAATCATCAACTGACAGCTTTACTCTCTGCCAATCTTCTCCCCTCAGGGAAACTGAAGCGTTTGAGTCTGTGGCAGAGGATGAGCAGATACCACAAGTACTGGATGAGCTCCATGATGTGCATGTCAGTCCAGGCTCACCCATCGCTAAGATGCAGCTGAAAGTCAAAGGTTGGTCTGTGAGTTACTCTCCACCGCTTCTGTATTAACCACACCAAGACCCTGCTAGACTACATTGTCTCTGCACAGGAACGTCAGAGGTCCATTCCATAAGTTAAATGAAGAGGAATTACTGCCCCAGGGTAAGTTAGTTGTTAACTTTCTGTTGATATTTCCCAGGTTTCCCCGCGCCCAGAGTGTACTGGTTCAAAGACGGTATCCCGCTGCGTTCCTCAGACAGGATCCTGCTGCTGGACAAGAGAGACGTCCACAGTCTGGAGGTCCTGGAGGTGAAGAGGGAGGATACAGGAGAGTACTCTGCCTACATCAGCAACGCTGCTGGATCAGCATACTCCTCTGCTAGGATACTGGTTCTGGGTAGGTCTACTCATGACTGAAAGGTTTATATTGAGAGGGATCCCTGTCTTCTACTTTGGATAAAGTCTTTAGTCTACATTGCGATGTGCGTGTTATTTTATACACAACACAACATTCTTGTATTTACCGAATTCATGATGACCCTCTTTCAACAGGTCCAGGAGAGCTCACACCTGTAGAAGAGCATGGTATGTAATTATCATGAAATAATACCAATTTATTCATTTATTAATTGATTCTTACGCTGCTACCTATTTTGTTTTTTTTACATTTGACATTTTAGTCATTTAGCAGACGCTCTGATCCAGAACAACTAATTGGAGCAATTTTTCATCTAGTTCGGCTCAGGGATTCGAACCAGCAACCGTTACTGGCCCAACTCTCTTAACCGCCCAGGCTACCTGCCGCCCCAATAACATGTCACACTGTTCTGAATTGTGAGCTATGTGATGATGACACTGTTCTGCATCCATGTTTTACTTCCTAGATCCCAAGGTGCCTCTGGTGCCGCCACGGTTCCTGGAGAAGTTTAGCAACAGGAAGGTGAAACAGGGAGCCAGTGTTACCCTGTCAGTCAGAGTGGAAGGTACTGTATCCACAACACTCTTCTCTTTTGCCAGGACCAGTATCAGTCATATGTGAGATACAGTATGCTTCCACAAAGGACATGGTCATTCATCATACAAAAATACATACCAGTCCACAGACTACTGTTAGGAGAGACTATTCATCATACAACATGCATATGAATACCGAAGTCCCGCTGTCTTTCTCACCTCTCCAAGGTTCTCCCACCCCCATGGTGACGTGGCTGAAAGAGGAGTCTGCTGAGGACGTGTTGTGGATCAAGCCAGACACTAAGGGCTATAAGGTGGCCAGGTCTGGGCGCAAACACAGCCTCATCCTCATGGATGCGGGTTCTGAGCACGCCGGCACCTACACCTGCATAGCCACCAACAGGGCCGGCCAGTCCATCTGCACTGCCCACTTTGAGGTGGAGGATGGTAAGAAACGGAAGACTATACTGTTCTTGTTTGTTTGTTTGGATCCCCATTAGCTGTTACAAAAGCAACAGCTAGTCTTCCTTGGGGTCCCCAATACATATTATGTAATAGGAAAACATAATGATACATGCTTTTGTAATCATTATAATATATATAATAATGAGGTACGGGGCAGATGGCAAGTTCTAATGTGAAACATTCCTAATGTATTATCTGCTTTCTGTCGTAGCGCCACGACCAAAGGAAGAGACCAAAATCCCTCTGGGTATTACTATCAGCCCTCCAGAGGAGGATGCTGGCAGAAAAATGCCTTATCTAGGTGAAGTTGGAACAGAAGAGTTTCTTATGAAGCTCACCTCACAGATCACAGAGATGGTATCTGCCAAGATCAGCCAAGGTGAGTAAAAATGTGTCACGGACTGTTCCATCAAAGCTCCAAAATAGAGGACAGTGAGAACATTTTCTTTAAATAAATGTTCTTCCACTATTCATGTGGATTTAAGGTAAAGTAAATGCACTTTGTGATTTGATTTGAATTTATTTTGAATTGATGTGTTACCTTTCATTTGGCTCTAGTTACTTATAGAATAGGTCATTTCAAATGAATATTTCCAATTTAATATCTGGGAAATAATGGTGGAATAGTCCTGATGTATTGGAAAGGTTGCTGTGTGTGCTTTTATTGCAGGCAAAAACATTTGCATCTGTACATCTCTGGTAATACAGAGTATGTTCTTATAGTGTTTTATAGCATAATAAAAATATATACATTGCAATTGATTAAGTCTAAATTCAAATTGTATATATGCATTGCCTTTGTAATTTTGTAATTCTGTCATGAACACTATAAGCTATATGTCATAACACTTCATAACAGTTTATGTCATGTTATGACATGTTACTCTTATCCCACATGCAGTCCATCAGCCACAGGGCCAGCTAACATGCCAACGTTCGTTGGATACAGCTGCACTGCTACGTCAGTGGATATGTCAGTTCCTAATAGATCGTTATGTAGGCTTTAAGAATGAACAGCTCAAAGAAAATGTCATGCACATTGCCTCTCGCTGCTCGCAATTTCCTTTATGTGTTTCTATAAGCAACGATGCCTTTTTCTCTTTCCTTGCACTCACTAATGCTTGTCCTGTGTGTGTTTTGAGCAACGTGTGGATTCCTACACCCTTTCCTCCCTTACGACTGTCCTGCCTTCATTTCATCATCCTTCCCCTCTCCACCCATCCATTCATTCACTCACGTGCTCTCATCCAATCGTTAATCTGTTATTCAGACAGCGCACAGAACCTTGAAGTGCTCCAGTGGATGAAATCATGGCCCAAAGCCTCCAGTATGTATCTTACAGTACATCAAGATCTCAGTTACTCTCACTGAAAGCCATACATTCTTTCCACAAGTTAGTCAGTGTCGCTTTTGATCTGCTTCTTGACGTTGAAGCTTATGCTCTGTTCTCTTCTCTGCATCTGTCTTCACCTGTCTTACTTGGATTTATTTCATTTAAAAGAGGAGTACTTGGCATGAAACAATAAGGGGTCAGAAAATGACATCCCTCTGTTCATGCTGCACGACAGTGAGGATATCTTGGCTATCGCCTGAGGTGATGACTTGTGGAAATAATGTACTGGTATTATTCTTTGTCTAAGATGGCATTAAGATACAGTATTTCACAGTTGAAGACAGTTACACGTGAACACATTTTGAGACAAAACGGCCAGGATTCCATTGTAAAGTGGTGGACGAAGCTGTCATCAAGACAGTTCCATCATTCTCAGTATATATGATGAATGTGTATATATGCGTGATCAAATATCTCTCCCTTTATGTTTTTGCGCTCCATGATATTTATTTGATGCATGAGTAGAATACGTTTTGTATTGGCTAAGCAGGTAACTGTGATTACCTGAGCATATGATTCAAATGGCTTTGAATTGATACTCAGCATAGCATATACTGAAGCTGGAGTACATGCCGACACTCAGATATGTATGGACAGTGCTTAAGACCACACGTCTTATGCATGCATCTGGAAAACTAACTAGTTTGTAACAGTGAAAACTATTAAATCAAATGACTTGTGCAGTAGCAGCAAAACTGTTGATTGTACTAATGTGTAGCTTAGCTAACCTTTTGGGAAATGTTAATAATTAATTGTACTGACTCAAAAAGATACAGTTTTGACATTGATAGTAAAATATATAAAATATCCACCTTATTTTCTGGGTCAAGAAGCCAAAGCTACACATTCCAGGTGGTCTGTGGGTATTTCAGTACCCAATTCCCCCTTTTTGTGAATGTGTGTGTACAGTATATAGGCCTATGTCTATACTGTGTTATGTGAAGATGTGTGTGTGTGTGTGTGTGTGTATTGTATGTTCTCCTGGCTGTCTTCCTCTGAACCTCCCTCCTCCCCCTCACTGCCCCAGCCTCACTACGTGTCCCGGGAGGCGATAGCGACGATGAGACCAAAACACCCTCCGCCTCGCCCCATCACGGCCGCTCCCGCCCCAGCTCCATTCTCGCAGACTCCTCCTCTGAGTCTGACGACCCTGATGCCAGGGGAGAGGTATGGAACCATAGAAGGAGAATCCGTCATTCCAGTTCACTCATACTGAGTTTTCTCTAATGACACTGGAATGGGTCTATTTTCCTTCAAGTTTTTTCTTTTTCTGATATTTCTGATTGGATTTAGCTATAGAATACTTACTTGACTTATTCCTTTTAGCTCCTAGTGCAGCAAAGAGCCTCAACTGGCCTGCATCTCCAGCGAACCCAGTTCTGGGCAAATCTCTTAGAAATACAAGTCACTCTGCCAATGTGAGCACTTATAAGCATGCTAGTTATAGACTTTGTGTCTGATGTCCTCCTTCTTCTACAGATGTTTGACATCTATGTGGCTACGGCTGACTACAACCCCACCATCCCCAACAAAGAGACCATTTCCCTGAAGGAGGGCCAGTATGTTGAGGTTCTGGACTCGGCACATCCACTCAAATGGCTGGTCCGGACCAAACCAACCAAAACAACCCCATCCCGCCAGGGCTGGGTCTCACCTGCCTACCTGGACAAGAAACTCAAGGTTTGTTTCAAGATCTAAGTAATTGATTTAGTACCAATATTGTACATCTACCTCTCCCCGTTTCCTGTTAATTCTAATCTACTCTCTCAACACTTTTTTTTGTTAAATGTTATTATGTTCTTAATGTTATTTAAACTATTGTGGGCTAGCTGTCTGCTGATGCTGGTGATGTCCCAGAGACAGGTGGAGAAGAGGTCTCAGAAGGAGAGTACAAAAGAAGGCTACTGTGAGTCCAGACCTTCTCACACAATCTTCTATTAGTACCAAGACTTAACCTGAGACTCGACTTTTCATAACTAAGACACTCAGTAAATTAACTCAATGAGATAATTCATGTCAAATAAATGTTTGTTACGTTCACAGATCATGAGGATTCGGTCCTGTGTTGTGCACAAGCAAGAAACACCACCACACTCAAGGGCAAACCATAATATATCCATAATGCTCTGTCTTCCCCAGCCAACTGATCCAGGACATGATCAACAGCGAGGCAGAGTTTGTCAAAGAGATGGACTTCTTCACCTCCCACCACGTCAAGCATGTGGAGAGCCCTGACGCCCCATCTGACGTCACCAGCCAGAAGGAGGCCATATTCAGGAACATCAACGAGATCAAGGCCTTCCATAGCGAGTAAGTACAGCTGGCCTGTTTTTAAACAGCAACTTTTTATGGATTAATGAAGCCTTCATAAACCCTTTATAATGCCTGTATAGAAATCACCTAGCTGGTTATATTGTATTGATATTTTACCATTATATACTACCATTATGCTGCTAAATGAATTGACCCCATAATGTGTGTTGTGCAGGTTCATGTTCCCTAAGTTGCGCGAGTGCGACACTGATGACGACGTGGCCATGCGGTTCCTGAGGAGCGGGGAGGGCTTTGAGAAATACCTTCAGTACCTTGTAGGCCAGCAAAAGGCAGAGGCCGCTATCAGTGACAAGACCGTACACCACTTCTTCAAGGCAAGTGAACCCTTCTCAAGTACTGTTAACACAAATGGTCATAAATGTGTTTGTGTTGTCATCTTTGTTAATATAATGGATTGCTGATGTAAGGCTAGTAATGGCCACATTTCTAAACCTTGCTGTCTATGTCTTTGACACAGAAGTATACAGACAAACAGCAGGCCAGTGCCGACCCTGCTGAAGGGCCTGTATTGAGCATTAATGCCTACCTACAGAAACCTCTGGACAGAATCCAGAAGTACAAGGCCTCACTCAAGGTGAGTGATCACCCTTTAATGCTGTAAATAGGGGATTAGATATTTCTTTATTGTCTGATTTTCACAGATATTTACTTTACGTACAAGAAGATGCATTGTGATATGGTAAGAGACATGGCATAGGCCAGACATAACATCAAACATACACATTCATGAAAAAAATTAAACAAGAATAACAGCTTAAGGATTAGCCCCTTTTTTAAAAAATGTCACCTAAAATGATATACCCAAATCTAACTGCCTGTAGTTCAGGCCCTGAAGCAAGGATATGCATATTATTGATACCATTTGAAAGAATCATTTTGAAGTTTATGGAAATGTGAAAGGAATGTAGTAGAATATAACACAATAGATCTGGTAAAAGATAATACAAAGGAAAAACCAACCGTTCTTTTGTATTTTTTTCATCTTTGAAATGCAAGTGAAAGGTCATAATGTATTATTCCAGCCCAAGTGCAATTTAGATTTTGGCTACTAGATTTCATCAATGTATGTGCAAAGTTTTAGACTGATCCAATGAACCATTGCATTTCTGTTCAAAATGTTGTATCAAGACTGCCCAAATGTGCCTAATTTCTTTATTAATAACTTTTCATGTTCAAAACTGTGCACTCTCCTCAAACAATAGCATGGTATTCTTTCATTGTAATAGCTACTGTAAATTGGACAGTGCAGTTAGATTAACAAGAATTTAAACGTTCTGCCAATATCAGAAATGTCTATGTCCTGGGAAATGTTCTTGTTACTTACAACCTCATGCTAATTGCATTAACCTACGTTAGCTCAACCGTCCTGTGGAAGGGACACCAATCCCGAAGAAGTTTTAAGGAATCTTACCCCTCCCTTCCACATTACATAGCTGTCCCTCCTATACTCAATGTTATACAGTGGGAGGAAAAAGTATTTGATCCCCTGCTGATTTATAACATTTCTGACATGCGTTTTTCTGGATATTTTTGTTGTTATTCTGTCTCTCACTGTTCAAATAAACCTACCATTAAAATTATAGACTGATCCTTTCTTTGTCAGTGGGCAAATGTACAAAATCAGCAGGGGATCAAATACTTTTTTCCCCTACTGTACATCCCCTTTATGTCCAAGGTCCCTGAGGGTTACACATAATGTTATTGTACAACCCTATAGTTTCAATGTCAATTATTATTTTACACAGTTAGTTATATTTTATGTATCACATTTCACTATTGCCCGTTCCCGAATGAGTGAATCTATTCTAATGTAATCTAATCTATTCTTTGTTCTTAAAACAACGTGCACAATTTCACACAGTATGGATGAATGCACCAGAGCCATAATATGAAAATGTACTCATTAAAATCTTGTTGGAATATTACTGTTATTATTCATCTTAACTGTCTGTGACTGTAGGAGCTGATCAGGAACAAGGCCAGGAACGGTCAGAACTGCTGCCTGCTGGAGGAGGCCTATGCCATGGTTTCATCACTGCCTCAGCGTTCAGAGAACACACACCACGTCTCCATGATAGAGAACTACCCTGCCACTCTGGATGTATTGGGGGAGCCCATCAGACAGGTAACTCATCTGGAAATAATGTCAGAGTGTCCTATTGAGGTCAGAATACCTATTTTACAAGAGGAACCTGACCAAAAGGACAGCTCCAGTAAAACCATAGACTGAATGATGCCCACTTTGGGAATTGGAGTCTTTGACTAAGGACTTACATATTAGAGCTACTGTATCAGTTGGAGCCTAAATAGTCGAATTTGTCTGGAGTCGATATGTGGTGAGTTGTGATTTGTTTTGTGACAGGGACCCTTCATGATGTGGGAGGGTGCACCTGGGGTAAGGTCCTCCTCCAGAGGCCACCGTCGACACGCGTTCCTCTTCAAAAACTATGTCATCATCTGCAAATCCAAGAGAGACTCCAACACAGACACCCAGGGCTACGTCTTTAAGAACATGATGAAGGTAAGAGTCTGTTTATTGCTCTTTCTGTTATACATCAGATCTCTCAGCATGGCCATCCACTGAAGCAAGGCACTAAAGACATACCATCAAATTCCAATCAGGTATTCAGGGTTGACATAGTAAAAGATTCTTGCTGGTGGAGAGAATATATCGTCATTGTCACTCTTAATATGACATAGAAAGGATTTACGAACAGAATAAATGAAGTCAATAATTTGTCTCAAGGATGACTACTGTTTATCGGTCTGTCTTCCTCCCTAGCTGAACAACATAGACGTGAATGAGACAGTGGAGGGTGACGACCGGGCCTTTGAGATCTGGCACGAGCGCGAGGACTCTGTCAGGAAGTACACGCTTCAGGCTCGCACCGTCATCATCAAGAACTCCTGGCTGCGAGACCTCAGGGACCTGCAGCAGCGTTACACCATGCCCGGCTGGAGTGAGTCTGACACACACATTCACTCAGATCAATGTATGTAGCCATGTTATTTTTTACTCTTTATTTTTATTTGTTATTCACTGTCACTATTTGTATTTTTTGTTGCATTTTTTATCTTATCTTTAACTAACTATCTTTAACTTGGAAAAGGACCCGTAAGTAAGCATTTCACTGTTAGTCTACGAAGCATGTTACGAATAACATTTGATTTGAGATCCACCCGACACACACAGCACATGCACAAACACACATTCAGTCAGATCCACCCGACACACACAGCACATGCACAAACACACATTCAGTCAGATCCACCCGACACACACAGCACATGCACAAACACACATTCAGTCAGATCCACCCGACACACACAGCACATGCACAAACACACATTCAGTCAGATCCACCCGACACACACAGCACATGCACAAACACACATTCAGTCAGATCCACCCGACACACACAGCACATGCACAAACACACATTCAGTCAGATCCACCCGACACACACAGCACATGCACAAACACACATTCAGTCAGATCCACCCGACACACACAGCACATGCACAAACACACATTCAGTCAGATCCACCCGACACACACATCACATGCACAAACACACATTCAGTCAGACCCACCTGACGCACACAGTAGACAAACAGAGAGGCATAGTTTGACGACATAGCACATTGTGATCTAACCTTTACCATCAAACAAGTATATTTTACAAACTATAAAATTGCATACCATTATTTGACAGGTAATTGAATAAAATGTGTCATCCCTCCACATAGATTGTGTAAATTCATCCCTTATCTGTCCAGGTATGCCTGACTTCGATGAGCTTCTGGCTGACTGCACAGTGGAGCTGGGACAGACAGTGAAACTGGCCTGCAAGGTTATTGGAGTACCCAAACCTGTGGTCACCTGGTACAAGGGTAAGAGACGCACCAGCGGGACCACTATGTGTGTGTGTGTGGTGTGTGTGTGTGTGGCGTTTTAGAATATCAATGAACTACATACAGTAACATACATGGCACGTTTGTTTTTTTCTACATACTGTGGTCACACTGCATTAATGTAGAAACATCTCATGTGTTAACACTGTTTCCTTCTCTGATGACAGATGGGCATGCGGTGGAGGCCGACCCTCACCACATCATCATCGAGGACCCTGACGGTTCCTGCACCCTGATCCTGGACAACATGACAGCTGATGACTCTGGACAGTACATGTGCTTCGCCACTAGCACCGCAGGCAACGCCAGCACCCTGGGGAAGATCACTGTCCAAGGTCAGTCTCCATTACAGAGGGGATATGACACTAACATTGGGCTTGAACTTGCGAAAGTGAATATAGCAGACTACTCATGAGAATCATGGATATTCATCAGAGGAGGCTGGTGGGAAGAGCTATAGGAGGACGGGCTCATTGTAACGGCTGGAATGGAATAAATGGTTTCCATATGTTTGATGTGTTTGATACCTTTACATTTATTCTATTCCAGCCATTACAATGAGCCCGTCCTATAGCTCTTCACAGCAGCTTATAGTTGGGGATACTTTGCTTGTCCATGATGATAATTGTTATTCTTATGAGAGAAGAACACTATTTTTAAGAGTGTGTGTGTGTGTGTGTGTGTGTGTGTGTTGCAGTGCCTCCTCGTTTCGTGAACAAGGTGAGGAATGCTGTCTTTACCGTTGGTGAGGATGCTCAGTTCTCCTGCACCATCCAGAGCGCCCCCAGCCCCAAGATCAGGTACAGTACACCCCACCACACCCCTCTGATAGGCTCTTCAAACTGACAACTTTTTAATTACATCGGACTGTGGCATTTGTTTCTAATTGCTGCCGTCATTATGTTACCCATTTTTAATGGTTAATAAGTATACATAACATAATGAATAAGTATTCAAATAAACCTTTTTGAGAGCTCGCAATAAACCGTTTTGTGTGTTTTCTGGCCAGGTGGTTCAAGGAGGGCAGGCTGCTGACTGACCAGGAGAAGTATCAGACCTACAATGAGTCCCGTAGTGGAGTACTGGTGCTAGTCATTAAAGGCCCTACGGAGAGAGACCTGGGACATTACGAATGTGAGGTAGGCCTATAATTCACCACACCTCAGTTAAAGAATATAGGGCCTGTTTCCCAGGCAGATAAAGCCTAGTACTGGACTGAAATGTACTTCCAATAGACAATCTTAATTCAGGACTAGGCTTAATCCGGGTCCAGGAAACCATTCCATACAGTTGTAAAACACTGGACTTGCAAGCCACCTCACCGGAATTGCTGCCGATCTAAGTGTATCACTTGGGAATGATCAATATCAATGAAAACCACAGAGATAAATAGTAGAAGTAACATGCAACAGTGTTTACATGCTGTGGATGTTTTGCATCCAATGCTTTGCTCTTTCTAAAGAGGATTGTTTTTCGCGAGAAATGACCATTGATAAGATGAAGCCATTGGTTAAGTAACCCTAATGCATTCTCCTCCCTGCCCATCCCAGTTGTCCAATCGACTGGGCAGTGCTAGGTGTGCAGCTGATCTGTGCCTTCCTTCTGCTGTGACTAGGAGAGGAGAGCAGGCGATCACCATCGAAGGTAGGAATACTCCCTTTCATACATATACCGTGGTGCGTTGGTTTAATCATTTTCCTATTTTACCGGGTACTTCAACTGTAGAGAATGTAATGCTTTATGCCACAATAATTCAAAGAAAAAGATGTAACATCAGTTCATCAACAATTTAGATACGGTAGTCTTCTGTCATAAACGTTAGCTAGCTATTTATTTATCTGGCTAACTCCATAAGCCCCGTCCTGCTTTCCTTGTAGTCACCGAGCAGGAGACTAAAATACCAAAGAAAACCATCATCATGTAAGTGTGACCAGCTTATGAAGCAGGCTAGAAGAAGCATGTATACTTGTGCGTGTCCCCCTTTGGCCTCTGCGTGCATGGCCGTGCAGTATTTGAACCCGGAGTGTGAGAGGGACTCAACCCCAAATATAACTTCCAAGGAGCCGGCATATTGAATGCGTAAAGAATTGTCATTAATCTTTTTTGTGTCTAGTCGTTTTCCTTAACTCATGTACCATCGCAGGCAAAGCCTCTCATGACATGTTTGTATGAGTAGACAAGACTCCATTTTGCTCTCTCTGTGTGTATGTACACGCTAATTAACACCTTGCCTATGTAGGCCTAGTGTGAAAACAGCATGCAAACAAGCTGTTCTATTCCTCACACACCTCTGCTGTCTCTCTCATACCCTCTGTGCTGTGTCCCTGTCGTTCTGACCCTGAGCAAGGCAATTTACCTATTGTTCCCCGGGCGCCGAAGACGTGGATGTCGATTAAGGCAGCCCTCCGCACCTCTGATTCGAAGGGGTTGGGTTAAATGCGGAAGACACGTTTCAGTTGAATGCATTCAGTTGTACAACTGACTAGGTATCCCCCTTTCCTTTTCCCTCCAGAGAGGAGACCATAACCACGGTGGTGAAGAACACCCGTATGAAGCGTCGTGGCCTGTCTCCATCTGGGTTCAACCGCTCCCAAACCTCCACCCCAGATCTCCCCACCACCCCCACGGCCAGGCAGAGGAGGCAGGCTTCCGCCAACAGGAAGACCACCATCCCCACCCTGTACGTCACGGAGCCCGAGGGGGCCGCAGGGGCCCGTGCTGCGGAGAACAAGTGGGTGGAGGTAGAGGAAATCATTGAGTACAAGGTCAACAAGTCGCCCAGGCCCTCCAGGAGAGGTGTCTCCCCAGCCGGGTCGGAGCGGGCGCACACCTCATCCTCCACCCGGCCACAGAGGTCCGCAAACCCTAACGCCAACAACTCCAACAACAACCTGGTAGAACTGCAGAACCACTCCGAGCTGCAGGGGGCACAGCCTCTGTACTTGGACGATGAGGAGGAGGAGGACGTGGTTGTGGATGGATCCGATGTCGTCCCTGGAATCAGTGGAGAGGCCTACGAGGTCTCCTCGCTTCTAATTCCTAACGACCATGAACACGAAGAGGATGAGGCCTGGCTACAGGAGCAGCAAGTGGCTTTCATCACAGAACCGGATGACGAAGACAACACACCTAGGAAGCTGGAGCCTAAGATCCTGACCCAGGGCGGTCGCGTTCTCACCCTGGAGGACCTGGAGGACTACGTCCCCAGGGAGGGGGAGACTTACGGCTCCTCCAACACCCGTTCATCACCTCCCGAGAGGCCCTGCGAGATCTCAGTGCTCCAGAGGGAGATTGGGGGCTCTGCTGTGGGCCAGCCGGTGCTGCTCAACGTAGGGAGGCATGTGGTGATGCCTAGGGAGAGGCTCAGGCCGGGGTTCTTCAGCCGCTTTAGAGATCACCTCTCAGGAAGCATGTTCTCCCCGGCCACCCCCCACCACAACTACAACCACCACCCCAGCGGAGGTCAGTCCAGGAGGGAGATTCCCATCCAGGTCAGCCACGCCAAGCTAGAGGTCAAGCCGTTGTACTGCTCTGAGGTGCAGAGAGTGGAGGGAGTGCAGCAGAGCTACAAAACCAAAGTCTACACATCAGTGGGCAAGCCAGTCACTCTTCAGATTAGCAAGAATAACCCATATCAAAACCAATAATTTAGTGTGTGAAAATAAGTAGCTGGATTAGAACCAAGCAGATTGTTGTTATTCTGTGATACGTACAATAGCCCTTTTAGTCTTAAATGGGAACATTTCTAGTTAAGTGTTAAAAAGCATATTCTAACATTGCATTTTACTGCAAATGGCGAATCATTCCATTTTCAAGCAACCCAGCTAAAAGTAAAATGCAAACACAGGAAGTCAGTCGTTTGGCCAGACAGAAAGTGGATTTTAAAGGACAAAACATCATGTTTAGGCTAAATGATTTCCGAACGCCATTGTATACTATCCAGCCTTCAATTTATTGCTGTCCTTTCTTGACACAAATTTGATTTACTGAAAAATACAATAATTATGAGTGTTGCAACATGGACTGACACTATTTTCAAGTTCAAAACTCCATCTGCTTTACCCTCAGGCGACAGATGTTTATCATTTTAAATTCTTCGATGTTAAACTTCTGTCCTGTAGGAGAACATCAGTGTACAGCACTATACACTAAGTGTACAAAACATTAGGAACACCTTCCTAATGTTGAGTTGCACCCCCTTTTGCCCTCAGAACAGCTTCAATTTGTCGGGGCATGGACTCTACAAGGTGTCGACAGAGTTCCACAGGGATGTTGGCCTAAGTTGACTCCAATGCTTCGCACAGTTGTCAAGTTGGTTGGATGTCCTTTGGGTGGTGGACCATTGTTGATACACACCTGAAACTGTTGAGCGTGAAATCCAGCAGCGTTGCAGTTCTTGACACTCAAACGTGCGCCCGGCACCTACTACCATACCCCGTTCAAAGGCACTTAAATCTTCTGTCTTGCCCATTCACGCTCTGAATGTCACACATACACAATCCATGTCTCAGTTGTCTCAAGGATTAAAAATCCATCTTTAACCTGTCTCCTCCCCTTCATCTACACTGATTGACATCAATAAGGGATCAGTCTATGTCATGGTGTTCCTAATGTTTTGTACACTCAGTGTATGTCTCTCTGTTGTTTCCAGCTGAAGTTGAATGAACAAAGAATATCCACGTTGACTTGTAGCATATCAGTTTGTACATAGGCTAACTCCTGTGGAAGGAGAAACTGTTTGTCTCTCGAACAGTAACTGACCAAACCAATGACTTCAGCAACAAAGATGGTATTGTACAGTAAAGAGCAGTCCGATTTGAAATGTGACAGAGAAGTTGTAATTCTGGAATCCACCCCAAAAAGAATAACTTTGACAAGATGATAGAAGTATAAGAGCATTGATTACTGAAGTTGCTGAATTGTGTGACACGTTGACAATGTTCTCTCAATAGCAGTCACTTGAGAATGCAGATTAAAGCCAGACACATGGCTCATTGAATTGTACTTCGGATTGGGTAGTCTGTCCTCCTATGCAGAAGAAAGTCTCAAATGTTTTAAACATTTCTAAATGGTCAATTACATGTTGTGCAGAGTTGATACATTTACATGAACTGTATATCACTTGTGGTGTGGAATGATCTAGGTCTACGATTGTGGTATACAGGTCTCATATAAAAGGGTCTCAATTTACTTCAGGTTATACATCCAAAACATGGAGCTATATAGGATAATGAATCTTGTCCTGGGTCATTTGTTTTATAGAAAGCCAACTCTTCATTATCAGTTTGTTGAGAGCAATGACCAGTGGATTGACTTTAGACCATTTTTAAAGTATTTGTGATTACTTTGGAGTAAAATGTAATTAAAATATGTTTAGAAAAGTGACAGCATGATATGTATTAGCTGTTTGAAAGCTGATTTGAGTGTTTATCGGATTAACACAATGTCATTTCAATCCTTTATTCGGTTCAGGTGAGAGCAGTTGCATAGTTAGGAGTGAGTCATTGATCACACTGGATTTAAGAACTTTGTTGCAATATGTTTTAAATAGTGAATTACTGTTTCCCAAAGTAAGAGTGATGTTTTATGTTATTTTAAATGTCTTGTAGAAGCATTGAAATACTTATTTACTGTAACAAATTCAACATAAAGCACAAATAGGGTTTGACTGCCTGCACATGTTTAGTTAATGCAAATAAATGTTGAATATACTTAAATAAATGAATTGCAACTGAAGAACATGATCAGCCTGTTTTATTCACTCCTGGTGAACGTGTGGGTTGGTTTATATCAGGGATGGACAACTCCAGTCCTCCGGGGCCAGAGGGGCGGGCACACTTTTCCCCATCCCTAGCAAACACAGCTGATTAAACTTTTTGCATTCTAAACTGAAGATCATGATTAGGTGATTATTGGAGCCAGGATTGTTTGCTGGGGTTGGGGCAAAAGTGTGACACCAATCAGGCCCCCCGAGGACTGGACTTGCACATCCCGGGTTTTATATAAACAATTGGTTGATAAATCACTGAATGTAAATGTTTGTGCATTGTCTTCCTTTAGTCCAGGGGTAGGCAACCCTGGTCCTGGAGGGCTGCAGGCACTTCATGTCTTTTGATTTTACCGACCTGGAAGACCAAGTGTGTTGAATTTAGGCAATCACTGAACTGATCCATTGGCTCAGTTGCTCAGGCATAGTGCTTAGTTGGAACAAAATCCTGCAGTACTCCAGGAACAGGGTTGCGAACCCCCCACTCTAGTCTATATCTTCAGCTAGATTGAATCTTTAAGATAAACTCAGCAAAAAAAGAAACGTCCCTTTTTCAAAGATAATTTGTAAAAATCCAAATAACTTCACAGATCTTCATTGTAAAAGGGTTAAAACACTGTTTCCCATGCTTGTTCAATGACCCATAAACAATTAATGAACATGCACCTGTGGAACGGGCGTTAAGACACTAACAGCAGGCAATTAAAACTTAGTCTGAAAAAGAAAGATGCCCATCTGCGTGAACGTGCCTTAGGCATGCTGCAAGGAGGCATGAGGACTGCAGATGTGGCCAGGGAAATAAAATGTCCGTACTGTGAGACGCCTAAGACAGCGCTACAGGGAGACAGGACGGATAGCTGATCGTCCTCGCAACGGCAGACCACGTGTAACAACACCTGCACAGGATTGGTACATCTGAACATCACACCTGCGGGACAGGTACAGGATGGCAACAACTGCCCGGGTTACACCAGGAACGCACAATCCCTCCATCAGTGCTCAGACTGTCCGCAATAGGCTGAGAGAGGCTGGACTGAGGGCTTGTAGGCCTGTTCTCACCAGACATTACCGTCAACAACGTTGCCTATGGGCACAAACCCACTGTCGCTGGACCAGACAGGACTGGCAAAAAGTGCTCTTCACTGACGAGTCGTGGTTTTGTCTCACCAGGGGTGATGGTCAGATTCGCGTTTATCGTCGAAGGAATGAGCGTTATACCAAGGCCTGTACTCTGGAGCGGGATCGATTTGGAGGTGGAGGGTCCGTCGTGGTCTGGGGCAGTGTGTCACAGCATCATTGGACTGAGCTTATCATTGCATGCAATCTCAACGCTGTGCGTTACAGGGAAGATATCCTCCTCCCTCATGTGGTACCCTTCCTGCAGGCTCATTCTGACATGACCCTCCAGCATGACAATGCCACCAGCCATACTGCTCGTTGTTCAGGGACACATTCCATTTCTGTTCATCACGTCAGTGGAACTTGTTCAGGTCAGGTGCTTGGCCTTCAACCTGCCATAATGTTCCACCTGCCATAATTCTGCCATAATGTTCAGCAAATCATTGGCTGTTTTCAGTTACTGATTGAAAACTGGATCACTACATGTATAAAATAAAAGGATATCCAGGCAATATAGTTTCATTATTTGACTTTACTACAGTTGTAAAACACATACATGAAATGTTACTAGACATACATATTTGTAAAACAAGGACTTGAAGGCTGGATGAATGGTCAATATCTGGCCAATGTAAACAATTATACATGCAAAGCAGGGCTTCAATCTACATCGGGGAAGCTCAGCTTTATAGCTTGATTTAAAATTAAAGGCCTATGTTTCCGCTTTAGTGGAGACTGCATTCACTGTAAACGCTGCATATGTCGGCTCAAATTCTATCAATTCTTAAATTCTATCAATGAATCTAACGCTTCAGCTTTAGACTGTATCAAGCCTTAAATCATTGAAAGGTTGGTTAGTGAAAAAGTCAAATAAGTTTCATTAAGTAATTTGTGCAAAGTAATGAATTTCATGTTCAAAGGGAGATCAAATACAAAAGGACAAGAAGCAGTGGCGCATTAGTCATGGGCCACAGTAGCCTATGTCAAATAAAAAGTTACTAATGCACTCAATTTGGGTTGTGAATGGAAGTTGCCTTGTAAAACTACAAACTTAAAAGACATCAAAAGCTGCTGAGACAATGTAGACTTTTTTTAAGACCGTTTTTTTGTGGAATTCAATGTAGCCAGTTTCAAGTGAAGCCGATGCTCCGTGTGCTTAGTTCTGAGCTTTTCTTTATTCTCCTTTAAGGACCGACACTATTTGCTCCATTTATTTAAATATTCCATTGACCTTTTATTCTCATTCAATTGTTTTTGTCCAAAAGAACCCACTGCATATTATACTACAGGTGAGATTTGTAAAATAATGAACAAAAAAAACATATACAATATAAAAGTTTCACGCCTGTATAACAGTGAACAAAAATCAATTCGGGGTAAGCCGTGGTCTCAGGATGTGCAGCTTCCTGTATAGCTGTTCTAGTGATTAACATGATTGTAAATCCTAATTGGCAATCTGTTGTTTTATTGGTAAATTAAGTAATTCTATCATTTCAATAGTATGGTAAAACCTACAGGGAAACTTCAAACAGATTGCTTCACAAACACACAAGTTGACTAGGATCCCTAGCAAACAGCAGCTAGGCTACAGTAAGTTCCTGAGATCGGCTATGAATGTATATGAATGGATGGTGCTTCCCTGTATGACTACGCAAGGGCCAGAGTTAGCTAGTGCCCAAGCCCCTGGCATTGTGATTGATTGTTAGCTGCTCTATGTTGACAATACTGTTAGTCAACAATCCCTTTTCCCTACATTTCTGGCTATAGCTGTGGAACTGTGTCGTGGCTAATGACAACCAACGCATTTCTGTACAACCACATTTTCAGGTCAGTTCTGCTAGACGAACAGGACAGCAATGTTCTAAAGCTGTACTGACAGGGCCAGACTTTGGGGCAAGCCATGACATTTGCGAACATTCCATACAAGTATCTACTCTTGCTGAGCACTAGGTGGAATGGGTCTTGTTATTATGGTCAGAGTGAATACAAATAGAATGCTTAGGGGCTATAATACTGGTAGATGCACAGAAGAATGACTTAGCGGCAGAAACTCCTGTGTGCAGTACTCCTTCATAGTAAAATAAAACAAGCAAGTCCCAGGTTAACCATTAATGGAGTATTTTTCTTTGTGGATCAAAATACAACAACTTTGAAACTGCCCACCAGCCAAATAAATAAATACAGCAAAATAGTTCACTTCTATCTTCCAAATATGTAAAAAGATGTTCCTGCGCACTCAGAAGGCTACCATCTGTGGTTCGGGGCGAGGCAGGTTGTTTGGAGTTCCTTCCAACACCGGTATCTGACGGAATGTTCAGGATTGGAATAGGAGGGCTGCCATTTTGTAAGGAGTGGCCAGGATGGCTGTCAGGTTTCTCGTCGCTTAAGACAAGTTGTTTTTCTGGACTTTTTTGATTTCCTGAAGAAAGAAAGTAGGTTTGAGGATGACATTTTGGAGATGGTGAAATTCAACACTGACAAATCTATTAATGATTTACTGACAAATATCTATTAAGTTAAAAATGGTGCATATGGCCCAGTCCATCATACCCAGCTCTGTTATGTCGCTACAAACTCACCTCAATAAGGGCGTCTTTCAACTTCCCATAGGCATCGTCGAGATTATCATTAACAATGACGATGTCAAATATGCCAGGTTCCTTGCCTGAAAGATCGGGGAAACCGTTTTAGACAACATACTTCAAGAACTTCTCAACATTTCATTTATAAAAACATACAACTCTGTTTTAGGCCAAAGTCTCTCCAGAATCACTCACTTATCTCCATGTCCACCTGAGCAGCATCTAAACGTTTCTGGAGGCTCTCCTCTGACTCAGTATTTCTGTCCCTTAAACGTTTCTCCTAAAATGCCAGAGGGGGATCATCATGGGTGGGTTAGCTTTAGATCAGGAGTTACTACACCTTTATAACCATATTGTACTTATATAACCAATAATATACAAGTTAAAGACAAAAATGACCCAGGTACACCATTTTATATTGCCTCCTGGCTCTCACCAGTATGTTCATGGACGGAGGCTGGATCGAGATGTAGATGGGGTTGAGGTCTGTCGTCTTGACAGCCCTAACGCCCTGCATGTCGATGTCCAAGATGCAGATCAGGTTCTTGTCTTTAACGGCCTGCACCGAGGCCTTGCTCGTCCCGTACATGTTCCCCGAAAACACTGCGCTCTCAATGAACTCCCCTTTGTCGATGCTGGCCTGCATATACTCCCGTGTAACATAATGGTAATCTGAAAACAACAATTTCATGTTAAAAGGTTGGTTATTGAAAAGAATAAAGACACAGGGGACAGCATAGGTCGCCCAAAGATGGTTGAAGCTAATTAAATTGATGCAACAGGAGGATTTGGAGCACAAGTGTCTATCTTGGAGTTTAAAAACCCTACCTACCTTTGCCATTCTCTTCACCAGGACGAGGGCTCCTCGTTGTATCTAAAGGATGAGAGCACACAATTAGATATTTTATTTCTGTAACTGACACCTCCCTGACATTTTACACAGTTAACAGGGGACTGGCGCAGAGCACACTTACGTGAGACGCTGAAGCCAAAGACGCCCTCGTACTCCTTGAGCAGGTTCTTGAGCAGTGTGCTCTTCCCAGCCCCTGACGGGCCACTCAGCACCACTGGCCTGGGTCCTGCCATAGCTGGGGGAGAGGAGGAGAGACAGGGTAAGACGAGAGAACAACACAGAGTCCTGGAATTCCTCACTGCACACGGAGTGGTGGTTACATCACGTCTTCATGGCATGAAGTATGTAACGAGACAAACGGTTGGAACTGGTGTCATGAGGAGAAACGGCCCGGCGCAGCAGCTGTCATTCTTTAAATTAAAAACATACCTAGGCCTATCCTTTATTCACATGATGAAACTAGTAAAGCTCTAGTTGCCTTTAAATCAAATAGTGGTGTAATACGCCTGGTCTAAACAACAACAAATAGGCCCAAGGGCAGAATATGACATGGATATGACGAACCAGGTATCCCATAAAAACTGACAAATTGGTGATTCTGTAGTACACATCCTAAGCAAGACTAGTAGGACCAATTAACCCTACCACCTACAGTGGTTATCATGTCCTGTCAGGCCGTTACCACGGCACCACCATGGAACAATTTAATTGGAGAGCCTAAAATGACTCTGCTGCTTCCGATTGCAAGGCAGATGAAGTGATTTCAGTACAGCTTTTCAGTCTGGAATGACTGTTTAAAAGCTGCAATATGTAACTTTTTGGACAACCCAAACAAATTTGCATAGAAATGTGAGATATCGATCTGTCATTCTCATTGAAAGCAAGCATAAGAAGCGGTAAATCTGTTCTATGTGCCGATCTCATCATATTCGTATCTGTTCTATCACACTTGATACTCGTAAATCGGAAAACCCAGAAGTGCGCTTTAAATGCCGGTAAAGCCTATACCTCAAGTGCGCCATCACTCAGAGGGCATCATTATGTTCCTTCACGTATTCATTAATATGGTCAGTAATGCACAAGGCTGAGTACTTATTTTTACAGCGTTAAGATAGGAATACAAGAGAACATTTTATCAAGGAATTTAAGAAAAAACAGCATGTGTTTGATAAAACACGACACCTATTCAAACAGAGATATCAGAGAGAGCAGTTATTACACCTTGAGGAAATACAGACAAGACATCCTCAACAGTTTGAGCCAAATAAACAACTTTGGATCAAAACCAATTAGAAAATTACAATGAAAGTCAGGGAAGAGCAGGGGGGCTGAACTCTGATAAAACACAGGTACTTAAGGAAGGGGTTTGCTAGTTTGTTTTTAGGTAACAAAAATGTGGCATATTTTGAGGAAGATTTTTTAGAGAAAATTTTTCCTTGAGAACTAAAATGGAAATCAATGTTAGAACCCACACACACACACACACACACACACACGTATGTACAGTTGAAGTCGGAAGTTTACATACACTTAGGTTGGAATCATTAAAACTCGTTTTTCAATCACTCAAATTTCTTGTTAACAAACTATAGTTTTGGCAAGTCGGTTAGGACATCTACTTTGTGCATGACACAAGTCATTTTTCCAACAATTGTTTACAGACAGATTATTTCACTGTATCACAATTCCAGTGGGTCAGAAGTTTACATACACTAAGTCGACTGTGCCTTTAAACAGCTTGGAAAATTCCAGAAAATGATATCATGGCTTTAGAAGCTTCCGATAGGCCAACTGACATAATTTGAGTCAATTGGAGGTGTACCTGTGGATGTATTTCAAGGCCTACCTTCAAACTCACTGCCTCTTTGCTTGACATCATGGGAAAATCAAAAGAAATCAGCCAAGACCTCAGAAAAAAAATGTAGACCTCCATAAAGTCTGGTTCATCCTTGGGAGCAATTTCCAAACGCCTGAAGGTACCACTTTCATCTGTACAAACAATAGTACGCAAGTATAAACACCATGGGTCCACTCAGCCGTCATACCGCTCCGGAAGGAGATGCATTCTGTCTCCTAGAGATGTGTACTTTTCTGTGAAAAGTGCAAATCAATCCCAGAACAACAGCAAAGGACCTTGTGAAGATGCTGGAGGAAACAGGTACAAAAGTATCTATATGCACAGTAAAACGAGTCCTATATCGATATAACCTGAAAGGACGCTCAGCATGGAAGAAGCCACTGCTCCAAAACCACCATATAAAAGCCAGACTACGGTTTGCAACTGCACATGGGGACAAAGATCGTACTTTTGGGAGAAATGTCCTCTGGTTTGATGAAACAAAAATAGAACGGTTTGGCCATAATGACCATCGTTATGTTTGGAGGAGGATTGCAAGCCGAAGAACACCATCTCAACCGCGAAGCACGGGGGTGGAAGCATCATGTTTTGGGGGTGCTTTGCTGCAGGAGGGACTGGTGCACTTCACAAAATAGATGGCATCATGAGGAAGCAAAATTGTGTGGATATATTGACGCAACATCTCAAGACATCAGTCAGGAAGTTAAAGCTTGGTCGCAAATGGGTCTTCCGAATGGACAATGACCAAGTATATTTCCAAAGTTGTGGCAAAATGGCCTAAGGACAACAAAGCCAAGGTACTGGAGTGGCCATCACAAAGCCCTGACCTCAATCCCATAGACAATGTGGGCAGAACTGAAAAAGCGTCTGCGAGCAAGGAGGCCTACAAACCTGACTCAGTTACACCAGCGCTGTCAGGAGGAATGGGTCAAAATTCACCCAACTTATTGTGGGAAGCTTGTGGAAGGTTGCCTGAAACATTTGACCCAAGTTAAACAATTTAAAGGCAATGCTACCAAATACTAATTGAGTGCATGTAAACGTCTGACCCACTGGGAATGTGATGAAAGAAATAAAAGCTGAAATAAATCATACTCTCTACTATTATTCTGACATTTCACATTCTTAAAATAAAGTGGTGATCCTAACTAACCTAAGACAGGGAATTTTACTCGGATTAAATGTCAGGAATTGTGAAAAACTCAGTTTAAATGTATTCGGCTAAGGTGTATTTCAACTGTACACACACTAGGAGCTCTGTGGCAGAAGTGAAGGTGATTGACGCAGCAAACAATGGGAAAGCGTTTGGCATTGATGAACTGCCTAATGAAGTTTTAAAATCTCCTTAATTGATGTCCTATATGATTTGCTACAAATTTGTTTTGAGTTCAGTATACTGCCATCCACTTGGTTAAAGTCTACACTGAATCCCATTCCCAAATCTTTAAAAAAGACCAGAGTGCCACTGAATTATAGGGGCATAAGTTTATGGAGTACGGTTTATAAATTATATTCATCCATACTCAACTAATAGGCTAATGACCTTTTGAGGATCAAAACATTCTGTTGGAAGAACAAAATGTTTTTTTGAGAATCCAAAGCCTGTATAGATCATATCTTCTCAATCTGTACAATAATAAGAAATAGATTACACAGACTACTTTTGCATGTTTCATTGATTTCGCAAATCGGGATCTTTTAGCCTATAGTTTGTTAAAGAGGGGTTGACGTTATCACGCAATCCAGTCTCTTTACAAAGTACTAATTGCTTGTGTGCTTGTTAATGAATATCGTACGGATTGGTTTCGCACACCATCGGGTGTAAAACAAGGAGACGCCTTATCACCGACTTTGTTTGCTATGTTTAGTAATGATTTGGCAAAATAAATGCAACAGTTAAATATTGGAGTAAGATATGATGAAATGCTAAGTATTTTTTTATATGCTGATATTATTTTGATGGCAGAAACTGAACAAGACCTGAAGAACATGTTATTATGTGCAGTCAATTTGTGTAAAAAAAAAGAAGTTTTTTTAAAATAAAATTGGAGACTCAAAAATTGGAGACTCAAAAACACAGAATGCATTTTCGAAAACCAGGTACTAAGAGAAGTATTTCGTTTTTTTTGGTGAAAACATTCTTGAGTTTACTAGAAATTATAAATATTTTGGGTCTTTTGATTGATGAACATATTACCGTTCAATAGGGAACATCTGCCCTGTCCGACTCAGCAAGTAGAGCTCTTGGGGGAGTTGTATGAAGAAAAAACTAAACTCAAAGATATTGGTTATGCTACATATTCCAAACTGTATCAGATATGCGTGTCTCCTGTTCTGGACTATTTAGCAGGAGTGTGGGGTGCTAAGAGGTATGTCCATAACAGAGCAGTACGTTACTTTTTATGTGTCCACAAGTTTGCAACTATACTATACTTGCAATAACTGGGGACATGGGGCTGTGAGGCGAGATGGAAGGCATGTATGGTGAGACTGGAATAGAATAGCTAGTAAAGTTTTTCAAAAATGGGATCTATCGCATAGGTGGAGCCTGGGCAACTCAAATGTCTGACCTTTTTCAACATTCTGACTGAACATCTGTACGAAAACCAAATTAAGACAGATATTTAAAAAACTGTTGATACAATATGAAGAAAAAAAAATGGGTGGAGGAGATTAATCATAAACCCGAATTGAGAACCTTTTGTTAGATTAAGGGTGAATGTGTGTGTGTGTGTGAGATACATTATGTATAACCTTCCTAAAAGCAAGAGATCGCTATGTGCTCAGGTCAGATCAGGGATATTGCCTCTGCGTAGTGAAATAGGTAAGATCAGGGATATTGCCTCTGCGTAGTGAAATAGGTAAGATCAGGGATATTGTCTCTGCGTAGTGAAATAGGTAAGATCAGGGATATTGCCTCTGCGTAGTGAAATAGGTAAGAATAGGGATATTGTCTCCCTGTAGCTCAGTTGGTAGAGCATGGTGTTTGCAACACCAGGGTTGTGGGTTCGATTCCCACGGGGGCCAGCACAGGAAAAAAAAATAAAAAAAAAATGTATGAAATTGTATGAAATGTATGCGTTCACTACTGTAAGTCGCTCTGGATAAGAGCGTCTGCTAAATGACTAAAATGTAAATGTAAATGTCTCTGCGTATTGAAACAGGTCAGTATTGTGGTGAAATGGAAGAGGAAAGACTATTTCTTCAAGGTCACAATAGTTAGAGAACAAAACCCATTTTATCCTATATTTCTTCAAGTTATATAGCCCTTTCTACCACGATATACAATTGCTCTTATTCCAGAAAGCACACCAGATATACCTGGCATTGTGTGGCTGAGTGATGAGGAGAAACTGAAATGTTTGTCCATTGTGTATTTCTGTTTGAGGAATATTTAGATAAAGCCTGGAATAAAATAAAGTGCTGCCTATAATTCAATTGTTAGAATATTTAGCGTCTATGTGGTAAATGGTACGTGTGTATGGGCTTGTCTCACATATGAATCTTCTCTTTGTGCCAGACTGGGTTCAAAAGCCTTCCATTTCATTTTTCTGTATATAGTGATATAATTTTATTGTTTGGATAACCTTATATACATTGAAAAAAATTAAAAATCACTCTTTATGCGATGCGCAATGCAGAAAACACCAGAAGAATGATCACCACGTGAATTAATGTACTGTTTGTGTCAATTAAACCCATAAGGGATGGGTTGCCAAATTGGCGATTAAAAATCACACACACACACAGTTAAACAACCCTGACAGACGACAATGCACAAGTTACTTAATTAGTCCTATTCAATTATCAACGACATAGGCTACTTATTAGCCGGATTCATGGCCGGCTACTGCCTACATTTATTCCAGACAGAGATTTAGATGAAAGTAGGCTAATTCGCTTGACCCATATATTGTTTCATTTGCTAGCGCAACATTTCTCTCCTGACACTTGTAAATCAAGATAAACAATATACATTTGTCATTTTCAGTGGCGACCCATCATGCAGGGCTGGTGGGTTAGAGCCCCACCTGTTTGAACACCACCTGTTAAAGCTAAAAAAATTATAATAATTTTGTTAGGGCCATTTAAACATTGGTCACCCGTTTTATAATTGTATATATTTATTTGTTGCCCGTTTGGCATGTTATTTTGGCATTAATACACATATATATATTTTTATCTTTAAATTAATAAAACGCATACAAACATGGTCATTGTTCTCCTTTTAAAGGCAGCTGCAAAATGCAGGTGTTTCAGCCTAGCTCAGTGCTTTCTGTGGTGCTGCGGCAGCCAGCGGATAATACGGAGCCGTGATCTAGTGCCGTGATTGGCTCAGTGTTCTGTCCCTCATGGGGACACTACGTCACCGCAAAATCTACAGGAAGAGCTCGGAAATCAAGCCTTTGGGTGCTGCCATAGAGTTACATTAGAAGTGCCCATCCAAGAAGGCTCAAGGTCATTGTCCACAGATAAAAATGCCATCAAATCACGTTATATCTACCGCAGCTTTGATTGGGCAACACACTTTCAAAATCTTAGCTAGCAGTCATCATGAATCAAGTCAACAATCTACTGGCAAATCCTTGTCATATGAAGAGAAACTATAGATAAAACGTATTGTGCTCGTCGGCCATAAACATTACACAACAAGTTGGTTTGGAAGGAATCAGTGGTTAACTGCAAGCGTTGCAAACCAATCACTAGCCTGCTATTCAGTGGAGTGAGTGTGTGGTCCAAGTCTGAGTTTAAAGGTAATTTCCCAAGCATAAAAGGATAAACATTAATTGAGCACATAAAAGGTTGAATATTGGCCATGATGTCAATCCAGAATGACTTCTGCACAGTTCAAAACTGGAAACTCGGAAATCTCAGACTTCAGTGAGTTCAAGACAACTGGAAAGTCGGAAAAAAACAAGAACTGGGAAAATATATTTTGAACGGTCATCCAACTCTGTCGGTTACCCAGGCCTCTTTCTAGAGCTCTGACCTGAAGATCACTGATGTCATGATTCAACCTTGTTTTTGTTTCTCTGAATGATATGTCGCTCGGTAAACATGCCTATGCGAGAATAAATAATAATAAATAATAATAATAATAGCAAGCATGGGCTTTGATCACGACATAACGACAGACGTCGTAGACAGACAAAAACAACCATATGGCCTCAGCAAAGTCGTCTGGAAATAACTAAAATTGAACAATGCCTAGCTACGGATCGAACACGATATTTGGAGAAGATAAAACTTGTGCCCTGAGACGAGTGAAACAGCTGCGCGTGTCCGTATTGGGAATTGAAAGCAGCATGTTCTAATCCAATCGTTGCAGCAGGCTTCATCGATAACCCGCCCGTTTCTTTACAGACAGAAGAACTAGCCAATAGTTGTTCAGAGCACGCAGCTCTTTGCACTGTTTGAGTGAGAGCGAGAAATTGCTGGCAGCTGAAAATAGTTTTCCGATCACAGTTAAATAAAAAATAAAAAACACAAGTGCCAAAATCTTATTCGGAAAATTCTCCATATCAGTTATGATACTAATTTTGTCCGAGTACTCAGCCCAACCCTAATTTCTATGCTTCCCGTTCTTAAAGGTTAGTGTTTGCATATTTTACTTTCGGTTTTGTACACCAGATTCAAACAGCTGAAAATACCAAAAAATGTTTTAGTTATGGAAAATATATTTTCACAGCGGTTTCGATGGCACAATTACTCTAATCTCTACCTCATGACTGCCTGTTTAGTCTCAAACTGAGATTAAGCAAAACGATTTAGTTGTTAGCCATATTGGCTAAAGTCGCTCTTCCTCCTTACCTTTGGTCACCGTCAGTAGACTTGTGAGTGAGGGAGCTGGGTGAGCAGCAGGATGTGTGAGGACGGAATAGGAAAATGAATTGAGCAGCACGATTATATGCTGAAGCCTGGGACCAGTCAAGGTGGTGTTTGTGGTAGCAGACTGTATGAACGCACGCGCAAACAGTGAAACCAAATCGTTGATCTCTCCAATCACCTCTCAGTACACAGTTTAAACCTTGGCCATCCGTTTGTGACATACCTGAAAGAAGGCAATCCCTAGGTTGTCTGTAGGCCAGGGGTGTCAAACAGATGACCCTCGGCCATTATATGAGTGCATTCAGAAAGTATTCAGACCCTTTGACTTTTCCCACATTTTGTTACAATAAAGCCATATTCTAAAATGGATTACATTTGTTTTCCCCCTCAATCTACACACAATAACAAAGTGAAAACAGGTTTAGACATTTTTGCAAATGTATATAAAATAAAAAAAATTGGAATATCACATTTACATAAGTATTCAGACCCTTTACTCAGTACTTTGTTGAAGCGCCTTTGGCAGCGATTACAGCCTCAGGTCTTCTTGGGGCTGACGCTACAAGCCTGGCACACCTGTATTTGGGGAGTTTCTCCCATTCTTCTCTGCAGATCCTCTCAAGCTTTGTCAGGTTGGATGGGGAGCATCGCTCCACAACTATTTTCAGGTCTCCAGAGATGTTCGATCGGGTTCTAGTCCCTGCCGCTGAAAAACATCCCCCACAGCATGATACCACCACCATGCTTCACCGTAGGGATGGTGCCAGGTTAACTCCAGACGTGACGCTTGGCATTCAGGCCAAAGAGTTCAATCTTGGTTTCATCAACTCCAAGCGGGCTGTCATGTGCCTTTTACTGAGAAGTGGCTTCCGTCTGGCCACCATAAAGGCCTGATTGATGGAGTGCTGCAGAGGTGGTTGTCCCTCTGGAAGGTTCTCCCATCTCCACAGAGGAACTCTTGAGCTCTATCAAATCAAAATTGTATTAGTCACATGCGCCGAATACAACAGGTGTAGACCTTAGTGAAATGCTTACTTACAAGCCCCTAACCAACAATGCAGTTTAAAAAAATACGAATAAGAAATAAAAGGAACAAGTAATTAAATAGCAGCAGTAAAATAACAATAGCGAGACTATATACGGGGGTACCGGTACAAAGTCAATGTGCGGGGTCACCGGTTAGTCGAGGTAATATGTACATGTAGGTAGAGTTATTAAAGTGACTATGCATAGATAGAGTAGCAGCAGTGTGGGGGGCAATGCAAATTATCTGGGTGGCCATTTGACTTGGCGCTCCGGTACCACTTGCCGTGTGGTAACGGAGAGAACAGTCTATGACTTGGGTGACTGGAGTGTGACAATTTTTAGGGCTTTCCTCTGACACCACCTGGTGTAGAGGTCCTGGATGGCAGAAAGCTTGGCCCCAGTGATGTACTGGGCCCTACACACTACCCTATGTAGTGCCTTGCGGTCGAAGGCCGAGCAGTTGCCATACCAGGCAGTGTTTCAACCAGTCAGGATGCTCTCAATGGTGCAGCTTTAGAACCTTTTGAGGATGAGGATCCATGCCAAATCTTTTCAGTCACCTGAGTGGGAATATGTTTTATCGTGCTCTCTTCACAACTATCTAGGTGTGCTTGGACCATGTTAGTTTGTTGGTGATGTGGACACTGAGGAACTTGAAGCGCTCAACCTGCTCCGTCGATGAGAATTGGGGCGTGCTCGGTCCACCTTTTCCTATAGTTCACAATCATCTCCTTTGTCTTGATCAAGTTGAGGGAAATGTTGTTGTCCTGGCACCACACGGCCAGGTCTCTGACCTCCTCCCTATAGGCTGTCTTGTCATTGATCAGGCAACCACTGTTGTGTCATCAGCAAACTTGGTGTTGGAGTCGTGCCTGGCCATGCAGTCATGAGTGAACATGGAGTACAGGAGGGGACTGAGCACACACCCCTGAGGGGCCCCTGTGTTGAGGATCAGCTTATCGGATGTGTTGTTACCTACCATTACCACCTGGGGGCACCCGCAAGGAAGTCCAGTTGCAGAGGGAGGCGTTTAGTCCCAGGATCCTTAGCTTATTGATGAGCTTTGAGGGCACTATGGTGTTGAACGCTGAGCTGTAGTCATGAACAGCATTCTCACATAGGTGTTCCTTTTGTCCAGGTGGGAAAGGGCAGTGTGGAGTGCAATAGAGATTGCATCATCTGTGGATCTGTTGGGGCGGTATGCAAATTTGAGTGGGTCTAGGGTTTCTGGGATAATGGTGTTGATGTGAGCCATGACCAGCCTTTCAAAGCACTTCATGGCTACAGACGTCAGTGCTACGGATCGGTAGTCATTTTAGGCAGGTTACCTTAGTGTTCTTGGGCACAGGGACTATGGTGGTGATTCTTCTTAAGGATCGGCGTCCCGTCAACGGAACAAATGTAAATCATGCAGCGCATTATGTCAAGATGGCAGATTTTAGAGAAACAACAAAATGTCGGTACATATAAGTGTCTTATATCGTCTGAAAGCTTAAATTCTTGTTAATATAACTGCACTGTCCAATTTACAGTAGCTAGTACTGCAAAAAAATACCATGCTATTGAGAGCTCCTAACAACAAAACACTTTTTTTCACCGCGATAGGTTTGATAAATTCACCTCTGAAGGTCAAATGTGTACTTACATTCGGAAATCTTGCTCTGATTTATCATCCAAAAGGGTCCCAAAGATAACATGAAGTGTCGTTTTGTTTGATAAAATCATTTTTCATATCCTAAAAAAAGGTCCATATAGCATGCACGATCGATTTTTTATTTCCACTCGTTCAATTTGCAAAGAAAGGAATGTGAAAATCTCACCCTAAACGTTGTTTCAACGAGTCAAATCACATTCGTATCTATTCCGCTGAGATCCTAGAAGGTAACAAGACTTCACTATATCATTAGGGGTGTAGTATATCCTATAGAACACCATATTTGGTCAGAGAGCGACGCCTTCATGGCACACCGATGACGCGGGCGGCCATCACTTGAACAACTGTATCTTTGTCAAATCAGCACCAATCGGGGTCAAACAAAGCTAGCTAAATAGCCAATGAGCTGGGCTTTACGGGAGTATCCGGAAAACATGTATATGTCGTAAAAAGTAGCTTCTAACCTTGTACGACAGCATGCCATTTCAGTTTGGACAAAAATAATAAGGATATTCAGAGTTATGAAAACTGGTTGTTTTACAAATGTTAAACTTATAATATGGCTACTAATACTTGGAAAGCTGAATCAAAGTCCAAGTAAACAGATTTGACGATATTCTTCCAGAAAAATGGAATATGAATGCGAATGTCTCCTTCACAATTTGCCCAAATGTACCTGGGGACTTCACACTAAAAGTCTTGAGGATCAGTCATACTAAGTTATCCAACTGAAACTTTTCACGCACACTGCTGTCATCTTGTGGACACTATCGGAATTACAACCAGAGAGATTCTCTTGTCTACACTGCATTTCTGATCAATTTGAAGTTATTTTAAAATGGACAAAAAAAATAAATTGCTTTTCTAAGTGACCCCAAACTTTAACGGTAGTGTACATGCATATATAAACACAGTATCAGTCAAAAAATTGACACCTACTCATTCCAGGGTATCTTTATTTTTTATATTTTCTACATTGTAGAATAATAGAAGACAAACTATTAGACAACAATATGTAAAAAAATAAAATAAATATTTTTTAAAGTGTTAAACAAATCAATGTATTTTATATTTGATACACTAAAAAGACGCAACCCTTTGCAGGCTCTTTTTTTTTAAATAAACAAATATCAAAAACATGCAAACAAGCATACATAAACTATTTACATAGCCAGGAATCCTAAAACAAACAAATCATATTCATTAATAATACAAGTTTTAATTGCCTTTTTGTTAAAGTAGTGCCATATTGTTTAAAGTCATTTATAAAGTGAAAAAAGTTTGGTTTTGAATTAGACCATTTGCATTTGTGAATATGAAATGTATCAAGTTTTATTAGCAGTTGAATTAAATATACTACATCTTTATCAATGTCAGAATTTCTGAAACAAATCATAACAAAACCATTAAATAGTACAACCGGTACTATTTTTTTGTAATGAAATTCTTTGTCAATCCCCAAAAAATTATACTATAAATACAGGCAAAAAACAAATGCAAAATGGTCTCCTTCTCCATTCCACAGAAATCAGTTATAGTCAATATTCAGCTTCAATCTTTCCAAAACATGTTTCACAGGATAAATTCTATGTAAAATTTTAAATGAAACTTCCTTTACTTTGTTACTAATACAATATTTGTTAGCAATTTTCTATGCATTGTATATCACCATAGATATTTGACCAAAATAATCTTGCTGAGGGAATTGTAGTATCACAAACAATATTCCTAATCTGTTTATTACTACATTTATCTTTGATGTTAATATTGCCAATGAATATATTTTCATGTAAATCTATGTTACTTATATCAACCACAGAGAAATTGGAATCACATCAAAAAATGTGCATATTATTTTGGGGTTATTGGAATTTTAAACTTATCAAGAAATTCCCCATATGAGAGTAGATATCCATCCTCATTCAGTAACTGACCAACCAAAATAATTTTATTCTCAAACCAGTTATGAAAGAAAAGAGACTTCGTTTTAAGTTGTATATCTTTGTTGTTCCATATAAAGTATTTGTGGGGAGAAATTGTGTTTATATGCTAACATCCAAGCTAAAATTGCCTGCTTTATTTTAAAAGTATTATTTAGAGCATTGAAATCTAAAACCTCAAGACTTCCTTGTTCTTAGGCATTAGTGAGAATATATTTTCGTAGATAGTGAGGCTTGTTCCTCCAAATAAAATTATCAAGAATCTTATCTAAGTCCTTTACAATTTTAGGGGGTATGTCAAGTGATAACGAGACATAAACCGATCTGGATAACCCTTCAGCTTTGGACAATAAAACCCGTATAACGAAATATCGCTCATCAACCAGAGATTCAATTTCTTCTTTGTTTTCTCAATAATGGGGTTAAAGTTCAATTCACTCCTTTGTTTTTCATCCTTGCATATAACAATTCCAAGATAAGGTTACTTATCTTTAATTGGGATACCATATACTTCCTGTAAAACACAATCCTTGAGTGGAAATGAGACTAACTGATATTAATTTTCAAACCCGAAACTAAGGAAAAGTCTTCAATACACGAAACTGCTTTAGAAACCTCATTCCTGTCTCTTAAAAATATGGTGGTATCAGCCAGTTGACATAGTTTAAATTCATTGCCAAGTGCTGAAACACCTTGAAAATTCCCTTTCTTGATATGAAGAGACATAATTTGAGTAACCAATAAAAATTTAAAATGGACTAATTGGGCAGCCCTGCCTAATACCACGGCCAATATCAAATCTTTGGGATGTCCCGTGAGCTAATTTTACAGAGCTAGTACAACCACTATATAAAGTTTGGACTGCTTTCAAAAAAGTCCCCAAACCCCAAAAAACATATTGCTTTGAACATAAACTCATGTTATACAGTGTCAAAAACTTTATAAAAAAAAAAAATCAACAAACCTAAGAAAACTATCAAGGATGGGGTCATTAAAGTCAATCATATCTAAGATCAACCTGATGTTATTACTAATGTGTCGACCATGCATAAAACCAGATTGTTCTTCATCAATTTTATGATGCAAGCCTTGTTTCAACCTCTTAGCAAATACAAGGGCAAATCATTTCCCGTCATTATTCAACAGGCTAATGGGTCTCCAGTTGTCTATATAAAGAGTATCCTTATTCGGTTTGGGAATCAAAGTAATTACACCTTGCTTTAAGGAAGCGGGTAACTCCCCTTTTTCTATTGATTCTTGAAACATAGCAAGAATCAGTTTATCATTGAATGCTTTTTAAAACTCGCTTATTAAATCATCATTTCCAGGGGACCTATTGCCCTTAAGGCTTTTAATAGTCTTTTATCTCAATTTCAGATAACTCATCACAAAAATCCCTGAAATCATTATCTATCTACTTAGCAATGTTTGCTACATTGTCTAAGAAAAGATCCATGTTGGAAGTTGGCTGGGTTGATGTATACATATTCTGATAAAACTGGGCAACATGCTGAGATTTCTTTTGGATTTTCATTGGGAGTATTATTAATCATTAATTCACATATGCAAGTCTTTTCGCCTGCCCTTTTTTCTAAATTAAAAAATTTGTATTTTTCTCTCCTTCCATCCATTTGTCAAGGCTCCCTGGGCCTTTTCCTTGTAGATACAGTCTAACTGCATTTGCAATGAAGATAGTTCAGTTTTTTTTGTATAATCCATTATTCCCTTTATGATTTCATATTTTCTCTCGACACGAGCAATTTCTTTCCCCATTGAAATAGCCAAAAGCCTTATCAAATTTCATTAGCTCCCAGTAACTTCCAAACGTATTTATAACACAAGAACAATTACAGTATTTATCAATAATTCCTGCTACTTCCTTCTTAAATACTTCATTCTCTAGTAGTCTTGTTCATTTTCCAGTAACCTTTAACTTTTCTTGTTGACAAACCATGCATATTTATCTTGATTGAGATCCCTTTGTGGTCTGTTAAAAAAAAAAAAATAAAAAAAAAAAAAAAAAAAAATAAAAATAAAAAAAAAAAAAAAAAATCGATGGTTCCATCGAGACTATCAACCTTGTCAGCCATATCTTCAGATATCAGCCAGAAATCAATACGGGATTGTATAGATAAGATTATGTTTACATGGAGTATCAAAGATTTATCTGGGTTCTTATGTCTCCAAATATCTAGAACACCTAACCTTAGCAATTCTGTTTGTGAGATAAGGAATATATGTCTATCCTTAGGAGGCCATCTAGATTATCATGTAATACTGTATTCAAATCTCCACCCCATATTACTTTGGCCGATGGAAATTTAGACAATTGAACTCATTTTCCTCTCAATGTCTCTAAATAAAATACAGTTACTTGACTTATTGGAAGCATAAATATTTACAACAATGAATTGAACGTGGTTGACATCTACCAATAGTATAATCCATCTTCCTGTATTATCTGCTTCATGACTCAATATGACCCTTAAAGTCGCCTTTTAAAATAGCGACACCTGCTGACTGATTAGTACCAAATGAAAACCAAATATCATTCCCCCATTGACACTTCCAAAACGCAGTATCTGTGGAACAGGCATGAGTTTATTGAATTAAATAAAAGTCTGCACTCTTACAATACAAAAATAAAGATTTCCTTTTCAAAATATTACAGATTCCCCTGGCATTAATAGAAAAAAACATTTACTATCACAGTGACTATATGAAGATATTAAACTTGTATACATTTACATTTAAGTATACGTTCACATTAAATCGGATTCTCACAAAAAAGTACTTACTAGTTGCAAATAAAAAGTCCTTTGCACCACGCAAGTGGTTGACCTAAATTATTTATATATATAAAAAAAAAAATTAAAAAAAGTTTGCCTCACAAACAATGCTCTTTCCTCAAGAAATATAAAGTTTTATCAGATGCAAATAAAACTCCTGCACAACTCACTTGATAAATCCAGCAGTCAACAAGCTAGGCATCAACGTGAATTTTCCTCCCATTAACAAAAGCCTTGGCTCCCGAAAAGTATGCCCTTTTCCCTTCCTTCCTTGCTCTCTCAATCGTCGGCCACAGACGATTCCGAGCTTTTTTTTGGAGATGAATCTCATGATCACTGGTCGTGGTGGCTGGTTGTTTTCCCCATTTCTCAGCCTACCCAGGCAGTGCACTACATCCAGAGAACCTGCAACACCATTTCGCTCCTCCTCCGGGACTATTGCCCTGTCTTTCACTCTTGCTTTGATGTTCTCGTCAGATTTTTATGCTATTCCATAAATTTGAAGATTCCAACTCCAACTACACCAGTCATTCTCGTTTACCTTTGACTCCATTTCAGTGAGTTCCTTCTCCTGCTTTGCAACCTGAATTTTCAATGTTGCGTTGTGCTGCTTCACAGTTTTTACTTTCTCATAATTGAAATCAATTGATTTCTTCAGGTTAACGATACTGAGTGTTCTTTTTCACCAAATCCATGATGTCATCTGCGCTCTCTTTGATTTTAGCCGTGAGGATGCGGACGATGTTGTCCTGTTGCTGGCTCATTGATGGTTCACTTTTCAGCTTCTTTGGAAGTTGCTCCTTGGTTGGGGTATTCGGGTATGAATCACATTCACCCCTTTTTTACACTGCAAGCATATGAGTGAGTTTCAACAACGCCTCTTTTCTCCTTGGAAGTTACAACATCCATCTCAGCAACAGTTTGGTCATATCCTGATTCCATGCTACTAGCTATGAAGACGTTAGCAGGCTAACTACTCATGCTGAAACTTTTCCATAGCTAGCTTGTTCGTTGGAAATCATAAACTATATTTCAAATGGTTTGATTAATGATAAAATTATTCAAAATAGCTACATTGTATGGTTAGATATCATTTTTTTGTGAAAAAACAAATTGCAACTGCAGTCTAAAACTATAAACTTTATGATAAAACCCTAAAATTGTTCCTCAGCTAGAAATGTTACACCCTCTCATGCCACCATCTTGAGCACCCCCCTTTGCAAGCTCTTGGCATTCTCTCAATTAGCTTCATGAGGTAATCACCTGGAATGCATTTCAATTAACAGGTGTGCCTTGTGAAAAGTTAATTTGTGGAATTTCTTTCCTTCTTTATGCGTTTGAGCCATTCAGTTCTCTTGTGACAAGGTAGGGGTGGTATACAGAAGATAGGTCTTTTGGTGAAAGATCTATTATGGCAAGGACAGCTCAAATAAGCAAAGAGAAACAACAGTCCATTTCTTTAGACATGGAGGTCAGTCAATCCAGAAAATGTCAAGAACTTTGAAAGTTTCTTCAAGTGCAGTCGCAAAAACCATCAAGCCCTATGATGAAACTGTCTGTAGACCGCCACAGGAAAGGAAGACCCAGAGTTAACTCTGCTGCAGGGAATAAGTTCATTAGAGTTACCAGCCTCAGAAATTGCTGACACCTCAACAACAACTGTTCAGAGGAGACTGTGTGAATCAGTCCTTCATAGTTGAATTGCTGCAAAGAAACCACTACTAAAGGACACCAATAAGAAGCAGACTTGCTTGGGTCATGAAACACGAGAAATGGACATTAGACATGTGGAAATCTATCCTTTGGTCTGATGAGTCCAAATTTGAGATTTTTGGTTCAAACAGTCGTGGCTTTGTGAGATGCAGAATAGATAAAACGGATGATCTCCACATGTGTGGTTCCCACTGTGAAGCATGGAGGTGGTGTGATGGTGCTTTGCTGGGGACACTGTCTGCGATTTATTTAGAATTCAAGGCACACTTAATCAGCATGGCTACCACAGCATTCTGCAACGATACGCCATTCCATCTGGTTTGCACTTAGTCGGACTATACTTTGTTTCTCAACAGGAAAATGATTCCACACACCTCCAGCCTGTGTAAGGGCTATTTGACCAAGAAGGAGAGTGGAGGAGTGCTGTATCAGATAACCTGGCCTCTACAATCACCCAACCTCAACCCAATTGAGATGGTTTGGGATGAGCTGGACCGCAGAGTGAAGCTGCTTGAGCGAATGCCAAGAGTGTGCAAAGCTGTCATCAAGGCAAAGGGTGGCTACTTTGAAGATTATAAAATATTTAGAATTGTTACTTTTTTGATCACTACATGATTCCTTGTGTGTTATTTCATAGTTTTGATGTCTTCTATTATTCTACAATGTAGGAAAAAGTAAATAAAGAAAAACCTTGAATGAGTAGGTGTTCTAAAACTTTTGCCCGGTAGTGTGTGTATACAGTGCCTTGCAAAAGTATTCATCCCCCTTGGTGTTTTTCCTATTTTGTTGCATTACAACCTGTAATTGAAATGGACTGTTCATGTAATGGACATACACAAAATAGTCCAAATCGGGGGGGGGGGGGGGGGGAACAAAAAAAAAAAACTTGTTGAAAACATTTAAAAACAATAAACAGAAAAGTGATGCGTGCATACACACACACACACACACACACACACACACAGCTATGAAGCCCCTAAATTAGATCTGGTGCAACCAGTTACCTTCAGAAGTCACAATTAGTTAAATAAAGTCTACCTGTGTGCAATCTAAGTGTCACATGAGCTCAGGGTTGGGTTATAAAAACTTTGAACATCCCACGGAGGACCATTAAATCCATCATAAAAAAAAAAAAATGGAAAGAATATGGCACCACAAGAAACCTGCCAAGAGAAGGCCGCCTACCAAAACTCATGGACCAGGCAAGGAGTGCATTAATCAGAGGCAACAAAGAGACCAAAGATAACCCTGAAGGAGCTGCAAAGCTACACAGCAGAGATTGGAGTATCTGTCCATAGGACCACTTTAAGCCATACACTCCACAGAGCTGAGCTTTACGGAAGGCATGTGGGAGACTCCTCAAAACATATGGAAGAACGTCTTCTGGTCAGATGAGACTAAAATTGAGCTTTTTGGCCATCAAGGAAAACGCTATGTCTGGCGCAAACCCAACACCTCTCAAAGCCATCCCCACAGTGAAGCATGGTGGTGGCAGCATCATGCTGTGGGGATGTTTTTCCATCGGCAGGGACTGGGAAACCGGTCAGAATTGAAGGAATGACGGATGGTGCTAAATACAGGGAAATTCTTGAGGGAAACCTGTTTGTCTTCCAGAGATTTTGTGACTGGGATGGAGGTTCACCTTCCAGTAGGACAATGATCCTAAGCATACTGCTAAAGCAACACTTGAGTGGTTTAAGGGGAAACATTTAAAGGTCTTGGAATGGCCTAGTCAAAGCCCAGACCTCAATCCATTTGAGAATCTGTGATATGACTTAAAATTGCTGTACACCAGCAGAACCCATCCAACTTCAAGGAGCTAGAGCAGCTGTGCCTTGAAGAATGGGCAAAAATCCCAGTGGCTAGATGTGACGGGCTTATAGAGACATAGCCCAAGAGACTTGCAGCTAATTGCTGCAAAAGGTGGCTCTACAAAGTATTGAAGTAGTTCTGTTTTTTTGTTCTCTTGTTTGTTTCACAAGAAAAACATTTTGCATCGTCAAAGTGGTAGGCATGTTGTGTAAATCAAATGATACAACCCCCCCAAAATCTATTTTATTTCCAGGTTGTAAGGCAACAAAATAGGAAAAATGCCAAGGGGGTGAATACTTTCACAACAAGCCACTGTGATATCTCTCATATATATATATATTACTGCTCAAAAAAATAAAGGGAACACTTAAACAACACAAAGTAACTCCAAGTCAATCACACTTCTGTGAAATCAAACTGTCCACTTAGGAAGCAACACTGATTGACAATAAATTTCACATGCTGTTGTGCAAATGGAATAGACAACAGGTGGAAATTATAGGCAATAAGCAAGACACCCCCAATAAAGGAGTGGTTCTGCAGGTGGAAACCACAGACCACTTCTCAGTTCCTATGCTTCCTGGCTGATGTTTTGGTCACTTTTGAATGCTGGCGGTGCTTTCACTCTAGTGGTAGCATGAGACGGAGTCTACAACCCACACAAGTGGCTCAGGTAGTGCAGCTCATCCAGGATGGCACATCAATGCGAGCTGTGGCAAGAAGGTTTTCTGTGTCTGTCAGCGTAGTGTCCAGAGCATGGAGGCGCTACCATGAGACAGGCCAGTACATCAGGAGACGTGGAGGAGGCCGTAGGAGGGCAACAACCCAGCAGCAGGACCGCTACCTCCGCCTTTGTGCAAGGAGGAGCAGGAGGAGCACTGCCAGAGCCCTGCAAAATGACCTCCAGCAGGTCACAAATGTGCATGTGTCTGCTCAAACGGTCAGAAACAGACTCCATGAGGGTTGTATGAGGGCCCGACGTCCGCAGGTGGGGGTTGTGCTTACAGCCCAACACCGTGCAGGACGTTTGGCATTTGCCAGAGAACACCAAGATTGGCAAATTCGCCACTGGCGCCCTGTGCTCTTCACAGATGAAAGCAGGTTCACACTGAGCACGTGACAGACGTGACAGAGTCTGGAGATGCCGTGGAGAACGTTCTGCTGCCTGCAACATCCTCCAGCATGACTGGTTTGGCGGTGGGTCAGTCATGGTGTGGGGTGGCATTTCTTTGGGGGGCCGCACAGCCCTCCATGTGCTCGCCAGAGGTAGCCTGACTGCCATTAGGTACCGAGATGAGATCTTCAGACCCCTTGTGAGACCATATGCTGGTGCGGTTGGCCCTGGGTTCCTCCTAATGCAAGACAATGCTAGACCTCATGTGGCTGGAGTGTGTCAGCAGTTCCTGCAAGAGGAAGGCATTGATGCTATGGACTGGCCCGCCCGTTCCCCAGACCTGAATCCAATTGAGCACATCTGGGACATCATGTCTCGCTCCATCCACCAACGCCACGTTGCCCCACAGACTGTCCAGGAGTTGGCGGATGCTTTAGTCCAGGTGTGGGAGGAGATCCCTCAGGAGACCATCCGCCACCTCATCAGGAGCATGCCCAGGCGTTGTAGGGAGGCCATACAGGCACGTGGAGACCACACACACTACTGAGCCTCATTTTGACTTGTTTTAAGGACATTACATCAAAGTTGGATCAGCCTGTAGTGTGGTTTTCCACTTTAATTTTGAGTGTGACTCCAAATCCAGACCTCCATGGGTTGATAAATTGGATTTCCATTGATTATTTTTGTGTGATTTTGTTGTCAGCACATTCAACTATGTAAAGAAAAAAGTATTTAATAAGATTATTTCTTTCATCCAGATCTAGGATGTGTTGTTTAAGTGTTCCCTTTATTTTTTTGAGCAGTATATATATGGGATGCAGTATATATATATATATATATATATATATATATGGGATGCAACGGTAGAGTGGGCCCATGGTTCGGTATGCATAACGATTTGTGGGCCATGGTAACGGTTTCTGTATCTTTATATTTTTTTCTTAAATATAAACACATCACCCTTAAAACAATTAACTCTTTATTTTGCCTATAGACAAAGATTTCCATTTGGAAAAATGGCAGCATGACTGACTAGGCCTGTTTTCTGTCTCTACTGTATGAAATCAAGGGGAGAAAAAAAATACATTGCAAATAAAACGTGCTTCTTAGCTTGGACAACCTGTGACTCTTCATCTCCCAATCCAGTACATAGTGAACAGTCACAGTGAGGTAGCTTTGAGTTGCTCTGGGAGGTCCAATTATCAGTGGAGAGAGCTAGATAGGCTGCCTGTGTCAATTCCTTTTCAGTTTCTCTCCGTGATGTTTCATAGTGTTTGGAAATTACTTTGCTGCTGAAATGTGCGCAGGAGGGGACATTGTAACCCGGTTAACTTTTTCTCATCAGGTGACGAATCCCGAGTCAGTAACCACCGAATATGGCTGCAAATCTTTGGCTATGAATACTCCCACTGCTTTCGTTATTTCTTTATGTTTTTCTGAATTTGTCGCAAATTGTTGTTGGATGGCAGCAGCGAGAGATTGTTGTGTTTTCGCTAACGATTGGACTCTCCTTGCTCCAGTTCCACCTGCAAGGGATACAGCCGGGTGATGGCCACGTAAATGAGACATGTTAGGAGTGTTTCCACTCGAGTAGCCGACAATGGCAAAGGCAATGATTGCAGACTCTACTTTGTTTTATGGTCTTCTTACACACGTCATCGTATTGAACGCTGAATCCAAAATGTTCCCACACAGCGGATTTGAAAGACGTTGGTTCCTCTTCAAATTTGCTTCTCTGTCTTCTCTGTCTCGCTAGCCATTGTCACGTTGGAGCTGAGAGAATATTTTTTTTTTAGCTTCCCCTCTCTTTATGGGGCTCCTTTAGGGAGATTTTTTACTGAGATGTCATTGCAAATTGTCCATTAGTTGTTTAGGGGGGAGGGGGTCACAGTCACTACATTGAGACATTGCTGTGGCGTAAAGTTTGTCAGCCCCCAGGAGTAGAGGTCGACCGATTATGATTTTTCAATACCGATTATTGGAAGACCCCCCCAAAAAAAGCCGATACCGATTACATCGGCTGGTTTAAAAAAAACAAAAAACTTTATAATAATGACAATTACAACAATACTGAATGAACACTTATTTTAACTTAATACATCAATAAAATCAATTTAGCCTCAAATAATGAAACATGTTCAATTTGGTTTAAATAATGCAAAAACAAAGTGTTGGAGAAGTAAAAGTGCAAAATGTGCCATGTAAAAAAGCTAACGTTTAAGTTCCTTGCTCAGAACATATGAAAGCTGGTGGTTCCTTTTAACATGAGTCTTCAATATTCCCAGGTAAGAAGTTTTAGGGTGTAGTTATTATAGGACTATTTCTCTCTATACCATTTGTATTAAATATACCTTTGACTATTGGATGTTCTTATAGGCACTATAGTATTGCCAGTGTAACAGTATAGCTTCCGTCCCTCTCCTCGCTCCTACCTGGGCTCGAACCAGGAACACATCGACAACAGCCAACCTCGAAGCATCGTTACCCAACGCTCCACAAAAGCCGTGGCCCTTGCAGAGCAAGGGGAACAACTACTTCAATGTCTCAGAGCGAGTGACGTCACCAATTGAAACGCTATTAGCGCGCACCCCGCTAACTAGCCAGCCATTTCACATCGGTTACACCAGCCTAATCTCGGGAGTTGATAGGCTTGAAGTCATAAACAGCTCAATGCTTGAAGCACAGAGAAGAGCTGCTGGCAAACGCACGAAAGTGCTGTTTGAATGAATGCTTACGAGCCTGCTGCTGCCTACCACTGCTCAGTCAGACTGCTCTATCAAATCATAGACTTATAACACACAGAAATACGAGCCTTAGATCATTAATATGGTCAAATCCGAAAACGATCATTTAGAAAACAAAACATTAATTCTTTCAGTGAAACACGGAACCGTTCCGTATTTTATCTAACGGGTGGCATCCATAAGTCTAAATATTCCTGTTACATTGCACAACCTTCAATGTTATGTCATAATTACATAAAATTCTGGCAAATTAGTTCGCAACGAGCCAGGTGGCCCAAACTGTTGCATATACCCTGACTCTGCGTGCACTGAACGCAAGAGAAGTGACACAATTTCATTGTTTAATATTGTCTGCTAACCTGGATTTCTTTTAACTAAATATGCAGTTTAAAAAATATATATACTTCTGTGTATTGATTTTAAGAAAGGCATTGATGTTTAGGTACATTCGTGCAACGATTGTGCTTTTTTCGCAAATGCGCTTTTGTTAAATCACCCCCCGTTTGGTGAAGTTGGCTGTCTTTGTTAGGAAGAAATAGTCTTCACGCAACGAGCCAAGCGGCCCAAACTGCTGCATATACCCTGACTCTGTTGCACAGAACTCAAGAGAAGTGACACAATTTCCCTATTTAAAAGAAATTAATGTTAGCAGGCAATATTAACCAAATATGCAGGTTTAAAAATATATACTTGTGTATTGATTTTAAGAAAGGCGTTGATGTTTATGATTAGGTACACATTGGTGCAACGACAGTGCTTTTCTCACGAATGCGCTTGTTAAATCACCCGTTTGGAGAAGTAGGCTGTGATTCAATGATAAATTTACAGGCACCGCATCGATTATATGCAACGCAGGACAAGCTAGATAAACTAGTAATATCATCAACCATGTGTAGTTAACTAGTGATGTTTAGATTGATTGTTTTTTATAAGATACGTTTAATACTAGCTAGCGCCTTACCTTGGCTCCTTGCTGCACTCGCATAACAGGTAGTCAGCCTGCCACGCAGTCTCCTTGTGGAGTGCCATGTAATCGGCCATGATCGGTGTCCAAAAATGCAGATTACCGATTGTTATGAAAAAACTGTGAACTCGTACTTTTAGATGACTATAAACCAAATCGAAACTATGTAGAAATGATAATGGGCCTACATTCAGTTTGACTGTATCCAGTTCTCTAATAATCATTGAAATGAAAGCCAGACAGTGAGGGAGCATCGATAATTCTCAAAACTATGGATAGAGGAATATTTTTTTTACAAATTGGGACGGTCAGGAAATAACACATTTTCAGAGCGGCCGTCCGGACCTCGTTGAAGACCGGATGCGGCCCCTGAGGCAAAATGAGTTTGAAAATTATAAACCAATCATGTAAAACACAAACTCAGACGAGCAATTATCTATCATACAACAGTCTACATACCACAGCCTATTCCATTACTATTAAACATTGCAAACATGAAGACCTAGCCTATATCTCATAAATTACTAAATAAAGGCCTATTCATACCACAAAATAGATATAATGCATCTCACTCTTAAACGACCATACCATCTATGCATTGCTAGTCTATAGGCTACTGACTGAACAGTCAGTGGGTTAGGGTAGATGTCCAAAAATAACACTCCATGCGGACGACACGTTATATTTAGCTATAGTGCTGCCTCCTCCGCATAAATCTATAGATGCTAATTTAAAGGAACTAGACACATCTGCAGAAAAAGGAGTTTGTAATAATAGCCACGTAGCCTATGAATCCATAAGCTAATTTCCATAGTTTTTTATTTTTCTCTCTTGTAATAGGCTAATCAGACCTTAGAAACCCAGCTTCAGCTTAACCCAATCCTCGGCTCACCCCCTGAGAGAAAGATCCATGCACTGAGGTTTTTCCTGACAACTACAGGTGACAGGCATTCATTCATTCTCCACCACCTCTTGAATATTTAAACCACAAACAAATGGACAGCTCCTTTCAATGCCAGAATCAGAGTAATGGGCTTGACTCTGGGATGTAAAGAGTCAGACTATTTTCTGTCCATATGTTGTGACAGACTGGATATAAACCATATTGTTAATGTCATGCCTAATAAAGTAACCGCACCATTGCCCATCCATATAAATCTAGCTGGGTCAAGATCTAGCTTTTTCTTACTTGCAATCAGAATACCAGCCAGAAATTGTGAATTTCCAAAGAAGGTGACAAGTTAGTGAAAATAATCTTTAACACATTCTACGGATGCACGATATATCAGTAAGCATATCGGAATCGGCCGACATTAGCTAAAAATGCCAACATCGGCATGAAGTCTAGTTTAACGCCGATGTGAAAAACCGATGTCAAAGCTGATGTGCATACCTATATAAAGTAGGTAGATGACGTAATGACGCCATGAAAAACAGCGCTACACAGAACAAAAGCAGAAAAATACTTAGCGCACACTAACTACTAAACAAGTTAAAGTCACTTGAAGGAGTAAGAACATTTCAGCGAGACAACTAAGAATAAAATCCATTAATGCCAAGATAATGGTATTCATCGCCCTTGACAACCAACCGTTCTCTGTCGTGGATGATGTTGGCTTTTGCCAACTGGTCGAGCACCTTGAGCCCCGGTACACACTACCAAGTAGGCGCTATTTTTTAGGTGTTGCCCTACCGGAGTAACACATTATTGAAACGCACATCTATGAGCTACTTGCTATGGGCGTCACTGCGATTAGCTTCACGACTGACATTTGGATCAGCGATGTCAGCCTCATGAGCATGCTGAGTCTGACAGCACAGTGGGTCGACGAGGACTTTGTACTGAGGAAAGCCGTATTGCATACTCAAGAATGTGCTGGTTTTCATACCGCTGCTGCCATTTCAATGGCATTTGAGAACATGTTTGAAACATGAACACTCCTAGCGCCATTTGAACAACTGACTCAAGAAATAAGCTAATCAACTGCGCCTGCAGCAGACGCGATACCCTCTGTCATGGCATTGAAACGCCTTCAACAAAACTGCCAACACAGACCGTGGGTCTAACTTGCAAAAGTACTCGAGGCTGTGAACAAGCGATTCAGTGGCAGTCTCTCTGAGCCTCTTTACTGTGTCGCCACCATGCTCGATGCTAGGTACAAGGACCTCTACTTCGATGCAGACAAGAAACAGGGTTTACGTGAAATGTTAGACACAGCTGGACAAGATAAACGGACACAGTGACAGAGCGCACCGAGGAAGAGAGGCCACAGACATAAAGAGCTGAAACTTCACTTCTTGACATGTATGATGAAATCCTGGTTGAGACTGAACAAATGAACAACGAAACAGCACAGCAAAGAAATAGGTTTTGATTATGTTTTACTGGTAATGGGGACATACATAAAAGCCAACAAAATAACATTTTGGTCAGTGTGTGTGTTTCAACCATTTAACTGTTCTTGAATGCTTATAAAAAGGCCACAAAATGTTAAATATCGATTATCAGGGTTTTTTTGGCAAGGAAAATATTGGATATTGGCCAAAATGTCATATCGGTGCATCCCTAACACATTCCAAAAGAATTGGGTCACACATCACCATACATAGGTTGAGCCTATAAGATGTCCGTAACACCTCAAGGCACCACTTTTCAAATGTGACAGAAAACAAGGTGCATGCGAGTTGACTACAGGCATGGGATAAAGCTAATTCAAAAGGTTACAGGAAACAGTCTGCATGCCATTACACATTTGGCATTAGGTTTACTAGGACATATGCGTTCCACAGCATGTGATCGGTCTTTGCCAGACAGTGACCAACCTTTCATCATGTAAAATCAGTTGGCTCTTAAAATTTCATTAGGCTAATTGGTGGTTAATGCAGTCAGCAATATGAACAAAGTGTTCAGTCATGTAAGATATTCCACGTGTGTAGGCTCTATACATCTTTTTACATTTAGCCTTTATTTAACTAGGCATGTCAGTTAAGGACAAATTCTTATTTACAATGACGGTCTACCAGGGAACAGTGGGTTAACTGCCTTCAGGGGCAGAACGACAGCTTGGGGATTCGATCCAGCAACCTTTTGGTTACTGGCCCAACGCTCTAACCACTAGACTACCTGCCGCCCCAAAAAAGGGAGGTGTCATAGAATTACAACATTTATGTTAATCACATTACTTTTATATTTGAATGTAATCCTATATTAGTACATTCACACTGTGTTTTTCTGACAGCAAACAGAATTGGGTTCTTAGAACTATCATGAGTCTGTTAACGCTGACAGTAGATTTACGATGGCTTGGTGATAACCTAAAGACTGCATTCCATTCTAAGATTAGTGTCTGTGTGCCTGTCTGTCGGTGCCAGGGAGACCCAATCTCCAGTTTATTTATCCCATATGGAAGATGAACACTGGACTTAATCATTTGAGGGAATGACCTAGTGTCCTAGGTTACATTAGTATTTCTGTATATAAAAAAAACGATCTGTAAATTAACTAGAGACAGATATTTGGCGGCATGTAAATCTTGATGTTTGTTGCATGAGATCACAATGTACCTTTTTGTATAATTTCTATATCTGTTCTTCGTCACAAGGACTCAGGAACACTATAAAGTTGTAACCTAACCCTGTTTATTTGGTCTTGAAGTCTACACCATCGGGTGACCGTTAACACTCCATTACTGCAGTAATAAATAAAGTTAAATTGTTTTGAAGAAATCTAAAAGTGTCTCTCATTCGATTAGAATAATTTCACCAGAGGATATGCTTAACTTTAAAATCAGGGGTGAAAGTATATTTAATTTCTTCCCAGTACAGGGACTTCCTATGTTTGCACGTGCTTTTATTTAAACATTTTATGGGCCTAATAATAGAATTACATATAGATTCCCTATTAATTTAATAGTCAAGATTTGTTGTTTAACTTTCAAAATATATTAGCCTACCTTTTAACGTGTCAAACACAACCAGTCATGATGTTGTCATCTGATAGTCAGTTACTTCAGAAGGCTCATGTAGACTACCAGCGCACATTACTCAGGGACGGTGGAATTTCAGGGGGGGGGGGGGGGGGGGGAAATAGTTTAAGCCTCATTTAGATTTGTTTCTGCTTATAATGTATGACATTTGGTAGGCAATTTTTTGATCAACTTGTCTATAATTAGATATATTCAGCTTATCTGCTGTCATTACTTGATGCTCGTCTAGAACAGGGTTTTCCGAACTCGGTCCTGGGGCCCCTGGGAGTCGCGTTAATGCAGAATTCTGCGTTTTTCATGCAAAAAAAAAAAAAAAAACGCATAAGATATCTTGCTGCGTTTTGTAAACGCAGATAAAAAAAAAATGCTTCTTATTGTCATTTCTGCTCAGCATCAGACCAATGTTGTGCTTCAGTTATACTTCTCCACTTGGATGAGAAATCACAAACTGGCATTCTATCATCAGACGGCACTGACTGATATGTAGCTACTTTTCTCAGTGTTTCTCTGGTAAAATTAACTTAGGAAATGTAGTTGGCTACATTCTTTCTATGATAAAACATTAGAAATATGATGGCAATGCAAAAAATACATTGCTTTTTCATTGTAAGCTCATTTACTTGTGTGGCTGTTAACAGAAGTGCAATGCTATTTGGCTTTCATGAAAATTTAGCTATTTTCTGCCGAACGTGTTGCACGAATGTATTTTCTGTTAAGGAAAAAAATGCATGTGAAGTGGTTTCAAATGAAGGTCTGCATTTTGAAAATGCTAATTTCTGAACTCCTAACGTGACCCCGTTCAATACACAGCTGATTAAAATACTCAAAGCTTGATGATGAGACGGTTATTTGAATCAGCTGTGTAGTTTAGTTTTTTTGGCCCTAGCACATGCACCCAGTGGGGGCCCCAGGACCGAGTTAGGGAAACCCCGGTCTAGAATACTAAATAAAGCCTTGCTCACCAGAATGTCATATATCGATAGAATTATCAATGCATCATCAACAATCTAGTTGACGTTGGAAAAGTGATTTCATTTCCTCTTCACTCACGGAGTGAGGGCATTTAGGGACCAGGGAGATTTCCATATGACATCAGTTTGACCGGTTAAGGAACTGAAAAGATGTGAAAACGAGCCAACATGTTTCTTATAGTATTTCACTCAATCATTAGGTCTAAACAAGTCTTGCAACCTGAATTGATGCATACACTGCTGTCCACGCACTCATCTCTGCCTTGGCAAAATGTCTGTGTTACCATTGAACCACACCACATTTTGGAGCGTATTCCAGATCTATTTGTGAATTTTTCGTGCAACTTACATGCGGTAATGATAGTCAAATAGATTCCAAGAGAACTGTAGACTGCATACCCCCACTATTGCTCTTGCCGATACTTCATACCAAACCATTCCATCTTATTTTCCCCCCTGACAATAATCTAAAAACCATATTGCATGGGAAGGTCTTAGAATCCATATTATATGCAGTTAAAATAAGGCACTTGTTTCCATTCAACAACAAAGTAGACAAAAACAGCCAATCCAGGTCCAATCTGTACTAACAATCAGTTTTCCTTTTCTCACCATATTGTCCCCTATAATAAAAATCACAGGCATGCTGGCTTTCTAGAAACATCCAAGTTGAAGCCAGCTTAACGTTGACACCTAATTTAGGCACCACTTATAATATCTATAGCAGGTTGGACTTCTAATAGCTGTGTGGGAGAGGATAGATAATTATGTAAACAAGACATTTTAAACTTAATTAGAAAGCAAACATCAACTTCTGTCAAATGGAACACGGATTGACCAATGTTTATGGCCTGGCTAGCTAGCTTCTCCAGTGATGAGGGAAACAGCAGGGCTATTGACAAATTTTATAGACCAGCGGTCAAAAGAGTATATCATCCTACCTGAGAAGAGCCTGAAGAAATACCGCATATACATCTGCAATGACTGCGGTCCAAGATCTCAATAATGTCTCCAAGGCGTCTTCTCCATATTCTGTCCACCTTGTGTGAGAGCCATTACAGATCGAGTTTGACGTCATCATCACGAGCCAAATAAACGAGTAATTCGTGAGCGTTAAGACTGCATGCTATACACAGACTTCCACAGCTCGTTTGGCAATCTACAACCAAACCAATGTTTTAAAGCGGACATAGAAAATAATCGAATTGTTTGATTAACGTATTTTACAGTGGTAGCAGATTTAGCATTACGAACTGTGCGTAATGAACGCCCCCAGCTAAATTAGCCATCTGCGCGCATGCTGATCGTGCAAACGCCCGAGAAACAAAGCGGTTTGCAACGGTGGTGTACTTAGTTTTTCAAAAGTTTAGCTAGCTTACATTTCTTCAAAATACTAAAGGCTACTCAACGTGCTTCTAACGTTAGCTTGTTATATAATCCAAGTGCTCGCAGGAGGCGAACAAGGAAGAGAACCAACCTGGCAGGACAGTCAGAAGGAAACTCTGGATGCAGAACAATACAGGGCCTAGCGCGCACGTGTAAACAAGCCTTTCATCTTTATTAAAACTCTGAAATAATGTTTGGTGCCTCGAGATCTGGGGGTGTAAGGGGAGGGCAAGACCAGTTCAACTGGGACGATGTGAAAGGCGATAAACACAGGGAAAACTACCTCGGTAAGTGGAGTAAAATGGGGCATCCATCGTCAACGACAGTGCGGTGCTACAGTAGCTGTCTAGTTTACTATATTCGCCTTGCGAATTACTAGCCAACTGTTAAATCGGTCAATTTTAAATACTAGTTAGATGCGTGTAAGTGCCAATGTATAATCTACAATGTAGCTAGCAATAGTAACGCTAGCTTGTAAACATTTCTCAATGCCACGTTTTCTTACCTTTTTCCTTATTGTAGTCCTTCATTACATTGCTTGTGAGTAACTCAATATCTGCCTGAAACTTACTTTTGGTAAACCTAGTTATGTCAAACGCACACAGCAGACCCCATTATTTAATACTGGCAAGGTCCATGGAGAGCAGCACGCACTCTGCTGCAGTTGGTCGGGGAATGTGATGCTGCCAGCTACGTAGCTAGTAGGCGCACAGATATAGATGAAGTAACCATAAATACACACTATACTGAAATATAAACGCAACAATTTCATTGATTTTACTCAGTTACAGTTCATATGAGGAAATCATTCAAATGAAATAAATGCATTAGGCCCTAATCTATGGATTGCACATGTCTGGGAATACAAATATGCATCTGTTGGTCAGATACAGTACCTTAAAAGAATGGGCCTCAGGATTTCGTCACTGTATTTTTGTGTATTCAAATTGCCGTTGATAAGCCGTTGATAAAATGCAATCTTGTTCGTTGTCCGTAGTTTATGCCAGCCCATACCATAACCCCAATCTGTCCCCAAAATTGACATCTGCAATCTGCTCGGCCATATACGTGATCTGTTGTGAGGCAGGTTGGATGTACTGCCACATTTTCTGAAACGTGTTGGAGGCGGTTTATGGTAGAATAATTAACATACAATTATCTGGCAACAGTTATGGTGGGCACTCCTGCAGTCAGCATGCCAATTGCGCACTCCCTCAAAACTTGAGCCATCTGTGGCATTGTGTTGTATGTCAAAACTGCACATTTTAGTGCACCTGTGTAATGATCATGCTGTTTAATCAGTTTCTTGATATGCCGCACCTGTCTGGTGGATGGATTATCTTGGCAAAGGACAAGTGCTCACGAACAGGGATGTAAACAAATTTGTGCACAGCATTTGAGAAAAATACGATTTTTGTGTGTATTGAACATTTTTGGGATCTTTTATTTCAGCTCATGAAGCATGGCACCAACACTACATGTTGTGTTTATATTTTTGTTCAGTGTACATGGCCAAAAGTATGTGGACAGTCCATCAAATGAGTGGATTCGGCTATTTCAGCCACACCTGAAATCGAGCATCCAGCTATGCAATCTCCATAGACAAATGTTGGCAGTGGAATGGCCTGTACTGAAGAGCTCAGTGACTTTCAACTTTGCACCGTCATAGGATGCCACCTTTTCAACAAGTCAAATGTCTGCCCTGCTAGTGCTGTTATTGTGAAGTGGATATGTCTAGGAGCAACAACGGCACAGCCGCGAAGTGGTAGGCCACACAAGCTCACAGAACAGGACCGCTGAAGCGCGTAAAAATCATCTGTCCTTGGTTGCAACACTCACTACCGAGTTCCAAACTGACATTGCGTCTGGAAGAATGTTCAGCACAAGAACTGTTCGGGAGCTTCATGAAATGGGTTTCCATGGCCGAGCAGCCGCATGCAAGCCTAAGATCACCATGCACAATGCCAAGCGTCGGCAGGAGTGGTGTAAAGCTTGCTGCCATTGAACTCTGGAGCAGTGGAAACACGTTTCCTTGGAGTGATGAATTACGCTTCACCATCTGGCCGTCCAACGGACAAATCTGGGTTTGGCGGATGCCAGGAGAATGCTACCTGCACCAATGCATAGTTCCAACTGTAAAGTTTGGTGGAGGAGGAATAATGTTCTAATGCTGTTTTTCATGGTTCGGGCTAGGCCCCTTTGTTTCAGTGAAGGGGAATCTTAACGTGACAACATGTCATTCTATACGATTCTGTGCTTACAACTTCGTGGCAAAAGTTTGGGGAAAGCGCTTTCCTGTTTCAGTATGACAATGCCCCCATGCACAAAGCAAGGTCCATACATAAATGGTTTGTTGAGAACAGTGTGGAAGAACTTGACTGGCCTGCACACAGCCCTGACCTCAACCCCATTGAACACCTTTGGGATGAATTGCAACATAAGTCCCCGACCTCACTAATTCTCTTGTGGCTGAATAGAAGTCCCCACAGGTGTGTTCCAACATATGGAAAGCCTTCCCAGAAGAGTGGAGGCTGTTATAGCAGCAAAGGGGGGACCATCTCTATATTAATGTCCATGATTTTGGAATGAGATGTTTGATGAGCAGGTGTCCACATACAGTACTTCTGGGTGTGTGTGTGTGTGTGTGTAATGTATGTATGAATTGACTGACTTGAAACGCTGTACATTTTTGAGATGTTCTCCAAATTAATACACTGGTGATGTAAAATCTTAGAAAAATAGTTATCAACACTGCAGCCTGTTGCAAAATCTTAGATTTTTAGATATCACCCTGAGTAAGAATAGTTATGATAATCACTTCTGTGTTTGGAAAATCAAACATAATTAAACTTGATGTATAACTTCATTATTAAAGCCATGTCACTTTAACCATATGTACATACTACCTCAATCAGCCCGACTAACCGGTGTCTGTATTTAGCCTCGCTACTGTATATAGCCTTGCTACTGTTATTTTTCACTGTCTTTTTACTGTTGTTTTTATTTCTTTACTTACCTATTGTTCACCTAATATCTTTTTTGCAGTATCTGTTAGAGCCTGTAAGTAAGCATTTCACTGTAAGGCCTACACCTGTTGTATTCTGCGCACGTGACAAATAAACTTTGATTTGGGCATGCATGCTTGCATTTTAAGTATAGTTACGTCCCTGTTATTGTATCATCCCCAGGGAACTCTCTTATGGCACCAGTGGGGCGATGGCAGAAAGGCAAAGATCTGACGTGGTATGCCAAAGACAAAAAAGGCGTTGTCAAGCCTATGTCAAGAGAAGAGGAGCTTGCCACTGTGAAAGCAGCAGAGCAAGAGGCACTAATGGCTGCCCTGTAAGAGGAACATCACACAAAAATAAGAACCTTACAGAAATATTTGAATAAAATGTCAAGCTAATGTCTTATTCTGTGTTCTAAGAGGCCACAAGAATATAAAGAGACAACCAACTGGCCTGACCAAAGAGGTGCTACTTTTCTTCCTTCATAGTGTTTTTGAGACACATTTGTATTATGTGCTAGATTGTATGTTTTGGATCACAATCATGTCTTTGTTTTATAGTATCACAACTGCATTAGAACAGGGAAGATAACGTTTCAATAAATCACATTTATTTATTTATTTTTATTATTTTTTTGCAGTTGTCACAGTGATTTACAGTAACTAGACCAGATCCCAAATAGCAAGCATAATCCATTTCCAATCAAATTTGATCATACATTTTAGGGGTGAGAACATGATTGCTTTAATTCCAATTGCAATGTGCCCAACAGGACCTTTCAGATGTGTGCAGGAGGGAGGATGCGGAAGCTGAGGACAGAGATGTGGATAGAGTCTCAGGCCTTGGAAGCTCTGGGTAACTGACTGTGCTATTTGCAAAAGTGTTAGGTTCTGATTCTGTATTACAGTAGGAGATTTCACCAACAAGAGATTAATGGCTCTTGAGTTGTTTATGTATCCTCAGTTTAGAGATGTTTATTTTCTAAGCAATGTTGCTCTTTAGACTCTATTTTTGTAGGAACATAGATGAATCCATGGCCGAGTATCCCCTTAACATTTCAAATGGAGAAAGAAAGTGCTTGCCGTATTGGATTGGAGTGTACTAGTTGAGTAATTATTCATATGTTTTCTGTCATCAGTGCAACGTCACGGAAAATGGTGTTCTCCCAAAAGGAGAAGGAAGCTGCCAAAATTGGCTTGACAGTCTTCACAGTAAGTTTATTTTCATGCTCTCTGTGTAGATACATCCAAACTCAGTTTAGCTATCCAGTATAGTACACAACAACGTGTTGGTGTGTTAATCCATTTGTGTTAGCTACACATTTGTATCTCAGTGGCGTTTAAGATCAGGGAAGACACTTAAAAAAAAAAAAAAAATGTATGAGCATGACTGTATTTCTATTACAGCATATTGGATGACTGTCATTCATATTCCATTCCCCCAGCTCAATATATCATCGATAGGTTTAGGCTACTACATAATACTTGAATTTACCCTATATCCATCATGAGGTTGTTACAACCTAGCCTACAAATGAAAGTTTGAGAGACAAATTGGTGTAATCAAGGTGACAGACAATGATGCATTCAATACCTAGCCTGCATCTAGCTGATCTGGGGCGTAATCATTAGTCCAAACAGTTGCAAAATGTTCAGTATTGCAACTAAAAGGAGAGTTTCTATTGGACAAATTCAGGTAGGTCCATCCCTTTTCGTTCCGTTGGCTTCCATTTAAGAAATCCACGATTCTAAAATGGATTGTCTACTCGGGAAAACAGGGTGATGAAGGAGATAGAGCTAGACATACAAAGTCGTAGCATGCATGAAAATCTAATATTTTCTGAGATTCCTGAAGACGCATCCAATAATCCAGAGGGCATGATCAGAGAATTCATGGAATCCACCTTGAAACTTCCTCTAGAGACTGTAAACAAGGTGTCTTTCCACCGTGTACACAGACTTGGAGCTTGGCGAAACAAGACCAAGGGTACCCGACCGATCATTCCAAAATTTGAACACCACCAACAAAAGGAGCTGATCAAAAGCAGGGGAAAGGGAGCAAATTCGGTCTCAATGACCAATTTCCACAGGAGATAAACAAACGTCGCAAGAGACTGTATCCTGTACAGAGGCAACAGAGGGAGAGGGGTAAGCGTGCCTTTCTCATTGTGGACAAACGCTTTATAGATGGACAGCTCTTCCGAGACAGCTCCATAACACCGTGGCTGTACACAATTCTACAGGGACTTCAGGTTATGAAAAAAAAGAAAGTAACGTTATGGGAACTGTAAAAATATCTGAACACTGAAGTGGATATGAACACACACGTATTCAATTACATGTTCACTTACACATACGGACTAATACATATACACTTGATCTCGCTCTCTTTCTCTTTTCTCCCTCTCACCTCTCTCTCGATTGTCGAACTGTTCTATAATTTAATATGTTTCTTGTTTATAGTTTCTGTCTACATGTTTACAACAAGCAAGGGGAAGATCTCAGAATAGGGACATTGGGGAATAATAACATTGTATGGGATACATTTGTACTGTAGTGAAGCCGTCTCTATAGTAATGCAAGGTCTCTTTCATGATCATGTGAAACGTCAATTGCTATGGAAGTGCTGGGATGTGTTTTTCAATGATGTTAAAGGTAAATATGATGCAACTATGATGGTGATACAATATGGATTACAATTATCATCATGAATATTAAGGCAATATGCACTACATGTTACACACAGACACTTAACCATGCAAATTGGCGGGGTTATTATTTATTTGGATATCACACATATACAGACATCGTACACACTCACTAAATCACATCCAATATCATACACATCAACTTACTTAGATTTACTACACACATAATATCTTGTCTCAATTTTCTAACATCTGTGGCATTGGCTCACAGGCAAACAGACAATGGCATAGAACCTTTTTTTTATTTTTTATTCTAAATATCAGACATTTGAACGCTCTAGTTTTGACTGTCATAATGATGTTACTGATGGCAGTAACTTTACAAGCACTAATTAGGATCAATTTAGACTGAGAATAGTATCTAGTTATGGTAAGGGTGAAATAAGTATAGCCAGTTATAATTGTAACGGTTTAGCAGATTATTAAAAAAAGATCAGTCTTTGTGGCTAAAAGAAAAGGAATATAACATACTGTTTACAGGAAACTCACTACATATTTAGATGAAGTTGCGTGGGAAAATTAATGGAGTGGTGAAATAATTTTCTGTCATGGACAAAGGAACTCAAAAGGTGTGATGATATTAATTTAACAAAAATGAATGTGCAAATAGTTAGGAATGATTCGCAAGGAAGGTGGATCTTTTTGAATATGAAAGTGGACGAAAAAGAGATTTGGCTCATTAATCTATATGATCCAAATCAGGATGACCCATACTTCTTTGAAAATATACCAATTTATTGAACTTACAGGCAACAAATGATCAAATCGTTATGGTAGGAGACTATAACACAGTGTTAAGTACCTCGATGGACCGTAAGGGAAATCACTCTACAAACTATCATCACCGTGCCCTTAAGGAAATCACAAATATTATGGACACATTAGAAATAGTGGATATTTGAAGACTAAAAAACCCAGACCTAGTGAGATATACATGAAGGAGACTTAATCAAGCTAGTCGTCTTGACTACTTTCTTGTCTCTTTCCCTCTTGCATCAAAGGTTAAAAAAGTTTTAATAGGAGACAGAATGCGATCGGATTATCATCTAATTTGCCTTCGCATAACTCTTATAGAATTTCCATGTGGACGGGTATATTGGAAATTTAATCAAAGTTTACTGGAGGACAACTTATTTTTAACTAAGACAAAATCATTTATAACCATTTTTCCAGTATAATATAGGAACAGCAAATCCACTTATTGTTTGGGATACCTTTTTAAATGTACCTTCAGAGGTCATTCAATTCAATATTCATCAATAATAAAAAAGCAGTTTCTTGCTAAAGAGACAAGACTAACAAGGGAAATACATGAACTAATAGTACAGGTAGATACAAAATAAGTTAGAGGAAAAACTTGAACTTGTTCAAGAACGATCTAATATAATCTATTACAAAAATAAAGCACACTGGATGGAATATGTTGAAAAATGCACACAATTCTTCCTGAATCTCCAACACAGGAACGCTAACAAAAATAATTTGCAGAAACTCGTTACTGAAGATGGAGTCATCTATGATTCTCCGAATGATGTTTTAAAAGGGGAAGCTAAACATTTTAAGCAGATGTTCTCTTTTCCATCTCATCCTCTCCCACTGAATGAAGATTACGGTTAGGAATTCTTTCCAAATAATATAAAAAATTGAAAATTAACAAATGTACAGAAAGATCAGTGCGAAGGCCAAATTACAGAGAAGTTTGAGGCTATTAAATCCTTTGTCTGGAGGAACCCCAGGGCTTGATGGCATACCGGTAGAAGTATATCAAGCCTTTTTTTTTATATACTCAACTCCATTGTTGGCTTGTTTTAACTACTCCTATAGAAATGGTAGTCTGTCAGGTACTCAGCAGGATGGTCTGATTTCACTATTATTCAAAAAAGACCCAGATGGCAAATATAAAAACCCAGTCTATCTAAAAAAAAAAGACTGGAGGCACCTAACACTTCAATGTTGTGATGAAAAAATACTAGCGAAATGCATAGCACTCCGAATTAAAAGGGGTTTACCAGGTATTGTTCATCCTGATCAGACAGGTTTTTTACATGGACGATACATTGGAGATAATATATGACAACTACTAGAAATAATAGAACATCATGAAACCTCTAAGAAGCCAGGCCTGGATTTTGAAAAGGCCTTTGATAAAAGTAAGACTGGATTTAATTTTTTTCAATTTCAGTGATTCTCTTATAAAATGGGTAAAAGTAATGTATAGCAACCCCTGGTGTAAAATGGTAAATAACGGCTACTTCTCAGAGTTTTGATTTGTCAAGAGGAGTTAAACAAGGGTGTCTGCTGTCACAATATCTATTCGCTATGGCCATCGAAATGCTAGCTATTAAAATCAGATCCAATGACAACATTAGAGAATTAGAAATCCAAGGCTTAAAAACAAAGGTGTCCATGTATGCCGATGACTCAAGTTTTATATTAAGTCCGCAAGCTAGATCCCTGCAATGTCTCATTGAAGATCTAGATAGGTTTTAGTCCAGAAAAGTTAATTATGATAATTGTACAATATTACATATTGGATCTTTAAAAATAAAACTTTTACATTACCCTGCAGTTTACCTATAAAATGGGCTGACGGTGAAGTAGACATACTTGGTATTCATATCACAAAATATATAAATAAGCTCTCCACAATGAATTTCAATAGAAAACTTGTAAAAATAGACAAGATCCTGCAACCGTGAGAGGTAAATACCTGTCTATTTATGGAAAAATTGCCCTGATTAACTCCATAGTCAAATCTGTTTACTCACTTTCTTATGGCACTGCCTACTCCTGCTGATTCGTTTTTGAAATCATATGAGCAAAAATATTTTGCTTTATCTAGGATGCTAAACCAGACAAAATGAAGCGTGCCTATCTATATAATGAATATGAATTGGGGGGGATGAGTTTATTAAGTATAAAAGCACTAAACCTTTCTCTAAAAGCTTCACTTATTCAGAAGTTTTACTTGAACCTTAAATGGTTCTCAAGTAGATTACTAAGAAAAGCTCATCCATTGTTTAAAAATTGCCTTTGTGCAGATTGCCATGTCTCATTTAAGATTAATTGAAAATTATACTTTTTTTCAAAGCATTGCAGAGCTGGCTACAAATTCAATTTCTTCCCCCTGAAAAGATAGAACCAATATTATGGCTGAACTCAAATGTGCTGGTTGTTAAAATACCTGTATTTATGGGAAAGATGTTTGAAAAGGGTATTTTGTTCTAAAATTATGTTGAAAATTGGAATGGTAGCATTATATCTTTCATGGAGTTATCAGAATTGTACGGGAAGGTCTGCTCAATCCAAGAGTACAACCAATTGATTACAGCATTACCTAAAACATGGAGGAGGCAGGTGGCAGTGGGAGGAGGTCGGGAACTGGTCTGTCTGCCCAATATAAAGGATCAAAACTGGCAGAGGAATAAAAATTGCATTAATAGGAAAGTATACCAGTTTCATTTGAGGACCAGTATGTTGATAACTGTGCCATACAGATTGCAAAATAGTTGGGAAGAGATTTTTGATGTACTGATTCCATGGTACAGTGTTATTGAGTTGATATATAAAACGACGCAAGATTCAATACTTCGTGCTTTTCAGCTAAAATTATTACATAGAATTCTTGCCACCAACAAAACGTTGAATATTTGGGGCATAAAATCATCAAAGCTCTGCAGATTTTGTTGTCTCGGGTTCAGGAATGGCTGAAAATGCATAACATTGATCTAAAATTTACCCTAGAAATAGTATTGTTAGGAAATCTGCAGAGGCCGGGTCAGTCAATTACTAATACTCTTACTAAAAGTATTTATCTTCAACTCACAATCTGTGAATTCGATTAGATAGATTTAAATTGTATGTTAAACATCATAGTTGAAAGATACAGTGAGGGGGGAAAAGTATTTGATCCCCTGCTGATTTTATCTGTTTGCCCACTGACAAAGAAATGATCAGTCTATAATTTTATTGGTAGGTTTTATTTGAACAGTGAGAGACAGAATAACAACAAAAAATAAGTATTTGACCCCCTCTCAATCAGAAAGATTTCTGGCTCCCAGGTGTCTTTTATACAGGTAACGAGCTGAGATGAGGAGCACACTCTTATAGGGAGTGCTCCTAATCTCAGCTTGTTACCTGTATAAAAGACACCTGTCCACAGAAGCAATCAATCAATCAGATTCCAAACTCTCCACCATGGCCAAGACCAAAGAGCTCCCCAAGGATGTCAGGGACAAGATTTACATTTTTACATTTACATTTTAGCAGACGCTCTTATCCAGAGCGACTTACAGTAGTGAATGCATACATTTCATACATTTATTTTTATTTTTTCCCCCCCGTATTGGTCCCCCATGGGAATCGAACCCACAACCCTGGCGTTGCAAACACCATGCTCTACCAACTGAGCCACACGGGACCAAGATTGTAGACCTACACAAGGCTGGAATGGGCTACAAGACCATCGCCAAGCAGTTTGGTGAGAAGGTGTCAACAGTTGGTGCGATTATTCGCAAATGGAAGAAACACAAAAGAACTGTCAATCTCCCTCGGCCTGGGGCTCCATGCAAGATCTCACCTCGTGGAGCTGCAATGACCATGAGAACGGTGAGGAATCAGCCCAGAACTACACGGGAGGATCTTGTCAATGATCTCAAGGCAGCTGGGACCATAGTCACCAAGAAAACAATTGGTACCACACTACGCTGTGAAGGACTGAAATCCTGCAGCGCCCGCAAGGTCCCCCTGCTCAAGAAACTACATATACATGCCCGTCTGAAGTTTGCCAATGAACATCTGAATGATTCAGAGGACAACTGGGTGGAAGTGTTGTGGTCAGATGAGACCAAAATGGAGCTCTTTGGCATCAACTCAACTCGCCATGTTTGGAGGAGGAGGAATGCTGCCTATGACCCCAAGAACACCATCCCCACCGTCAAGGTGGAAACATTATGCTTTGGGGGTGTTTTTCTGCTAAGGGGACAGGACAACTTCACCGCATCAAAGGGACGATGGACGGGGCCATGTACCGTCAAATCTTGGGTGAGAACCTCCTTCCCTCAGCCAGGTCATTGAAAATGGGCCGTGGATGGGTATTCCAGCATGACAATGACCCAAAACACACGGCCAAGGCAACAAAGGAGTGGCTCAAGAAGAAGCACATTAAGGTTCTGGAGTAGCCTAGCCAGTCTCCAGACCTTAATCCCATAGAAAATCTGTGGAGGGAGCTGAAGGTTCGAGTTGCCAAACGTCAGCCTCGAAACCTTAATGACTTGGAGAAGATCTGAAAAGAGGAGTGGGACAAAATCCCTCCTGAGATGTGTGCAAACCTGGTGGCCAACTACAAGAAATGTCTGACCTCTGATTGCCAACAAGGGTTTTGCCACCAAGTACTAAGTCATGTTTTGCAGAGGGGTCAAATACTTATTTCCCTCATTAAAATGCAAATCATTTTATAACATTTTTGACATGCGTTTTTCTGGATTTTTTTGTTGTTATTCTGTTTCACTGTTCAAATAAACCCACCATTAAAATTATAGACTGATAATTTCTTTGTCCGTGGGCAAACGTACAAAATTAGCAGGGGATCAAATACTTTTTTCCCTCACTGTATATGTTGCGTAGAAATCCGAAGAGGGTGGCCAGCAGAGGTGGGCGGGATGGGCTGAGGGAAGTTGGGGATGTGGAATTGGAGACAAGTGGGAGTGGATTTGCTGCAAATACAGACACACTCACACGCATGTAAATAGTGCCAGACATGCACTCAAACATATACAGTTGGCCTTGCTGTTATGATTTTACTCATCTTTGTTGTCCATTGTTTGTTTTTTTGCATTGTTTTCTTTTGTCATTTTTTCTTTTTTCTCATGAGTTCATTTTCTTGGTTGTTGGTGCATGGGGGAGAGGGTTCTTGGGGGTGGGGAATGGAATACATTTTATTTAAATAAATAAAAAACATTTCTTGGGGGGGACAGTGGGAGGGGTCTCGGATGGTTGAGGGACAGCTGTGGGGGGATCTTGGAGGGTTCGCGTCCCTGTTTTTTTTTGCCTTGTGGGAGATCTGTCGACGTGTCCTTGAGCAGGGCGTTGACCCTGGATGGTTCTGTGTGCCGCTCTGAATGGGAGTCTGTTGGATGACTGGTGTGGTGTAGTTGTTGAGCGGCTTCACTGCAAGCATTTTGTATGTTTTGGATATAAAAAAATTACAAATCTATTAAAAAAAAAAAAAAAAAAGAAACGTTTTGCAACAGAATCGGCGGAATGTACATATACGCTTGGATGAGTTGCAGTGTTGGATAGCCTTCATCCAGCTAGCTAACATAAATAGCATTGTTCTCTGAATCTAGTTGTTTAGTAGGCTAAATTAGCTTCATTAGCTAAGTGAAAGGTAAACTAAGAAGAAGAGAAATACTAAATATAGCTATAAATGAATTTGTTCAAAACTGCTAAACTATATTTCTCTGAGTCAACTTCTCACTACACTTTATGCACTGCAGTGGTAGCAATCTGTAGCTTATGCTTTCAGTATTGGATTCATTCTCTGATCCTTTGATTGGATAGACATGTCAGTTTATGCTGCAAGCGCTCTGATAGGTTGGAGGACATCATCCGGAAGTTGTCATAATAACTGTGTACGTCTACGAAAGGGGGTGAGAACCATGAGCCTCCTAGGTTTTGTTATGAAAATAGCTGTCCTCCGGCTACACTATTGAACTATCTCAGAAGATGCGGTTGAGGCTACTATAGACATTCATTGCAAAACAGTGTTTTAATCAGTTATCTGGTGACGTTAATATATTTATTATAGTTGTATCTAAAAATGATAACTTTTTATGAAATTCACTGAGTATGATGGTCCCTTTGTTCTTCTGTGGAGCCGCCACTGGTGTAGCTACATGATTTATACAGCTTGGGAATTGATGCTGTAATAGACATGTTACATGATTATGGTCATAATGGAGAGCATTATTTTCACAGCACCATAAAACAGAAGGGAAGTCTGGAAGCCAGGAAGCCTCAGCCAGAAAGATGTCTGAGAACACAGAGAAACAGGACATGGATCAAAGGTAACGTGTTATTGATCACATATTGTGTTGTCAATCGATTCCCTGAGGTACATTTCTTCCATTACTGTCTAAACAAAAAATATATATAATCAAGACTTGTCCGTTATACTTTCCCATCATAGACATGAGAGCAACAAAAAGAAGAAAAGGGAGGAGAAGAAGAAGAAAAGGCAGAGAAAAGACTCTTCCTCCTCTTCAGATTCAGACATTGACAGTAAAAGGTTAGCATGTTTCTGCCTTTTTAACCTGCAGGTCATTTGTACATATTATCCTTATGCCTTTTTAAAATGATAATACAACATTTACCACAAGAAACTGTGAATAGTACATGGCGCCGACAGAGATGGTCGCCTCACGTTCTTAGGAAACTATGCAGTATTTCGTTTTTTTTATGTATTATTTCTTACACTGTTACCCCAGAAAATCTTAAGTCTTATTACATACAGCCAGGAAGGACTATTGGATATAAGAGCAACGTCAACTTGCCAACATTACGACCAGGAATACGACTTTCCCAAAGAGGATCCTCTGTTTTGGACCACCACCCAGGACAATGGATCGGATCCCAGTAGGCGACCCAAAACAACGGCGCCGCAGAAGGGGCAGACGGAGCGGTCTTCTGGTCAGGCTCCGTAGACGTGCACATCGCTCACCGCTACCGAGTATACTACTCGCCAATGTCCAGTCTTTTGACAACCAGATAGATGAAATTCGAGCAAGGGATGCCTTCCAGAGAGATATCAGAGATTGTAACATTCTCTGTTTCACAGAAACATGGCTCACTCGGGATACGTTATCAGAGTCGGTACAGCCACCCGGATTCTTCACGCTTCACACATCGCGCAGACAGAAACATCTCTCTGGTAAGAAGGGTGGGTATGCCTTATGATTAACGAGTCGTGGTGTGATCATAACAACATACAGGAACTCTAGTCCTTTTGGTCACCTGACCTAAAATTCCTTACAATCAAATGCTGACCGCATTATCTACCAAGAGAATTCTCTTCGACTATAATCACAGCCGTGTATATCCCCCCCTGAAAGAACTTCAATGGACTCTATGTAAACTGGAAACCACATATCCTGAGGCTGCATTTATTGTAGCTGGGGGTTTTAACAAAGCTAATCTGAAAACAAGGTTCCCTAAATTTTATCAACATATCGAATGCGCGACCCGGGCTGGCAGCATTCTGGATCATTGCTACTCTAACTTCTGCGACGCATACAAAGCCCTCCTTTCGGCAAATCTGACCGACTCCATTTTGTTGCGCCCAGCCTATAAACAGAAACTAAAACACGAAACGCCCATGCTCAAGTCTGTTCAACGCTGGTCCGGCCAATCTGATGAAGCGTGGACTGGGATATGTTCCGGATAGCCTCAGACAACAACATTGATGTATACGCTGATTTGGTGAGCGAGTTTATTAGCAAGTGCATCTGTGATGTTATACCCACGGTGACTTTTAAAACCTTCCCCAACCAGAAACCGTGGATTGATGGAAGCATTCGAGCAAAACTGAAAGCGCCAACTACTGGTTTTAATCATGGCAAGGCGACCGGAAACATGACCGAATACAAATAGTGAAGCTATTCCCTCCGCAAGGCAATCAAACAAGCTAAGCATCCGTATAGAGACAAAGTGGTGTCGCATTTCAACGGCTCAGACACGAGACGTATGTGGCAGGGTCTACAGTCAATCACGGATTACAGAAAGAAAACCAGCTCGTTGCGGATATCGACGTCCTGCTCCCAGACAAACTAAACAACTTCTTTGCTCGCTTTGAGGACAATACAGTGCCACTGACACGGCCCGCTACCAAAACCGGCGGGCTGTCCTTCACCGCAGCCAACGTGAGTAAAACATTTAAATGTGTTAACCCTCGCAAGGCTGCCGGCCCAGACGGCATCACTAGCCGTGTCCTCAGAGCATGTGCAGAGCAGCTGGCTGGTGTGTTTTCGGACATATTCAATCAATACCTGTCCCAGTCTGCTGTTCCCACATGCTTCAAGAGGGCCACCATTGTTCCTGTTCCAAAGAAAGCTAAGGTAACTAAGCTAAACGACTTATCGCCCCGTAGCACTCACTTCCGTCATCATGAAGTGCTTTGAGAGACTAGTCAAGGACCATATCACCTCCACCCTACCTGACACCCTAGACCCACTCCAATTTGCTTACCGCCCCAATAGGTCCACAGACGACGCAATCACACTGCCCTAACCCATCTGGACAAGAGAAATACCTATGTAAGAATGCTGTTCATCGATTACACCTCAGCATTTAACACCATTCTAACCTCAAAACTCGTCATTAAGCTCGAGACCCTGGGTCTCGACCCCCGCCCTGTGCAACTGGGTCCTGGACTTTCTGACGGGCCGCCCCCAGGTGATGAGGGTAGGAAACAACATCTCCACCTCGCTGATCCTCAACACTGGGGCCCCACAAGGGTGCATTCTCAGCCCTCTCCTGTACTCCCTGTTCACCCATGACTGCGTGGCCATGCACGCCTCCAACTCAATCATCAAGTTTGCAGACGACACTACAGTGGTAGGCTTGATTACCAACAACGACGAGACGGCCTACAGTGAGGAGGTGAGGGCCCTCGGAGTGTGGTGTCAGGAAAATAACCTCTCACTCAACGTCAACAAAACAAAGGAGATGATCGTGGACTTCAGGAAACAGCAGAGGGAGCACCCCCCTATCCACATCGACGGGACAGTAGTGGAGAAGGTGGAAAGTTAAGTTCCTCGGCGTACACATCACGGACAAACTGACATGGTTCACCCACACAGACAGTGTGGTGAAGAAGGCGCAGCAGCGCCTCTTCAACCTCAGGAGGATAAAGAAATTTGGCTTGTCACCACAAACCTTTACAGATACACAATCGAGAGCATCCTGTCGGGCTGTATCACCGCCTGGTACGGCAACTGCTCCGCCCACAACCGTAAGGCTCTCCAGAGTGTAGTGAGGTCTGCACAACGCATAACCGGGGGAAAACTACCTGCCCTCCAGGACACCTACACCACCCGATGTCACAGGAAGGCCAAAAAGATCATCAAGAACAACAACCACCCGAGCCACTGCCTGTTCACCCGCTAACATCCAGAAGGCGAGATCAGTACAGGTGCATCAAAGCTGGGACTGAGAGACTGAAACACAGCTTCTATCTCAAGGCCATCAGACTGTTAAACAGCCATCACTAACATTGAGTGACTGTTGCCAACATACTGACTCAAATCTCTAGCCACTTGAATAATTAAATTGGATATAATAAATGTATCACTAGTCACTTAAATAATGCTACTTTATATCATGTTTAGATGCCTTACATTACTCATCTCATATGTATATACTGTAGTCTATACCATCTACTGCATCTTGCCTACGCCGCACGGCCATCGCTCATCCATATATTTATGTGTACATATTCTTATTCATTTCTTTACACTTGTGTGTGTATAAGGTAGTTGTTGTGAAATTGTTAGATTACTTGTTAGATATTACTGCACTGTCGTAACTAGAAGCACAAGCATTTCGCTACACTCGCTTTAACATCTGCTAACCATGTGTATGTGACAAATTCTTTTATTTGATTTGACACAAGTTCTAATAATGCTACAAGACAAGTCTTTGCACTAGAGGGCGCTAAATCACTGTTGCAGGGGGAGGTGGAGCTGGTTTTTGGTTCCATCTCAAAAGCTGAGTTTTTGTGCCAAACTTCAAAAGTTCTGTCAACCATTAAACTGTGTATGCTTGGTCGAAATATAGAACAGGTTGTAGCTACCCTTACTAAGGATGTGTCAGTTAATGTGTCCAGCTGCTTAATTAGGTGGTACTACAGGGCAATGATGATAAATGAGTCTTATGATGTTTAGCAGCAGGAAGAGGTAGTCTTATGAAATTTTAAAATGGGTGTAGGGTTGATTTGAACTGAGTGAATGCATCATCCAGCCCACGTAATGCTTATCTTGTTTTTTGGGGGGTGGGGCGGGGAAGGCCTTATTTATTATTTTCATATGGAACCCAGGTAGTTATCATCCTCATAGATGAGGTAAAGGTTTGTATCATAACATTAAGTGTATCTCTGCTTTATCTTCCTCAGCCAGCTCTCACAACAGCTTACTTTGACCCCCACCTACTAGTCCCAATCATTGACTCTGTGTGTGTGTGTGTGTGTGTGTGTGTGTGTGTGTTACTCCTCAGGCACAGAAAGGACCACCATCATCATAATCCATCATGCCTCAGTCAGACTGGAGCCAGACCCCATGACAGCCATTCAAGGGGGGGGCCAAAGGGCGAGCGCCACCCCTCCTCCTCCCAACGACGCCAGCAGAGGCATGACACAGACTCCTCCGACAGGGGGTCCCCTGTCCCCCGTCACCGTGCTAGCCACAAGGCAGCCCCTGCTGCTCCTACACAAAGCCACAGGCGGCGCCATGACACAGACTCGGACGATTAAGTTCCCCCCTAACCCCACAATCAGACACACGCAGAGGGAGAGGAGCCCTCTAGTCCACAGCAGAGCAGCTTGACTGGTTTATGGACTGTCCTCATGTACCTCTGGACTGGACTCAGTGGACTGTGGTTGAGAACAGTGTGTCAATCTGTAGGCTACTCCTCAAACCACCCACAGGCTTGTGACCTTGTTGGAACTGATTGTCGTTTTTATCTGTTGAATTTGTCTTGGTTATTTTTTTCTGAACCAGCACAAATGTATTTTATGATCTAGCTACCAAAATTGAGGGACATTTTGCCACTATTCATGCAAGTAAATCAGGGACTAGTAAGTACTGAAAGCAAGATAAGTAGATGTGTACTTGGTGCTGAAATTAAGTTACTGTCAATAAAAACTATTGCTGTCCAAAATATTTCATTCTGGTGTCACACTTTCCCATACCACCAAAACATATATATAAAAAAATGTTTTTTTAAAGCGGGCCATCAACTGTTTGTCACCTATTTGGTTTGTCTCTCTTGGTCATCTGTTGAAAATCCTCTCATTCCGATGCTTATAGCCTCCAATACCCCTCTCCATCCCACTGTGCCTCCTGCACTACTCAGCAGCTTTGCTCCTTTTCTTTCCTCCATCAAGCCAGAACTCCTTTGTCCTCATCCCTCCATTCTGTTCTAGGTTCAGCTCCCTGCCTCCCTGGCTGTGGTGAGATACCATTGGAATGCACTCCAGTGGTCATAATGGAGTATAGTGTTTGCGTTTGCCTTGAATTGGCTCTGAAAGGGGCATTCTGCTGGCTGGCACCTGGGGGTGCACTAAAAAGAGCAAGGCATTCACAAAGGAAAGTGCAAAAAACCAGGCTGGTCCTTTATATGGCCGAGTACCGTTAGGACCACCACACACAAACCAAGCTGATGGACCAGCAGGAGAGGAGGCAGAGACAAAGCCATCCTCTAAGGGACCTGAGAGTCCCGCCCCTCCCTCTTCTACCATACTCTCCTGCCATGTTTTATAGGCTTGGCTGCGTTAACCATGGCAGCCTAATCAACCTGAAAGAGCGTTGTCCTAGATTGCTCCCCAATTATTGCCTGCCTCCCCCCCGGTGCAGACACCAACATAACAGACATACAGGGACAGGCCTCACTATCTCCATTTGTCACTTATTCAACACCAGTTTTGGCTAGTTAGTTGGCTGTCATCACCTTTGACTAACCTACTCCATTAGTCCCAGGTCATGGGGTGAGAGTAGTTGGGTGTGATTGAGGATTTGGGGCTAGAGAGTGGAGGCTGTGACACCAAAGTACAGGCCATGTCCATTTTTAGAGGATGTGAAGTCATTTTGAATTCAAACAGTCAATGGGGAGAGAGGCTTGATTTAACTTGTACGCATGGGGCAGGGCCAGTTTCTAACTTGGAAGTTATTAATAATTAATATGTGAACTGAAATACACAATTTGCTTAGTGACAGTTGGTAGATTCATTCAGATACATGTTGCCTTCCTTGGTTTGATCTGTCAACCGATAATGTTAGAGTCCAAGGAGATAAGAGGTTAATGATGTAATGTCAGCATGATCAAATCCAATTTATATTTCACTTAACTGCACAAAGACAAACAGAACATGTAAACGTTATCTAATTGCTTTAATTACAGTGCTTTTCTCAAATTTAACTGAAACTTTACATTTAAAAAAAATACCTGTTTAGACATTTTGGTAAAGAGATTAACAAGGTTTTCAACAAAGGTTCAAGCAATCAGTTTAAAATCAAGAGAAGTTGTTTTAATCCAATGCCTTTAAAAGAAACACTAAGACATTTCCATAGCACTCTGGTGGACATGGCTGGGGTCAATTCAGGAAGCAAAATTAAATAAAATGCATCTATTTTCAACAACTTCTCAAACTGTGGAGTAGAAGCATTTTGAAAGTTTATTACAATCAAGTTTCGAATTCACTTCCTGAATTGACTGCCTTCAATTCGATCCCAGCCCTGCTGGTGGAATAACACCCAAAACCTTTTGATAAGATGCTCAAAGGTTCGTAATGGAAAAGCATGTTTCTTTGACATGAGGACAAAAGTATACCTCAGAACTTGCCACAGACAACATGAGCTGCAAAGGAGAGAAGATACTAGCACTAATTTCAAAAATGTGGAGCTCATACAGATTTCTTATTGCCACTGACACATGCCTCATTCCAAAACAATTAATATACTTTTATCATTTTCATTAAAAGGCATGAAAACAACATCTTGAGGTCATAATGGAGGCGAATGCAGGACGTCAGAATGTAGGCCTATAACTGTTTTGTCATACCAGTGCATCACATAGCATACACCTTAAATTATAGGGTTGTTGTGGCGCTAAGTCATTGTGATGCGGATGTTGAGGAAATCAAGGCATCCCAACCCTTGAGCACCTGCAGTTGACAGGAGGGGTAACGACAGAATGCTTGTGCAGACTAAAAATGTAAACAATCAATTAGCTAGTCCCGCTGACAATCAATGTGTGTTTGAGATAGATTCTGCACAGGATATGGGATTATTATAGCAAAGGATATGGGATTATTATAGCAAATGGATAGGCAGGAAGGAATTCTGCTTCTCTAGGCATTGTAAAGATCTGTTGATTTGTGCAGAATCTATGAATCTCTAACATGCACATGTTGCTAGCCAACAAGACCAACATACGGACCACATCCTGCACTTTTTTTGCTATTAAATTCAGGTTCATTGTGACAAAGGCAGTACACATGATTATTAACCTAAACCGCTGTCATACAAACAATGCTGAACAGACACCTCTGCACATCATAAAGCAGGTGAATGATGAGACTCAGGAACAGACTGCATGGCAGCCACTTCTCAAAATGATATGGCACACAACAAAAGCTGGTAAGTGTTGACAAGACTTTTTGACTTTGAAGCCCATGAGCTCTGTTTTAGGCTTCATCTCAAGAACATTCTCACAGTACAACTAGTTAATGCCAGTGTTTTGCTAAATGGTATTTTGGGAGAGCAGGATATTGTAGCATTGAGGTATTAAACCATAATTGTATCAAGTAGTGCATCTGTATAAATGCATTATTCAGAACCCCCCCCCCCAAAAAAAATATATGAAACGCTCCTTCTTACAGTACAAATTACCAGCTGACATATAATGCAGTCATTAAATGTTAGGTTGAGACATGGGGTCCCATGATAGCTGGTTTAATCATTTTTTTTGCCTCCCTTTTCCATTTACTACACACGAGTATGTCTGCCCAAGGGCCAAGAAGAGGAAATAACCCAGGTCGATTTTTGTAAGTGTGCAATAAGCTGCCTCATAACCCCCCACCCCCCATTTTTTTTTTACTATTTACATTAAATAAGAAACCCTGACAGTTTTCCAAGATTGGGTTATTATCCCCCCCTGGCCCACATGGTGTATTGTTGTAACTTGAGATGAGAAATGAGGGCAGCTTTCCAGTAGGTACGTTTTGACAAAAGTAGCTCAATTTGCAACATCAGAAGAGTACAAACAACAGTAGAGAGAAGATAGTGTTACCCTTTTCACACTACTAAGCCGAGCCAAACTGAGCCTTGCCGAGCTGTACTGCATCGGCCTGGTTACTCATCTACTACAGTTGCTAGAACCTTCCTGGAAAGGAAAATGTGGAAGGAAAACATCCGAGCCACTGTACGGTTTGGGTCGGCAGGATAGTGTGAAAACGGTATATGTGAGTTGAGGAGGACAGCGGATGATTAGGCCTATTTCTGGTTTTTTAACTGATTAGACAACCAATCCAGTCCTTCATAGAGACCGTCTCCGCTGGTAGCACAGGTGGCCTGGATGTACCAGTTTCTATGGCGGAGGGAGTGCAGTCCCAGCTTGTCTGTGATTTCGGCCGCATTCATAGCATTTGGGAGGTCCTGAAACGAGACATTTTCCCATTATGAGACAAAAGCTAAGCCAGGGAAGGACATCCAAAGTATATTACAGGGGTGTATATATAGTAATTTCTATATTATTAAGGCAAAATGTAAGTCGGCTGCTTTTAGGCATCATACACTGGATAATTGAGATGAAAAATGTAGGATACCTGTTTGTTAGCGAATACTAATAAGACTGCCTCTCGTAGTTCATCCTCTGCCAACATTCTCATCAGTTCTTCACGGGCTTCGTTCACGCGCTCTCTGTCATTGCTGTCCACAACAAAGATAAGACCTGAAAAACACCCCGAGAGAAAAACATGAACATTTTGAGTCACCTGACTTGCCTCTACAGGGTCAACATTAATGCTTGCCCTCTTGTCCAGGACAAGTTTTTTTAAATTGTCGGACAAGAAGTATATAGATTTAAGCTGTCCGAATGGACAAGTAAAAAAATTAGAGAAATTAACACAAAAATCACAATATCAAAACAATTAGCCTATTACGATCAGAGGGGCTAACATTGGACTACTATTCAAATCTATTTTTCCATGTACACCAATAAAAAAAGTCTACATGTCAAAATGTAGGTGATATGTCCAAACCGATGCTAACTTAAGTGAGGTGACAGAAAATGTAGACAAATTTTAATGAGACTTTTAATTACATAAATATAGGTTAAAAGACGGTCATGTTTGACAAATATAATAAAGGATAATTAACAATAACGTCTAAAGGCATGATTCTGTTGACATACTCGAGGCACAGTTAATTCAGATCAAATGGTCACAAGACTGGAGAGTGAAGGACAGTGCCTGTTGCGCACCGCAGATCACCCGCATTGAATCTGAGCGGAAGCGGTCAGCATTTTGAAACTATTTAACCACAAACTTAATTGTTTAAAACCTGGACATTTTATGTCATTTTATGAAGCATGTCTTACCTTGACTCAAAGTAGCCCGGTCAAAATATCACCATAGTAATGTTGAGGGAATTATTTTATAAACACTTAATATGCCATTGAAATCAGCCTTTCTCTCATGTTCTATTAGTTTTCAAATCAACATTATTTTATTGTCCAGCAGCCAAAGGTATAATCCTAGTCATATTAGTAACCCATGCTAGTTGATGTATCTTTATATCTACCCTTTTAATTTCTAAATTATATTTTCATCCTGGTCAGATGAAACCGCTCACCAGTGCGGTGTGCTTTTGAGAACAAGTGTATTCCCGCTAATTGCATTTTGGAACATTTGCGTGTAGTCTACAGCCATGTGTGCATTGTTTAGCTTATAATACAAAGAAATAAAACTATCAACATTTTAAGCTAAACGGTCTGATCTGTTGCAACAGCCTCATTGCTTTAAATTTTTTTAAGTGGTTGTATGAATTTTGGATCAGTCATCCCATAACTGTCCCAGAGTCTGTTGAACCATATATGTATTTTTTAATCTTCCCAGGGATGACCAGACACCGTTAATTTCGAGCCCTGGAGGGAATTATTTATAAAGACATTTGGTATTTGGTTGTAATTGTAATGCTGCAATATTTTATAGGCTACCAAGGGTGGCGAACCATCCTCCAGGAGAGCCTTAAAGGGGCATTGTTGTAATTTGACACAGGCTTGAATAGGTAAAGAAGCCAATAGGCAGAGTGTAGCCTACATTTTTGTCTGATTCTGTATATTAAAAAAGTTTGTAATGCATTTTATTTTGTAAAGTGGTTCTTTGCATCATACAATGCAAGTGACTTGAGCTTTTAGACAAAAAAATAATAATCAGTCTTACTTGTCAAAAGCACAAGTGGCTAAAAAGTTAATGCCAAGCCCTGCTCTAGTCTGTTCACCCCTTTGACAGGAGTGAAATCACTTGCTGTCTGCACATAACTTACCCTGTGTGTTCTGGAAGTAATGACGCCACAGCGGTCGAATCTTGTCTTGACCGCCTACATCCCACACTGTAAAACTTATGTTCTTGTACTCAACTGTCTCAACATTAAAACCTGAGTGGAGGAGAGAAGATATGAATAACCTGTACAATCTATTTGAGGCAACACATGAACATGTCTAGGGGGAATGAATTATGCTGTTTTTAATAAAACATTTTAAGTCTCAATATTACACAAAATATAATATACATACAAACTGGGCTGACAACATTTAGGCCTACATAACACCAGTACTACTACTTACCTATAGTTGGAATGGTAGTTACAATTTCTCCAAGTTTTAACTTGTACAGGATTGTTGTTTTACCAGCAGCATCGAGACCCACCATGAGGATCCTCATCTCTTTCTTGCCAAATGCTTTAAAGAGACTTGCAAATAAATTCCCCATAGTGAAGATGAGGGATTTAACTTTGTCAGAAGGAAAACTAGAGAACAAGAGAAAAACCAATCAGCTTTGTAACAGTCAGTGTGTATTTTTGCGCTGCCAATTACAGGTTAACCCATATTTTAAGCATTTATGAGTTGTTCAATATGCCTAGTTTAGAAACTTGCTGACAAGTTATTTTTTAAGCTAGCAAGATAAGTTCTAACAGGAAGCTACTGAGCTAGCTAACCATGTAGCTAGCGTCAACTGTTAGTTAGGAAACGTTAACTATCTAGCGTTATACAAATCATTTATATACTAGCCAGTTGAATAAAGGAAGACAACTATCGTGTACAAAACTGTCTTGCAGTGATTTGACAGTAGACAAATGGCTAGCTATAAGTTAGCTATCTACTTAGCTAAGCTAGTTAGCTGGATGTTTTGCTAGCGACGTTAGCAAGTGGAGCCCAGCTAAGTTAGCCTAGCCAGCCACCTGGCAAGTTTTTTCCAGAACTTTTTAACTAGCTAGACGCCATGAAATGAATCCATTTTACGTTATATAGCTACTTAGCAAATAAAAACCATGTAAAATGTGACTATTATCATATTTAAACATCAAGAGTATAAATTACAGTTGTTTTCAATTCTTTCCTCTTCAAGGCGTTTCCTTCCTCAAGATGGCGATTATTATTTAGTCACGTCAGAGCTTCCAGAATTACTTCCGTGAAACGGCCGAAACAGAGCCTTTGGCATATGGCCAGAGAGGAAGAGGGATAACACGGATTACAATCTGTCTTCTCCAGCAGATGGCGTTTTTCTTATTTTTTCACTCACCAAGCAAGGAGTTTTTGTATGGAGATGAATGAGTCGAATATGGTCAACAAAATATCGAATGGCTTATTTGTTACAAGAGGGTTATTTGATCAAAAATACGTTTTGTAATGCTCAGGTTGTTATGAGTGTACTGATATAAGTAGGACACGTGACATCCTGTCATCTTTTAGACAAAAACACTTTATATGTTTTGAGGGGCGGCAGGTAGCCTAGTGGTTAGGGCGTTGGACAAGTTAACGAAAGGTTCCAAGATCGAATCCCTGTTTTGTAATGCTCAGGTTGTTATGAGTGTGCTGATATAAGTAGGACACATGACATCCTGTTGTCTTTTAGACAAAAACACTTTATATGTTTTGAGAGGTAGCTTAGTGGTTAGAGCGTTGGACTAGTTAATGCAAGGTTGCAAGATCAAATCCCTGAGCTGACAAGGTAAAAATCTGTTGTTCTGTCCCTGAACAAGGCAGTTAACCCACTGTTCCTAGGCTGTCATTGAAAATAAGAATTTGTTTTTAACTGACTTGCCTACTTAAATTAAAAAAATATCAGAATTGTGCCTGTTAGTGCATCCCTGGATCCTTCAGATGTCTTTACCCTAAGCTTAGCCATAAGCCTTACCTAACCTTAACCATTTAAAATGTCAACTTCAATGGGGTAGGGACATCCCAAGGATTCCTGATAACAAGAACCACTGTGGTTGTTCAAACATGTATTTGCCCTCTTGTTGGCTAGAATGGTTTGTCTTCTTCTGTGAGGTTTAACGGCAGTTGGCATCCAATTTATCTTGCATTACCGCCACCAACAACAGGGATCCTCTCAGGGTCCCTCACCCTTGACCAAACCATCCTCCTCTACTTCTGCCTCTCTCACACCGGACACTTCCGATCTCCAGCAACATGGGCACCCCTACAGTTGACACAACTTTTTCCACTGAAACTACACATTCCTCTGTCCCATGCCCTCCTGCACACTTCCCACATTTTGGAATCTTCCTCCTGACACGCCTTCAACATGACCATACTTGTGGTACCTGAAACACCGCAGTGGGTTCTGCACAAAAGCACTAACAGGATAACTGATATATCCTAACATGACTTTGTCAAGTAAAGACTGATTCAGAACTAAAAAGGGCAGACAGTGACTCCTCTACTTACCCACGCTCATCCACCAGGTCTGCGTCTCACCAAACAGTAATCGTTACAAACACTGCAAATCTTCACCTTCAATTGCTCCACCTCTGCATTTAACGCTACCCCGGAAATCACTCCTTTCAATGGCGCCCTGTTCATAAGAGCAAAGCAAGAAACTTATCTTGCCCCAAGTTGCGTGACATGATTCGCCCACTCCCCCTGGGCAGAAGAAACACACACAGATATATCAAGTCCACTACGTGTTACCTTCACTGACTCAACTGCACCCTACTCCTTTCCCACCCACCCTGAAACCACACATGGATTCGCCAAGCGGCAAGGATCCACTTTCTTCAAAAATGTCACTCCTACTGGACTAGATTCTTCTTTATCATGTTCATCAATGCAAGGCTCGGGCTCAGAGCTCATCACCACACCTTCCACTTCACTTAACTCATGCTCATTCACTTTCATTTCACTTCCAAAGCTCGACCTGGCGTAGTGTTCACACCGTTTGTACTTGCCACCAGTCTTCTTAGTAAAGAAACGTTCTTCTGTGAGGATTTCAATACTACAGCATAACATTTCCTACAGGTTTCAAATCAAATTTTATTGGTCGTATACACATGCTTTGAATATGTTATTATGGGTGTAGCGAAATGCTTGTGTTCCTAGATCCAACAATTCAGTAAAATCTAACAATTCACAGCAATACACACATTTTAAAGTAAAATAATGGAATTAAGAAATATAGAAATATGAGGACGAGCATTGTCGGAGTCCGGAGTATAAATATATATTCAATGGATTCGTAAAGTATTCAGATCCCTTAACTTTTTCCACATTTTGTTACGTTACAGATGTATTAAATTTTTTTTAAATCAATTTACACACAATATGACAAAGTAAAAACATAATGACAAAGTAAAAACAGGTTATTTGAATTCTTTGCTAATATCTTAAAAATAACAAACTGAAATATCACACAAATATACAGTACCAGTCAAAAGTTTGGACACACCCACTCATTCAAGGGTTTTTCTTTATTTTTACTCTTTACTACATTGTAGAATAATAGTGAAGAAATCAAAACTATGAAATAACACATATGGAATCATGTAGTAACCAAAAAAAGGGTTAAACAAATCACAATATGTTTTCGTCAAAGTAGCCACGCTTTGCCTTGATGACAGCTTTGCACACTCTTGGCATTCTACTTTGAAGAATCTCAAATATTAAATATATTGTGATTTGTTTAACACTTTTTTGGCTACTACATGATACCATATGTGTTATTTCATAGTTTTGATGTCTTCACTATTATTCTACAATGTAGAAAATAGTAAAAATAAAGACAAACCCTTGAATGAGTAGGTGTGTCCAATCTTTTGACTGGTAATGTAATTATTCAGACGCTTTACTCAGCACCTTTGGCAGCGATTACAGCCTTGAGTCTTCTTGAGTATGACACTACAAGCTTGGCACACCTGTATTTGGGGAGTTACTCCCATTCTTCTCTGCAGATCCTCTCAAGCTCTGTCAGGTTGGATGGGGAATGTCCCTGCACAGCTATTTTCAGGTCTCTCCAGAGATGTTCGATCGGGCTCAAGTCTGGGCTCTGGCTGGGCCACTCAAGGACATTCAGAGACTTGTCCTGAAGCCACTCCTGCATTTTCTTGGCTGTGTGCTTAGGGTCTTTGTCCTATTGGAAGGTAAACCTTCGCTCCAGCCTGAGGTCCTAAGCGCTCTGGAGCATCAAGGATCTCTGTACTTTGCTCCATTCATCTTTCTCTCAATCATGTCAAGTCTCCCTGTCCCTGCCGCTGAAAAACATCCCCACAGCATGATGCTGCCACCACCATGCTTCACCGTAGAGATGGTGCCAGGTTTCCTCCATAGGTGACGCTTGTCATTCAGGCCAGAGTTCAATCTTGGTTTCATCAGACCAGAGAATCTTGTTTCTGATGGTCCGAGAGCCCTTTAGGTCCATTTTGGCAAACTCCAAGTGAGCTGTTGTGCCTTTTACTGAAAAGTGGCTTCTGTCTGGCCACTCTACCATAAAGGCCTGATTGGTGGAGAAGTGCAGAGATGGTTGTCCTTCTGGAAGGTTCTCCCATCTCCACAGAGGAACTGAAGCTCAGTCAGAGTGACCATTGTGTTCTTGGTCACCTCCTGACCAGGGCCCTTCTCTTCCAAGTACTTAGTTTGGCTGGGCGGCCAGCTCTAGGAAGACTTGGTGGTTCCAAACTTCTTCCGTTTAAGAATGATGGAGGCCAATTTGTTCTTTGGGAACTTCAATGCTGCAGAAATGTTTTGGTAGCCTTCCCCAGATCTGTGCCTTGACTCAATCCTGTCTCGGAGCTCTACGGACAATTCCTTCAACCTCATGGCCTGGTTTTTGCTCTGACATGCACTGTCAACTGTGGGACCTTATATAGAAAGGTGTGTGCCTTTTCAAATCATGTCCAATCAATTGAATTTACCCCGGGTGGATTCCAAACAAGTTGTAGAAACATCTCAAGGATGGGAAATGGAAACAGGATGCACCTGACCTCAATTTTGATTCTTATAGCAAAGAGTCTGAATACTTATGTAAATAAGACATTTCTGTTTCTTATTTTTAATGAATTTGCAAACAATTCTAAAAACCTGTTTTTGCTTTGTCATTGTGGGGTATTGTGTGTCGATTGTTCAATTTTAGAATAAAGCAGTAACTTATCAAAATGTGGAAAAAGTCAAGGGGTCTGAATACTTTCTGAAGGCACTGTACATAGAGCAGCAGCCTCTAAGGTGCAGGGATGAGTAACCTGGTGGTAGCCGCCTAGTGACAATGACCAAGTTCAGGACAGAATACTGGATGGCTATTTAACAGTCTGATGGTGTTGAGATAGAAGCTGTTTTTCAGTCTCTCGGTCCCAGCTTTGATGCACATGTGCTGATCTCGCCTTCTGGATAATAGCGGGTGAACAGTCCGTGGCTTGGGTGGCTGAGGTCCTTGATGATCTTCTTGGCCTTTCTTTAACACCGGGTTGCGGACGGTGCAGTTGCCGTACCAGGCGGTGATACAGCCTGACAGGTGCTCTCAATGGTGCATCTGTAAACGTTTGTGAGGGTCTTAGGGGCCAAGCTGAATTTCTTCAGCCTCCTGAGGTTGAAGAGATGCTGTTCCACCTTCTTCACCAAACTGTCTGTATGGGTGGACCATTTCAGATTGTCACTGATGTGTACGCTGAGGAACCTGAAGCTTTTCACCTTCTCCACTGTGGCCCCATCGAAGTGGATGGGGCCGTGCTCCCACTGCTGTCTCCTGAATTCCACGATCAGCTCCTTTGTTTTGTTGACGTTGACGTTGAGGGTGAGGTTATTTTCCTGGCAACACTCCACCAGGGCCCTCACCTCTTCCCTGTAGGCTGTCTCATCGGTTGGTAATCACGCCTACCACTATTGTGTCATCTACAAACATGACGATTGAGTTGGACGCTTGCGTGGCCGTGCAGTCATGGGTGAACAGGGAGTACAAGAGGATCAGCGTAGTGGAGGTTCTGTTGATTACTTTCACCACCTGGGGGGGTGGCTGGTCAGGAAGTCTAGAACCTGTAGGAGAAAGGTGGAGGTGATATGCTCCTTAACTAGCCTCTCAAAGTACTTCATGATGACAGAAGTGTGCTACAGCGTGATAGTCATTTAGTTGAGTTACCTTCACTTTCTTGGGTACAGGAACAATGGTGGACATCTTGATGCAAGTGGAGACACTAGACTGGGACAGGGAGAGATTGAATATGTTCGTAAACACTCCAGCCAGCTGGTCTGCGCATGCTCTGAGAACGCATAAATGCATAAATGTCTTACTTACGCCGGCCACGGAGAACGAGAACTCACAGTCGTCGGGGGTGGCCCGTGTCGGCGGCACCGTGTTGGCGGCACCGTGTTATCCTGAAAGAGAGCAAAGAAGGTGTTCTGCTTGTCCGGGTGCAAGACAGCAGTGTCTACAACGTAGCTGGTTTTCCCTTAATAATCGGCAATTGTCTGGATTCCCTGCCACATACGTCTTGTGTTTGAACCTTTGAATTGTGACTCCACTTTGTCTCCTTACTGACGTTTTGCCTGTTTGATTGCCTTATGGAGGGCATAACTGGACTGTTTGTATTCAATCATATTCCCAGTCACCTTGCCGTGGTTAAATGCGATGGTTCACTCTTTCAGTTTTGCTTGAATGCTGCCATCTATCCATGTTTTTTGGATTGGAAAGGTTTTAATCGTCACAGTGGGAACAACATCCCCTATATGCTTCCTGATTAACTCAGTCACCGTGTCAGTTATACCTCAATGTTATTCTCAGAGGCAACCCAGAACATGTCCCTGTACGCGTGATCAAAACAGTCTTGAAGCATGGATTCCAAATAGTCAGACCAGCTTTGCGTAGACCTTAGCACGGATACTTCCTGTTTGAGAATCTGCCTATAGGTTAGGAGGAGCAAAATGTAGTCGTGATTTGATTTACCAAAGGGAGGTTGTGGAAGGGCCTTGTAGCCATCCTGGAAGGGAGAGTAACAATGGTTGAGAGTTTTTGAAGGGCGAGTACTGCAGGCGATGTGTTGATATAACTTTGGTAGCGTTTTCCCAGATTTGCTTTATTAAAGTCTCCAGCTATAATAAATGTGGCTTCAGGATATGTAGTTTCACTTGGTCCAGTGTAGTTCTTTGAGAGCTGTCGTGGTATTGTCTTGAGGGGGAACATACACGGCTGTGACAATAACCGAAGAAAATTCTCTAGGAAGGTAATGCGTTCGGCATTTGATTGTGATGTATTCTAGTTTGTTTGTCAAAAGGACTTGAGTTCCTGTATACCACAATCACACCACGAGTAGTTAATCACGAAACATACACCTCCGCCTTTTTTCTTCCCGGAGAGTTCTTTATTCCTATCCGCACAATGTATTGAAAAACCAGCTGGTGGTATAGTTTTGTGTGTGTGTGTGTCTGAGTGTCAGTGTAGTTTGTGATGGTGTGTGGTTAGAGTCCAGTGAGTGTACATCGAGCCTGTGTAAGAGAGTCAGTGCAAAAAATTATAATAGATAAGAATAAAATAATGGGGTCAATGCAAATAGCCCGGGTAACCATTTGATTAGCTAGCAGAGTAAGTCTTATTGAAACATTCAGTGAAACTTCTAAACAAAAAATCGAAATAACCTATATTTTCCATTCTCAGAGCATTAAAGGCAAATTTAAAAAATGTTCAACTTCATCATCTCCGGCACCACCCCAACATTAACATACTATATGTGAAAATTCCACGTTTCTATGTTTTGTAGTAAAAAATGTTTCCAATGACATCATCAAACAATTAGTAGACAATTGGTAGGCAATTAGTAGGTAATGCCTACTCAAAATTGGCCAAAATCACAGGACGCACACCGATTATCTTTTTTACTACAAAACATAGAAACGCACCATTTTCACATACAGTATGTTGATGTTGTGGTGGTGCTGGAGATGATGAATATGAAGTAGAATTTTTTTTACATTTCCCTTTAATAAAACCTCCCAGGAAAACTTTCAAGCAACTAGAGTAAAACGTTCTCAGAACATCCTTGCAACCTAAAAATGTACGTTCCCAGAAAGTAAAAAAACAAAAACATTACCTTTTACCGGTCAGGAAACTTATGGATTCATTCCCAGAAGCAATGGCAAACCAGAAACTTGCATTCCCACAACTTCCAAGGAACCAAATGTGTTAGCTGGGAGACTTGGAGCTACCACCACCAGGGACAAGTGAACATTGACCACAACTTTTCTCCAACCCTGAGCACTCACTGGAGGGGAACTGTTAGCCATATCCTCCTCAATTTCCTCCACCTTAACAGGAACCACACTAGGGTCTTTTCTCAATTACATTTGCTTACCTCATGCGTCCTCCCTCTTACTTTTGAAAAATGTCAAATGTAATCAAGGGAAGGCGGCGAGCAGAGGAAACGTGAAAGAAAATGTGCTTGTGTATGAAATGAGACCCTCCTTCACTCAGCATGACAATGGTAGTCAGCTTGAACGTGACCTCATAACATGGTTGAGAAGAATCTCCTCCCTCCTATAGCTCACTGTGAAACGTGTCAGGCAAATCAAAACCTGACACTCAAACAACCTTTCGCTCAGCCTGCTGAGTAACCACAACCTCCTCAACTATGGAAAATAACATCTCAGATAAAATAACAAAATACTCACTGACAATCTCTGACTTCAGACAGATCACTTGGGGGAACCAACTCTTTTTTCAGACCACAAATAGAACCTATTGGCCCAGTGTCACTCAAAAATAATGTCTCCCTTAAATTGACACCCAAATCAACCTCCTCCTCAACCTGCAGAGGGCACACTACATCACATATCTTTTCCCAGAAGGTCTCAGTTAGAGACACAAGAATCACCACCTTCACTAGCAAGAAACATTTCCTTGGAACCACTGTTTAGTTTGGCAAAGAATGTTTCCTCCAAGTCCCGACACAAATCATCCTCCTGGTTTGCTATCAGCACTCTTCAGACCCTGAGTACCAACACACACTGGGGATACCACAAAACACTCCTTGAGAGACTCCGCCCATTGACCCACCTGACTTGTCACTGGGGTTACCCAAACCTGATCACTTAGGGAAACTAGCTCATCACTCTGATCACAGGTGGAAACTGGTTTAGTAACACGACTGTCTGACTGACTGGCAACACTAACTTTCTCCCCTCTATGCTGCCCTTCATTCATCTTCTGTTTCAAGAGCTATTTCCTGTTCTGACTTGGCTATTTCCAACAAATATTCTTCCTCTTGACTGCTATCCACCAGAACCGGCGGCAACAACTCACTCCACTTCACCCAAAAGCATTGCAACATTTAACTTTTTCAACTCCTCCGCTATTTCATCCTTTTTGCCACCTGATCTAACTGATCCCTCTTTACGTTGAGAAAACCCCAACTATCTTCTACCTCAGCACAAAACACTGTTGGTTCAAACGCCCCCATAGTAAAAATCAGTAAGCCAAACCGAACCAATAAATCAACTGACAAAAGTCAGTAAGCCACTAGCTCACCGCTAAGCAACCAATACATGCACTCGCTCCAAGCCCCAGAGATAACCACTCCTACCGGGCAAAAAACAAACCAGCACGCCATTTGTACAAAAGTTACAAACCATAGCAAAAGTTAGCCACTAGCCTACTGCTAACACAAACGATCGCGATTGGGAGACCTATGAGGCAGCACACAATTGGTCCAGCATCGTCCGGGTTAGGGGAGGGTTTGGCCTGACGGGATTTCCTTGTCCCATCACGCTCTAGCGACTCCTTGTGGCAGGCCAGGGGCCTGCAAGCTGACGGCGGCTGTCAGCTGGACGGTGTTTCCTCTGACACATTGGTGGGACTGGCTTCCGGGTTAAGTGAGCAGTGTGTTAAGAAACAGTGCGGCTTTGCAGGGTCATTTTTCGGAGGACACATTGGCTCCCAACCTTCGCCTCTCTCTCTCGAGTCCATAGGAGAGTTGCAGCGATGGGACAAGACTGTAACTACCATTTGGATATCACGAAATTGGGGAGAAAAAGGAGTAAAAGTACAACAAAATAAATTAAGAAATAATAATAATAACACATCTGTTAACATTTATTCCGGATGAGCCCCCATATCTTATGAAACAAATAACTAGCACTGGCATAAAAGCCAATTTATGCTTGATCTTAAAATGTGGTCGGAGGCGCCGTATGGATGGTGTGATGCAATTGCGAAGCCTCTGGTGGCATGCGGAGGCCAAATTGAGCTTCATACCGCATCGCCGTGCGCTGCCCAAATTTTATATCAATGCTGAGGGATTGACCATGCAGTTTCTCTGGACCACCACGAGGTCGGAGCTCGAAGCATAGACTTTACCGATCATTGTGGTGCCAGAGTTTATAGCTTTGCTTTAGCTTATGGATAAATGTTCATTGGCATATTTGGTCATAATTTTCTCATGTTAAGCCTAACATTCCACAAAGCTACACACAGTGACGCAATGCTGACATTTGTAGACTGCTGGTAATAATATAATTACTTTTTCAGTAAATAAAGTTGGAAATTCGAACACTGCAGATTATAAAATAAATGTTTGATGCAACAGCATACTAATCAGCGACCACATTTTTTTTTGTATATACAGTGCCTTCGGAAAGTATTCAGACCCCTTGACTTTTTCCACATTTTGTTAAGTTACAGCCTTATTCTAAAATGAATTAAATAAAGAATTGTGTTCAGCAATCTACACACAATACCCCTTAATGACAAAGCAAAAACAGTTTTTTTTACATTTTGCAAATTCATTAAAAATCAAAAATAGAAATACCTTATTTACATAAATATTCAGACCCTTTGTTATGAGATTAGAAATTGAGCTCAGGTGCATCCTGTTTCTGTTGATCATCCTTGAGATGTTTCTACAACTTGATTGGAGTCCACCTGTGGTAAATTCAATTGATTGGACATGATTTGGAAAGGCACACACCTGTCTATATAAGGTCCCACAGTTGACAGTGCATGTCAGAGCAAAAACCAAGCCATGAGGTCAAAGGGATTGTCCGTAGAGCTCAGAGAAAGGATTGTGTCGAGGCACAGATCTGGGGAAGGGTACCAAAACATTTCTGCAGCATTGAAGGTCCCCAAGAACAAAGTAGCCTCCATCATTCTTAAATGGAAGAAGTTTGGAACCACCAAGACTCTTCCAAGAGCTGGCCGTCCGGCCAAACTGAGTAATTGGGGGAGAAGGGCCTAGGTCAGGGAGGTGACCAAGAACCTGATGGTCACTCTGAAGGACAACCATCTCTGCAGCACTCCACAAATCAGGCCTTTATGTTAGGGTGGCCAGAAGGAAGCCACTCCTCAGAAAAGGGCACTTGACTGCCTGCATGGAGTTTGCCAAAAGCCACGTAAAGCCACAAGATTCTCAAAAGCCACGTAAAGCCACGTAAAGCCACAAGATTCTCTGGTCTGATGAAACCAAGATTGAACTCTTTGGCCTGAATGCCAGGTGTCACGTCTGGAGGAAACCCGGCACCATCCCTACAGTGAAGCATGGTGGTGGTAGCATCATGCTGTGGGGATGTTTTTTAGCGTCAGGGACTGGGAGACTAGTCAGGATCGAGGGAAAGATGAATGGAGAAAAGTACAGAGAGATCCTTGATGAAAACCTGCTCAAGAGCGCTCAGGACCTCAGACTGGGGCAAAAGTTTACCTTCCAACAGGACAACGACCCTATGCACACAGTCAAGACAACGCAGGAGTGGCTTCAGGAAAAGTCTCTGAATGTCCTTGAGTGGCCCAGCCTGAGCCCGGACTTGAACCCAATCGAAAATCTCTGGAGAGACCTGAAAATAGCTGTTCAGCAACGTTCCCCATCCAACCTTACAGAGCTTGAGAGGATCTGCAGAGAAGAATAGGAGAAACTCCCCAAATACAGGTGTGCCAAGCTTGTAGCATCATACCCAAGAAGAATCAAGGCTGTAATCGCTGCCAAAGGTGCTTCAACAAAGTACTGAGTAAAGGGTCTGCATACGTATGTAAATGTCATGTTTCAGTTGTTCATTTTTCATAAATTAGCAAACATTTGTAAAAACTAGTTTTTGCTTTGTCATTATGGGGTATTGTGTGTAGATTGAGGAGGGGGAAAAAACGATTTAATCAATATTAGAATAAGACTCTAACGTAACAAAATGTGGAACAAATCAAGTGGTCTGAATTCCGAATGCACTATATACAACTGTCCTGTATAGGCTACCTGAACCTGCATGACATGAGCCGTCCTTGGGCTCGCTCCCAATTTGGATAGGAAAATAATAAAGTCAGTCCACCCTCAAAACCCTACCTTACTAGGGATTGTTTCATTATGCATTATACTATCTATAGCATTATACCGTATTTAGCTGCTATTTATAAACTTTTTATAAAAATGACACATCAAATAGCCTAAGAATGAGGGAAAAAGTAGTCAGCTTGAGGATAAATTCAGCCACAATTTTTTTGTTGAACTCGTCTTTGTCCGGCTAAAATAGCATACACAAATGGGCTGCAATATTCAAGGTAAATTAAATCAATTTTGAGAGACTCCCCTGGTGTCCTGGAGACCTCCTTTTTTTGTGTGCAAATGTTTTCACCACGGCCTGTAGGTCCAGGTTGCGGGCCCGACTGTTTTCAATACTGAGTATTGCCAACCCAGACAGTCTTTCCTGAGACATTGTGCATTATATGTCCATTGTGCTGCACACAATTTAATTTTAGTCTTGAATGATGCATGCCAAAATATACCAGAGATAAGGGATTGTTGATATTGCAAACACACAAATCAAATGCCGGCTTTTATGAACGATCTCGCAACCAGCTTTTTTTGTTCAAGCCCTCAAGAACTGTTGTCTGCTAAAGATGATCATCTGTTTGCATCTGTCAATTTATTGGCTGTCCAGTATCCAGACGATCTGTCCCCAGAGCTTCATATAGAGTTAATCTCTTTCCATAACGTGTTGTGGCTAGCAATTAAGGAGAATGAGAGGCTCAATTAAAGATGTTACAGAACTGTTGTATTTGAAGCACAACTCCCTTCAATGAAGCTGTGTTTTCCATCCCTGTAACTGTCGCCTCTGCATTTCCTGAAACTAAAACTTATAAAGAACTACCTAAGAAGCATTAGGCTTTCGGTCTGATATAAGCTTCAGATCACCTAAGTAAGCTCCACTCATTGCACTGGCAAAGTCGTAGCCTTGAACATGGTATTTGTTCACTGATATCCCCTTCCTTATACTTTCAATCAGTTTATTTATTATTTTGAACCTTCTTCAGTCAAAGTATTGAAGCCCAAGAAACAAACACTTACCTTCCTAGTACATATTGAAATTAAAAAAGTTTATGAAGGACTTTTCTGAGGTTTGCTTGCAGGGGCTGTGGGGGTGTCCGTTAAGGCCATTGATAACTAGCTTACTTGTTTTGCTGAATTTGTACTATTTAGGGGTCTTATGCATATATACAGTTGAAGTCGGAAGATTACATACACTTAGGTTGGCGTCATTAAAACTCGTTTTTTTAACCACTCCCCAAATTTCTTGTTAACAAACTATAGTTTTGGCAAGTTGGTTAGGACATCTACTTTGTGCATGACACAAGTCATTTTCCAACAATTGTTAACAGACAGATTATTTCACTTATAATTAACTGTATCACAATTCCAGGGGGTCAGAAGTTTACATACACTAAGTTGACTGTGCCATTAAACAGATTGGAAAATTCCAGAAAATGATGTCATGGCTTTAGAAGCTTTTGATAGGCTAAATGACATTTGAGTCAATTGGAGGTGTACCTGTGGATGTATTTCAAGGCCTTCCTTCAAACTCAGTGCCTCTTTGCTTGACATCATGGGAAAATCAGCTAAGACCTCAGAAAAGAATTGGAGACCTCCACAAGTCTGGTTCATCCTTGGGAGAAATTTCCAAATGCCTGAAGGTACCACGTTCATCTGTACAAACAATAGTACGCAAGTATAAACACCATGGGGCCACGCAGCTGTCATACCACTCAGGAAGGAGACGCGTTCTGTCTCCTAGAGATGAACGTACTTTGGTGCGAAAAGTGAAAATCAATCTCAGAACAACAGCAAAGGACCTTGTGAAGATGCTGGAGGAAACAGGTACAAAAGTATCTATATCCACAGTAAAACGAGTCCTATATCGACATAACCTGAAAGACAGCTCAGCAAGGAAGAAGCCACTGCTCCAAAACCGCCATAAAAAAGCCAGACTATGGTTTGCAACTGCACATGGGGACAAAGATTGGAGAAATGTCCTCTTGTCTGATGAAATAAAAATAGAACTGTTTGGCCATAATGACCATTGTTATGTTTGGAGGAAAAAGGGGAAGGCTTGCAAGCCGAAGAACACCATCCCAACCGTGAAGCACGGGGTTGGCAGCATCATGTTGTGGGGGTGCTTTGCTGCAGGAGGGACTGGTGCACTTCACAAAATAGATGGCATCATGAGAAGGACAATTATGTGGATATATTGAAGCAACATCTCAAGACATCAGTCAGGAAGTTCAAGCTTGGTCGCAAATGGGTCTTCCATATGGACAATGACCCCAACCATATTTCCAAAGTTGTGGCAAAATGGCTTAAGGACAACAAAGTCAAGGTATTGGAGTGGCCATCACAAAGCCCTGACCTCAATCCTATAGAACATTTTTTGGCAGAACTGAAAAAGCGTGTGCGAGCAAGAATGCCTAAAAACCTGACTCAGTCACACCAGCTCTGTCAGGAGGAATGGGCCAAAATTCACCCAACTTATTGTGGGAAGCTTGTGGAAACCTGAAACGTTTGACCCAAGTTAAACAATTTAAAGGCAATGCTACCAAATACTAATTGAGTGTAGGTAAACTTCTGACCCACTGGGAATGTGATGAAAGAAATAAAAGCTGAAATAAATCATTCTCTCTGCTATTATTCTGACATTTGACATTCTTAAAATAAAGTGTTGATCCTAAGACAGGGAATTTTTACTAGGATTAAATGTCAGGAATTGTGAAAAACGGAGTTTTAATGTATTTGGCTAAGGTGTATGTAAACTTCCGACTTCAACTGTACATGGTCTGTAACCTGATGTGATGTGTGCATAAATATGAAGACAATGTGAGCGACTAGGTGCTGAATGTATGTACCCAGGAGTTAGCCACCTTACCTTAGGTTCAGGGCCAGCTCCTTCCTGACATCTTGGTTGGCCAATCCAAGCGGATTATTATCAGTGTTGAGGAGTAGTGAATTACATGTAATTCAACTAGTAATTTTATTACATTTTGCAGTAGCTTGGTGGTAGTTGAACTAAAATCAAATCTAGGTAGTGTTTCCAGTAGTGAATTACTTTTTTTTTGCTATGTAGTGGTGTAGCTAACTACACTCTAAAAAAAAAATCTAAATCAAAAGAAAATATGGTTAATAATTTCCTCACTTTTTCAGCATCAGACCTGCCTAATTCTCACTTGAAACATAGTTTTTGTGTTTAATAGGCTAAATTACACATTCTGTTGTGTAATTTGTAGTCTATGACATTTCACATTTACATATAATATTCACTAAGTCGTTTTTAAAATAACTTTAATTTAAACTACGGTATATTTTACCTAAGGGTAGCTTTAGTGTAGCTAAACTTCTTCCAGTACGAAGTAATTGGATGCTTGGTGAACTATATTTTCTGAGTAGCTTCCCCAACACTGATTGTTATTTGTTCAGATGGTGATGAAACATACATATGTATAAAAAGGAAAAATACAGAAGGCATGCACAAACTAAAGACTCAAAAACAAATGAAAGGCCTCATGGCCACCAAAAAAAAACAGCAGCCTCATGTCTATGTCAGCTGAGATGCTGATTTGCCTAACTGTATGCTTAGATTGTCTGGCCAGGGTTAACCCCGGTGGGAGCAGTAGCGATGCGTGTGTAAAATCACTAGGGAAGCCATATTACAACATATGTGTTGTGATAATTGTTTGCTCTATAAATCCTGCTAGTTCATATTCCTTGCGGCCGTGATATATAGGCCTAAAGGCCGAGACAATAAGAAGACATAGTGGCAGTGTCACGTCCTGACCAGTAGAGGGTGTAGTTGGGTCAGGACGTGGCAGCAGAGTCTGTGTGTTTGTGTTTCATTAATTTTGGCCGTGTGACTTCCAATCAGGCACAGCTGTAGAGGGTTGTGGCTGATTGGGAGTCACACATAAGTGGCCTACTTTGCCTTTTGGGGTTGTGGGGGAATTGTTGTGTGCACTGCTGCGTTTTGTTTGAGCCTGCAACGCTGTTGCTGTTGTGAGTATTGTTTGTTGTTTTGTTTGTTTCAAGTGGATGCTCTACTCCCTTTGTTTGAACATTAAAAAATATGAGTATCCATACTTCCGCTGCGCCTTGGTCCTATTTCACTGAAGACAACTGTGACAGGCAGAATAAATTCAACCTTTGTTTCATCACAAAACGGTAGAGCAACCTCTGTCCAGTGAAGTTCACAAAGCATATTGCATGTAACAAACAGCTACATGACCTACAGCATGGTCAAGCAAGTTAATGTTTCCGACATTTTCCAACTACTAAAAAACTATTGATTTAGAACCACTGCTTAGTCTAATACAGTGACAACTAAAAGATACCAAAAACAATTTAGTTCAATCAATGTAAGCTAAATATGATGTGGCTGTCGATGGTTCTTGTCATACCCTGATCTGTTTCACCTGTCTTTGTGCTTGTCTCCACCCCCCTCCAGGTGTCGCCCATCTTCCCCATTTATACCCAGTGTATATATACCTGTGTTTTCTGTTTGTCTGTTGCCAGTTCGTCTTGTCTCGTCAAGCCTACTAGCGTTTTTCCCGTACTGAGCCTGCCTGCCGTTCTGTACCTTTCGTACTCTGCTCTGGATTACTGACTTCTGCCTGCCCTTGACCTGTTGTTTGCCTGCCCCCTGTTTTTGTGATAAACTGTTTCTTTTTACTGTCTGCATCTGAGTCTTCTCCTGAGCCGTGATCGTTTGGATTTCTGTGTATGTGTGCGTGCGTTCGTGGAAGTAGAAAAACTTGTTGACTCACCCTAGTTGTAGAGAAATGCAAATGCCACCCTCTCTCTTTCATGTTGATTAAACAGTCTATGACTCGGTCATACATTACACACTTATTTTTTGTTGTCCTAGGCTACCTGGCTAAAATGCTTGCTTACTAGCGTAACTTCCTTTTATGGGCAACGCTAGCTAGTTAACATTAGCCTTCTACATCTAGCTACGAATTGAATTTCCATCCTCTCAGGCCAGGGGCACAAAGTAAGAATTTATGGTTGGATCAGAATCACCATTATAATCATTGGCCAGTACTGAGAATTAAGTAAAACCACAAGTCTAAATCTAAGTCCCTATCTCCTTCAATGGCTAATTCAGGAAACGACCAATTTTAGCTGGCTAGCCACCCACCGGTGGACAACAACACAAGATGCTATAATTCAAGTTGTTTCTGTCTATGACGTGTTGCTCTCGTCTCGATGTGATTGGAGTAAAGCCAAATCCAAGCTGGCTTCCCTTGACACTTTCTTTCGGTGCGCCAGGACCATTCACAGCTGAGCACGCTCAGTTTAGCTCAACACTGATTGGCTGTTATTTTATATTTTTTTATCAAGGGAGGCCAAATGCTCACTGGCTTCCCTTGCATTCAATGCTATGGGCGGCAACAATGTCATACTCTTTTTAACCAGACAGCATCAGATAGATGGCCTACACATACAGAGACAGGGAGACACTATTTCACTCGCTCAGGTGCTTTCTCCTGTGAGATACATTCAGCCTCTTGCAAATTGGAGGACAGTTATGAAACACAGAGACACGAAAGATTAATTATTTTATATATATATATATATTCTTGGTAGCACTTCATAACCATGTCATAATATGTCATAACAGCTGACATAACTTGTCATAACCTGTCATAATATGGTTATAACACTGTCATGACCCATATATTTATACATGGATTACAGGCAACATCTGGGTTAAATTCTGGGGAAAAAGACAAACTCAGCTCCATCATTCATTGAAACAGATGGCTCATTCATCACAAAATCAACTGATATTGCCAACTACTTTAATGATTTCTTTCATTGGCAAGACTAGCAAGATTAGCAAATGTAGGCAGAACATGCCAGCAACAACATCCAAGTATATCTGACCAAATTATGAAAGACAAGCATTGTCATTTTAAATTCTGTAAAGTTGTGGAAGAGGTGAAAAAATGATTGTTGTCTATCAACAATGACAAGCCTCTGGGGTCTGACAACTTGAATGGAAAATTACTGAGGATAATAGCGGACAATATTGCCACTCCTATTTGCCACATCTTCAATTTAAGTCTACTAGAAAGTGTGTGCCCTCAGGCTCGGAGGGAAGCAGAAGTCATTCCGCTACCTAAGAATAGTAAAGGCCCTTTACTGGTTCAAATAGCCAACCAATCAGCCTGTTAGCATCCCTTAGTAAACTTTAGGAAAAAATTGTGTTTGACCAGATACAATGCTATTTTACACTAAACAAATTGACAACAAACTTTCAGCATGCTTATAGAGAAGGACATTCAACAAGCACAGCACTTACACAAATGACTGATGATTGGCTGAGAGAAATTGATGATAAAATATTGTGGGGGCTGTTTTGTTAGACTTCATTGTGGCCTTTGACATTATCGATCAAAGTATGCTGCTGGCAAAACTTATGTGATGGCTTTACACCCCCTGCTATATTGTGGATAAAGAGTTACCTGTCTAACATATCACAGATGGTGTTCTTTAATGGAAGCCTCCAACATAATCCAGGTAGAATCAGGAATTACCCAAGTCAGCTGTCTAGGCCCATTACTTTTTTCAATCTTTACTAATGAATTGCCACTGGTTTTGAGGAAAGCCAGAATGTCTATGTATGTGAATGACTCAACACTATACATGTCAGCTGCTACAGCAACTGAAATGACTGCAATGCTTAACAAAGAGTTTCAGAGTGGGTGGCAAGGAATAAGTTAGTCTTAAATATTTCTAAAACTAAAAGCATTGTATTTGGGACAAATCATTCACCAAACCCTAAACCTCAACTAAATATTGTAATAAACAATGTGGAAATTGAGCAAGTTGAGGTGATTAAACTGCTTGGAGTTTCCCTGGATTGTAAACTGTCATGGTCAAAACATATTGATACAACAGTAGCTAAGATGGGGAGAAGTATGTCCATGATAAGGCGCTACTCTACCTTCTAGACAGCACTGTCGACAAGGCAGGTCCTACAGGCCCTAGTTTTGTCGCACCTGGACTAGTGTTCAGTCGTGTGGTCAAGTGCCACAAAAAAAGGACTTAGGAAAATTGCAATTTGTTCAGAACAGGGCAGCAGGGCTGGCCCTTGGATGTACACAGAAAGCTAATATTGATAATATGCATGTCAATCTCTCCTGGCTCAAAGTGGAGGAGAGATTGACTTCATCACTGCTTGTATTTATTGACATGTTGAATGCACCGAGCTGTCTGTTTGAACTACTGGCGCACAGCTCGGACACCCATGCATACCCCACAAGATATGCCACAAGAGGTCTCTTCACATTCCCCAAGTCCAGAACAGACTATGGAAGGCGCACAGTACTAAATAGAGCCATGACTACATGGAACTCTTTACCACAAAATACAAATACAAATGTTACAGGTAACATCCGCATCGAGCTAAAGGCTAGAGTTGCAACTTTTAAGGAGCGGGACAATAATCCGGATGCTTATAAGAAATCCCACTATGCCCTCAGACGAAACATCAAGCAAGCAAAGTGTCAATACAGTATTGACATTGAATGTACTACAACGGCTCTGATGCTCGTCGGATGTGGCAGGGCTTGAAAACTATTACGGACTACAAAGGGAAACCCAGACGCGAGCTGCCCAGTGTCGCAAGCCTACCAGACGAGCTAAATGATTACCGCCCCGTGGCACTCATGTCGGTAGCCATGACATGCTTTGAAAAGCTGGTCATAGCTCAAATCAACAGCATCCTCCCGGATACCCTAGACCCACTCCAATTCACATACCCCCCCAACAGATCCACAGACGACGCAATCTCAATTGCACTCCACACTGCCCTTTCCCACCTGGACAAAAGGAACACCTATGTGAGAATGCTATTCATTGACTACAGCTCAGCGTTCAAGACCATAGTGCCCACGAAGCTCATCACTAAGCTAAGGACCCTGAGACTAAACACCTCCCTCTGCAACTGGATCCTGGAATTCCTGACAGGCCACCCCCAGGTGGTAAGGGTAGGCAACAACACGTCTGCCATGCTGATACTCAACACTGGGTCCCTTGAGGGGTGTGTACTTAGTCGCCTCATGTATTCCCTGTTCAACCACGACTGCGTGGCCAAACACGACTCCAACACCATCATTAAGTTTGCTGACGACACAACAGTGGTAGGCCTGATCACCGACAATGATGAGACAGCCTTATGGGAGGAGGTCAGAGACCTGGCAGTGTGGTGCCAGGACAACAACCTCTCCTTCAATGTGAGCAAGACAAAGGAGCTGATCGTGGACTACAGAAAAAGGCGGGCCGAACAGGTCCCCATTAACATTGACGGGGCTGTAGTGGAGCGGGTCGTGAGTTTCCGGTTCCTTGTTGCCCACATCACCAACGAACTATCATGGTCCAAACACACCAAGACAAGACAGTCGTGAAGAGGGCACAACAACACCTTTTCCCCCTCAGGAGACAGAAAAGATTTGGCATGGGTCCCCAGATCCTCAAAAAGTTATACAGCTGCACCATCGAGCACATCCTGACAGGTTGCATCACCACCTCGTATGGCAACTGCTCGGCATCTGACTGTAAGGCGCTACAGAGGGTAGTGCCTACGGCCCAGAACTTCACTGGGCCAAGCTTCCTGCCATCCAGGACCTATATACTAGGCGTTGTCAGAGGAAAGGCCAAAAAATTGTCAGACTCCAGTCACCCAAGTCATAGACTGCTTTCTTTGCTACCGCACGGCAAGCGGTACCGGAGCGTCAAGTCTAGGACCTAAAGGCTCCTTAACAGCTTCGACCCCCAAGCCATAAGACTGCTGAAAAATTAACCAAATGGCCACCTGACTATTTACATCCCCCCCCCATTTGTTTTGTACGCTGCTGCTACTCACTGTTTATCCATAGTCACTTCACCCCTACCTACATTTACAAATTACCTTGACTAACCTGTACCCCCGCACATTGACTCAGTACCGGTACCCCCTGTATATAGCCTCGTTATTGTTATTTTATTGTGTTACTTTTAATTATTTTTTTACTTCAGTTTATTTGGTAAATATTTTCTTAACTCTTTCTTGAACTGCACTGTTGGTTAAGGGCTTGTAAGTAACCATTTTATGGTAAGGTTTACACTTATTGTATTCGGCGCATGTGACAAATAAAGTTGGATTTGATTTGATGTTGTGACATATATTACATTATTTTATGGCAGGTTATGACACCTACATAAGACTGTCAAAACCCACATTTATTCAAATTATTTTTTTCCATGCCAAGAAGTTTCCTTTTGTTTAAAAGTTTGTTTCTTAAATCCTTTGTCGTTGTTGTAATTAATTCTTTACAGTCATGTTTTTGTCATCATATTTTAAATAACGTGTAGAAAATACACTTTATCACACAGGTCATGAATTGTTATGACCATCCTGTGTCACTTTACTTGGACAAAGAAAAAGCACTTTATGACACTGTTAAGAAGCATTATGACCATCCTGTATCACTTTACTTGGACTAAGAAAATACACTTTATGACACTGTCAAGAAGCATTATGACCATCATAATCATAAAAGCCAGATAGGGCTATCACGTACAAGCCCTTATATCAGTCATCAGTCAAAAAGAGGGTGTCTTGTCCTGCTTATGAAATCTGCTCCTGCATTCGTCAAAGCCATCAGCAACAGAGCATTGGGGTGGGTGCATGTCTGACATCAGTCTACGCAATTACAATGATAATGTAATATGGTCAATTAAATTAAAAATTATAGAAAAAACATACTGTTGTCACGTAGGCTATGGTTTAATGGAATGTTTTGCCTCATGAGGTAGTTTTGTGTGTTTTGACACTCTTATGTAGGTGTTATAACCAGCCATAAAATAACGCAATATATGTCACAACAGATCTAAATATTTGTGTCATGACAGTGTATGGCCAAATTATAACAGGCTATGAGAAGTTATGTCAGCTGTTATTACATATTATGACATGGTTATGACCTGTTATGAAGCTGGGTGTCAAGTAAAGTGTTACCCTTTTTTTCCTTTGGAAGCTATGAATACACGCCACTGGGTGGGAGGAGTTTTCCCTGGGTGATTGCATTCATTTTGGAACCGAGCTGCCTCCCATGCCTGAGCAAGGTGCCCCGTTCAAAGCCTGCAGCAAAGTCGTCTCAAAACAAAAATTACGTAGACTAGGCTAGTTTAAGAACGTGGAGTAATGAGTTGGATTCTGTGTTTTCACATGAAAAAGTGATTGCTTTTGATAAAAACGCTTTATCTGCCTACCCAAAGAAAACTAGTTCGAAAATTCAAACATACATTTTATGGAAAAGAGATGTATGTTTTCTGGACAATGCACCATGCTCTTTTGTTGGTAACATGACCAAGTGGCGCAGATTACTTTTCACTTTGAGAAGGGCACTCCTCCCTCACAGCTTTTGCCCGTTCATGTCACGGGCCATAGACCTGTGCACCGCGGCTTAGGTTAATAGAACTCCCTCACTAATCTACACACCCCCCCATATCATAACAGTTAGCGTTTGGCAACAAGGCAAACTAAACCATGGATTACTGTTCCACCTTGTCACTAGACTGCATACAGGGTAAGGAAACCAATATGTCATTTTATAATTTGCATGAACTATCCCTTTATAGGTTGTGATGGATTGTATTGAACAACTTTTTTTTTTACCTATTGATGTGCCATTTTAGAAGTGTTTAGATGTATTTTATAAACAAGTCCTCTTCCTGGACTGCTAGTGTTACTAGCTAACACTTTCTTTTTCATTTAAACAATGCACACAACACCAGAAACTTTAAAAAGTGTCATACTCAAGAATAAGTTTGCATTCAGTGCATTGGGCAATAATTCACTCTGACCAGTGGAAGCTTCTGAGCTTCTGAGCTTCTAATAATGGATGGAAAGGAGTGAATGAAAGGGCATCAAACACATGGAACCCATGTGTTTGATGTATTTGATACATTTACGCTCATTCCGCTCCATCCATTACCATGAGCCTGTCCTCCCCAATTAAGGTGCCACCAACCTCCTGTGACTCTGACATAATTCATTCTGCCATAGACTTCCGTAGACTAGGCCGACAGAACTTCAAGTGACTTCACCAAAGGCCAGATAGGCCTACTGTGCCCTCAAGATCCAGACCAAGGTTAAAAAGACATCTGACACCCAGCTCATCTTTATTCACACCCAGCACAATGCAAGACAATCAGTTTGTGCATGTGTTAATAGATTTGTTTCAATATTTCCATTCTAGGCCATTGCAAACCCTCCTGTATTCCTATAAAGCTTAGCCACAGGGCAGATTGAGTTACAACACTGACATGTCTGATAAGGCAGAACACGATTATGTAACTCTAACCAAGACATACACTGTTTATAAAACATATACAGTCATAAACACATGAATATTCATCCAATTCAACGTCTTCATTATCAGACTGATGGACATTGGTTTTCCTAGTACTCCAGTGTACAAATAATAATATAAGCACTTTCAGAAGAAGGCCATGGGGGGGTGGTGCTGTCGCTACAAAACATCATTGTTTCTTTCTCTACATGCCGCTCCCCCTCCCCTCCCAGGTGTTGGAGTGAGTAGAGAAATGAACCTCACTTTTACCCTTGATATTGCCAGCACTGTTGCTTACAATACAATGGCACATAGGCCTTTTCATGTGGGCAGATCTGCAGTGCCAATCGGGGGCATTTGAGGGCTGTCTTCCAGACACTTGGCTTTTCATCATGTCTGTCTTCTCACGGTCTCAGGGTGAGACCAGGGTAGCTCAGCTGTTGCCATTATGGGGGTGGAGTACAGAGGCCCAGCCAGCCAACCCGGCCCAGAATTGCCCCTCTCTTTTTGTCATGGCAAGACCTTGTCCACTTACTAACTTACTACAAAACAATGTCCTCTGTGTGCCTGTGAGACAGGTGTGCATGCACTGACAATAGAGGCTAATGTGAGCAAGCAAAAAGATGTCATGGCGTCAATGGAAAAAGCAATGAGAACATAATGCCTCTGCGACAGGGTTGGTTGCAAGAATAGATCTATTCTATTCTTCATTTTCCATTACTTGCTATTCTATTCATAACCCATTTTTCAAGTGTGAGTTGGTTCCATTTCAAAAGAGATCAAATTGTGAAAGTGTTATTAACAGTGGCTTGCTTGACATTTTTCCTATTTTGTTGCCTTACAACCTGGTATTAAATTTGATTTTTGGGGGGGTTGTATCATTTGATTTACACAACACGCCTACCACTTTGAAGATGCAAAATGTACATTTTTTTGTGAAACAAACAAGAAATATGACAACAAAACATAAAACTTGATCGTGCATAACTATTCACCCCCCAAAGTCAAAACTTTGTTGAGCCACCTTTTGCAGCCACCTATCTTGGGATATGTCTCTATAAGCTTGGCACATTCAGCCACTGGGATTTTTGCCCATTCTTCATGGCAAAACTGCTCCAGTTCCTTCAAGTTGGATGGGTTCTGCTGGTGTATAGCAATCTTTAAGTCATACTACAGATTCTCAATTGGATTGAGGTCTGGGATTTGACTAGGCCATTCCAAGACATTTAAATGTTTCCCCTTAAAACCCTCAAGTGTTGCTTTAGCAGTATGCTTAGGGTCATTGTACTGCTGGAAGGTGAACCTCCATCCCAGTCTCAAATCTCTGGAAGACTGAAACAGGTTTCCCTCAAGAATTTCCCTGTATTTAGCACCATTCATCATTCCTTCAATTCTGACCAGTTTCCCAGTCCCTGCCGATGAAAAACATCCCCACAGCATGATGCTGCTACCACCATGCTTCACTGTGGGGATGGTATTCTCGGGATGATGAGAGGTGTTGGGTTTGCGCCAGACAGCGTTTTCCTTGATGGCCAAAAAGTTCAATTTTAGTCTCATCTGACCAGAGAACCTTTTTCCATATGTTTGGGGAGTCTCCCACATGCCTTTTGGCGAACACCAAATGTGTTAGCTTATTTTTTTCTTTAAGCGATGGCTTTTTTCTGACCACTCTTCCATAAAGCCCAGCTCTGTGGAGTGTACGGCTTATAGTGGTCCTATGGACAGATACTCCAATCTCCACCGTGGAGCTTTGCAGCTCCTTCAGGGTTATCTTTGGTCTCTTTGTTGCCTCTCTGATTAATGCCCTCCTTGCCTGGTCTGTGAGTTTTGGTGGGCGGCCCTCTCTAGACAGGTTTGTTGTGGTGCCATATTCTTTCAATTTTTTTATAACGGATTTGATGCTGCTCCTTGGGATGTTCAAAGTTTCTGATATTTTTTTATAACCGAATTCTGATCTGTACTTCTCCACAACTTTGTCCCTGACCTGTTTGGAGAGTTGCTTGGTCTTCATATTGCCGCTTGCTTGGTCGTGCCCCTTGCTTAGTGGTGTTGCAGACTCTGGGGCCTTTCGGAACAGGTTTGTATATACTGAGATCATGTGACACTTAGATTGCACACAGGTGGACTTTATTTAACAAATTATGTGACTTCTGAAGGTAATTGGTTGCACAAGATCTTATTTAGGGGCTTCATAGCAAAGGGGGTGGGCTTCATAGCAAAGGGGGTGAATACATATTGTCACGTCCTGACCATAGAGAGCTCTTATTTTCTATGGTAGAGTAGGTCAGCGCGTGACTGGGGGGATTTATCTAGTTTATTTAGTTCTATGTTGTTTGGTTCTAGTTTCATTTTTCTATGTTGGGATTTTTGTATGATCCCCAATTAGAGGGAGCTGGTCATCGTTGTCTCTTATTGGGGATTATATTTAAGTAGTTGTTTTTCCCACCTGTGTTTGTGGGAGATTATTTTGAGTTAGTGCATGTAGCACCTCTGTCGTCATGGTTTGTGTTTTGTTTATAGTTTATTGTTTGTCTTGCGAAGTTTCACATTAAAATAAAAGACGTGGAACGATACCCACGCTGCGCCTTGGTCTCCTTCCTATGACGTACGTGACACATATGCACACACCACTTTTACGTTTTACATTTTTTTGAATTTTCTTGAAACAAGATCTTTTTTTCATTTCACTTCACCAATTTGGACTATTTTGTGTATGTCCATTACATGAAATCCAAATAAACATCAATTTAAATTACAGGTTGTAATGCAACAAAATAGGAAAAATACCAAGAGGGTGAATACCTTTGCAAGGCACTGTACATTCTGATGTATGCACAGTATGTTGTCTGTTTGTATATTATGTTTTCAGGTTTATAGAGTCATCAGCATGGGCATTGTCTTATGTCCGATAGCGCATTGATTCTGCCTGAGGGACCTGTGTTGTGTAGGAGTGACGCCATTTGACGTAAGACAATGGGCGTGTTGCTCTGTCAAGGAGTTGCTTAAGCATGCCAGATCTTACAACACCTGGATAGGTATTTCACGTATCAGCTAACCACATATGTTAGAAAAAAACTGTCAGTCGATGACACCGTCGATGACGTGGCATGCAACCATTCGTTGATGCGTGCAACATCTGAGCAGGGTAGCGCAGCCAATTCCTCCCTGGGGACTGCAGATGTAAATACGCTATGCAAGTAACGCGGCAAGTAGCCTTGTCATTTTTACATTTTCTGGACTTTTTTTAATGGTCTTCAATGGGCAAAAACGTAGTGCATTGTTCTTCAGCGCAAAAACTTCATGAAAGGCATCTGGCAGAAGTAAATTCATCCACAAACGCAAATATAATTTTTTATATATCTTATATGACCGTGTTTTCATGAATTTCATATAATCATCAAGCCCATTCAAAAGACTAAGGACATGAACACGGAAGTATGTCGTAGGAAAGTGTCATTTGCACATGAACTAAATCTGGTGCAATGCAGCACTTCTCAATTCTGAGACTTGTGTTTTTGTTGTACATTGTCCCTGTCCAAATAAACGTATTAAATAAAATAAAATAAATTCAGGCTGAAGGTTTCCAAGGGACGGATAGGGATATTCTCTAGGTCTGCTAAAGACAATTCAGTTCACACTATTGTGATTGTAGTTTGTTGTGCATTTCACATAGGCCTATATTTATGTGACAGGAATTCCAAAAATGTGGTCTCCAACAATATTTCAAATTCACTTCCTCAGATTCACGGTCATATATCCAGGGTCAACCATGTCTACCTCTTCCCCAATAGAGAGGGCAGCGCCTGGGACTCAGGGAGGGAGCAGCAGGGGAGAAAGTGGGTCTGTGGTTGGTGGAGGACCACACAGCGAAGCCTCCTCATAATGCTTTCTCACTACGGGAACCTTAATTTGTGGTTTTGCCCTGCCAAATGCCTGGGGAAGAAAACCTTTCAGCATATTTTTGTTTCGCAGGCAACCACCATAGTCTTCACTTGTAAAGGAGTGCTGTGTTTTGTCTGCAATATGTTTTTCTTCCCAATGGTTGTGGTTTGACTGTTCTAATTATGCAGGACTGAGCCAAATCAATCTAATATTTTTCTAATTTGGCCTTTCATTTTCTTTTGTTCCTTTCCTCATATCTCAGTTTTACTTTTGAGACCAAGATCAAGAGGATCACTATTTATTTCAGGGGACATGTCCACTCTGCCATTTTTTATACAATTAAGCCTATGTGTATTCCTATTCAAATGGGGCACTAATATGTTCAAAAAGGTATCTCTTTCTTTAGTGACCAACTAATAATAATATCTATTTGCCTTATATATTGAATTTTGTCTGCAGGATTTCAACAGGATAAATTGCAAACTGGAGTAGGTCAAATCCAAATGTTTTAAGATCAGGTTTAGGCCTAATGCTTTTATCAAAAACAAACATGATGCTTTCAATTGTTAGCATCACAGGTGTTTGTAATTAGAGCTTATCTGTTTTTGACAGATGACGTTAACTGATTTTGGCAGTGGCACTGGAAAAATTTTAAAGATCACAACAAGTGAAAAACATTGGCTATACACTGAGTGTACAAAACATTAGGAACACCTGCTCTTTCCATGACATAGACTGACCAGATGCATCCAGGTGAAAGCTATGATCCCTTTTTGATGTCACCTGTTAAATCCACTCCAATCAGTGGAGATGAAGGGGAAGAGACAGGTTGAAAAAGGATTTTAAAGCCTTGAGACATGGAATGTGTAAGTATGCTATTCAGAGGGTGAATGGGCAAGACAAAATGCCTTTGAATGGGATATGGTAGTATGTGCCAGGCGCACCGGCTTGAGTGTGTCAAGAACTGCAATGCTGCTGGGAATTTTCACTCTCAACAGTTTCCTGTGTGTATCCTTTGGGTCCACCACCCAAAGGACATCCAGCCAACTTGACACAACTGTGCGAAGCATTGGAGTCAACTTAGGCCAGCATCCCTGTGGAACGCTGTCGACACCTTGTAAAGTCAATGCCCCGACAAATGGAGGCTGTTCTGAGAGCAAAAGGGGATGAAACTCAATATTAGGAAGGTGTTCCTAATGTTTGTACACTCAGTGTAAATGCATCTGCTGTAGATAGTCTACTGGTATAAACCCAGCACTGCATACATAAGCGATTGTCTTCAAAAGTGACTGGGATTTCCCAAGTAATAAGCTACTGTTGACTACCTAGTTGAAAAAATGGAAAGCACACTTATTTAAAAATAAATTACTAGCTAAGACTACTGGGCACTCAGCTCTTTTTATTTTTACTGATTCAAGTAAGTGATTTAGTATTTTCCTGACTGCTTATGGGCAATTCCACAATAACGGAATTACACTTTGTGCCAAACAAAAAATATTGATTTCAAAGTTTAACAAACCATACAACTCTATGCACAAGGACTACTTTGAACAATTTCCAATGCAAAATTGAAAAAAAAAAATATGGATTTAGTGGAACTGTGCAGATGCCAACATCAGAAAATCAATTATGGTAAAATGTCCCTCAGGTTTTTATGTGACCCCGTTTTCCAAAAACTATTAAATATCTACTCCAAATGAATATTCATAGATTCCTGCAGAAACAGTGGGGTGTCAGCTATAACATGACACCTTGAGGTTATCGAACTACAATAAGTGAAGTGGATTTACATCCTGTAATGCAATTACGGTAACAGAATTACGTCATGCGTCCTTGATCTGTACTACACAGAAATGCTTAATGGATATGAATGTCATTCTCCTCATGTGTCACGAGTTTGGAAATCACAGGGCGGCACAGCAGAGCACAGTAGAGTACAGTGCAGGACAATACAGCACAGCAGAGCAGAGTAGAGTATGGTAGGGTAGATTAGAGCTCAGCAGAGTACAGTAGAGTACAGTACAGTAGATTATTGTTCAGTACAGCAGAGAACAGTAAAATATATTGTACTGTACTGTACTATACTCTACTCTACTTTACTTTACTCTACTTTATTGTACTGCACTACTGTATTGTATTGGACGGTACACTACTGTGCTCTACTCACTGTACTGTACTGTATTGTACTGTACTGTATTGTGTTATGTGCTGTGTGTTACTGTACTATACCGTGCTCTATTCACTGTACAGTACTGTGCTGTACTGTACTCAGTGCTATACTGTATTGCACTGTATTGTGTGGTACCCTGCTGTGCTCTACTTACTGTACTGTATTGTACTATCCAAACCTGTGAAACATACTTCTATGATATAATAGGTTCAGATTTAGTCCGGTCCGGTCCGTCTGTTGACGTTAACTTTAAGGCCAGGTTGGGCTGACCAAAATTCAACTACTTTTCAATGTCCATGGACGTCCGGTGTCAGTCAGTGCTCAGTGGGTGTGGATGCTGGTTAAAGTAAATGGAAAGAGAGGGGGCTCATGGGCAGGTGTCACTAAGAGCTGGGAGAGGTGACAATAACTGGAGAGTGAGAAAGGCAGAGAGAGAGAGAGAGAAAAAGAGGGAGAGAGAGAGGGAGGAGTTGTCCAGACTATTTTAACACTCTTGGTTTGACAACCAGATGACAGAAAGAGAAAGAAAACAGTGGAAGAGAGGACAGTAGCAGGTGATCCAACTGTAGTTTGTGACCACTATTATTTGACATTGTAGCCAAGTCAGTTGCAGTAATTCCGTTAATGATTTTTGGTAAGTCCTACGAGTTTTAATCACTTAATAATTTAAATCAGTAAAAACACAAACTAATTGATAGGTCTACCTTTACTTGTTACTTCTGTGAACTTTCATTAACCTCCCTCCTCATGAGGGAGAAGAAATTAGAACATACAGTTGAAGTCGGAAGTTTACATACACCTTAGCCAAATACATTTAAACTCAGTTTTTCACAATTCCTGACATCTAATCCTAGTAAGATTCCCTGTCTTAGGTCAGTTAGATCACTACTTTATTTTAAGAATGTGAAATGTCAGAATAATAGTAAAGAGAATGATTTATTTCAGCTTTTATTTCTTTCATCACATTCCCAGTGGGTCAGAAGTTTACATACACTGAATTAGTATTTGGTAGCATTGCCTTTAAATTGTTTAACTTGGGTAAAAAGTTTCAGGTAGCCTTCCACAAGCTTCCCATAGTAAGTTGGGTGAATGTTGGCCCATTCCTCCTGACAGAGCTGGTGTAACTGAGTCAGGTTTGTAGGCCTCCTTGCTCGCACACGCTTTTTCAGTTCTGTCCACAAATGTTCTATAGGATTGAGGTCAGGGCTTTGTGATGGACACTCAAATACCTTGACTTTGTTGTCCTTAAGCCATTTTGCCACAACTTTGGAAGTATGCTTGGGGTCATTGTCCATATGGAAGACCCATTTGCGACCAAGCTTAAGCTTCCTGACTGATGTCTTGAGATGTTGCTTCAATATATCCACATAATTTTGCTTCCTCATGATGCCATCTATTTTGTGAAGTGCACCAGTCCCTCCTGCAGCAAAGCACCCCCACAACATGACGCTGCCACCTCGTGCTTCACGGTTGGGATGGTGTTCTTCGGCTTGCAAGCATCCCCTTTTTCCTCCAAACATAACAATGGTCATTATAGCCAAACAGTTCTGTTTTTGTTTCATCAGACCAGAGGACATTTCTCCAAAAGTACGATCTTTGTCCCCATGTGCAGTTGCAAACCTTAGTCTGGCTTTTTTATGGCGGTTTTGGAACAGTGGCTTCTTCCTTGCTGAGCTGCCTTTCGGGTTATGTCGATATAGGACTCATTTTACTGTGTATATAGATACGTCTGTACCTGTTTCCTCCAGCATCTTCACAAGGTCCTTTGCTGTTGTTCTGGGATTGATTTTCACTTTTCGCACCAAAGTACTTTCATCTCTAGGAGACTGAACGCGTCTCCTTCCTGACCGGTATGATGGCTGCGTGGTCCCATGGTGTTTATACTTGCGTACTATTGTTTTTACAGATGAAAGTGGTACCTTCAGGCGTTTGGAAATTGCTCCCAAGGATGAAACAGAGTGGTGGAGGTCTACAATTTTTATTCTGAGATCTTGGCTGATTTCTTTTGATTTTCCCATGATGTCAAGCAAAGAGGCACTGAGTTTGAAGGTAGGCCTTGAAATACATCCACAGGTACACCTCCAATTGACTCAAATGATGTCATTTAGCCTATCAAAAGCTTCTAAAGCCATGACATCATTTTCTGGAATTGTCCAAGCTGTTTAAAGGCACAGTCAACTTAGTGTATGTAAACTTCTGACCCACTGGAATTGTGATACAGTGAATTATAAGTGAAATAATTTGTCTGTTAACAATTGTTTGAAAAATGACTTGTGTCATGCACAAAGTAGATGTCCTAACCGACTTGCCAAAACGATAGTTTGTTATCCAAAAATTTGTGGAGTGGTTGAAAAACAAGTTTTAATGACTCCAACCTAAGTGTATGTAAACCTACAACTTCAACTGTATCTTAAAAATATGTGTGTTTTTGGTAATGGAAGTACAAGGCACAAGGCAATAGTATTATTTCATAAACTTACGGAAGGTAAACAATTTCTCCAAAGCTAAATATAAGTGCCGATATTAGTTGACAGGGGTCTTTGCTTCAACATTATTGTGCTCTAATGTATTTCTAATACATTTTAAGACATTTTCTGCTTGATGTTTTCTAAGACCTCTTATACATCTGTTTATTCAGAAATCAAAGCCTTTACCTATGCCTACTTTTTAAGATGGAAAAAGGTTGAAAGATGTATCTATGCTAAAATATAGACTCTTGGCTTTCATTTGACATCAATTGGAACTTCACATGATGGTGCTCATGTGTCCTTTTCGATGGAAATGGGCACATGATGGAAATGCCCTTATACAAAACAGCTCCAACCAAACAGGTCTGTGCAATATAAGTACCAGTGATTCAATGTTGTCATTACTTTTGGTTTCTGTCATAGCTGTGTTCATTTAAAGTGAAATATTCAGATTTAATTAGTTACAATTACTTCGGTCGTTACATCCAAACATGCTGTAAGGCCAGAACAGAACGGCTATATCTAAAGACACGAAAGCAGCCAACATTCCTCTTTACAATGCGGTTCATGTAAAAGTCCACCAAGTCAAGTTTATACATAGGCTATGTTTCTTTGTGGAATACACAGTCTTGCAAACTACTTTCGTCAATACTATGGGTCAGTTATTGGGGTTCTAATTAACCAAACCAGGCTGAATAAGGAATACTATCGCAATGCTTGAATTTCACAATGCTTACATTTGAAGAACAAGTCAATGCAAATCTTGCATTGAAGCTCCCTCCCAACCCATGCATCAATGCAGTGTGATTCTAACACCCTCAGTACAGTAAAAGCAGTCAATCGGTTAGCCTCAGCCTGCTACTGTGTGGTCCTCCACAGAACTAGCACGCGGGAGTGTGATTAGACAGATAGTAGGGAAGAGAACGAACAGAGGCCTCAACAGCAATGTATGCTATGTGACTCCTATATCTTCCTAGCTTGTAAAGTTTGGCTGATTTCCTAATTCCCATCCCAAAACCAAATTTAGCACATCCAGCAACAAAACACTGTTTGTCTTGCTTGCTTCCAAATGGAACCAATGAGTCAGTCACACCCTCCACATACAGTGCATTCGGAAAGTATTCAGACCTCTTGACTTTTTACACATTTTGTTACGTTGCAGCCTTATTATAAAATGGATTACGTAGTTTTCTCCCCTCATCAATCGACACACAATACAACATAATGACAAAGTTCATTTTGTTATTTTTGCAAATCTAGTGAAAATGAAAAACACAATATCACATTTACATAAGTATTCAGACCCTTTGCTATGAGATTAGAAATTGAGCTCAGGTGCATCCTGTTTCCATTGATCATCCTTGAGATGTTTCAACAACTTAATTGAAGTCCACCTGTGGTAAACTCAATTGATTGGACATGATTTAGAAAGGCACACACCAATCTATATAAGGTCCCACAGCTGACAGTGCATGCTCCCTCACGACGCCAGGACAGCGGAGTCAATCACCACCTTCCGGAGACACCTGAAACCCCACCTCTTTAAGGAATACCTGGGATAGGATAAAGTAATCCTAACCCCCCCCCCCTAAAATATTTAGATGCACTATTGTAAAGTGGTTGTTCCACTGGATATCATAAGGTGAATGCACCAATTTGTAAGTCGCTCTGGATAAGAGCGTCTGCTAAATGACTTAAATGTAAATGTAATGTCAGAGCAAAAACCAAGCCATGAGGTCAAAGGAATTGTCTGCTGAGCTCCGAGAAAGGATTGTGTCGAGGCACAGATCTGGGGAAGGGTTCCAAAACATTTCTGCAGCATTGAAGGTCCCAAGACCTCCATCATTCTTAAATGGAAGAAGTTCGTAACCACCAAGACTCTGCCTAGAGCGGGCAGCCCGGCCAAACTGAGCAATTGGGGGAGAAGGGCCTTGGTCAAGGAGGTGACCAAGAACCCTATGGTCACTCTGACAGAGCTGCAGAGTTCCTCTGTGGAGATTGGAAAATCTTCCAGAAGGACAACCATCTCTGCAGCACTCTACCAATCAGGCCTTTATGGTAGAGTGGCCAGATGGAAGCCACTCCTCAGAAAAAGGCACATGACAGCCCGCTTGGAATTTGCCAAAAGGCACCTAAAGGACTCTCAGACCATGAGAAACAAGATTCTCTGGTCTGATGAAACCAAGAGTGAACTCCTTTGGCCTGAATGCCAAGCATCACGTCTGGAGTAAACTTTGCACCATCCCTACGGTGAAGCATGGTGGTTGCAGCATCATGCTGTGGGAATATTTTTCAACTGCAGGGACTGGGAGACTAGTCAGGATCGAGGAAAAGATGAATGGGGCAAAGTACAGAGAGATCCTTGATGAAAACCTGCTCCAGAGCGCTCAGGACCTCAGACTGGGGTAAAAGTTCACCTTCCAATAGGACAACGACCCTAAGCACACAGCCAAGACAAAGCAGGAGTGGCTTCGGGACAAATCTCTGAATGTCCTTGAGTGGCCCAGCCAATGCCCGGACTTGAACCCGATGGAATATCTCTGGAGAGACCTGAAAATAGCTGTGCTGCGACGCTCCCCGTCCAACCTGACAGAGCTTGAGAGGATCTGCAGAGAAGAATGGGAGAAACTCCCCAAATACAGGTTTGCCAAGCTTGTAGCATCATACCCAAGAAGACTCAAGGCTGTAATCGCTGCCAAAGGTGCTTCAACAAAGTTGATTTATTTCACCTTTATTTAACCAGGTAGGCAAGTTGAGAACAAGTTCTCATTTACAATTGCGACCTGGCCAAGATGAAGCAAAGCAGTTCGACACATACAACAACACAGAGTTACACATGGAGTAAAACAAACATACAGTCAATAATACAGTAGAAAAATAAGTCTATATACAATGTGAGCAAATGAAGTGAGATAAGGGAGGTAAAGGCAAAAAAGGCCATGGTGGCAAAGTAAATAAAATATAGCAAGTAAAACACTGGAATGGTAGATTTGTAGTGGAAGAAAGTGCAAAGTAGAAATAGAAATAATGGGGTGCAAAGGAGAAAAATAAATAAATAAATAAATACATTAGGGGAAGAGGTAGTTGTTTGGGCTAAATTATAGATGGGCTATGTACAGGTGCAGTGATCTGTGAGCTGCTCTGAAAGCTGGTGCTTAAAGCTAGTGAGGGAGATAAGTGTTTCCAGTTTCAGAGATTTTTGTAGTTCAAAGTACTGAGTAAAGCGTCTGAATACTTATGTAAATGTGATATTATACAAAAATTGAAAACCTGCTTTTGCTTTGACATTATGGGGTATTGTATGTAGATTGATGAGGGGAAAAAACAATTTAATAAATTTTAGAATAAGGCTGAAACATAACAAAATTAGGAAAAAGTCAAGGGGTCTGAATACTTTCCGAATACAGTGTATATCCCCAGTCAGTTGATCTACAGACACGGTGAGTAAGACAGAGCACAGGGGCATGTGATGATGTTTGACAGGTCGGGTTAGGGGGAAACAACTGCATGGCATCCAGTCAAATATACATATTTCATTTTTTCATCTTGCCAAGATGCCACAAGGACGTACGTGAGAGCAGAGCAATCACTATTTCCCTGCAGGTTTTGAAATAACAAAATAACAAGCATGCTTGAAATAGTCTTTGTAAAGCTAGTATTTAAATTGGGTATTATGTATGTTATAATATATATGTAATTTAGCAGAGACTTTTATCCAAAGCAATTTACAGTCATGTGTGCATACATTTTATGTATGGGTGGTCCCAGGAATCGATCCCACTACCCTGGCATTTCAAGCACCATGCTCTACCAACTGAGCTCCAAAGGACCGCTGGTGCCTCATTCTGCATAAGCCTCATTCTCAATTTATTACGACATTTATTTTTCTAAAATGTATTTTTCAATCTAAAATTATCCCTCAGTCAATTGCTCAATCAAAACAATGTTTATCAATATTACTCACAGCATCATGAATAGAAATACCAAAATGCCATGGACGGGGCTAAATTATTTCATTTTGTTTGGGTAAAATCTATTAATTTTCAAACTGTATCTGGGAGAAAAGTTATTCATATCATATATACATAGTTATCTGAAAGTAATAAATGCTCCTTTTCGACATACCACAACCTGGTTTCAGTAGGCGAGATCCTGCACACATCCTCCCATAGTCCGGTCATACAGGTCCATAAGAGCGGTAGCGTCCATATGTTGGGATTCTTCCTCATCGCTTCATAACTGTCTAAAGAGTGACAGTTCAGATGTGTGGACAGCCTGTTACAACTTGAGATAATACAGGGCGTATATCTTACACCCGCCCTTCGGGAAAAAAACACACTCACAAACACAAACAAATACGAATTTGCGCACACACACACACAGACACACACACACGCTTGTCAATGTCTTCCCCATATCATCCTTTTGTGACAGGAGACTGGGCCCCAGCAAGGACAGTAAGGCCCCCAAGAGTTACTGTCTATTACACACGCTGTAGGCTACATATGACCATGGGAAATGTTGAAGTAGCGTCTTCAGCTTAGGTCATCAACCCTGGATGTGTTATTCATGTAGCTGAGTCATTCATGCCCAAATCAAAGCAAATTTATGGGTGACCAGGCAGGGAGTCGGCAGGCTAGTCAGCAGTGTCTGAATGGAGGAAGGTGGCCAGCGGGCTGAACAGAACAGGCTTCCCTCGCTGTAGGAAGTGGGTATGGGACTCAGTAGGGGGCAGCCGTACTCCCCTCTGAGATGAGGCCTGGAGAGAATAAACAATCTCAGTAAGGGGCTTGGGAACCGTGGACTTTTGTGTGTGTGTGTGTGTGTGTGTGTGTGTGTGTGTGTGTGTGTGTGTGTGTGTGTGTGTGTGTGTGTGTGTGTGTGTGTGTGTGTGTGTGTGTGTGTGCGTGCGTGCGTGCGTATCGGGGGGTATTTTGTCATCAGCAGATGCATAGTAGTCCTTCAGAGTTTGAGACATTAGAGAAGAGAGACAGTTTGTGTATGGACGGAGCCCATGCATATCCCTCTCTGGGAGGGCTAGACATGGGTTCGAGGATGGAGGTTGGGGCAAATAATTAAAATCATAATAATGATGACAATAGAAACATTATGGAGTGGAGTGGTCCAATGGGGCCACCAATAGGCTTCCCTGTGAGCCGTACAATGGAGCTAGAGAAGGCCAATCCATGCTGGAATACAGACGAACAGGCATTGGATGCCTCCCTGTGCCGGAATATCAGCCCGGGCCAATTCCCGAAAGGGAATCGGGTGTGTGGGACAGGAAACAAACTGAACATTATTACCACGACCCACATGGTTGCCGTGAGAGGATCCATGCTGGCTTTACCCCGTTGGCAACAACCGCCACTGGGCACCCTACCCCACGCCTCTCACAGTAGGGGGCGCCATAGAGAGAGGCGGTGCGGGGCAAAGGATAAATGTGCACCATGGTGTCGGCTGCCAATCACCTTTGTGTGGCGATTGTCGGTGGCCTGAAAAGGTCGTTAAGGGGATTTACATAACATTTAGTATACTCTGCCTTGGGTGCGTAACGAAATGTGTGGTACCACGTTGAGGGTTCTCCATTGCACAGAGAACCCTCATCTTCGATGAGATTTTGATGACGAATTGTGCAAAGAAGAAGACATGATGAAGTAAACCAATTGCTGGACACAAGTATCACCATAAATGTAGTATTGTCATCCAAAGTAATTGGGACTTTAGGGGTTTGGATAAGACTGTCACAGTTACACCAAGAAACCAATGCGGACCACACAGCACAATAAAACAATAGCACCTATTGTAAATCATGTTTGGGGACTGAAGACAGCAGTCCATTCTCCACCCTAACTTCTGCGAATATATGAGGAAGCGCTTCCAAATAGCAGATGCAAAAAATAATATATTGTAGAACGTATCTACTGAACAGTAGCATTTGCTTGTTGGCGCCAATTTGGTCCACATGAATTCCACATTGGTTCTGAATGAGGGAAATGAGGGGTGATTGTGTTGGCCGTTGGAGCCGTAGGGGATATCTACTAGGGACATCCGTGACGGATGATTGAGACAAGCACTTCAATGATACACTTCCTCAGGGAGAAGCGGGGCCATGTATTATCAACCATGCATGGGCATTGTGGGCCATGAGGTAAGATGTGTGTGTTGGCGAGCGATGTGTGAGAGTTCACATGGCACTCTGTGTCATTGCCAAAGAGGTCAGATTTCTTGGCCAAAGGGGTCAGATTTCTTGGAGTAGTTTTTCAGACTCTGTTTGACCTCTGTTGCAGTGTGCAGAAATGTACTGTTTTTCTGAGTTGAGAACAGGCACTCAGGTCATCATGTGGCCAATATTCGTAAACCTGACAATACTATCAACAATAGTTGAGGTTAATCAAAGAGGGAGAATTTCTTTTTTTTCTTTCTCAGTGGTATCCGTTTGAAGTTTGTCCCTGTTCGTCTGCCATGAACAGTACCTGAATGATGACTAAAGAAAGAATAAAGGATGCCCCACCCTGTACCTTCAGTGCCATGATTCAATCAAAGACTATGTAGAGGAGGCATCAAAGGTAAGATGTTAACCTGTTCCACCTTGGGCTAGATCATTTGTTGGAATGTAGTAGCGTGTCGGTGCACAGACCGAGGAGGGCAGAGAGACCCAGCGCCAATTGAAAGCCTGTGGCATCAAAGGTACCTACTGCCTTGAACAACATCGATGCCAAATTATTTGTAACCAACCCTCATTCAAGCCTCCGTCAGACTGACAGGGTGAATGTGAGTGGGTCTGGACAGAGAGAGAGAGAGAGAGAGGGAGAGAGAGAGATAGAGAGGGGGAGAGAGAGAGAGAGAGAGAGAGAGAGAGGGAGGGAGAGAGAGAGAGAGGGAGAGAGAGAGGGAGAGAGAGAGAGAGAGAGAGAGGGAGGGAGAGAGAGAGAGAGGGAGAGAGAGAGATAGAGAGAGGGAGCGAGGGAGAGAGAGAGAGAGGGAGAGAGAAAGGGAGAGAGAGAGCGAGAGAGAGAGAGGGAGGGAGAGAGAGAGAGGGAGAGAGAGAGAGAGAGAGGGAGAGAGAGAGCGAGAGAGAGGGAGAGGGAGCGAGAGAGAGAGAGAGCGAGAGAGAGGGAGAGGGAGAGAGAGAGAGAGAGAGAGAGGGAGAGAGAGAGCGAGAGAGAGGGAGAGGGAGAGGGAGAGATGCTGACAGAGCCAACACACAACATATCACTCTAAGGTGGTCTGGGGCTGGGCTGACTGGGGTATGGGTCTGTGTTGCTACTGACAACTTTCCTGGAGGTGTTGTGTTTCCTTGGTGTGTATGTATGTCCATCAGTGATATAATAAAGCTAGAGGTTATAGATTATTCCAAATTGTGTTTGGAATGTGATTATTGTTTGTGTGTATATATATATATATATATATATATATTTTTTTTTATTTTTTTTATTTAACTTGGCAAGTCAGTTGAGAACAAATTCTTATTTACAATGACGGCCCACACCGGCCAAACCCGGACGACGCTGGGCCAATTGTGTAGCCTTAGTACATCTGGTATGTCATCTTGGTAATTGGACAGTAAACCGTGATGGAATTAGTGTCGTTTCTAAAACAATCCAAATAGTTGCGGTAGTGCAGAAAATACACCTATAATTATCTGACAGAAGTTGAATCAGGGATTTCTTCCCAGCATGTCATCCAGCCAGTGTACTTTGTGGAATCAACAGCACCATAATTCTTTGTTATCAAGAGAGGAATTCTCGCTCTCGCCTGTATTCTCCCAATCCCCGTGAGTTCTGTTGCTTGATGCATTTTTCCCACTTTGTGTGTGTGTGTGTTGTTCCAGAGCGGAGCACACCTGTCTACCTCAAGGCTAAATAGGCCACAGTGAGCAGCCTCTCATTGCTGGCTGGAACTGCAGCTCCAAGAGTAGTAATGCATTAGAGGGCTTGTCATTTTGCTTTATTAAAGCCCTCTGACAACCCATTAGACACTTAGCAGGGTCAGAGGTGTCAACCTGCTCTGACTGACAGACGGAGGGTGGATGGAGGGAGGGATGGACAGATTATGGCACAGACGAATTGGTCTGCTCCCTAAGTCAACTACCAGCTCCTACCCTGGGGCACCACGGCACACAATCGGGAGAGCTGGTCATACTTTGTATCACATTTTATTCCACTTTTTGGCACAGAAAAGTGGAAAACAAGGTCATACAATACTTACAGTGTTATATAGCTTTAGACTTAGAACACAGGGCAGTGTAACGTGGCCTTACATTCCTGTTGGTTTTTCGTTATCCATTATAATTGCATCTCAAAAGAAGGACAGCAAATAAAAAAGGAACGCAAACATATTTGCAATTGTGTGTGTGCGTGTGTGTTTTTTTCTCAATCTATTTAAGAGTGAAAATGAGTAACTAATTAGCATATGATTTCAGGTATGACAAGAGGCCGTGTGTGTGTTGCACGGTCCGGACCACCAAACTGCAGACAATTTAGATGAAACTGCATTGGATGGAAATAATGGCACAAAGCAGTCTAAAGTCTCAAATCCTTGTTAAGACCCTCCATCTTTCAAACTAAACTGGATCACACCAAGAATCTCTTATTCTTTTATCCTGTCTAGATCCTCTAATCCTGCAGCCATTTTCCATCCCTTTCTCCTTTTCTCATTTCAAACGAGCAACTGTTTGGTTGTCCGGCATTGGAACGTTGAGAATTTGTCCCCTCTTCCATGAAAAGAAAAGTAACTATATTGAAGAGAAAAAAAGGAAAAGAGGAACAGCTTGGCAGAGCTAAGAATGCAGCTGGATCTGTTTACGTGTGATAATGAGAGCTTGTATTGACATGGAGACTAATGATTTCCACACAGTAAAACACTGAGGGAATAATGTGGAGGGTTGGGAAAGACAACACACAGTGATTACACTTGTAGACAAGCCAAGATGCTCAACTACTACTATAACGCTTGATATGAGACAAGAAGTCAGCCAATAGTAGACTGACCCATACACTTCCGGGACATACACATTTAAATGGCAGTTTTAAAAATGGCAAAAAGTTTATTTGAAAAAAAAAAAACGTATATAAAGTATGACCATTTCAATTCCTTTCTAGACATAAAATATGCAACTGATGAATAGTTAACTTAGCAGTGATGTTATGATGTCAGAACCGGCAATGTTGGAAAGACAATCAGTGATATTGGGACATTGAGAAGAGATGAGAGAAATAGAAAAGTAAGACTATTTTAGGTTATGTACCTCCCTCCATTCTTAGATTTTCCAATATGAGAAATAATGCAATCTATGTTAACCCCCCCATCCCTCCCTTCCTTAATGGGGACTGCGGAGGGGGGGGGGGGCACCCCAATGGGCACGGGAGGGGTGGGGGTGGAGGGGGGGCACCCCAATAAAAACAGCACTAAAATGCAATTACAGCGCTGTGAAGAATGGGACTTGTCAGTAATTTGCTGGCTAAAACCAAGGAGATTGCAGGTCTGGGGCAGCTTGGAATTCTGAGCCTGTGTGGGAAAAGCAGTGGGAAGGCAGGCAGCGCCCTTTGTGAGGTAATTACTGGAACTAGCAGAGGCCAGCGCCAGTCCCTGCTAATGATAACCCCTCTACTGGGGGACTCCCCATGCTAGTCACCTTGTCATTGATACACCCTATCGGGGACACACACGCACAGACACATGCACACATGCACACACACTTTATGCATGCACAGCCGTAAGGACAGTTCGGTATAGCAGGAAAATAATCCTGCAGCAACAGAACGTGTGAATGATTATGTGGATAATAATTAATATATATTTTTGTACAGGTTTATACATTTTCTGTTAGGGCAAATCAAATGTGAATTTTCAAAGTGGAAATTACAAGCTTTACAAGACTATTAAAAACTCAAATACACTAAAACTTTGCATTTCCTGCTTTGCATGAAAATGATCATCAACAAAAGAGATCATACATCTGAACCTGTCCAGTTACTACAGATGCAAGTGATCTTAATAGGAAACGTCTCTGCCATGAGCTGCAGTACAGGGTCCTTGTTCAATGAATGACTGAATACATGAATGAATCCATGTTGTCCCACATTGATAAGATCAACTGAGAGGAAATTCATGCACAGGGTTGGGTAGGTTACTTTATACATGTAATACACTATAGTTACTAGTTACCTTTCCAAAATTGCAATCAGTAACGTAACTTCTGGATTACCCAAACTCAGTAATGGAATCTGATTATTTTTCCCTTAAGAGGCATTAGAAGAAGACAAAAAGGATCCATCCAACGCATTTGGTGTTCATCATATTGGTCTCTGACTTGTGGTCAGACAAACTTAAACTTGCACCTTTTTTCAATGCTGAATTGAATGTCATTGAGAAAACAGAAAGGTGTTTTTTTGTTGTTGTTGCAAACATCCTTTCTAAATTTAAAAGTAATTCAATAAGTAATCATCTAGTTTTTCAAACGTATCTGTAATCTGATTACAATATTTTTGCTGGTGACATGCTGTAACTGATTGGAGTAAAGAAATGTAATCAGATTACATGTAATCAGTTAATCCCCAACCCTGTCCATGCATGTCATACCTGTTGAACTGCTTCAGGTTAGGGGGTGAAAAGGTGACTGATCATGTCTGCTCCCATTTCTCTGCCCCGCATCCTACCTTGATCCTAGCTGACCTTTTGTCAACCCCCCCCCCCCCCCCCCCCCCCACATACATACACACACACATACACCAACCTCCAGACTGCCTTTACAGTAGCACACACACACACACACACACACACACACACACAACCACACACACACACACACACACACACACACACACACACACACACACACACACACACACATAAACGCACACACATCTCACATCATTAGCATCCCCCCTGCTATTATCCTCCACATTTGTAAAGTACAAAGGTGGCAAAATTCCTTTGTTCACAACAAGCACTTCAAAAGGAATAAGAATGGTCTACAGGTGCCACAGCTCTCCTGATTGTTGCTCTCATCTGTAGAAAGCCAGGGGACAGCCCCAACCATCTCATTCAGGGCAGGTGACACACTTCTCATGTTTCCCCTCCATGGCTGTAAAATATTAAATTGGCTAGGGCCGTGATTGCCACAACTAAAGCTATAAGATATTTCACAGCAACAGAACAGAGGCATTTGTATCCAGTAAAAAGTTCCATATAAACCTAAATAAATGAAGATACTTCTATAATATTTTGCCCCTGGGCCTAGTCTAGATTTAATGGTGGAATGTGATTGTGTTGATTGTTTATCTTAAAGTACTGTTAACTCTCAGTAATCAGGTTTGTGTGAGAAACAACACATGTCTATGTTTAACCTAAAGGAAGTGTTTGAAATCACGTCTTTGACTTGTTGCAACTGGATATATATATATATATTGCTTGCAAGTGATAATCTTTTGCACTTCTGTATTCTAAAGACATTTACTGTAGGCCTCAATAATACTCACACCTCAATCTAGCATTATCAACATAGTTTACCTTACAAGTGTAGAATAATGAGTTTGAGTCTATAATGAGTCTATAATCATGCCGTTATGTCACTAATTGCTTTGCTCAAAGCTGGTGTGTGGAAGTTTAGTGAATGTGGAGCAATATTGCACTGGATCTGAAACACACATGCACATCAAAAGATTTACTTCAAATTCCTAATCATAATGAAATGTCCACACATTCAAGTAGCTTGCTCTGTACATCCATTATTGTGGCAAATGTTTGGGACGTATGATATACGAATAGTGCTTTGACTACCACATTCTTTCCCAACTTGCTGTTCAATGTCAGGAATTAGTCCCATTGCTATGAAATGCCATCAGCAAGGGTTCAAATCTAATCTAGTTAGGTAGAAGTGTTGATTTGATTAAATCTTAGGCCCCATTCCCACAAGGGGATCCAGAGTGGCACAGCGGTCTAAGGCACTGCATCGCAGTGCTAGAAGCGTCACTATAGACCCTGGTTTGATCTCAGGCTGTATCACAGTTAAATAAAAAATATATAAAACAGGAGATATGAAGGTGAGTCTGAGGAGCAGGGTGGCGAAAGTGACTTCTACTTTTCAATTCACATGACATCCTTGCCTTGCCTTACCTTTCGTCGTAGCTGGCAACAGTGACATTTTTGGTCCACAGCTGAAATGTACCATATATACAGTAGTCACTAGATAGTAAAGACAAACTATTCCACAATAACCAGGTTTTCATCTAAACCTTTTATGAAAGTAAAGTACATGTGGGATAAAAAATGTAATGACAGGCCTGATAGAAACATATTTTTGTAAACTTTCAAAATTTTGAGAAACCAAGAAATGCTAGACAAGGTGGGATGGTTTTGTGTCATAAAATGAATTATGCAGGAAACGTTGGTGGAAAAGCTTTTATGAGCAAATGTTGATAGATTTATGCGATGACATGTTGTGTGGTCCTCCCACTATAAGTCGTCAGAAAACACATGCAGTTTATTAGGCGACAGATGAAATAAATTATGATGAACTTCACAGAGTGGTGAAAGTGCAAGGTGATGAGTTTGATGCTACTTTCCAATAAATATTCTGGTGTCAGGATCATCGATGCTTGGTTGATATTTGACAAATAACAAAAACCTCGCTCTTTTTTCAATAATAATTTCGCCATGTAGGCTATAAATACACTCTAGCCAACAGTGCGCCTATAGCACTGGCTATATAAGCCTCCCCAAAATTGTGGGAAAACCATCAGTTGAAAATGTGTTTTTAACCCATTTAACTTCTATTCTTGATTCTGTCCGTGGGACAGAATACCTAGACCTTTTTAATCAAACAACAACACAATAGTGATGACATACAGTATGAGTACCGTTTTAATTACTGATGCAAAGGCCTACATGATGTAACCCTGCAAACAGCAAGCGCTGTTTGTTTTTGGTTTGTTTTTGTCAAATCCCAGTTGTTGTCTCTTTGTCTGTGTAAATTTGTCCAGGAGTAAAAAAAAAAAAACAACATGTGACCTGATCGTAGTCCATATACATTTTATTTTATATATTTTTTTAACAGCTGATTTAATACTATGTCATATGCTACAACTAAGTTCCGGAGGCAGGAAAAACTCTGGGCCCAGGAAAACAATTCCCCCACCTCCCCAGGACCTGTGGCGCCACCTCTGAAGTCAGCACACAGTTTTACAAATGAAAAACATCCTGTTTGTATGATCTACATTTAACATGTTTTTGGTGGTGGGGGGATGAGCGTCCATGGTTTTACGTGGCTCATTGCAGCTGGCAGCTACTGTGACAATTTCAGATTGTAACAGGCTGTTACTGCAATTTCAGGTAAAAACTCATTTAAACAAGTCTCAAATATTAGGAAAATGTCAATACATTTCAGCTGTTTCAAAAACGTTGCTCTGCTATTACCATTTATACTGTAGGAGTGTTGGCTCAACCAGACAATACTGTTTACACTACATCGCTTCAAGGGGGGCAATTGTTAGCTAGTGGCTTGCGCTACCGCCATAGCAAGTATGCGAGTTTACATTTGAGTTATATGTGTAGCAGACGGTATTTTTACAAAAAGTATAATAAGTGTGAAGAGGCTCTTAGATGATCAAATCAACATTTCTTTGACACTCTTATGAATTATAAGTGCACTAGGACACTAGCTATTACATATGTAGCAGTGAAGGCTCCTCAGAGGAGGAAGGGGAGGATCATCCTCCTCAGTGAAATTTCCTTAAAAAAAATTGTGAAACACTAAAAAAAGTTATCCTTTTTTAGATTAAACTATACTAAATATATTCATATGTCACCAAATAATTGATTAAAACACACTATCTTGCAATGAAGGTCTATAGTAACTTCAACAGCACTCTCTGGGGTAGCACCATGGTGTAGCCAGAGGACAGCTAGCTTCTGTCCTCCTCTGGGTACATTGACTTCAATACAAAACCTAGGAGGCTCGTAGGCCTCACCCACTTCCATAGACCTACATGGTAATTATGACCACTTCCGGAGGACAACCTCCAACCAGTTAAAGCTTTTGCAGTATGAACTGACATGTTGTCCATCCAATCATAAGATTAGGATCAGAGAATGAACCTAGTGTGTTGTATTGGGGTTGTGCCGCAGATCATTATGGGGGGGGGGGGGGTCTATTTGTTGAGAAGTTTGGTGAGTTGGTGACATTAGGGAAATTATTAAATTCAAATTAGTTTCTTCAAATTACAGAAGACTGAGGAGGTAGATAAATATTTCTTTCTTTTAGATCTTTATTTTTGTGTTATTTCAATTTGCCTTGCTAATTTCAGTAGCTAGCTAGCTACCAGCTCGAGTGTGCAGTTTTCGCCACCAACACTACCGCAAATCTGGTAGACTTTTTGTTGAAGAACCCCTTTCATTCTCTGCGGTACACGGAAAGGTGCAAATTAAAACCGAGGGTTGACCTTTGCCTGAGATCAGTTTCATGAAGAAGGATGAAAAGGAGTGTGTTCAGTACCAACTGGTATCAAAGCCGCCTATATTGCTTGCCTTGCCTGCTTTTTGGAAAGTCCGACTCTTGGGCGAATACAGTGACCTGAAGAACATTGTTCAGTTAAACTGCAAAACAAAAGCAGGGAGCATATAAATGTTCACAACAGATTCAAGCTTGTGGGAAAAAGCAGCATCTATCATGTAGAAGATCTACGTATTTGTAACGGTCGTCGTATGTAATGGACCAAGGCGCAGCGGGTTGAGTGCTCATCTTAACTTTATTAGAACACGTAACAAACAAAACGATCGAACGAACAGTGTTGCAGGCTAACACACAGCAGTACAACAACAACTTCCCACAAAGGGACAGGTGAAACAGGGCTACCTAAGTATGACTCTCAATCAGCAACAACGATGTACAGCTGTTCCTGATTGAGAGCCATACCAGGCCAACACAAAGAAATACACAACATAGAAAACCATAGAAATACAAAACAAGAACATTTCCCAAAAACCCCGGAATACATAAATCAAACACCCCTCTTACATAAATACATATCCATTAAACCCCAAACCACATAAAACAAATACCCCCTGCCATGTCCTGACCAAACTACAATAACCAATAACCCCTTATACTGGTCAGGACGTGACAGTACCCCCCCCCCCCCCCCCCCAAAGGTGCAGACCCTGGATGCACCTCACCCAAAATAAACACAAAATAAACCCCCCAAACTAAACGGAGGGAAGGGTGGGTGGCTGCCGTCACCGACGGTTCCGATACTACTCCCCCCCTCCCCAATCCTCCTACTGTGGAGGTGGCTCAGGCTCTGGCCTTAGTCCACCACCTAACCTGTCCACCCCCTGAATACCTCTGGCTGAGGCACGTCGCTGTAGACCTCAGGCTGAAGCACTTTGCTGTAGACCTCAGGCAGAAGGACGATTCTGGGAGCTCCGGACTGTAGGGCGACTCTGGGAGCTCCGGACTGTAGGCCGTCTCACTCGGTTCCGGACTGTAGGCCGTCTCACTCGGTTCCGGACTGTAGGCCGTCTCACTCGGTTCCGGACTGTGGGCCATCTCTAGACGGGGCACTGTCGCTCGACACTCTGGACAAGGCACTGTCGTCGGACGCTCTGGACGGGGAACTGTCGTCGGACGCTCTGGACGGGGCACTGTCGTCGGACGCTCTGGACGGGGCACTGTCGTCGGACGCTCTGGACGGGGCACTGTCGTCGGAAGCTCTGGACGGGGCACTGTCGTCGGAAGCTTTGGATGGGGTACCGTCGTCGGAAGCTCTGGACGGGGCACTGTCGTTGGAAGCTCTGGACGGGGCACTGTCGTCGGAAGCTCTGGACGGGGCACTGTCGTCGGAAGCTCTGGACGGGGCACTGTCGTCGGAAGCTCTGGACGGGGACTGCGCACTGAAAGCCTGATGCGTGGGGCTGGTAGTGGAGGTACCGGACTGGAGACACGCACCCCAAGGCTAGTGCGAGGAGCAGGAACAGGACGAGTTGGACTGGGCTGACGAACTGGAGGCCTGGTGCATGGTGCTGGCTTAGGAGACACCAGACTGGATACATGCTCCTCAGGGCTTGTGCGAGAAGCGGGGACAGGATACGCTGGGCCATGAAGGTGCACTGGCGGTCTTGAGCGCAGTACTGGCACCACCCTTACTGGCTGGATGCCCGCTTCCCCCTGGCATATGCGGGGTGCTGGCACCACGCACACCGGCCTGTGAATGCTCGGCCTCGACACCGTGCGCATCACCCCATAGCACGGGGCCTGACCAGTAACAAGCTGCCTCCGATAAGCACGGGGAGTTGGCTTAGGGCTTAACCCTGGCCCAGCCAAACTACCCGTGTGCCCCCCCCCCAAAATGTTTATTGGGGCTGCCTCTCATGCATCCTACGTTGGGCCCACTCTTCGCTCCACTTTCGCCATTCCTCCCTCGCTGTCTCCACCTGTTTCCATGGCAGGGTCTTGTCCCCTGCCATTACCTCCTCCCATGTCCAAAATGTCCTCCACTCCCTTCTCTCCCTGGTCCAGGATCCTTCCTCTTCCTGGGCCCGCTGCTTGGTCCGTTGGTGGTGGGAAGTTCTGTAACGGTCGTCGTACATAATGGACCAAGGCGCAGCGGGTTGAGTGCTCATCTTAACTTTATTAGAACACGTAACAAACAAAACGATCGCACAAACAGTGTTGCAGGCTAACACACAGCAGTACAACAACAACTTCCCACAAAGGGACAGGTGACACATGGCTACCTAAGTATGACTCTCAATCAGCAACAACGATGTACAGCTGTTCCTGATTGAGAGCCATACCAGGCCAACACAAAGAAATACACAACATAGAAAACCATAGAAATACAAAACAATAACATTACCCAAAAACCCCGGAAAACATAAATCAAACACCCCTCTTACATAAATACATATCCATTAAACCCCAAACCACATAAAACTAATACCCCTGCCACATCCTGACCAAACTACAATAACCAATAACCCCTTATACTGGCCAGGACGTGACAGTGTTCAAACTGCACAACACAACGAGAAAGTAAGAGGAAACAGGGTTGTTCTCAAGCAGCTTATTAACACCACTGCGTTTTTGGGTATGCAAGAACTGGCTTTTAGAGGTCATGACCAGGGGGAAAGTTCCGCTAACAAGTGCAACTACGAGGAGCTTGCAGCGGTAATTGTACGTTGCTTTACTTGCTGAACACATGGAACTTTCTGTCTTTTCTGGGATGTCAAAATCAATTCAAAATTGCTCCACCACTCTGGGACCTATGGTGCCACCAATCTTCTTGCAGTTGTCAGTTATCGTCAGGTATGTGGAGGATCAGGGCTTGATTCAGGAATGTTTCTTGGGCTACTTTGATGTGTCAAGTGAGGGAGATGAGCGTTCTGTGTTTGACTTTGTTAATTTTGAGATGTCTGAGTTTAACTTCAACTTACGATGGCACTGCTGCAATGGAATGTATCTGCTATTTGTATTTACAGCTAAGTCCCCTCCTTTTCCCTGATTAAGAGGTAATGACTACTCCACTCCTCTACCATTATCAACTCTCTCCTGACATGAACTGAAGCCATGTCTCATGTGTCCGCTCATCCACCGGCACATTGAATGTTTCCTCTCCAAGCACTGTGTGCACCCGTATCAATTTTCTCTCATTACTGTATGTAGAGTAAATCACATACACAATCACATTATTACACATCAATGATTTTACTCCTTGCTTGGACTAACTCATTCTTAGCTCTTTTGTCTAACTGTGTAGTGTCTTGTGTTATTGCATTTTTGTCTTCCCAGTCAAATCCTGTTCTTCCTTCAGTGGAAGAGTTGGGCTCTTCTCCATCCATGATGAGCCTGTCCTGCACTGAATCCTATGGACACCTCAACCCCTGTCCTGCACTGAAGTCAAGCCCCTGAACTCCTCAACTCATGCCTCATACCCTCATTCAATCTCTGCTGTGATCCCTTCCCAACGCTGTGTAAGTAGCCCCCTCATTCCAATTCCCCATAATATTATACTATACATTTCTTTATTAAATGCTTTAGGTTAAAATATTTAGTCTTTGACGATTCTTGAAACACTTTTTCGTCTCCGTGCGTTCCTGTGCCTATACCGTGGGTCTCCCATCCTCCTCCATTTTTCAAGTCACCAACCTCCACTGATGTACAGTGTTAGCAAAACAACAAATACAAAATTGTCAAAAGCCATAGCCATCGATCACCATCCCCAGGCCAACCACAACAACAATAACAACATCTCATTGTGATCTGTATGCAAATATGACGTTAAGGAATCCATGCTACATTGTTTGGACATCAAAAGGTTTTAAGAAAAGTGAGACAAGGCCTGGGACTGTTGAAAGTAAAGTGTGACTTTAGACAGTGGGAGTGTTTTGCATCATGTCACTTGTAGAGGACAGGCTTTGTGTCAGACGACCACAGAACACCAACCACTATATATCATGCCCCAGTCTACCTACCCCTCCAGAATACCACAGCTTTATTGAAATGCATGGGATGGGGACAGGACTCCCTCTATTGTGAATCCCTGGCTTTTCTCTCTCTCTCTCTCTCTGTATCCGACAACAGCAAGAACAGGAAATCAAATCAGGTGGAGGGCACTGATTGCAATTAGGACCATTGTCTCCCATTTATATGGTTATTGGGATTTGCCACTTGAGGGTCTAGCCGTGTCAAAGTTCTCACAGTCAGGATGCCAGCTCTCATAGCTGGAGCCGCTGTATCCTCCTCTGGCAACTATCTGCTAACAAGGTACGTCTCACGTGGGTGACAATGCAGTTAGGTGGCTCTGGTGGAAGAGAAGGGAGGGAAGGGCCCAATTCCCCCCTCGGTGTTGCTGCAGGGGAGTTTCTGTCCGTCCTCTGATCTCTCTGTTGTTTGGTTGTTTCATGTTTTGTATTAGGTTTTCTGGTCCTTTTCAGTCAATGTGAAAAGTGGAAGAATCAAAGTGTGTGGAATGAGTGAGCTATACTGGTCTGGACTGTAAGCAATCTACTCTGTCTCTAGCTGCAAAACTGCTATCGTCTTGAGGAGGCACACACAAGTGAATGTTACGAGACAAACAACAGCACTTTCTTGAATCTTCATGAACTGCCATCATTCCTTCATTAATGTATTGCTGGACCCCCAGGCCTATGAAGAACTTGTGAATGACAGCCAGCTATACAGTTTGAGTTAGGAGACAAATGAATCCACATGAAAAAGAACAGAAAGGAATAGGTATCATAGTTGCCTGGCTATATTGTAGCCATTCCTCTCAGAGGGGGGTTGTGTATCAATCTTATTATTTTATAATGGGGTTAGATAGCACTGAGCCCTGGCCTCTGGTGGTGACATTGTTGTGGGTATGAAAGAGTATCAGGGGTCCGGTCGGGGCTTCGGGGCTGAGCTGGAGCACTGGTGGGCTCTATTCATCAGATCACCCTCTCTAATCTATCTACCCCCAGATCAGATCAGCGCTCTCTCCTCCCAAAGCGCTCTCTTTCTCTCTCTCTTTCTCTCTCTCCCTCTCTCTCCCCCTCTCTCTTTTTCTCCCCCTCTCTCTCTCCCTCTCTCTCTGCCTCTCTCTCCCTCTGCCTCTCTGTCTCTCTGCCTCTCTCTTTCTTTCTCTCCTGTGAAAAGCCAAGGATAACGACAGCATTGTCCCTCCGCTTGTGGACTTTTCCCAGATTCTAATTGTACCAACTCATCCGGATTTTAATCTCTGGCATTTTAAGCATTCAACTTTATTAATTTGTTTTGTGTTGTCTATAGTCTCCCCCATCAGCAGGAGATGACCATGGATGATACAATGACCTTCAGGCATATGAAAGGGCATCTCAAGGGATTAGGTCCATTCAGTCTCAATGTACTTTTGTCTGCCTGTTGAGATAGTTATTGTGAAGGACCCACTGAGGCTGGCTGCATTTGTCTGTCCAGCCAGTCAGTGCATCGATGCAGTGAGGCATCTTATCCATCTTATCCCCTTTACAAGTGAACAGGTAGTTTGGCAGTTGGCATGCCAAAAGGCAGTGTTGTGCAAAGCCTTGGGGGGTGGCGTTGGGGGGGGACGGGGGGACGGGGGGGTAGACATGTCATCTCCATAGTTCTCAGGCAGTTTTCTCACTGTGACCAGGTAAGATACAGCTGAGGAGGAACAGAGACACTGTCTACCGTTGTTAGAAATGAGAAATAAAGGTTTACCATGATCGCCCCTTCACTAAAGCCTCTCTGAATGCTTTAAAAAAATAACAAGTGACCCTCTCCTATAACCAAAATAATAATTAAAACATAAAGTGGACATCAGAGAACATGCCTACCGTTTACCCTCACATATAGGAGAGACCAGAGCACGGCTCTCCAACCCTGTTCCTGAAGAGCTACCGTCCTGTAGGTTTTCACTCCAACCCTAATCTAGCGCACCTGATTCTAATAATTAGCTGGTTGATAAACTGAACCAGGTTAGTTACAACTGGGGTTGGAGTGAAAACCAACAGCAGGGTAGCTCTCCAGGAACAGGGTTGGGGAGCCCTGGACCAGAGCCTTAGCTATGTTACTCTTCCTGTAGGCATTTAATGGCAAATTAGCCATTTTGATAGCGTGCAGGGCTGCTTGCCAGAAGGTTGTGGGTTCGCAGACCACCACAGACAAGAGCAGGGGTGAAAAGATCTCCTTTGCATTGAATGAATCTATTATCGTATTTGCGGGTCAGAGAAAAATGCAATTCATTTTACATGTCTGGAGACCTTAGCAGAATATTTTTTTAATACCACACAAATGACCAAAATGACAGGCTTAGAATGGACAGATAGGCCTATGCGTTCATCTTATCATATTTCTCCAAATCTACAGTGTCTTCAGAAAGTATTCACACCCCTTGACTTTTTCCACATTTTGTTGTGTTACAGCCTGAACTTAAAATGGATTAAATCGAGATTTTCTGTCATTGGCCTACACAAAATACCCCATAATGTCAAGGTGAGATTATGTTTTTCATAATTTTTACAAATTAACTCAAAATAAAAAGCTGAAATGTCTTGAGGTAATTAGTATTCAGCCCCTTTCTTATGGCAAGTCTAAATATGTTCAAGAGTAAAAATGTGTTTAACAAGTCACATAATAAGTTGTATGGACTCACTCTGTGTGCAATAATAGTGTTTAACATGATTTTTGAATGACTACCTCATCTCTGGACCCCACGCATACAATTATCTGTTAGGTCCTTCAGTCAAGCAGTGAATTCAAACACAGATTCAACCACAAAGACCAGGGAGGTTTTCCAGTGTCATGCAAAGGAGGGCACGTATTGGTAGATAGGTAAAAGAAATGACATTGAATATCCCTTTCAACATGGTGAAATTATTAATTACACTTTGGATGGTGTATAAATACACCCAGCCACTACAAAGATACAGGTGTCCTTCCTAACTAAGGTGTTACAGAAGAAGGAAACCGCACAGGGATTTCACCATGAAGCCAATGATGACAGTTACAGAGTTTAATGGTTGTGATAGGAGAAAACTGAGGATGAATCAACAACATTGTAGTTACTCCAATTGACAGAGTAAAAAGAAGGATGGTGTGCAGAATAAAAAATATTCCAAAACATGCATCCTGTTTGCAACAAGGCACTAAAGTAATACTGCAAAGAATAGACAAAGCAATACACTTTTTGGCCTGAATATAAAGTGTTATGCTTGGTGCAAATCCAATACAACACATGACTGAGAACCACTCTCCATATTTTCAAGCATAGTGGTGGCTGCATTATGTCATGGGTATGCTTGTAATCATTAAGGACTGGGGAGTTTTTCAGAATAAAAAATAAACGGTTAAGCGTAAGAAAAATCCTAGCGGGAAACCTTCTTCAGTCTGCTTTCCACCAGACACTGGGAGATTAAATCACCTTTCAGCAGGACAATAACCTAAAACACAAGGCCAAATCTTAACTGGTGTTGCTTACCAAGAAGACAGTAAAAATGGTTTCTAGCAATGATCAACAACCAATTTGACAGAGTTTGAAGAATTTGGAAAAAGATTATGGGCAAATATTGTACAATCCAGGTGTGCAAAGCTCTTATAGACTTACCCAGAAAGACCCACAGCTGTAATATACTTCCAAATGTGATTCTAACATGTATTGACTCAGGGGTGTGAATATTTATGTAAATGAGATATTTCTGCATTTCATTTTTAATAAACGTGCAAGAAGCCAAAAGGAATGAATACTTTCTGAAGGCACTGTAAATCCGCGTGTCTTGTTTGCAACGAAACTGTCGCTGTTTACAAATCATTAAATCAGTGATGTCATGATGAATCTAAGCATCCCACTGTGCGCAGACATCAGTTCAACGTCTATTTTTGATTGACATTTGGTTGAGTTGTCAGCTGATGTGAATTCAATGTGAAATCAACACAACATATCAGCATATTATTGGATTTAGGTTAAAAGATATGTGAAAAAAATCAAAAATTCCCTTACATTGATTACATTTTGGACATAAAAAAAATATATATTTCTCAAATGCGCCGAATACAACTGGTGTAGACCTTACAGTGAAATGCTTACTTAAAAGCCCTTAACAACAATGCAGTTTTAAGAAAAATAAGTGTTAGGAAAGTATTTACTCTCTCTCTCTCTCTCTCTCTCTCCCTCTCTCTCTCTCTCTCTCCCTCTCTCTCTCTCTCTCTCTCCCTCTCCCTCTCTCCCTCTCTCTCTCTCTCTCTCTCTCTCCCTCTCTCTCTCTCTCTCTCTCTCTCTCTCTCTCTCTCTCTCTCTCTCTCTCTATATATATATATATATATATGTATATATATATATATATGTATATAAAAAAGAAAAACAACAAATAACTCAAGAGCAACAATAAAATAACAGTAACAAGGCTATATACAGGGGGTACCGGTACAGAGTCAATGAGAGGGAGCACAGGTTAGTCAAGGTAATTAAGGTAATATGTACATTTAGGTAAAGTGACTATGCATAGATAAAAAACAGAGAGTAGCAGCAGCGTAAAAATGGGGGTGAGGGGGTACCGCTTGCCGTGCGATACCAGAGAGAACAGTTTATGACTTGGGCCTTCCTCTGACACCGCCTGGTTTAGAGGTCCTGGACGGCAGGAAGCTTGGCCCCAGTGATGTACTGTACAATCTGTTTTCAACGTAGATTTAACGGCACCACATTGAATTATATTTATGAAATGACGTGGGGGGGAGGGGTCTACTAAGCTAACATATACATTTTTTAAAGACGGTCATACCAAAGATCCTTTAGCTATTTGATGTTGAATTTTATGACCCCTGTAGGTAAAAAAATGCTTTATATAAAAAAAGGATTTGATGAAACATTGAATTTTGCCTTACCTCATAGAAACACATTGAATAACACATTCATACACGCCAAAACAGATAGTCAAAACATTTATCAAAAGGAGGCATGGTTTCAGGAGTCTGAAATGTATCTGACAGATATAGGAAAGCATCAGGATGTTTTTTTGTTTTTTTACATGTGTAACCCTTGTCCCAAAAAATCCTATTAATTTTCATACATTTTTTACCGGCTGTTACCGGGTTACCTTGAGGTGAGTCCTGTGAAGCTTGTGGGTGTCGTAGAGCAAAACAGATAACACTTTTGTGAGAGTCTTAGCTTTAGAGAATAGATTCTAGTCCAAACCGTTCGTTCACTTCAGACATTTTCGTGAGAAAACAGATTTTTGGGATGTCTCCCGGTCTGACAAACACCGCTGTCGCTCTGCCACCTTCCACCGCAGATTGGGAAGGCCGACATCGGTGGATGCAGTGGATTAAGATGCACCCCATGCAAAAAACTGGGTTAGCAACTGGGTCCTAGATATCCTGACGGGCCGACCCCAGGTGGGGACCGTAGGCAACAACATCTCCGCCACACTGGAACGCAACACGGGGGCCCCCCAGGGGTGTGTTCTCAGCCCCCTCTTGTACTCCCTGTTCACCCATGACTGTGTGGCCATGCATGACTCCAACTCAATCATCAAGTTTGCTGACGACACGACAGCAAACAAAATAAGACTGATTACCAACAACGGCTTATTTAGGTTTAGTTGTCACCTAAATGTGTATCACTGCACTTTAAATACTTAAAAGCACAACACAGTTCAAATGGGAATACAATTACATATATTTTGTTCATGTATACAACAGCTAAATGTACACATCTAATAACAACCAAATTACCTGAATTGCAATTGAGATTACGTTAAAAGTACATGGTGCAGGTGATCAATGCTGTTCAAGATTTTGGGCAGATTATTAAAGCAATTGTGAAGAACCCCACAGACCTGCGATCTTGAACATGCATGCTTTCAATGATTACATAAGAAGACATTATAGTTACAGTAACCTCCAAATGTCGCCATGGATATTGTTACTCATTTTAAGGTTGAATAAATACTCTTACTTCAGTTTGTAGCCTTAACCAAAGTGTGTTTGGTTGACAACGCAACCAAATATCAACATGTAGCCATTCCATGCAGTCAAATGACCAAATCGCCTTCTAGTGGCCTCATGGTTGGAATGTTATTAATATTTTTCATAATTTCATAATTAATCCCCCCCCCAAAAAAATAATACGCTGAAAATCCGGTGTTTCTATGTCAAATGGTTTTGTTATATTTCAGTATTCTGTGATGTATATGAAGTGTAATATAGGGATGCAAAGTCAAGATTGTATACATTTAAACTCTATATCTGACATGGTACAGTTGTCTTCTTTTTTTTGAGCCCATAACCTTGTGTGTGAGGTGTATACTTTTGTTTCAAAGTACATTTGTTTAAGACTACCAAGAAACACTCTGTGTGACTCTCATTGAGCCCACTGCAGTAATTAAAGGAGATGCATCTATATGGCTTGGAATGTTCCATCTGTGCCACCGGCTTAATCTTATTCTTTAACTTTCATTTTTAGTTGAGTTGGAGATGTGAATCCAACATATCATTAGTTAACTTGTTGTCAAGTTAATAGGCTTTTTACTGCATTCCAAAAGTGATATTGAATTGTGTTTGGTTGTCAACGTAACCAAATAGCAACATTTGAAGGAGACTATCTTCTGCTTTGATAGTTCCATCCAGGAATTAGAAATTAGAATAATAGAATGGATATGAAAGGTCTTATGACAGTATTATAGTATAACACTCTCAGCTTTTCAAGAAAAAAACATTGAGACATTATGGTCTGTTTACGATATATTTTACAGCCTTTTTATACAGACCTTTTTTACAAAACCTGTATACACTGAATTTATAATTATATGACAATATTTTAGGATAACAATAATTGGTCAAACTTTACTTGACACCCAGCGTCATAACACGTTATGAGACGATCATAACCATGTTATAATATGTCATAACAGCTAACATTTGTTATAACCTGTAATAATATGGTCATAACACTTTCACGACACATATATTTAGACCTGTTGTGACATATATTTGCGTTATTTTGTGGCTGGTTATGACACCTACACGAGCTTGTCAAAACCCACAAAACCTACCCCACAATGCTCTGTTGCTGATGACTGGGATGAATGTAGCAGCAGGACAAGACACTCTCTTTTTGACTGATAACTATGATAAGGGAATGTGGGTGAGAGGTCTATCTGGCTTATATGATTATGATGGTCATAATGCTTCTTGACAGTGTCATAAAGTGTACTTTCCTAGTCCAAGTAAAAGGACACAGGATGGTCATAATGCTTCATGACAGTGTCATAGTGTATTTTCTAAGTTATTTAAAATATGATGAAAAAACATGACTCTAAGGAATTCATTACAACAACAAAGGATTTAAGTAACAAACTTTTAAACAAAAGGAAGATTCTTGACAGGGGAAAAACTAATTTGAATAAATGTTGGTTTTGACACTCTTATGTAGGTGTCATAATCAGCCGTAAAATAACACAATAAATGTCACTACAGGTGTAAATATATGGGTCATGACAGTGTTATGACCATATTATGACAGATTATGACAAGTTATGTCAGCTGTTATGACATTTTATGACATGGTTATGACCTTGTCATAACGTGTTATGACACTGTGTGTCAAGTCGAACCATTCTTTGAAAAACAACTCACAAAACTACTGCACTGGGCTTTTACTAGTATTAATGGACTGATATAGATGTCTGTAGAGTCAGTTTGGCAAAAAAGGAAGTTGTATAATTAAGAACAGTATCTTGCAGGATTCAATAGTTGCCCTGTCCCTTTCTCTGCGCTTGTCATTCTAATGGAATCCAGAAAGAACAAAACCCGTCCTCAAATATTTGCATCAAAAGGTGCAAAGTTATGGGCAAAGACACAAAACATCCACATCAACATCTTGATCAAATAACATGGTCAACAACCAGTTTTTGTGCAGTATTAATTTACCATCCTTACAAACCACTTCATGTAAATGTACATCACTGTATTGTACACAGTTTGGTCATCTAGGTTTGTACCTGTAGACTTTCCATCACTGTCACGCCCTGACCATAGAGAGCCCTTGTTTCTCTATGGTGTAGTAGGTCAGGGTGTGACTAGGGGGTAGTCTAGTTTATATTTCTATGTTGTGTTCTAGTTTATATTTTCTATGTTGGTGTTTTGTATGATTCCCAATTAGAGGCAGGTGGTAATCGTTGTCTCTAATTGGGGAACATATTTAAGTAGCTATTTTTCCCACCTGTGTTTGTGGGATATTGTTTTGTGTTTGTGCCTGTGCACCACATAGTCATGTTTAGTTTATTTGATTTATTTGATTTATTTGTTTTTGCTTGAAGTTTCACTTTGGAATAAAGATGTGGAACTCTACACACGCTGCGCCTTGGTCCCGTTCTTACGACAACCATGACAGAATATTCCACCAAACCAGGACCAAGCAGCGTGTTCACCAGGTGAAGGCATTTTGGACATGGGAAGAAGTGATGGGTGGATGCGAGACCCTTCCTTGGCGGCAGACGGAAGGTAATGATGGAGGACGGTGACAACGCCGGGGTTCGCGGCCACAGAAAGCCCAAGGACAACCCCAATATTTTTTTTGGGGGGGGGGCACAAGGGGTGGCTGGTCGAGCCGAGGAGAGTGCCAGAGCCCGAATGGCAAACTCTGGAGAAGCGTGTCGTCAGACCACAGCCACAGAAACCCCAAGATTTTTTTTTGGGGGGGGGGGGGGGGGGGGCACATGGAGCTGGCGGCTGAGCAGAGGGAGAGCCAGAGACCACATGGGAAGAGATAGAGAGGTGGTCGGTCGACCCAAGGAGAGTACCAGAGCCCGCCTGGGATTCGATGGAACAGTGTGAGGAGGGATACCTGAGAATGGAGTTTGCTAGGAGTATGCGCAGGCGGGCTGAAGATCGGGTCATCAGTCCGGTGCCATCTGTGCCGGCTCCACGCACCAGATCTCCAGTGCGCCTCCCCAGCCCGGTACGTCATGTGCCTGCTCCCTGCACTCGCCCTGAAGAGCCAGAGACCGTCAGGGAGGCAATGGGGAAGTGTTCTGCGCAACATCCGACCAGAGGATCCGGTTAGCAGTCTGGTGCAACCTGTGCTGGCCCCACCTATCAGGCCTCCAGTGCGCCTCCCCAGTCCGGTACATCATGTGCCTGATCCTCGCACTCGCCCTGAAGTGCATGTCCCCAGTCCGGTACGTCCTGTGCCTGCTCCTCACACTCGCCCTGAAGAGTGTGTCACCAGGCCGGTGCAACCTGTGCCGGCCCAACGCATGAGGCCTCCAGTGCGCCTCCCCAGTCCGGTACGTCCTGTGCCTGCTCCTCGCACTCGCCCTGAAGTGTGTGTCACCAGTCCGGTACCACTTGTGCCGGCTCCACGCACTAGACCTCCAGTGCGCCTTCCCAGTCCGGTACGTCCTGTGCCTGCTCCTCGCACTTGCCCTGAAGTGCGTGTCACCAGTCCGGTGCCACCTGTACCGGCTCCACGCACTCGGCCTCCAGTGCGCATTCACAGTCCAGAGCTTCCGGCGACGGTTCACAGTCCAGAGCTTCCGGCGACGGTCCACAGTCCGGGACCTCCTGCGACGGTCCACAGTCCGGGACCTCCTGCGACGGTCCACAGTCCGGAACCTCCAGCGACGGTCCACAGTCCGGAACCTCCAGCGACGGTCCACAGTGCGGAACCTCCAGCGACGGTCAACGGTCCCGGAACATCCAGCTCCATGGCCAGAGCCTTCCCCTGCGCCGATGCCCAGTCCAAGCACGGCGTCCAGTCCAGCTCCAAGGCCAGAGTCTTCTTCTGCGCCGATGCCCAGTCCAGGTACGGCGTCCAGTCCAGCTCCAGGGCAGGAGCCTTCCTCTGCGCTGGTGGCCAGTCCATGCACGGTGTCCAGTCCCGCTCCATGGCCGTAGCCCTCCGTTGCGCCAGTGCCCAGTCCAGGCACGGCGTCCAGTCCAGCTTCAAGGCCGGAGCCTTCCTCTGCAATGGTGCCCAGTCCAGGCATGGTGTCCGGTCCCGCTCCATGGCCAGAGCCTTCTTCTGCGCCGATGTCCAGGCACGGCGTCCAACCCGGCTCCAGGGCTCCTCTGCGCCAGTGCCCAGTCCAGGCATGGCGTTCAGCCCGGCGCCATGGTCGGATCCAGGGTCTGGGGGAGGGCTACAACCCGCACCGGAGCCGCCACCGACACTAGTCATCCCCCAACCCCCCATTTGGTTTCAGGTTCTGCGGCCGGAGTCCGCACCTTTGGGGGAGGTAATGTCACGCCCTGACCATAGAGAGCCCTTGTTTCTCTATGGTGTAGTAGGTCAGGGTGTGACTAGGGAGTAGTCTAGTTTATATTTCTATGTTGTGTTCTAGTTTATATTTTCTATGTTGGTGTTTTGTATAATTCCCAATTAGAGGCAGCTGGTAATCGTTGTCTCTAATTGGGGATCATATTTAAGTAGCTATTTTTCCCACCTGTGTTTGTGGGATATTGGTTTGATTTATTTGTTTTTGCTTGAAGTTTCACTTTGGAATAAAGATGTGGAACTCTACACACGCTGCGCCTTAGTCCCGTTCTTACGACAACCGTGACTATCACCATGAAGAAAAACAATGACCAATACAGTAATTGAGTACTTTGAGACATCAAGTGGGTTGTGATGATGTGGCTAGGTTTATAGAGCATGGCCCTTGCAATGCTAGGGTTGTGGGTTCAATTCCCAGAGGGGACCAGTAAAGAAATGTATGCACTCACTACTGTAAGTTACTCTGGATAAGAGCATCTATGGAAAATAAGTAAATAGACCATTTCAGTCTTCACATAGAAATAAGTTGCATTTGCAAAGTATTTAAAGAAACTGGAAAACATATATCAAGCAACTATTTTTATATTCCACAAGTATTATTAGATTCACTTTTTTGTTGTGTCTGATAATTATCAGATGCTGGTAAACACTCAAATACATTTGGTTAACATTTTTTCACAAAAGTAGTGCACTGGGCCTTTAGTAGTCCAGTATTAGAGAACTGATATAGATACTTCAGCTCGGCGAATTTTTTTGTTGTTTCATAAAATGTATCAATCTTCTCCTCTCTCCAAAGTTTGGAATTTTTGCCGTATCTCTATGCTCAATGCTGCAATATAGTGAATGAAAAAAACAGTATTCTGGAGATCTGTCTTGTTGTTTTTGTAATGCCAGATGCATCCATCCTCCACATGGTAAGATTTTAGGCGAGAAAGAAAACAGTGTGATCTGTTTTACGGCCAGATTTCTTCTTTGTTTATTTTCTCTGTTTTTATAGTTGTCATCAGTCAAGCATGATTTCACCTCTACATGAGTCAACATCATTTTTAGGAATGGGGTGGTGACTGGACTGCCTTCACTGTTCTTACCTGTGATGTAGATACCTTTATCTACAGCGAGGACTATATAATCTCTAGAACGACATTGAACCAAAATATAAATGCAACATGCAACAATTTTTAAAGATTTTACTGAGTTACAGTTCATATAAGGAAATCAGTGAATTGAAATAAATTCAGTAAACCCTAATCTATGGATTTCACGACTGGGAATACAGATACGCATCTGTTGGTCAAAGATACCTTAAAAAAAAGTTAGGGGCGTGGATCAGAAAACCAGTCAGTATTTGCTGTGTGACCACCATTTACCTCATGCAGCGCGACACATCTTTTCATACAGTTGATCAGGCTGTTTGTTGATGTGGAACGTTGTCCCACTCTTCTTCAATGGCTGTGCGAAGTTGCTGGATATTGACGGGGATTGGAACACGCTGTCGTACACAGCTATCCAGAGCATCCCAAACATGGTCAATGGGTGACATGTCTGGTGAGTATGTTGGCCATGGAAGAACTGGTACATTTTTAGCTTCCAGGAATTGTGCACAGGTCCTTGCGGCATGGGGCCGTGCATTATCATGCAGAAACATGAGGTGACGGTGGCAGAACAATGGCACGACAATGGGCCTCAGGATCTGGTCACGGTATCTCTGTGCATTGAAATTGCCATCGGTAAAATGCAATTGCGTTCCTTGTCCATAGCTTATGTCTACCCATACCATAACCCAAACCCCACCATGGGGAACTCTGTTCACAACGTTGACATCAGTAAACCGTCGCCCACACGACGCCATGGTAGAGGAGTGGGACAACATTCCACAGGCCACAATCAACAAACAGCCTGATCAACTCTATGAAAAGGAGATGTGTCATGCTGTCTGCTATCTGCCCTGTACAGATGAAACCGGGATTCATCCATGAAGAGCACACTTCTACCGCATGCCAGCGGCCATCGAAGGTGAGCATTTGCCCACTGAAGTCGGTTACAATGCTGAACTACGGTCAGGTCAAGATCTGGTGAGGATGACAAGCATGCAGATGAGCTTCCCTGAGACGGTTTCTGACAGTTTGTGCAGACAATCTTTGGTTGTGCAAACCCACAGTTTCATCAGCTGTCTGGGTGGCTGGTCTCAGAGAATCCCGCAAGTGAAGAAGCCGGATGTGGATGGTTACACGTGGACATACTGCCAAATTCTCTAAAACAATGTTGGAGGCAGTTTATGGTAGAGAAATTAACATTAAATTATCTGGCAACAGCTCTGGTGGACATTCTTGCAGTCAGTTTGCCAATTGCACGCTCCCTCAACTTGAGACATCTGTGGCAATGTTTTGTGTTTACAGAACTACACATCTTTTATTGTCCCCAGCACAAGGTGCACCTGTGTAATGATCATGCTGTTTATTCAGCTTCTTGATATGCCACAGCTGTTAGGTGGATGGATTATCTTGGCAAAGAAGAAATGCTCACTAACAGGGATGTAAACAAATTTGTACACAACATTTGAGAGCAATAAGCTTTTTGTATATATGGAACATTTCTGGGATCTTTTATTTCAGCTCATAAAACATGAGACCAACACTTTACATATATATTTTTTTGTTCACTGTAAACACGTTTGTGGTTGATGGAAAGAAGATGGTGACATGGAAGTACACCACACTGTTACCAATCATTCTGCATGGAAATTTGTATCCGATGAGACTAGGCCTATATATATAAAAATGAATTTAAAGTGACTCCATGTTTGTAGTTTTTATGTTGTTTTATTATGTTATTATAAAGTTAACATCTATCAATCTAGTACAGACAATAGGACAAACAGTATCCTGTGTACAATCAGTTTTAAAACAGACATTGAGGTAAAACTGTTACAGTGCTACAAGTAACAACACTGTCTCGAAAAAGGATTTTATCTGCAAATATATACTCTTACTTACTAATATATACATTTACGGTAAAATAAATAATCATAAAAACATCAGACTTTAGAAATCCATAAAAACACAAAAACTAATTTGTACAAAACTTTGGATTTAAAGACCATAAGAAAACGTTTATAACATCAGCAAATTGTTTAGACAGACAGACAGACAGACAGACAGACAGACAGGCAGGCAGGCAGGCAGGCAGGCAGGCAGGCAGGCAGGCAGGCAGGCAGGCAGGCAGGCAGGCAGGCAGGCAGGCAGACAGACAGACAGACAGACAGACAGACAGACAGACAGACAGACAGACAGACAGACAGACAGACAGACAGACAGACAGACAGACAGACAGACAGACAGACAGACAGACAGACAGACAGACAGAACATTAAACAAAATATAAATGCAGAAAAGCACATCTTGTATCAACAATGGTTGCTCAGTAGTTTATCATAGTCAAAAAGTCATATAATGTGAATCGTGATAGGGTCATTCTGGGGCTGGCCTTTCATTTCAACAGGATTACAGCAGTCAATGTATAAGGAATGTCTAAGTCTATGGAAGATGGACATGGTGAGAGCTACACATGCCTGAGACAGAAAATATATAGTTGACTATTTCATTAACCATCAACCTTTACTATTTCTCAAGAGCTTCTGGAACCAGAAACACTATTGCTGAAGTTCTTTGCTACTTATGGTCTTCATAACTCTTGATTCAAGGTTCAGTATTGTAATTTTTGTTCTGCAAAAGGTATGAATATTATTTTGCATTTGATCTCACATAATATAGGTGTACTGATGTACAGTAGACCTGTGAAACAGGTGTCAGATTTGTCCAAGCAATGAGTAGTTCATCTGAGCAAATGCTCAACATAATTGGAATCCACAGTTGGACCAGTCAATACATGATTCCCCAAACAAAACAAAGAATAGCAAACAATACTTATCAAAATATGTCTATTTGGTTAATGTACATACATGTCTATGCTGTCTATATGCAAAATGAATTAGTAGAAAACTTCACATTGTTGTTCAAACTAAGTCTAAACACTTTCTTTCATAGAAAGAATAATAACATACATAAACATACAGTTCCTTATGAAAGTATTCACACCGCTTGACCTTTTCCACATTTTGTTGTTTTACAAGCCTGAATTTAAAATGGATTAAATTTAGATTTTTTTTTGTCACACACAATACCACATAAAGTCAAAGTGGAATAAAGTTTGACATTTTTTTTTACCAATTCATTAAAAATGAAGAGCTGAAATGTCTAGAGCCAATGAGTATCCAACCCCTTGGTGAAGCATGGTGAAGTTATTAAGTACACTTTGAATGGCGTATCAATACACCCAGTCACTAAAAAGATACAGGCGTCGTTTCTAACTCAGTTGATCGAGAGGAAGGAAACCACTCAGGGATTTCACCATGAGGCCAATGGTGACTTTAAAACAGTTACAGAGTTTAATGGCTGTGATAGGAGAAAACTGAGCATTGATCAACAAAATTGTCGTTACTCCCCAAAGCTAACCTAATTGACAGAGTGAAAAGAAGGAAGCCTATACAGAATAAAAATATTCCAAAACATGCATCCGGTTTGCAACAAGGCACTAAAGTAATACTGCAAGAAATGAGGCAAAGCAGTTAACTTTTTGTACTGAATACAAAGTGTTATGTTTGGGGCAAATCCAACACAACACATTACTGAGTACCACTCTGCATATTTTCAAGCATAGTGGTTTTCCTAGAGGAAAAGCTGTGGTGTATTCAATTTCTACTATATTTAGTAGGAAAAGCTAAGTCGTTTTCAGGTTGAATATTGTCGCTAAAAAGCCACAGTAATCCTTACAAGAAGTAGCTGTTTGATATTTCACCATAACATTTTTGAATGTTCATTAAAATCGTTCAACTTAAATTGTTACTCTGGCAACATGTTCCCTGGAAACAGAAGCCATGTTGAACTCGCCTTTGACTCAGTGTGCTTTCCAACAGACACTGGGAGATTAATTCATCGTTCAGTAGGACAATAACCTAAAACACAAGGCCAAATCTACATTGGAGATGCTTACCAAGAAGACAGTGGATGTTCCTCAGTGGCCGATTTACAATTTTGACTTAAATCTGTTTGAAATTCTATGGCAAGTACTGAAAATATTTGTTTCTAGCGGTGATCAACATTCAATTTGACAGAGCTTGAAGAATGTTGAAAAAAAATATGGGCAAATATTGTACAATCCAGGCATGCAAAGCCCTTAGAGACTTACCCAGAAAGACTCACAGCTGTAATCGCTGCCAAAGGAGATTATAACATGTATTGACTCAGGGGTGTGAATACTTATGGGAATTAGATATTTCTGTATTTCATTTTCATTAAATTTGCTACATTTAAAACATATATTTTCACTTTGTCATTATTGGGTATTGTGTGTAGATGGGTGAGAATTTTTTAATTTTTTATAATTCAAGCTGTAACACAACAAAATGTGGAATAAGTCAAGAGGTATGAATACTTTCTGAAGGCACTGTACATATATACATGTTAATAATTAGCAGCATACAAAGGGGAAAGTCTTGATAGTTTCAGTGATGCTGCTATTTCTAAGGTTGGAGGAGAAAGAATAAGCCAGGAATCAGAATCAGATACACAGTTTTTGGTCATAGTTTTACAGCAACTGCATCTGGATTACCACTTGCCATCAGATTGCTGTTCATGACATACAAAGTATACGCTGAGGAGCATTTCAGATTACAATAAGTAATAGCTTACAGATAACATAGCATACGTGCATTCATGGGCATAACAAAAAACAGAATTATTCTAGTGGGCAATTCCCTTTCACAAACGTTCATTCTCAAACACTAAATAGCATGGGTTTGTCTGCACCGGGTCACGTGGTGATATACACACTGTGTTTCGGTGAACGTTACTAACACTGATAAAAACGAGGAGAATAAGCTTCATACTCTTCAACTAGACACAAGTGCTGAACTTTCAAACTCACTTTAGACTGACCACCTCATGCTCCTCCAGCTGAAAGTAATTTGTCTTTGGGCTAAACTTTGTTTTATCATCGATCGTACTGTGGCCAAACCTCTTGTAGCAAGGTTCCGATGAGACATTTATAGTACATTGTATAGGGATAAACGTCAATGCTTTCTCAATATTCTTAATTTCAAACCTGTTGTTTGGTTGATTTGTGCTCATGTGCTTTTTGAGATCAGAATAATCCCAATTAATACCACAGATAAAAAAAGCCAGAGGATTTGAGAACACATGAAATGTAAAAACAACATTCACTTAGGTACAATTGCATTCTAACCCCAACATTAGTACCAGGTTAACACTAGATCTATATTTAACATAAAAAAATCCCATTCACTCAGTCGAAAAGTTAGTTACCACTTATATACCACAAATGTTGAGTAGAATATGTACTTTTGAGTGTATCAATAGCTAGGTTTCCATCCAGTTGACGACAGATTTTCATGGGAATATTCTAAAATCTGCATAAATGAAATATGCTCATTTTCCCACCAGATATGTGTTTCCATCAAACGGACTTGTTGCAGATAAAAGTCTGTATGTGATGACGTAGTGCACATAAAACATACTTTCGCGGTTGAATTCCCATACAAGTTAAATGGGTTTCCATCACATTTTCAACTCTACTGATCGTTTTGTCACAAAACAATGTTGCGTTATATAGCGAATGTGCCCACTCTGGTATTGGCACGTGCTCTCTAGCCAACAGCTCGCAGATACAGTGCGGTAATACGCCTACATGATGAGATTATTATGGACAAAATAGCGAGATTATTTTTATTTGTCAAACGGTAGCCAAGCATCGATCATCATGTCACCAGAATAAGTATCTTGATATTTATTGGAAAGGTGCATCAAGCTCATCACAGTGCAATGTCACCCCCCTGTGAAGTTCATCGTAATTTATTTAATCTGTAGCCTAATAAATGGCATTCTTTTACAAATCGTAGTGGGAGGACCACACAACAAGTCATCGCGTGACTCGAAGATAAAAGTATTTCCAGTGTCATTTTTTGCATTATTAATTTTACCAACACAAACAGTTTGCACATTGTCTAAAGTATTTTGTTTTGTCGAAATTTGGAAAGTTTACTGGCAAATTTGCTGTTTCCATCAGGCCTTTCATTACATTTCTATATCCGACATGAACAAATAAAAAGGTTGGATGGAAACCTGGTTATGGTAATACAAAGTTGAGAACATAGCTCAGAAATGCTGTTTTTTGTAGATATATAAACTCATACGCATTTTATTTAAAAAATAACACCATGAGGGTGGAGAGCAGAGAGTACCACAGAATATTTTGAAAAATATTGTTGTCACTATCTGGGCAAGCGGCAAAGTCGTAAACCCCTCCAATTTCTACAATTTATCTTCCTCAAATCTGATTTTAAACCTAACCCTAACCTTAACCATGCTGCTAACCTTATGCCTAACCGTAACCTTGAATTAAGATTAAAAATATACATTTTGTTTTCATACAGTTTTATAATATAGCCAATTTTTACTTTGCTGCTGGCCTATCTAGTGGGAATATAAAAATATGACATGTTCATCATAGATTGTATGGTGTCCCAAAGGTTTAGACAGTGCTGTTATGCTCTACATGAAGGTGACGACACAGAGTACACAGATAATTCACCAATATGGTGCTTGTCAACAGCACAGTTTATATAGCCCGTATAAAACCTACAGTTCTCTTTTCTTGTGTCAGGAAACCAATACCTTGAAACACCTTTCTGGAAATCACTGGAAGTCCCTCCTTGGCTACAATCAGCCCACTCTGTAATGGTCTCCTCTTTTGCCTCTATCGATGAGATGGTGTTCATCAACATCATCAACGTCATCATGTTGTTTGTCTGAATGGAGCCTCCATGGGCGCACCTCTGTGTTCTAGAACTACCACAGCATTCTAAGACAGAGGCTGAATCCACCGCATCACATGACAGGCGGCTATATTTCTGTTGCCTATTAGCTGACTGTACTATAGCCGAGTCGGTTAACGCTTGATCAAAGTCAAATCAAAGCCTCTCAAGTTCTGAGCCCGACTCGTACAGTAGCTTCTTGTTTTATATGTTGAAGTCTTAAAAAAAAAAAAATGGGGTGAGGTGCAGAAAGAGTGGTGCCAGAGGCCATATCTATTTGCAGGTGTGAACATCGTAGACTCGAACACACTCCTGGCAGCTGACGTAGCAGCACCAGTGGAAGATACAGTGGCACTTCTCCTTCCGTTTCTCCGTCTGGGTGTTGTGTCCCCGGCCACAGCACAGCAAGTCGCAGCCGTCGATGCCGTGCGACGTCAAGTTACAGGTGCGATCGCGTGTCCCGAACGAGCCTGTTTCTGGGTTGGGTTCGCAGAAGTTGGGCGAGCTCTCGTAGTAGACCAGGTCTCGCTCCGTGGGGGGTTTGAAGAAGTTGTACTTGCTTCTCAACGTCTCCACCCAGCCACGGGACTCCTTGTGCTTCTCCACCACCATCTCTGAAGCACTGTCATACTTGTCCTTCATGTAGTCTCCAATCACTCTGAAGTCAGGCTGGGACCACCAGCATGTCTTCACCTCACAGCTGCCGGACAGGCCGTGGCACTTACACTTCAGAAACATGTTGTCATTCAGAGACTGAGGGAGAGATAGACGCAGGGATGCAATTAGTTTAATGAATGTTAAGTCTAACTAACACTTGGGGATGTTTATTAATGTTTAATCCATAAGGCTGATATTATCAGTGATGCAGAGCGAGAGAGAGAGAAAATGTCTCACTGTTCGTCCAGCCTCGTTGTTGTGCCGGTTCATGGCGGAGCGAGCATCGGGCCGGTTCTCACGGGCGTCTGCAAACTCCCGGGACACCATACTGCCGAACTCCACGTCCTCGCTGCAGCCGCCCCACTTCCAGCCCTCGCCGGGCGGACCCTTGTGGCGCGTGTCACAACCACAGATGGTGGCCGAACCCTCTGCACAGGACCGTGTCACCGCGAACGCCACACCAGCTGATGCGATGGCATGAACGAATGCTGACTCACGCGTGGCTGTAAGGAGAGGGAGAAGTAGATGTCAGATTTATATATCTATCGTATGGGTGCATTCTTACAGACGTGAACAACCACATAGGTCTTTACGCAACGCTGCTTGTAAGCAGCTCAGTTCCTGTGTGTAGGATCTCTGTTTGTAAAATGAGTATAGTTCATACAGATGTAGGATCTAAATTTGATCACTATTTTGTGGCTGCGAATTTTCACACAAAGCAGAAAATGCAAAATTGTAGTGTATTTCAGTTTTAAAAAGTCTTCTAAAGTTTGCAAATTCCACTTTTAAATTTCAGACTTGATTTGCCCTGACGAGAAATGGATCAACCCCTACAAACATGTCCATTAAATGTCCATCATAAATGTCCATCAATGTCCATCATAATAATCCACATTTCCTGTTGCTGAAGGATTATTTTCCTGCTGTAGCAAACCAGCTCATCTATATGGTTTACATACAGGTCCATACATCTGAAACCATGGCAGTGCAGAGAATGATAAATTGTTACCAATAACTTTGCTGGAATGTACCCATTAATGTATCTCAAAAAGCATGTAGGAATTCAGATCAGTGTCTACAGAACGATGATGCTGGCACCTGCTACTTTTCTGTGCTGTCCTGTATAATACTATATAATACTGTAAATGTCACACATCAACCCTACCAAAGCAAATATTCCATTTACGTAATCATTAGGCCACGCTTGTTCGTGAAACAATACTCCACACAAACAATGCTCCATCAAGCTCCGATCCATACAGATTCCATAGACAGTGTCATAGACATCTGCAATGTATGACTATGTTGATTGGCATGCCAATACAATTCAATCCAATCCAATCTGATCTGCTTGAGCAATCAAGGACAGTCATCTGTCTTGGGTGTGTGTGTGTGCGTGTGGTGAGAGAGGGAGGGAGAGAGCAAGCGATAGAGGGAGGGAGGTCTCTGTCTGTCTGACATAGTTTACTGATGACTCATCATCAGAAACTTCCAGGGAGATGAGAGGAAGAGACAGGCCTGACAGGACTATAATTAACAGACTCAATTAAGCTTTTGAAAGGTTAGGAAAATGGCCTCACACTATAAGACTAAGCCGAGACACAACAGGGAGGGAGAGAGAGAGAGAGGGAGAGAGAGAGAGGGAGAGAGAGAGAGAGAGAGAGAGAGAGAGAGAGAGCGAGAGAGAGAGCGAGAGAGAGGGAAGGTTCAGGGATGTGTCGTACATGTCAAACTATAACCATTTAATATGAGGTGCAATGTTTCACTGAGGTCTCGTTGACGTTCCACTGTCCCTGATTTTTACAGGATCCCTTATGACAGGAAGGATTCCCTGGATATATGTGCTTAGGTCTTGTATGGTCTTGCACAATGACAAGAACAGAGACAGCTAGGAAGAGAGGGTAGTAGAAGGGGAAGAGAGCGAGAGGAACAGGGAAAAGGAGAGCAAAAGGATGACGGGAGGGAAAAAGAGAGAAAGAGTGAGAGAGTTGGACAAGAAGAAGAAAAAAGAGAGAGAAAAAGGGAGGGAGTTGGGGAGGGAGAGAAAGAGTGAACAAGTTGGGGGGGAGAGTGAGAGAGAGATAAGTAAATGACTATGGGGAGTAGGTACCGTGTGAGCTCCTCCCAGGCTGCAGGTTTCAACCAGTTTGAGGAATAAGGGGCATTAAGAACAATGATGCAACAGAGGTTTACTGGCATCCATTCTCCATCACACCCTCCCTTAGCAGGACTGTACCAAGCACTATTATGGTTTACTCTGGGATGTCGCATCTCAGCATTGAAACTAAAGGCTTCCGCATGCTTCGGTTCGGTTGGCACCTAGACGAACTCAGCTAGGCGAACCGAATGAGTGTGCACGCACTCCCCTAAAAGACCTTTGCTTGAAAAACAAGATTTATTTTATTTCAATTGAAAAAAGTGCCAATGGTACTTTGTCCATCTTGAGACACCGTAGCCAGTATACACTTCCTCAACATAGTCAGAATTAATCGTAAATAAGTCAAAAGATCTGTCATTAATTTTGATGTTTTTGCCCCGTAGATGTTAGTCGTGCGATTTTTCATTTAACTAAGATGTTTGGTGCAGTATTTCTTAAGTGAAAAAATGTGCATCAAAACGAGTCGTCTGTCATTGAACGACAACAATCACTTAATTGAAGAATCCCTACTGTTGACCAATGACCGATGAAGGGGCGTAGACTTCGGCTACCGAACTTCGGCTTGCCTCCAAAATTCTTTTGGGTGAGCATGAACAGCATAAAAAAAACGTACCTGATACCAAAATGTGTCACAAAATGTGACCAAAGTGTCGTCATAATATAGGCACAAACTGTTCAGAACTATTTCGGACGGGAAGGATGCGGACGACTTAACAGTCTAGTATCGATTAGTTGAACGTCTATAGTCCAGTTGACATGTTACTGAGAGTTTATTGAGTATCTATAGACGGACTATCCAAAGAAGTGTTACCCAACCTTATCCCCAGTATCTCTAATATCCTTTGCTGCTCCTTGCTCATAATGTTTTGAAATTGTGTGATATATATACACCGCGGATTGGGAAAACAGAATAAAAACAGAATAAAGGGCTCATTTATTTGCTTGAATCCTATCCGAAAATGTCTTCCTTTGAAACGTACAGATAGAACTTTACAAATGACAGCATGGTTAATGTTGACTGAATTCTTATTCCATTACCCTGAAGCAGTCACTAGGTGGTGGCTGGTAGTTGGAGGTATGAATGGTCTAAAGCTTGGGAGGGTGTCTTTTCTATTTTATTATCAGGAAGCCAATAAACCACGGGTCAAACCCTTACGGCTTACTGACAATGATGCCGCGGAGCAAAGAAAGGGGGAGAGAGGAGGGAGAAATGGAGGGATGAGACCAAAAGAAAGGAAAATAAGATCTCTGGGGACAAGATGAGGAAAAAGAAGGAGAGACGGAGAAACAAGAACTAGGTCCTGACATCTAGGGGTGGGTGGTGGGTGGGACAGACCAGGGCTTACCTGGAACAGAATGTGTCGGGGGGTGCCTAGCCTAAGTGGACTGATTACTTGTGACCCCCCCCTATCATAGTTTGCCGGACCCTGGCATGGCAAGTGGTCCCAACGACCTGCTGGGGGGCTGAATCCCCTATTGTGCTGCCACTGTCACGCCGCGTTAGCCCCACAATGGCCCCAGATATTTTATATGAATTCTGCCCTCGCCAGTGATTAGTGGGGACCAAGTTAAGTCATAGCAACAGAGAACTATGCGTTGGCCAGACCCCGCATGTCGGCAGACTGGGAAATCCCTATTCAAATGGTTTAATAAAACAATCTAAAGGGCGTGTGAATGGGGAAAAGCGCTTTCTCTCCCGGCTTAATCTCATGGTTGCAGAGATATTGTGCTCCGAGCAGCGCCCAGTGGGGTGCGGGGCTAAGGTCCCCCCATCAACTCCATTTACCACACCCATTCTTTCTTTCTTAGCCAGAGTTAATGATATTATGGTGCGCTAACCTCACCTCCCCCAGCATGGAGAAACATGCACTTTATGAAAAGCAGGGCCCTCTTAGCACATCCTAAACTGTAACACTTTCTCATCCTGAGGTCAGGGGTCATAACCTGAATTCCCTGACTGACCTTTTCACTGCTTGGTTTAGTTGAGGCATTAAGCACCTAGGAGAAGCATAGAAAGTGCATCACTTGAACGCATTGAAATTTGAACACCTAGAATATAGAAGCAGATGCACTGCCTTTATTTTCCATCTAAGACAGTTATTTTTTATATATATCAGTCCATCAATCAAGTAAAAATATCCTGATTTTCCAGCCCTTGTGACTATGGTTGTCAGTGGCACATTATTCTCGAGAGTATTGCAGTACTATAAAGTCCAACTGTGAAATGAATACCTGAACTATAATTCACAATCGGGACAATAGCACATATTATTGCTAATTGTGAGTCCATATCATATTCACTTACAGGTATTACATAATGGAGACCTAGCCTATCAGAAAGACACTCAATATCTTTTTATCCATTTAATGCACTGGTGTGACTAACAGTGCATGTTTATACCTGTGAGACTGAGCTTTTGAGTCTGTGTTTGTGTGACTGTCTGTCCACTCATGTTGGCCTTCCCTGTTCTAAGCAACTCTATCAGTCACACTAGGGTTTGGCTACTTCTCCTACTCCAAGTGCGCCAAACAAGCTCTCCAATGAATGTCCCTGTCCTGTTCGACGCACACACACACACACACACACACACACACACACACACACACACACACACACACACACACACACACACACACACACACACACACACACACACACACAAACTGAGAACACCTGCACAGTTTGCTTCCCCTTTCATCACAGACAGATTCCAGCGGCCCATGTTTTGACACTTTGGTTAATGTAAATTAATGAGTGCTGACGCAGACATAGCCTGGAGGTATGCTAGGCCCTGTGACAAGGGCAGGGAGGGCGGAGAGTGGAGAGAAAGAGAGGGAGAGAGAGAGAGAGAGAGTGAGAGAGAGAGTAAAAGAGTGAAAGAGTGAAAGAGGAGGGAGAGAAAGAGAGAGAGAGAGAGAGAGAGAGAGAGCGAGAGAGAGAGCGAGAGAGAGAAAGAGAGAGAGTAAAAGAGTGAAAGAGGAGGGAGAGAAAGAGAGAGAGAGAGAGAGCGAGAGAGAGGGAGAGAGCGAGAGAGAGCGACAGAGTGAGAGAGACGAAGAGAGCTCAGGAAGAGCTCCAGTTTAACGTGAGGGAGAACGATAACTGGCTGCCCATGATCTCTGTCATGATTATCGGATAAGGATGGTTCCACATGCATTCATGTAAACAAATGATGGAAAACACCAAGGAAAACTGTCCCAAAACCGAATAGATCCGAATACGATGTAGAACGTTTGCATAACAGCACATCTGCATGATACTGTTTGTTTGATGTGTACTGAACAAAAGGAGAGATAGTGTGAGTGAGAGGGTGTGATCAGTACAACGGGTTGTTGCCAGAACCAGCAATAAGTCACTCAGTGTTTCAGGGCATTCTATAACCTGTGTGTCTATTCAAATACGTGTATTCTCTGTCATACACTGAGTGTACAAAACATTTCCATGACATAGACTGACCAGGTGAATCCAGGTGAAAGCTATTATCCCTTATTGATGTCACCTTAAATCCACTTCAATCAGTGTAGATGAAGGGGAGGAGACAGGTTAAAGAAGGATTTTCAAGCCTTGAGACAATGAAGACATGGATTGCCTGGCTTGAGGGTGATTGGGCAAGGATGGAGGATGAATGGGCAAGACAAAAGATTTAAGTGCCTTTGAAGGGGGTATGATAGTAGGTGCCAGGCGCACCGGTTTGAGTGTGTCAAGAACTGCAACGCAGCAGTTTGTAACGCTCAACAGTTCCATGTGTATATCAAGAATGGTCCACCACCAAAGCACATCCAGTCAATGTGAAGCATTGGAATCAACATGGGCCAGCATCCCTGTGGAACGCTTTTGACACCTTGTAGAGTCCACGCCCCGACAAATTGAGGCTGTTCTGCGGGTAGAAGGGGGTACAACTCAATATTAGGAAGATGTTCCTAATGTTTTGTAACCTCAGTATATAAATCCATTCTAAATGACACATATTTGCCTTCAGTCATCCTTTCCCTACCTAAGTGATGCCATATACAGTAGGTTATGTATCTGAAGGAGCAAACTTGAGTCCTGCTCTTTCCTCAGCTTTGCCTGGAAGCTGTTCAGGGGATGCCTGCCAATAAACTGGTTAAGACAAGGGATCGGTATTAATAGGCTAACTAACAGATAGGTGCAAAGCTTTTGAGGCCTATGGTTCCTTTCAGCCTTTCTCCCAATAAAAAAAGCCTAAGGAGGAAACAAACACGCATCCGTCTGCTCAGCAGACAAACAGAACAGACACTAGCCTTGCCGGGGAACAATGGACCCGATGCGCAGACAAATACAAGCATCAATCAAAGCAAATGAAATGAGAAACTTCTCCCTTACTAAGCCCTATCAAAAGAACCTGAGCCCTGCCAGTCACTCTACCCGGACCCTGACAAAGACACTTAATCCAACCACTTTGACCTCTCACGTTTTTTAAGGGCTTCACTGACCTTAATCCAATCAAAATGATTTACTAAAGTCCCCCCAGACCCAAAGAGTAGCCTGGCCCGGCTGCCTCTCTCCCCACCTCCCCTTTCCACCCAGTGCCCCTGCAATTTAGACAAGGAGGGAGAGAAGCCATGGGGGTGATGTGGAGGTATTTACACCACAATGAGGCCAGGGACTGTGAACCCCTATCATTACCCACCTACTTGAGCTCAAGCCTTCTCCATCAATGTAACAACTGGCTCAAGAGTTTATTAAAAGCAATTGCCCCAACTAACCCCAAATCACACTATAGTAAACATCAGTCTTTTCCAAATCCAGTTGACAGGTTTAGACCCCCCCCTCTCTTTTTCCTCTTCCCCCTCTCCTCTCCATTACCCCTCCATGCTCCTCTCTGCTCATCCTCTACCCTTGACTACTGGCAACTAATCGCAGGGTCTCAGTGCAATAGTGTGGAGACAGAGAATCCACTAGCTTCATAATATGACAGCTGAATAATACAAGGATGAACATTTTTAGAGTAAAATATGGGTGCTTCTTCTTCAGTTAACTTCATCTCAAATAGAGATGATGGAACATCATTTAATTTATAAGGTCTGACTTCATCCGTATTTTACACACCTCACATGGAAGCTGAGGGGAGGGAGAGGGGGGGCCTTGAAGGGGATTCCCTTCCAGAGAAAATTCCAACAAAAGACAACATTCTCCACCCAAAGTGTGTATACACATCATTTCATCTGTTCAAACAGCTCATAGCCGAGTGACTCTCACAAGTCTATTTGAACAAGGATTTTAATTGCATATGATACTCTCTCTCTCTCTCTCTCTCTCACACACACACACACACACACACACACACACACACACACACACACACACACACACACACACACACACACACACACACACACACACACACACACACACACACACACACACACACACACACACACACACACACACTGACTGAGGCAGGATGGAGTTAAAACAGTTGTTTGTTTGATCTATCAACTAACAACATAATATAACAACAACTTACAACACAATGGTCTTATTCTATCCTCTCAATATCAACACCAGTTGCAGCCCTGATTAAAGTGAGTGGTAGAGTTTTAGTCGAGACAGGGTTAGGTATCGTTTCTCATTTGAAATGCCAAGCATTACCAACATTGACAGGCAAGGAAATGATTTTAGTACACTAGTATTCTTTCAAGAACTTGGGAACAGGTACGGGGAAAACACTCACTGCATGTATTCAAGTCATGCAGGAAAATAATTTGCTTTTCACTTGTATTATACAGCACAGTAATGTTTTTTTTTCTAATGTAGCAAACAGGTTTAAGACTCGGTTCTCACAGTTAAGACTTGGTTCTCAAGTGTTATTAAATGTATAATGTAGGCTGTCACCCATAGCCGTCCTGTTCTGTGGATGAGTAGCCCAGTAGGAGAAATGCCAAGGCTGCACTGTTTTATTATAGTGCCTTTTTCTCTCAAGATATGTTGTTACCTTTGTCAAGCACTGGTCCAAAGATGGCTAGTTTGCAGTGTTTTATGAGTGTCATGTCCTGACCATAGTAAGATGTTATTTTCTATGGTAGAGTAGGTCAAGGCGTGACAGGGGGTGTTTTGTGTTTTTCTGTTTTCTATTTCTATGTTCTTAGGTTCTAGTTTTTGTATTTCTATTTTGGCTTGTTTGGAATGATCTCCAATTGGAGGCAGCCGGTCCTCGTTGTCTCTAATTGGAGATCATATTTAAGTAGGGGTTTTTCTTCCTGGGTTTTGTGGGTGATTATATTTTGAGTAGTGTTTGTTTCTCTCTGCGTCACGGTTTGTTGTTTTTCTCAATTCAGTTATTTATGTATTGCAAAGTTTCACGGATTAAATAAAATGTGGAACTACAACCACGCTGCACTTTGGTCCGATCCTTTCGACAGCCGTGACAATGAGCAGTGGTGGAAAAAGTACCCAACTGTCATACTTGAGTAAAAGTAAAGATACCTCAATAGAAAATGATGCAAGTAAAAGTAACAGTCACCCAGGAAAATTCTACTTGAGTAAAAGTCTAAAAGTATTTGGTTTAAAATATACTTAAGTATTAAAAGTAAATGTATAAATAATTTCAAATTCCTTATATTAAGTAAACCAGATGGCACCATTTTCTTGTTTGTACAGAAAGCCACGGGCACACTCCAACATTGAGACATCATTTACAACGAAGCATGTGTGTTTAGTGAGTCCGCCAGATCAGAGGCAGTAGGGATGACCAGGGATGTTCTCTTGATAAGTATGTGAATTTGAGTCTTTCCCTGTCATTTACATTTTAGTCATTTAGCAGACACTCTTATCCAGAGCAACTTACAGTAGTGAATGCATACATTTCATGCATTTTTTTTTTTTTGTACTGGCCCCCCGTGGGAATCAAACCCACAACCCTGGCATTGCACACACCATGCTGGCATTACAAACACCATGCTCTACCAACTGAGCCACAGGGAAGGCCTGTCCTGCTAAGCATTCAAAATGTAACGAGTACTTTTGGGTGTCAAGGAAAATGTAAAAAGTACAATATTTTCTTAACCTCTTATGGCTAGGGGGCAGTATTTTCACGGCTGGATAAAAAACGTACCCGATTTAATCTGATTATTAGTCCTGCCCAGAAACTAGAATATGCATATAATTATTAGCTTTGGAGAGAAAACACTCCACAGTTTCTGTTTGAATGGTGTCTGTGAGTATAACAGAACTCCTATGGCAGGCAAAAACCTGAGATGTTTCTGTTCAGGAAGTACCCTGTCAGACCTTTTATTTTCTTTCTTTGACATCTCTTCCAAAAACTAAGGATCTCTGCTGTTACGTGACACTTCTCACGTCTCCAATGGAGTCTCAGAGCCCGGGAAAAACAGGAATGACGTAATTCAAAGCCCTGGCTGAAACAAAGGAGAGCAAAAGCTAAGTGGTCACTCAGTGGACTAAGCCTTACGCTCGCGACCCGCCCCGCCCCCGGCTTTCGGTTTTTCCCTCAGTATACAGACAGGCAGATTCCCGGTCGGAATATTATCGCTTTTCTACGAGATAAATTGCATAAAAATTGGTTTTAAACAGCGGTTGACATGCTTCGAAGTACGGTAATGGAATATTTAGAATTTTTTGGTCACATTCTGCGCCATGCTCGTGGCAGAGATTTAGCGTTGGGATAGTGTCTAGAACGCACGAACAAAACGTCTTGATGGAACATAACGATGGATTATTTGGGACCAAACCTACATTTGTTATTGAAGTAGAAGTCCTGGGACTGCATTCTGATGAAGAACAAGCAAGGTAAGAACATTTTTCTTATAGGAAATGTGATTTTGGTGAAGGCTAAACTGGTTGGGTGTCTAAATAGCTAGCCCGTGATGGCTGGGCTATGTACTTAGATTATTGCAAAATGTGCTTCATCCGAAAAGCTATTTTAAAATCGGACATATCGAGTGCATAGAGGAGTTCTGTATCTATAATTCTTAAAATAATTGTTATGCTTTTTGTGAACGTTTATCGTGAGTAATTTAGTAAAATCACCGGAAGTGTTCGGTGGGAATGCTAGTTCTGAACGTCACATGCTAATGTAAAAAGCTGGTTTTTGATATAAATATGAACTTGATTGAACAGACATGCATGTATTGTATAACATAATGTCCTAGGTGTGTCATCTGATGAAGATCATAAAAGGTTAGTGCTGCATTTAGCTGTGGTTTGGGTTTATGTGACATGATATGCTAGCTTGAAAAATGGGTGTCTGATTATTTCTGGCTGGGTACTCTGCTGACATAATCTAATGTTTTGCTTTCGCTGTAAAGCCTTTTTGAAATCGGACAGTGTGGTTAGATAAAGGAGAGTCTTGTCTTTAAATAGCTGTAAAATAGTCATATGTTTGAAAAATGGAAGTTTTCGGATTTTAGAGGAGTTTGTATTTCGCGCCCCGCCCATCATTGGATATTGGAGCAGACGTTCCGCTAGCGGAACGTGTAGATGTAAGAGGTTTTAAGGAATGTAGTAAAATAAAAGTAGTCAAAAGTATAAATAGTAAAGTACAGATACCCCCCAAAACGACTTTAGTAGTACTTTTAAGTATTTTTACTTAAGTACTTTACACTACTGTTCATGAGTGTGTCCTGCATTCTCTTATAATTCTATTACCATACATTACCTTTGTCCAGCACTGGTCCGAAGATGGCCTTGTCGTTGATGGTGGTGCAGTTCCAACGACGGCCCCTGAATTGATGCTGGCACTCCTGGATGCCGATCTTCACCCCTTCTGCCACACTGGGCATAATCTCCACATAGTTCCGGCAGAATCGCAGCTGCTTGGGCACCAGGCCAGGAATGGAGCCGCACAGGATGGGCTGGGAGCCCAGAGACGAGTACTGGTGGCCCACCGCTAGGGACCTGCATGGGGAGAGAGGAGGCAGTGACATGATATACTGACTGCTTGTGTGTGTCTCTCTTTCTTTGTGTGTGTATGTTGTGCTTATGTGTGTACGTGCAGTGTGTGTGTGTGTGTGTCAGATGTTACCATTAAGCATCAATGCCTTATCCCTCTATCTATCCCCTCTGTAGCCACCTGGCCTTTGTGTGGATTTAAACCGCAGTCCCAGTGCTATACTCCACAAAGGTAACCGCGCCACGAGGAAAGATGAAAGTCCCCCCGTGAACCCAAAGTGGTTCATAGACCTCTAGGTTGACAACTTGGAAACTTCACCTTGTTATTACAGAGAACCACCACTTTTTTTAAGTGTCCACACGCTAAACAGGCCCTTGACTTAGGGTAATGAGAGTACAACTGTACATTGAGACTTCAGACGGATGTATTAATTACATATCTATCCATCCATCCCCCTTTCTCTTTGAGGACGGATATTCTGGGATGCAACAAGTGCAAACTTGATTGTTCTCTGATTATATCTTTCTGTGTGTGTGTGTGTGTGTGTGTGTGTGTGTGTGTGTGTGTCTTTCAATTAAGGTGTTAACATCGCTCGTAACCATGGAAACGTGACAACTATCTCGGTGCTGTCATCTCATGTTATGTCATTGTGGTACTTTTGAAGAAGACTTTTGAAGCAGCATGCTGTAATTGTAATTGTTTGATCTAAAGAACGCACCAGTCAATCTGGCTCCAGTCAGTTTGTATTCCACTCTTTTGTACAGTGGCCTACTACCGTCAGTGGGAGGGTCGAGAGTGGGAGGATGACAACCATCCAATGAGGATGAAAGGAAGCATGTACATGAGCATGAAATGAGATTAAATGATGGCCACTATGTTCTAACAACAGCTGATACACGTTATTGTCCCCACGGGGGGAACTATTTTGGACACATTGATAGCAAATATATTTCACTTCGATTATCCATTCCACAATATAGGTGCTTGGTTGAGATCCTACTGTATTTCACCCATGTATTACAATATATTAATAAGATACACTCAGACCACACTCATGCACTTCCACATAAAGCTTTTAACATATAGTATTTTCCTTCACTCCTCACTCACTGTTCCTCTGCTCTGCTCCTCATAATCCATCACATTGTTTTCATCTAGCCACCATGCATTTATTTCCATTCACCCTCTCCCAGAGTACTACATACAGTTTAGGGTTAATTCCATTCCAATTACTATCCATTGTTGTCAGCTCAGGTAAATACAGCTCATAGAGACGATAGGATTGGATAAACCTCATTCTATGAATGGGATTGTTATATCAATCAATTCACCATGAATAAAAACGTATTATATTACAACCGTAACATAACATTTGATCTAATAACTGACTTCCTATTGTCATTGGCAAGGCAACTACTGCATAGTAGCAACAAGTTCCTTGTTGGCACTGCAGTCAACAGCTCCTTCTGCAGTAAACTCAGTCCTCACTGAAGCTGCTATTGATGACAGTAATCTGGCGATCCACGTCTGAGTGATTTGGCCATTATGACAGAGACAGACAGTGCAGTGTTTGTTTGCACAGTGATCTGCTCCAACCTCCAACAGTAGAACAAGGGAGTTTTACACTCATCCAAAATAACAGGAGCTGGACAAAAAGAAGATCAAGTACATAGAAAGAAGGGATATCCGCTCACTGTTTCTGACACTCCCAAACGTGGCTCCGACAGTAGGCCTCAAGCCAGAGCAGGTGGGAGCAGGCAGGACTTGCGCAGCTCAATTATCTCACTATCTGTTGACCTGGGCAACGATGTTAAAGAAGTAATCACTCTGTGATCACAACAACAAGATGATCATACAGAGCCCGAGTCTCACCAGAGGCATTTCTAAATTCCACTCCAAAAAACAAATGATTTAACCGTATCACTCTACACTGCGAGGTTTACCAGAGACTTCGTAGCATGGAGATTGTCGTTAGAACCATCTTACGATGTATCTTTAGTAGCCGATCTGTTTCCCAGAGGCTTCATTAGTAACGTTGCTCTTAAAAACGTTCGCACATCTACGAGTGATCCAGACACTTGGAGAGGAGCTAAAGTGCATCATTAGATGCTTTTTGCCCTTCCGCATCACTTTACTCGCAGGAGATCTCCGTTAAACATATGATCAAGATGTTTAGGCTTGGCATCTGTCTGACTGTAAGCTCTAATAACTTCAGAACGAAGTTGACTACAAATACAAAGTGCCAAAGTATTTGCAATTGTTATAAACAAGTGACAGATAAAATAATGCTTCAAATGAAAACCGAGATAACTGCATTAAAAGATAAATACGCTACATGGGCCTATATATTTCAATAATATTAAAATCATATTGAGTTTTATTTTTGCCACTAGGCTACTGCCTGTCATTTTTGCCTCAATATGCTTCATGATGTGTGACAAGACGTGTGCAATTAGTGCATAATATTGGGTAAGCATGATAAGCCGCCTCAATATTTGTAGCCACAGATTATAATCCGTCTCTAAAAGCTGATCCATCGTCAGTACTGTGGAATAATTCTAATATTATGGTAAGATTTGAGTGGAGAAGGCTGATCCGAGAGCAGTGTTGCTTTTCTTTCGATCCTACCAGTGTCGACCAATGGCTAAAGACGCACTTAGCGAATGTTCTCTCTGCGTGCTTGTTCTGGGAAACACTTAAAAATGTTGCCTCGGAAATAACAATGCGACTGGTACGATCATCGTAATGCTTAAGTTACATCGCAACTGGAGAACGAGACCCAGGTCGTCCCTGAGAGACAGGCTGACCTTGTGTACCAGACGTTTGCGTCGCAAATCAAGTCAATGTAGCAGATATATTGTTTGCTCTAACAAATGAAGCTTAACTGAATACACCTAGTCTCATGCGTCTGCTTTCAACCTCTTGTCTGTAGCCTACATACGTCAATGGGTTACCGAGTAAGTGTAGCCATTTAGTATTTTCCAAAGTATATCCCCGAGCAAATGGCGGAGCAATGTGTCATGCTCACTTTAAAGGCTTTCCCATATTATTTTCCTTGGCTCAGAGACATGACTAGACCTCTGGTTAATCATATATGAGAAATACAAAAAGAAAGACAGGGGGGAAACAGGCTCTAAAAGTGTCTGAGAGGATATCAAGTCCTCACGGCCTGCATTTTGTCTGCAATACATATGAACGAAAGCAAGCACGTCAGTAAACAAGGAAACTCCTATTCCAAATTGACCTCTCTTTGGCGCTTGTCAATCCGCACCCTAAGGCGCTAAGCTGAGCACAGCAGACCTCGCACAACAGAAACCTGAGTCCACATCACAACCCACCGCAGACACTTGCTCCTAATAGCCATAACATGTAGAGCAGGAATGTGATGACTTCTGAACCATGCCAAGTGAAACCAGCAACACAAGTACAGCCCCCTCCGCAAGTGTGAGCAGATAAGATCTTGTCTGGGAAAGACTGAGGGAGGAAGAAGGGAAAACAAGTGGCACAGCTTTTAATTTGACCTGTAGACGTTCTGTTCTGCCAGGAAGAACTTGTGAATTTCTCTGTGGGTGTTGAGTGAGGTCAGCAGGTGGAAGAAAACAAACAGCGGCAAGGTTCCAACCTATCCCACTAGCTACATAGATACTGTACTACTGTATATGTTTTTATCTCACCATTGTGCTGCGCTTCTTTTTGTACTGCATTATGCTGTTCTCCATGCCTGATAATATGGTTATACTATTTTAGGTGTTACCTGTTGATTCCTGTTTGACCATGTATGAGCTGGTTAAAGCTAGTATTGTCTGACTACTGTGTGAGTGTATACTGTAGATGATCAGATCAGAACAGGCCAGACAGACAAACAGAACCTGCCTGGACAATACACACAGTCATAAGTCTCGGGACGTACAGGCGCGGCGCTAGTCTCAGCACAGAGGGAGTGGGGTGCTCTCGAGGCGCCATTCTGACCAAATCATTTAAAAAATGAGTAGCTGATATGGCCTATCATAAACGCAAATTAGGCATCAACACTAAAAAATAAAAGTATTTGATCCCCTGCTGATTTTGTACGTTTGCCCACAGAAAAAGAAATGATCAGTCTATAATTTTAATGGTATGTTTATTTGAACAGCGAGAGACAGAATAACAACAAAAAAATTCTAAAAAACACATGTCAAAAATGTTATAAATTGATTTGCATTTTAATGAGGGAAATAAGTATTTGACCCCCTCTCAATCAGAAAGATTTCTGGCTCCCAGGTGTCTTTTATACAAGTAACGAGCTGAGATGAGGAGCACACTCTTAAAGGGAGTGCTCCTAATCTCAGTTTGTTACCTGTATAAAATACACCTGTCCACAGAAGCAATCAATCAATCAGATTCCAAACTCTCCACCATGGCCAAGACCAAAGAGCTCTCCAAGGATGTCAGGGACAAGATTGTAGACCTACACAAGGCTGGAATGGGCTACAAGACCATCGCCAAGCAGCTTGGTGAGAAGGTGACAACAGTTGGTGCGATTATTCGCAAATAGAAGAAACACAAAAGAACTGTCAATCTCACTCGGCCTGGGGCTCCATGCAAGATCTCACCTCGTGGAGTTGCAATAATCATGAGAACGGTGAGGAATCAGCCCAGAATTACACGGGAGGATCTTGTCAATGATCTCAAGGCAGCTGGGACCATAGTCACCAAGAAAACAATTGGTAACACACTATGCCGTGAAGGACTGAAATCCTGCAGCGCCCGCAAGGTCCCCCTGCTCAAGAAAGCACATATACATGCCCGTTTGAAGTTTGCCAATGAACATCTGAATGATTCAGAGGACAACTGGGTGAAAGTGTTGTGGTCAGATGAGACCAAAATGGAGCTCTTTGGCATCAACTCAACTCGCCGTGTTTGGAGGAGGAGGAATGCTGGCCATGACCCCAAGAACACCATCCCCACCGTCAAACATGGAGGTGGAAACATTATGCTTTGGGGGTGTTTTTCTGCTAAGGGGACAGGACAACTTCACCGCATCAAAGGGACAATGGACAGGGCCATGTACCGTCAAATCTTGTGTGAGAACCTCCTTCCCTCAGCCAGGGCATTGAAAATGGGTCGTGGATGGGTATTCCAGCATGACAATGACCCAAAACACACGGCCAAGGCAACAAAGGAGTGGCTCAAGAAGAAGCACATTAAGGTCCTGGAGTGGCCTAGCCAGTCTCCAGGCCTTAATCCCATAGAAAATCTGTGGAGGGAGCTGAAGGTTCGAGTTGCCAAACGTCAGCCTCGAAACCTTAATGACTTAATGAAGATCTGCAAAGAGGAGTGGGACAAAATCCCTCCTGAGATGTGTGCAAACCTGGTGGCCAACTACAAGAAATGTCTGACCTCTGTGATTGCCAACAAGGGTTTTGCCACCAAGAACTAAGTCATGTTTTGCAGAGGGGTCAAATTATTTTTTCCCTCGTTAAAATGCTAATCATTTTATAACATTTTTGACATGCGTTTTTCTTGATTTTTTTGTTGTTATTCTGTCTCTCACTGTTCAAATAAACCTACCATTAAAATTATAGACTGATCATTTCTTTGTCAGTGGGCAAACATACAAAATCAGCAGGGGATCAAAAACTTTTTTCCCTCACTGTAATTGGGATAATTTTGACCCCAAAAATGAAACTATTGGAAAAAGCAACAATCATAGCAAAATATCAAACTTAATTTTTATCAAACATCATTAGACATGTAAATAATGTTACCTGAAGTAAAATATAACCAAAACATATTCTGGAAATCGAAAATGTATATATTTTTTTCTTAATAAATAATAAGCATCTCTTTTCCAAAGTGCAATCCACACTAGTACTAAAAAGCTGATTTACCATAATTTGATAGTAGTATCATTTAGTTTTTCGAATTTGAAACAAATACGAATTGTGTCTTATTTATGTGTTAAAAACGGGGCGGTACACCAACATTTGAAATATACTTAATTTTATTGACCAAAAATTTGTCAACCATTGATCCTGAGAGATAATGACCAAAAATATGGCTTAGTTTTTCTTTAATTACTTACCCCACAGCCAGCATTAGCATCGCTGCTAGTGAAACAATGGGAGTGGTAGGGCTTACGTATGTCTTACATATGGCTGGAAGCTTCAAAAAGCATGCCCAAATCCTCAGTCACTTTAAACCAAATGTTAAACAACCCAAATACCATAACAAGTTGCACATATAGAATATTGGAGGATAGGAATTCTGGTATTTATATAACATTTTCCATAGTATAACTATTTTTTCAGAGGGTAGCTGGTTTCTGCATTACAGTTCTACCAAGTATTTATACCACTGAAATATTGTAAGAGCTATTTTGACCTCAACTAAGCAATACCTCTTGATTTATTCCACATTTTGTTGTGTTAGAGCCTGAATTCAAAATGTATTAAATGTATTTATTTTCTCACTTATCTACATGCAATATCCCATAATGATATAGTGAAAACATGTTTAAGAAATGTTAGAACATGTATTGAAAATGAAATACAGAAATGTCTAATTTACATAAGTATTCACACACCTCAGTCACTATTTTGTAGAAGCACCTTTGGCTGCGATAACAGCTGTGAGTCTTTCTGCGTAAGTCAATATGAGCTTTCCACACCTGGATTGTGCAACAAAAAAACTAAATTCTTCAAGCTCTGTCAAATTGGTCATTACTCATTGCTAGACAACCATTTTCAGGACTTGCCATAGAATTTTTCAAGTAGATTTAAGTCAAAACTAACTCGGCCACTCAGGATCATTCACTGTCTTCTTGGTAAGCAACTCCAGTGTAGATCTGGCCTTGGGTTTTAGGTTATTGTACTGCTGAAAGGTGAATGTATCTTTTAGTGTCTGGTGGAAAGCAATCTGAACCAGGATTTCTTCTAGGATTTTGCCTGTCCTTAGTTTAATTCCATTTATTTTTTATCCTGAAAATCTCCTCAGTCCTTAACGATTACAAGCATACCCATAACATGATGCAGCCACCCTTATGCTTGAAAATATGGAGAGTGGTACTCAGTAATGTGTTGTATTGGATTTTCCCCAAACATAACACTTTGTATTCAGGGCAAAAAGTGAATTGTTTTGCCACTTTATTTTGCAGTATTACTTTAGTGCCTTGTTGCAAACCGGAATGCATGTTTTGGAATATTTTCATTCTGTACAAGCTTCCTTCATTTCACTCTGTCATTGTGGAGAAACTACAATGTTGTTGATCCATCCTCAGTTTTCTCTTATCACAGCCATTAAACTCTGTAACTGTTTTAAAGTCACCATTGGCCTCATGGTGAAATCACTGAGTGGTTTCCTTCCTCTCCGGAAACCTGTATCTTTGTAGTTACTGGGTGTATTGATTTACCATCCAAAGTGTAATTAGTAACTTCACCATACTCAAAAGGATATTCAATGTCTGCGTTTTTATTTTTATCAATAGGTGTCCTTCTTTGCGAGGCATTGGAAAACCTCCCTGGTCTTTGTGGTTGAATCTGTTTTTGAAATTCACTGCTCGACTTAGGGCCTTTACAGATAATTGTATGTGTGGGGTACAGAGATGAGGTAGTCATTCAAAAATCATGTTAAACACTATTATTGCACACAGAGTGAGTCCATGCAACTTATTATGTGACTTGTTAAGCACATTTTTCTCCTGAACTTATTTACGCTTGCCATAACAATGGGGTTGAATACTTACTGACTCAAGACATTTCTGCTGTTCATTTTAAATTCATTTGTTAAGAATTTGAAAAATAATTCCACTTTGACATTATGGGTTATTGTGTTAGGCCATTGACAAAATCTCAATTTAATACATTTTAAATTCAGGCTGTAATACAATAAAATGTGGAAAAAGTTAAGAGGTGTGAATACTTTCTGAAGGCACTGTATATGGCTGTGTTTACACAGGCAGCCCAATTCTGATCTTTTTTTTCATTTGACCAATCAGATAAGTTCTGAAAAATATCTGATGTGTAAAGATCTGATGTGATTGGTCAAAATAAAAAATATAAGCATTGGGCTGCCTGTGTAAAGACAGTCAAATAATCCTACTTACTTTTGAAGCACATCTCCTGTTAAAATACATCACTTTACCTTTTTTTCTGTGCCACCAAATGTTTGCATATACTGCTAAAGTTGCCAGGTTGTTAGTAGGGCAGCACGATATGGGCCCAAAAAAAACGACTGTGCTGTGATGGCTTACATTAATTTTGAATCTTTCTAATCGCACAGTATCCACAGTTTGTAAGCTAGCTAGTTGGGCTTCTGAGGTGCACAGCAGTCTAAGGCACTGCATCTCAGTGTTAGAGGGGTCACTACAGACACCCTGGTTCGACTCCAGGCTATATCACAACCGGCCATGTTTGGGAGTCCCATAGGACAGTACACAATTGGCCCAGCATTGTCTGGGTTTGGCGGTGTAGGCTGTCATTGTGAATAAGAATTTCTTCTTTACTGACTTGCCTAGTTAAATAAAGGTTACATTAAAAAAAATATTATTTTCCTCAGAGTATTATTATATTGTTGATTGATTGACTATAGCTTTCCAAATTTCCCAACACTGCTATTTGTAGGATTAATTTTAAATTAACCTGAACCTGTGACCAGAAACTAGCTATATGGGGGCAATATCAGAATAAATTATATAATGATTCTGTCTCTTCGCAGCAAAATCACAACACTTGGGTGAACTGTTGGAATCATAGAAATAGAATGATTATTCTAATTCTATGGTTGGTGTTGTTTAGCGTGACAACATATCAAAAAGCCAGGTAATAGTTATGAAAGGGTAGGAACCAAAGTGTTGTTCAGTATTTCCCAGAGGACTCGAGTCACATTTGAATAGATGTTACATTTAGACAACGATTACAACATACTGATCTACACCACCACTGGTAGCAACCTGCATTAGAGCTAACGTTTGCTTTGCCCTAGCTAGTGCATTTAGCTAAAGGCTAACTAGTTAGCGATTAGCATTAACGATTAGAATTATTTTAAGCACATGCCAGCTTCCTTAGACTAGCTAACTAACTAACGTTTTGCAGAGAGTAAGATACACAAACTAATAGTATAATAGAGAAAACATGTGGATTCATCTTTAGAAGCAATGTGGAAAGCAGCAATGTTCTTGTTTTGGAAGAATGTGTTGAGTGAATGAATTGACAGCATGATGTGACAGCTTGTTTGGGCAGAGTAGAAAAGATTGTTGCGGCGAAATATTGTTACTCATTTAATTTTTTATTTTATTTTCGTTTTAGAAACTGTTGCTCCCAAATTAAAACTTCAGGTCGCACAGCAAAATATTTCATTGCATATGCAATGAAATTGGTCGCACTTTAGAGCCCTGTCTACGCCCCATGGAAAAATGTGTAGAATTGCAGGAAATTAACTCAAAAACATATTTTTTCCCTCCCCTCTTTTTCCCTCTCCCCTCTCAAGAGGGGAGCCACAAAAATATTTTCAACCCCCGTAATAAGGGGTCCCCCAAACAAGATTTCACTGAGGGCTTCCTAACGTCTAGGGTTGGCTTTGGTTGAAGGCAGTCTGCATGTTGAGAAGATATACTTAACTGTTTGAACCCTGGAAGTTTAACTTCCTAGCCTATTTACAAGGGATGTCTTACCTTGCTTCAAAGTAGCCTAGCCAAAATCCAACTGTAGAAACATTTAGGGAATTATTGTATACTCTGGAAACCTCTTTCTCAAAGATAAAGATCTGGATCATGTTCTGCGCATGTGTTATTTTACGTCTACGTAGCTGCTGCTGACACTCCCCCAATTCTTTGAAGTTTCTCTCTTTACTCACCCTCTTCTAAACCATGATGATGCAGCCTAGGTGTCTGCCTTATCTTTCTAAACAGCTGAAATAAAAACCCCTGTGGCAATTTGAATGAACATTCCAAAAAACATATAGCCTATTATGAAGGCTACAACCTTCTCTGTCTGTTGCAATGAATATTGCAGTTGCACAAGCAGGAAGCAGTCCCTACACATTGCAAAAACAGTAATTGTTCTGTGTGATGACGTAGGCTATAGTTGCTGCCTTATTGTAGCCACTAGCCACAGTTGCTGAAAAAAAGAACACTATTACATTGACTGCCTGTCTTCCTCCTGCTTAGCGAATGTTTGCAATGATGATGAAAAAATACAACGCTAATTAGGTGTCACTCCCCACTTGAGTTTTGCATTGGGGTAGAAACGATCTGTGTTTTAGCAATACACAGGCTCTAAACGGCTATTTAGCTTCTCAGTGATCATGGAAGTACAGCACGAGTAGGCTACCTACTGTGGCTGTTCCACCTCTGGGCAGCGACGGCTCTAGGCAGCCAAGCATGTATCCAGACTGGTAACCAGAATCTGACAGTGGGCAAGTTTGTTTTGCATTGCCTGGTGCCCCAACATGTAAATAGCTCAGCATTTAGCCTAACTCCCCTCCTGGAAAATAACATGAAATCGTGCTTATGCTTAATAGCCTACTATTCTACAATCGTTTGAACATGTTGACCATGTCTTTTGTGTGCAACATGGAGTTTGTAGGCTACACCAGACAAAGGCGCACATGGCTGATCAAGGAGGGGGAAGCAGCAGCTACGTAGTCAGCGTTGTAAGCTTAGCTACATAAAACAATCTGGAAGGAGGGGGAAACGGTAAGGAGTGGGCAGCAGCTATGTAAAAAAAAATCACGCACATGCGCAGAAATCTCAGTAACTTTAGCTATGGCAAATCGGGCACCCGAAAATCTGGAACCCCACTCTGTATTTTATAAAGACTTCCTGACATGCCATTGAAAGCAACATTTCTCTCATGTTCTATTGGTTTTCATGTCAACGTTTTTTCTTCGTCCAGAAGCCAAAGGCACAATCTTAGTCATATTAGCAACTCATCCTAGTTACATCTTTAGACTTCACCTCTTTTAGTGTTTCTAATGGAGATTTTCACCTCTGTCACATGAAACCACTCGTATCAGTTGAGCTTTAGAATGGTGTTTTTCCAATAATTGCATTTTGTTCCAAGGCCATGCAGGGGGCCCCTCAAGGGGGTATAGCGACAGACACAGCTGTACATTGCTTTATAAAATAACCAACACCAGCTTAGACAAATTCCAGGATTTGATGAAATTATATTATTTATGATATAATATTTATCCATTTTGCCATGATTTATAGTGTTAAATAATGTTTTATCTTTATTTCTATTTTTTTTAACTGCAAGAACAGGGAGCCCCTTACAGGGCCCCTATAGGTGTGTGGGCCCTAGGGCGGTCAGACCCATGGCCCTCACGCTAGCTCTGCTTCTGAGGACGTCCTATACAGGCTGAGTGATTCAGGTCACCTCTATTACTGTTAGGAAGTAGGAGGAGAGGAAGTGGGGAAAGCTTCAACCATATGATTTATGGATTTATTACAGAGGTAGACTATGGAGTACATGGTGTTATTGAGTACTAAAAAATACATATTTTACATGTTGTACAACTCCATTTAAGATATATGGAGTTTTTGGTCTTAAGTTGAATGCAAAATGTTTTCATTTATTAGTAAAATGTTCCTCCTTGTAATTCATAGATCTAACTTCTAATGTGAACTACATTCCTCTCTGTTTCTGTCTCTATAATATAATATGTTGTCTACCAGCCTGGTCTCAGAGCCTGGTCTCAGAGCAAAACATATTATATTTTACAAACATCTGTGCTACTCCATTTAGTATGATATGTTACTTTACATTAGGTTACATTATTTGATCTGTTTAGTATGATATATTATGTTCGATAAGACAGTAGGTTAGAAACAAAATGATGGTGTTTGGTTAGGGTGGTTAGGTGGGCGTATAATGCAAACTTCTAGCAACCCAAAGGAAGGGTGTTCAAAACTCATCACAGACAACGCAAACTTCTAGCAACCCAAAGGTTGCGTGTCCGAACCTCATCACAGACAACATTAACATTTTAGCTAATGTAATGTAACGTAACGTAAAGTAACATATCATACTAAATGGAGTGGCACAGATTTTAGTCAAATATATTTGGTTTTGCTCTGAGACCAGGTTATGTATTCCGCCAGCAGCACCATATCACCAAGTACAATTCTGGGTATATGTGAATGTGCTTAGCGAATAAAAGTGCTTCTGATTACAAAGGTCATTTTCATTTTCTCATAGGTAAAGAATGAATCATGTGTCTTATACCAGATTCCTTTACTTTAGGTGATACCCAAACTCAAACAAAACCAAGACGATTGAGGATCCATATAAACCTTGCCAGTGTCATCTCCATAAACAGTAGCTGCATATTATCATCAGAAATACACACACAAGAGAAAATAATAGATATCATGTTTGATTCTAGTCTCAGTCAGTATAGATCTTTCCTCCTCTCATTTAAGTGTATCCAGACTAGGTTTAATGCATATTTCAGCAAGCCCAAGCAGGGTACCGTAGAATTACCACTTTACTCTCGCAGGCCCCGGGGCTTTGGAGCCGACTTTGACATCAAGAGAGCACGTTTGGGAAAAGGAATGTGCGGCAAGCTTTCACCTCCAGGTATTTATCTTTTAAGGTGGGGTGGTGTGTGTGTGTGTGTGTGTGTGTGTGTGTGTGTGTGTGTGTGTGTGTGTGTGTGTGTGTGTGTGTGTCAGGCTGAGCCATGACAGGTCGAGGAGTTAGAGAGACATGAACCTGTGTTGGTCGAGTCCCATATCCTCAGCCAATCCTCCACCAATCCTCCACCATTGTACATTCTAACCAAGCAGTGTTCAGCTTCTGCCAACAAAACTCCACAAAGCGACTTTTCATGATAATAATAGCTGTCAGTTCTCGGATGATTGACAGTTATTTGCAAAAGTAAAGACACGTTTAGTGAGAGGAGTTAAAAGGCACATATTGTTCAACAGCAAGGTTTTATGTAAAAAATGATGTTAACCCTTCTGTTGTGTTTGTTTCATGTTAATTCATTCTGTGTTCCCGGTCCAAAATAACTGCCCCATTACAGCTGATTATAAATACATAATAATATATATATTATCACCTAATGTTGTGTTAGATCTTTTTATCAACTTAAGTTCTTGTGAACATTACAAGTTTTGAACTTATATTTGCTATTTATGGCCTGTAGGTCTCATTGACCTGAGCTCATACAACTCGATTTCGAGTAAAAAAAAAAGCATAATGTATGGATTATTTTGACTATAACAAATACTCAGATGAAACATATTGTGCTATTTATCACAGACTACTTTGTGTCGAAGTTTAACAAGGACTCTCTCCTCCTCACCAGTGTCATGATCAAAGATATGATCAAGAGCCTCACATACAGTATATAATTTGGTCATTGTGCCACAGAATGAATTGTGAGCAAGGCCTCAAAAAGCTTTATATACCAGAGCTGCAAGAAAAGTTCAATATATTATTGAAACAATGTTGCGATTGTTTGTGAGAATGCCAACAGGTGTGGTTCCCGTGGGGGAAAGATTCTATTGGGGAAAGGTTCCCATGGGGGCTGCCATGGAAGCCAAGAAAGGGAGTGAGGTGTGTGTGTGGGAGTGTGTGTGTGTGTGTGTGTGTGTGTGTGTGTGTGTGTGTGTGTGTGTGTGTGTGTGTGTGTGTGTGTGTGTGTGTGTGTGTGTGTGTGTGTGTGTGCGCTCAAACACACTTGCATGTGGGGGTCTGGGAGAGGAAGTGTGTCCATTTGATGAATGGGCATGTGCCTGAACTCAATTTTATACACTAATTGTAGTCTCATCCATTCATTTCTAATGACCGGTCATTTTTGTCATGGAACCTCATGGAACCTTATGACAATCAGATTAATTGAACTACATTTTTCAGAGAGAAAACTTGTAAAAAGGTCCAATTCGACCGGACCACATCAGGAGGGTTAAGTTACAGTACCATGAAACACAAGCCTGTTTTAGCTTCTTATCTCACTCTTTAGTGAGCTATCTAGTTTCCATTAAAGCCAGAATGAATCAAAATTCAATATAACATAAAGTATGCAGAGTTCAATGGTGACTTCACATCAGCTTCTTATTCTTATAGCCTGGTGCTGCAGCTTCAGCTGAGCGTTGTTTGTATTGGTAGGGGTGACACAATAAGCCCAGAGAACGCTCAGCGGCGTCTTTGGACTTGCTCGCCTCTGTTTTGCTTTCGTCGTTGCACTCTTGCCCAGATTGAATCAGTGCTCTGACCCACCCACCAATAGCAAATCATAAACACACAAGTTGATGACTTTATTTTGGTGCCAGAGGCTGTTTGCTGTGACCAAATGGAAGCCTGCCATCTTCTGTCAGTCATCATGACTGGTTCTGGTGTTTTGATACAATCTTGGCCCCACAAAAAAGAAACTCAAAAGACAGCTCTTTTATGATCAAAAAGGAGAGGGTGAATGACTGTGTACTGTGGGTTGTACATAACTCTGTCACTTTGATTCTGGTGGAACTCAGGGAACAACCCTCTCTGTCAGCATTGTATTAGACCAGTGTTTCCCAAACCTCTCCTTGAGTAGCCACAGCCAGTTCTACTTACAGTGCCTTCAGAAAATATTCACACCCCTTGACATTTTCCACATTTTATTGTGTTACAGCCTCAATTTAAAATTGATTAAATTTAGATTTTATGTCACTGGCCTACACACAATACCCCATAATGTCAACCAATACTCATAATATTGTTTAATATGATTTTTAAATGACTACCTCATCTGTGTACCCCACACATACAATTTATTATCTGTAAGGTCCCTCAGTCGAGCAGTGAATTTCAAACACAGATCCAACCACAAAGACCAGGGAGATTTTCCAATACCTCGCAAAGAATGGCACCTATAGAAAAAAGGAGACATCGAACATCCCTTTGAGCATGGTGAAGTTATTAATTACACTTTGGATGATGTATCAGTACACCCAGTCTCTACAAATATACAGGTGTCATTCCTAAGTCAGTTGCTGGAGAGGAAGGAAACCCCTCAGGGATTTCACCATGAGGCCAAGGGGACTTTAAAACAGTTACAGAGTTTAATGGCTGTGATAAGAGAAAACTGAGGATGGATCAACAACATTGTAGTTACTTCACAATACTAACCCAATGCACAGTGAAAAGAAGGAAGCCTGTACAGAATACAAATATTCCAAAACATGCATCCTTTTTGCAACAAGGAATTAAAGTGATACTGAAAAAAAAAATGGCAAAGCAATTAACTTTTTGTCCTGAATACAAAGTTTTATGTTTGAGGCAAATCCAATACAACACATTACTGAGTACCACTCTCCATATTTTCAAGCATAATTGTGTCTGCATCATGTTATGGGTATGCTTGCAATCTTTTGAGGATAAAAAATAAATGGAATGGAGATAAGCCCTTGCAAAATCCAATAGGAAAACCTGGTTCAGTATGCTTTCCACCAAACACTGGGCGATGAATAAACCTTTCAGCAGGAAAATAACCTAAAACACAAGGCCAAATCTACACTTGTGTTCTTTTCCGAGAAGACCATGAATGTCCCTGAGTGTCTGAGTTACAGTTTTGACTTAAATCTACTTGAAAATATATGGCAAGGCCTGAAAATGGTTGTCTAGCAATGATCATCAAACAGCTTGAAAATGTTGATAAGATTAATGGGCAAATGTTGCACAATCCATGTGTGGAAAGCTCTTAGAGACTTACCCAGAAAGACGTATAGCTGTAATCACTGCCAAAGGTGATTCTACAAAGTATTGACACAGGGGTGTGAATACTTATGCAAATGAGATATTTCTGTATTTCATTTTCAATAAATGCGCAAACATTTCAAAAAATATGTTTTCACTTTGTCATTATTGTCTGTAGATGGGTGAGAAAAAGCAACAACAATTTAATCCATTTTTAATTCAGTCTGTAACACAACAAAATTTGGAATAAGTCAAGTGGTATAATTACTTTCAGAAGGCACAGTAAAGGCCCAGCGCAATCAAAAACTTGATTTCCTGTGTTTTATAATGTATTTCCACACTATGAGGTTGGAATAATACTGTGAAATAGTTAAAATTATGTTAATTCCCTTTTAGTGTAAGAGCTGTTTGAAAATACATTTCTGCTTGTTTTGGTGGGATTTTGTTTTGGCCTTCCATGGTGACATCACTATGCAGTAAATTAGTTAATAGACCAATAAGAAAGATAGTTCCAAACCTCTCTGCCAATAACAGCTAATTTTCAGTTTTTCCCTCCCCACTCAGACCACTCCCAGACATTTCAATCAAAATTATTGTTTGAGAAATTGCCCTTTGCTAAAAAGCTATTTTTGTTTCTTCTTGACAATTTTAATTGAAAGCAATCACTGTACGGAACTTAATTGTTACCCAGAAATGATTTGATATTGAGGTAAAAAACGGGTGATCAACGGCTTGATGATTATCACCAGTTGAATCGGGTACTGGTATTGGTACTGGTACTGGTATTGGTGCTGGTACTGGTATAGATCAAATAGGGGAACGTCTGGGGGATACTCAAAGAGAGGTTTGTGAAAAACAGTAGACCATTAGGTTTCTCCCCACAGAAAGAACCCATCCTGATTTGGGCCAGTCTTTCCCAGCCCTGGGTCTAAGAGCAGGAGTGCTGATCTAGGACTAGAGAGCCCACCACTGTTTATGATGGATTTCTGTCCAGCTGAGCATGTAATTACATTCTCATCAGTATTACCACCAGGAGACCTATTAGCTGAAATAAGTGCAGGACACAGCATCTTTAATAATTCATAGGAAAATATTGATTTGTTGAAGGACGCGGTGTGCGATTGGTGAAATGCAAACCTGTAGTGAATGTCTTGGGACTGAGGATCTCTGATCTAGGACGGTGTCTATTCTGTAGCATCCCCTGTCCTCTGGCTCTAATACCTCTGAGCTGCAGAATCTGACAAATGTCTGCCCTCTCAAGGGAAGATGAATTGTTCAACAAGAGGGCTCCGCAAGCCTTTCTACGAAATCCATCCTAAAGATGAGTGAATGGAATTCACATTCATCCAATTTTCCATCCTCCAACTGCACCTTTCCATAATTTGTTCTCTCTCAGTTTGATCGGCTGACTCTAACAGTCCACCTAATGCCCAGTTGTCTCAAATCCCACTCTTTCCTTTCATCAATTTTTCTCAACAGAAATCAATCATTTATCAATTAAAACTCCCCTAATGGCCTGTCAGTCAATCTACTTCAATTCCAAATGTGACTTCAATCATGATAATATTATAACATGCAATAGGCCTACTCAATAACTCAGAAAACGGTTCATATTTTGTCAAGAGATGACAACAGACAGCTCTTACCTTTAAAATAAAACATTTGGTCAACGATGGATTATTTAGAATCAAAAGAAAATTCCAGTTGAACATCTCCCACCCTAATTTCCACAGTCTGGGAATGGGCAACTGGGTTTCATTCATTTTTCAACTGACCCCCAACTCAAGGCTTGAAGGCATCCCTCATTCTCCTTAGGCCTACTGCTTAACACAATAAGATGTCAAAGGGAATTTGACTGTTTGGGAAATGATCAACATCAGTGCCATAAGAAGACCAACAAATTAAATTTGATTATTTGGCTATGGAGACCAAATAAAACTGTAGCTAATGAAGCATCGTTGAAAGTGGCTGAATCAGTGGCTGAGGCTATATCCAAATAATTGTAGTATAGCCTCTATCTCATGGGGTTACACAAATGCATTGGATAACATAACTCATAGGCCAATTTCAATTGAATACTTGGGAAATAATCAATATTCTTAATAGTGAAATCCGTTTATTCAATTTGTGTATAAAGGATTCCTTACATGATATCGAAAAAATCATTGAGATTACTAGGAAATGTACATTTTGCGTATACATTTTCTGATTAAAGTAATAATGGGAAGGAAAGTAAACTGCACGTATTTTGTTGAATTATGATTCCACATTATTCTTCTTATTATTAGATATTAGTCTCATTAAAATAATAACATAATTCATGTACCTTTCCCTTTTCCCACTGCCTCTCTCCTAAACGAACGTATTCTGCACCTGCCATTAGGCCTATGTCTGTCATCGAATATTGAATCAAGCAGAACGGAGCATGACCTCTTTTTAAGTTAATCAAATCATGCTGAAACTAGTCTGCACAAAAAAATGTTTTATTTTGCATAACCAGTCTGTGTCGGTATTATACCTTTGTTTCCGCAATGTGTGCACTTTGAAATCAATAGTGTCATTGACTCACGTGCGTTATTTTTTTTTCTTCATACAATTTCACTTGACCCATCTTTACGATTCTGTCTCAGCTTGTTAACGTCGCTATCAACTGCCCGTTGACAGGGTCAATTAGACCGGTATGATGGGCTACAACTTAATTGCCAGGGTGACCAGCGTTGGAAACCACATGCTGATATTAGCCTATCCTTTCAAAGAAACGAACTGAAAGCAACAATAAATTAACATAAAGTACTGCATATTGTTGAAATAACAGGCAGGCATAACTCTCATATGATATTGCAGAATTGAAGTTAAAAGGAGAGTGAAATATAAACTTACCACCAGATAGGGTAACTTGGTATGGCATGCGTAAGCCCACAAAGAAACAGTAAACATCCAAGGTATATCATCCTTAAAAAGGTTTCGCTAAACATCTTCACCAGATACACGCGCGCTCATACGCGCACACTCGTTTTTCAATGAGACAAAAAAAACGAAACAATCTGCGCTGCTTACCAAAATGTCTCGCCTTGTCCTAAAACTAGTGATAGGTTAGAGAAACAGTATTTTGCGACTAGTCATGGCAGAACACAGGAGCCAAATATTAAAAGTTAAAACCAGCTTGCTTTTAGGACCCAATCAGCAGGTACTGCCAAAGGGGAAATTCTGGTGAGAGCTGTTCGTTCCCTTGCGCGCGCTCTTTGCCTGAGTCAGTTAGGCTGAACGCAAACACAAGAATGAGCCCATTTTAAGAAGATAATGTTTTAGTGCTCATTAAGACGTGGTCGCATTGGCATGCTGTGTGTGATATATAATGTTGTTTAAAGGAGAAGAGGGAGGGTCCGAGGTCTTTTAAATAGACATCGGAACCCCCGTGGATTGGGTAGCTATAACAACCTGTCCGGATTTCACTCCCTGGTTTGAAGCTGCTAAAATGCAGAAATAAATATGTGTGAATTGCTTGAGCCCCGCTATTCAGTTTTCTAATCCTTCATTTGTCCCCTGTATGTCATTATGGACGCATCTACATACACCTGAGATGTTGTTTTGTAAGTGATGAGCTGAGTACTAAAAACGTGGAACTTTAACTTGCAGATGTAGTTATATCATTACTCCCAAATTAGTACCTCAAAGCATATTTGCATGATCCTTAGAATGTTCCTTATACTATTATACCCATTCAGATAGCCTAGGTTATAGAAAAAATTGGGTAACGATTTTTTTGTTTGAAAGATGGAATATGTAATTATATCCGTCAATTATCCATTTTATGTGACTATATTTTGTCATTTTCTGCAGCATTTGACAACATGCTTACTTTTTACACGTGATATCTGTTGAAATTGCGATGTTAGGGTTGCTTGAAAGCTTTTGGTTCATATCGATTCATTTTCACATAATTAATTATCTAATTTATAATGACAAATGTATAGGTCTACAAGAGAGAAATGCATGTCGGGTGTACAAATAGTATCATCAAATATCTGCAAATAAGGAACCATCTAATCTGGAATCGAATATTGTTCACTTTACAGATTATAATATAATTTGTACTATTGGCGAGATAAACCATATATTTTTTTTAATGAACTGTCCATACGCGTATTTCGGGCTATTTATGCACTTCATGTCTTTGCAACATGAAGTACATATGGTTGCCTGTCACTAGCTGTGCTGAGTTTAAATGACATGGTGTTGAATTTCCTCTCTCTCAATGTCAAGTGGCTGTTGATATGTGATCTAATAGGAAGTGGACTAGTCCTCATTCCCCATTGATATGCACTCACTGATGCATATCTTCGTTCTAACTATATTCTTGCGGTGATTGTTTAAATGAATAGCTTACCATCGACGTATAGTTGCACGGACTGTCATGTTAAAGTACACTCACACTGAAATAAGCTTTGAATTGACGAGAAAGAGGAACCAAGTTGTAGTAGACTACAACTGGCTAAAATGCCAAGCAATTGGATTAAACTCAAATCCAATGTCACCCATTTAAATTATATATTTCCTGCAGCAGTTTTATCCCGTTTTACACATTTTCTATACCCAATAAACAAACGGACATTTTTGAAACCCTAATAACATACAATTTTTTGTTGTGAATACAACATTAATGAATTAAATGACGGACTTCATTCTTGTTCATCAATATGTTTTTTATGGATGTGTTGCCTTATAAAAATGTACGTTGGTTAATATAACGTGATACACAATCACATTCATCAATCAGTCGATTCACGAATTCATTAACTCCACCCCTCGCTCACTCATAAAAGTATTTCATTATCATTTCAAAAGCCCCCCAAACCGCGAGCCATCAGAAGTAGGATGAGAGCCGTCTGAAGAAGCACTACCCCCCAGCTACGTTACATTCTCAGCGTGAAACATTTGGTTCTATCGCCATCTTGTGGACATTGAGCGTGCTATGAACTCAGTGCGTTTTTACAAGGAGCAGGAGGGGCACAACCACTCAGCAGACAGACAGGGGACCAAACGGATCAACAGCTTTTATCAGGAAGATAATGTCACTGTAGTAGGACCTCCAGACATACACTGCTTAGAACGGGCTGCAGAAACGTTTGTCTTCTCAATGATTTCTCTTGTATGCATCCTAAACTGTCTTTATCCAGTACACTACAGTTGACCACTTGATTGACATAGAATGCTTTGTGGGTCAGTTCTGATGAGCCAAGGTGGTCTTGTTGACAGACAAGACAATAGGTCACAATTTATTCACAGGAAAGTGATTCCTTCCTTTCATACTATGTGTCAAGACAAAACAGTTAGTGTTGAAAAGTGTTGTTCTTGTTCTTGGTGAGTTATATTTAACTATGAATACGCGATTAAACACCAGATTTCATATACTTTCAAATACGTCTATAAATAGTCTCTCTTGAAACGTAGTTTGAAGCCAAGGTGTTCAGCATCTGCAGCTAGAGAGAGCTACAGGTGCAGAGAGAACCAGGTGCCAAACCTGCCTAATATAGAAGGGAAAATCTGGAAGCAGGCTGAAGGAAGGGGGCACTGACCATATGTCAATGGGTACTGGCAGGGAGGAAGTGTGAACGATGCCTTTTTTCCAACTGCTGTCAGCATTGGCATGCGGTCTAAGTCAGGGGTGGTGAGGAAAACACATGTCTTCTCAGTTTACAGTAATAGTATGTCATGTGAATGTCTGTGCAGTGTAACTGCCCTGCCAGGAGGTGACGATCACACCATTTATATCGCACGAAGTCTGTGCGATATGACTTTGCCATTATTAGTCTTTAAGAATCAGCTCGCATACAAGCACAGCTAAATGTCAGGTTGACATCATGGTTGAAGTGTTGAACCCTCCAAGTCCTAGCTGCCTCTCAGCTTTACTAAAGAATGATGTTTACTGAGTTGAAGTAACAGATCAAATCATGTTTCAGATTACCAGGAGTTCTTAGTACAGTTAGCTACTATGTAGTTACTTTTTAATCACACCAATACATACAAATATACATAAAACAGTAACTGTGCAAGTTGATTTAAAGTGTGACCCTACCTCTCTTCCGTGGGTGTTATACATCCGTCTTTGCTGCTACTTTTCCGGCAGCAGCAGTACGAGCCGATTCAGTTTTTCCTCAGAGGGGAACAGAGCGACATTGTGTCAGTTGGCCATTATGGCACCTCTATGTGGCCAGGGTGACCTCACTGCCATGATGATGTCATCCAGCATGATGTCAAGGCCAAGCCATGTCCATAGCAGTGAGTGACCCTGGCCAGCCAGCCCTATATGTATCCCTGGTTGCACATGGCTCATTCAGCCTCACGTTGACAAAAGACAGCAGTGCACAATATAATTGACACAACTTTAGTCAAATCCAATCAATCATACTTTTTTATTTTCATTACTAATGTGATTCTTTAGCTGAGACATGAAAATAAACGATTATACTGTGTTATTCAGACATGGCGATTTAGACGCGGGTTAGTTGATTCCATAGACATACTGTACACATGTTCATACACATCATTGGTTTATTCTAACAACATGATTCTTTGCATTCATTCAAAGCGCCTACAGTCAATCCGTTATGCATTTACAGAACAGTGACATGCCACTGTTATTTAACTATAACTCAAAATGTACAAAGTAAAAATTATTGCAGTGAGGACATTTTTCTCTTTCTTTTCCCGGTTTTCATTTCTCTCTGCAGTTTGACGGTCTATTAATGTTCATGTTTCAGTCTACATTGACTCATAGACTGGAATATCTGCTTTATTTGCTATCCAGGGAAAATAACCCAATAGCTGGGTGGGCGATCTGAGTATTTTTGTAGCGCTCTTGAATAAGATTAATTGTGCAAGTATATTAACCACTAGATGTCAGCATTGTGTAATGAAATTATAGTTTTACTTCTCATTGAGTTTTGTTCTGTTGTGTTTCCTTGTCTCCTTTTGTTATATAGACTATATTTAGATTACTGGCAACAATTATCAGACATAAAACAAACAGATCGGACAATTAATTAAATATTTGCTCATTTCCTGCAACAGTATGTGTTCTCTAACAAAGAGATATTAAAGTATGATTTGTTTTTTACAGACAAGATAACAAAACAAAATGTCAAGCTACAAGTCTAGCCAAACTGCATGTCAATCACCAACTCCCCAAAAATTGGTTTCAGGTTCAGTTACAAAACCATGCTTATGCAAAATCAGCATTCAAACACAAACATTGACAACTACAACGGCAATTGACCAAGATGTGTACAGTATCCCATCTGAGCTGTAACGGCACGGTCAAATGTTTCTTGTCTGGAACAAATGCAGTCAACAGGAACACATAGCAGCGGGCCAGGCCAGGGAGACACAACCTTTTGATTAAATACAGCCATCCATTCCTCCAACGCTGCTGCTCTGTTTACATTACAAAGTTCCCAAGGAAAAGAGAGAAGGGAGTTAGCTGTGCCTTGATAAGTGTCAGTCTAAGTCAGGACACACCCCAGGAGAAGCTCAGCTCACACCTGGAAACTACCCATCAATTTCCCCTTCACTTAAAGACATGGGAAACGCTACTCTTCGGCAGGATAGGCGCTGCCATTGGTGTTGACACCACTATGTCTCCCTCTGAGGTCCGGCCCTAGCCTTTTGAGGGTCCTAGGCGAGATTTGGTCAGGGGGCGCCTCTACCTTGCGGGCAAAACATTTTAGTGGCTAGCCTCTAAATGGAGGAGAGAAACGTTTTAAGTTCAAACGGCTAATTGAGTGACTGTCAGTGACTGACATAATATTAATAAGACACATCATTGAAGGTGACCTCCACTCTGGACACATCCTCTCTGGACAGTCTCTAGGACAGTAGAGTCACCAACATCTGTGGACTGGGTGTGTATGACATCATACTGTCAGGACGGATGGACAAGGTCGTGGCCGTTGTACTTCCAGTTTCTGAGGACTAAGGACACAAATTGACAGGCATGTGTGTGTGTGTGTGTGTGTGTGTGTGTGTGTGTGTGTGTGTGTGTGTGTGCGCGCACGCATCTGTGTCAGGATGAGCTATGATCCGGATGGGTGGGAAGGGAGGGAAGCTGTAGGTAGCCTGTATAGCCTCCCTCCGCCCATTGCTGTGCCCTTCATCTGCAACTGGCCTTAACCCATTGCTATGCCCTTTATCTGCATGTGTCGCCTTAGCCCTGTCCTTTGATCACTGGGCTCTTCCTCTAAGGCACTTGGACAGTTGTGTCAGAGCTGAGGTCACAGATAAAGCAGTGGAGTGTCTGAACAGGAGAGTCAGTCTGTGGAGGTTTTGACATTACAGGAACACCCTCCTTGTCAACTCAGGACAGAATGGCTTTCATCAGCTGCAGCTTGTCAGGACGGACACAGGGAGCAGGGACACAGGCATCTCTCCTCCACGTATTCTACCTCCCTCTCTCTTTCCCTCCCTCTCTCCTGCCTCCCTCTCTCCTGCCTCCCTCCCTACAGACAATGACACTATCTCCGGGTCCTCCCGGATCATCATCGCTGACTAAGAGAGACGCCAATGACCACAGCTGTTCCTTTAGTTATTCAAAAAGGAAAAATAAAACTGAATCATGTCAACACCATAACACATTCCAATGGATACACATTAACTCAATAAAATAAAATGACTTACTGTTTAACATCCCGCAATGTTCAATGCTTTTTCCTGTTTAAAAAATGTACTTGGGTGCTCAAGAGAGTAAAGGCAAATAGCAGATCCTGGAGATTTGTCACTCTGTATACATGGTTTACCCTGAGTGTTCACTGTTTGCTTGGCAACCACTGGACTGATCATATCTTGTGGTTTTGGTGCATAACTGAATAATATGTAAGTCCGATGGGGGTCAATGCAAATTACAGACTGTATGTTCTGGGTTTATAATGTACAATGAGTAACACTTGCTTGAAACGGAATGTAGTCAATTGAGTGAAATGTCCATTTAAACAAAGCCAAACATTAAGATATAGTGTTTTGTTAATAAATAGACCTTTGAAATATGACATCAACTTGTTGTGCTTCCTAGGCTAACCCGCATGCAGTGTAATTCTCTACGGTCTATGATAACATACTGAAATATGGACTTTGTTGAACTAAGATCCAACTTTACTATCATGAGGAAATGTTTCATCTCGCAATGTTGATGTTGTTATTCTTTGCTTTGGAAGAATAACAAGGCAAAGAAAGACTAGCACTTTCAGTTGAACTCAACCCTCACTCAAAAACATTGCAGTACTCCATTAGCAAAGTCTCCATAGCAAGGTGTCATTTAAACAGAGATTTTCGAGAATGGACATGCCACTACATGCACATACAATTTGGCTCACGTATGTCATAACATTTCACTAGAAAATGTGCAGGGACCATAAGTTACATGTCACAAATGAAGTCTTGGGATTAAGTTCCATTAAGGTATTCATTGGGACTGGAGAGCTCCCACTTTATGCTGCTATATAACCTACTGTATTATCTTAAAAGCTATAGACAATCTATATATATATATATCTATATATATATATATATATATATATATATATATATATATATATATATATATATATATATATATATATATATATATATATATATACATACAGCACCAGTCAAAAGTTTGGACACAACTACTCATTCAAGGGTTCTAAATTGTAGAATAGTAGTAAAGACATCAAAACTATGAAATAACACATATGGAATCATGTAGTAACCCAAAAAGTGTTAAACAAATCAAAATATATTTTATATTTGAGATTCTTCAAAGTAGTCACCCTTTGCCTTGATGACAGCTTTGCACACTCTTGGCATTCTCTAAACCAGCTTCATGATGTAGTCACATGGAATGCATTTCAATTAACAGGTGTGCCTCATCATATCGCTTGATGGTTTTTGCGACTGCACTTGAAGAAAGTTTCAAACCCTGGAATGAGTACTGTAGGTGTGCCCAATCAATCTGGAAAATGTCAAGAACTTTGAACATTTCTTCAAGTGCAGTCGCAAAAACCATCAAGCGCTATGATGAAACTGGTTCTCATGAGGACCGCCACAGGAAATGAAGACCCAGAGTTACCTCTGTTGCAGAGGATAAGTTCATTAGAGTTTCCAGCCTCAGAAATTGATGCCAAAATAAATGCTTCACAGAGTTCAAGTAACAGACACACCTCAACATCAACTGTTCAGAGGAGTGCGTGAATCAGGCCTTTATGGTCGAATTGCTGCAAAAAAACACTACTAAAGGACACCAATAAGAAGAAGAGACTTGCTTGGGCCAAGAAACACGAGCAATGGACATTAGACCAGTGGAAATCTGTCCTTTGATCTGAAGAGTCCAAACTGAAGATTTTTGGTTCCAACCGCCATGTCTTTGTGAGATGTAGAGTAGGTGAATGGATGATCTCTGTATATGTGGTTCCCACCGTGAAACATGGAGGAGGAGGTGTGATGGTGTGGGGGTGCTTCGCTGGTGACACTGTCTGTGATTTATTTAGAATTCAAGGTACACTTAACCAGCATGGCTACCACAGCATTCTGCAGTGATACGCCATCCCATCTGGTTTGCGCTTAGTGGGACTATCATTTGTTTTTCAACAGGATAATGACCCAAAAGACACCTCCAGGCTGTGTAAAGGCTATTTGACCAAGAAGGAGAGTGATAGGGTGCTGCATCAGATGACCTGGCCTCCACAATCACCCAACCTCAACCCAATTGAGATGATTTGGGATGAGTTGGACCACAGAGTGAAGGAAAAGCAGCCAACAAGTGCTCAGCATATGTGGGAACTCCTTCAATACTGTTGGAAAAACATTCCAGGTGAAGCCGGCTGAGAGAATGCCAAGTGTGTGCAAAGCTGTCATCAAGGCAAAGTTTGGCTACTTTGAGGAATATCAAATACAAAATATATTTTGATTTGTTTAACACTTTTTTGGTTACTACGTGATTCCATATGTGTTATTTCATAGTTTTGATGTCTTCACTATTATTCTACAATGTAGAAAATAGTAAAAAAATAAGAAAAACCCTTGAATGAGTAGGTGTGTCCAAACTTTTGACTAGTACTGTATATAAGCACTTTGTGACAACTGCTGATGTAAAAAGGGCTTTATAAAATAAATGTGATTTAATTAGTGTACAGATTATACAGTACTGTCCCATTTTGAAAAATATCAACAAAGACCTCTGCATAATCTCTATACTACATGTATAGTGAGCTACAGCTCTGACGTTAATTAATGTATTTGTTATTGTAAGATTTCCTTTTTACCTTTACTTCATTATGTTATACATGCCAGAAACCTGCACTGTGAATAAGTACATCATTGGGGAGTTCAGATGATGAGGTGAAGTTGCATGTGGGAGATCCTGGTGATGTCACTAATTTACAACAGAACTAAATACCTGTTGCCTGGTTACACTACTCCAAATCCAGGCCCCCTAGATTGATTACAGTATTTGTTATGATATTCAATCAAGTCTGCAGGTCTGTGGTTAAATAATGTGTAATTAACAGAGTTGATGAGGGTATCTCCCCTCCCCCCACATAGTTACCTCACTCCTCCCCAGTTAGCAGTGTTGGGTAAGTGGATGAGTTATGTCATTTAGAGTGTACCCAGGGACACAATCAAAACAATCCAGGGATTGACAGTGCATGTATTGCCGTTTCAAAAACAACAGTTACTTATCCGGTTCCGAAGGAAGAGTGACTGGCTGGCTGGTCCTGAGAACTGCACAGTGCACATGGTGCGACCCGAACAACCGGACGCCTGAAACAGCAGTGAGCGCAGACGCACCGTCAGCCTACATCCCAAGCCACAAATTATGTCTGGGGCATGGAAAAGATCTCGTGGGCTGGCCGGGCAGAGTAGGGGTGGTGAGTGCAAGAGAGGAGGTTGGTGGTGGTGGTAGCAGAGCCGGATTGGACGATACGGTATCAAGACAAGGTCAGAGCAAGGCTAATACGCAAGAGACTGGAAGTACTAGAACCCTACGTTAGAACTTCTCTGCCGTGTCCTGAGCTCACTGTTTCAGTCAAAGGACTGACAAAGGACAAACTGTTGAGGGTGTCACTGTGGGCATCAGTTGTGTCTGAAAAAGGTGCAGATAGTCTACACATGTTAAGATATCTGGGGCCATGCAAACATTGGCCATTGGGTTTAGGTTTAGCCTGTTGCTGAAAGAAATACCTCGAACTTCATCAACATCCTACAGCACATTCCAGCTCATTGGAATAGTCTGTGCTCAGAAGTGCTCCTAACCTCAATGCCCAGAGGAAACTCATTGTAATTGCAAAGAAATGCAACACTGCAGGCTAACTCCTAATCCTGTCTGAGTATTGTAGTCACACTATGAGTTGAGACCAGGTTGGCTTTTTCACAAGAAAAGACAAAAGCTACACCCACATTAAGTTACGGATACCTTTCACGTGATATTTGATATTTCGACGTACAAAATCATTTATATTATTCATGTTCCTCAATGCAAAAGGCATAACAAATTGATGAAAAAATTCAGTCAGGCATCATATCCGCCATATCAGAGGTGTGAGTGTGAGTGTGAGAGAGAGAGAGAGAGAGAGAGAGAGAGAGAGAGAGAGAGAGAGAGAGAGAGAGCGAGAGCGAGAGCGAGATTAAAGTCAAGAGGAGTAAAGAACAGAGGAGTAGGGTAGAGTAGTTGCAACAAGTTTAAGGGAAAAGTACTGACACACACAAACACACCAGAGAAGGACTGTTTTCCTGGTTTCTCAGCCTGGTGTAATGAGAACGGCGAGCATTTAACTTAAGCAGGGTGTGGGAATCAATTACCCCACTCACCAGACATGCAGGACCAGTGGGTAATGCCTGCCAGGATTACTGTTCATTCTTGTCATGTACTGTAGCCGACAAACCCTCCAGCTGATCTCCTTTAAACAAGGTGTTAATAAGAAGCAGACCGGGGACCTCTCGCTTACTGGGGCGCAGATTCAGAACTGAACTGACGGACGAAAGTGGGATGCAAATGGACACCTGTATGTAATCATACCAAGCACAACACTTCCTTGGACTCATTTCTCATTCACTCTTACCCCCTATTTGTGATGCTGTCTATCTAGCAGAACTGGCCATTCGGTAAACAGAAACTTGGCAGAAGCTTGGCTGTTCCTGGTACAGGTGTGAAATGTTACTGTGATCTTTGGGATGAATGGGGATGTATTGTTTAATTTGGGGGATGAATAGACTTCATCCCTGGTTCTGGCATGAGTTTTCCCCAAGTGCAGGCTAGGAGAAGAAAGCTGGATCCTTCCCAAGCCCAGATCCATATCTATCTTTTACTCCTTGCTTCATAGATTAAAGTGTGGGCGCACAAGATGTCAGGCAGCAGGTTACTGTTAAAAACAAAACGACGATCGTAATGCGTCTGAAAATCATCCAATGTATTGATTATGTGTGTAAAATTATGACCACGAAAGTTTCTATTATGCAACCGAATACTATAGATCGGAATAGAAGTACCAGAACGAGCATAGACAATCTTTTCCTAAGCATGCTTGCCAAAATCCTATTGATTTATGGCTTTGAGTATGAATTTCTGATTACTAATAAAAGGTTCCATCTTCTGCTCTTGCGAAATATTAGCCTAAAGAAATATGCTTTGCACATGCAGTTGCGAACTACAAATGAACCGTACTTAGTTCAGTTTGTACCTAGTTCAGTTCAAACTTAGTTAAGTTTTCTTCTCTTGTGAGAAATAACACTGAAAAGGATATTCCACAAATGCTATAGGCACATAAGCTGATCTTTGATGTAGGTGGAGAATATTTAACCAAAAAGAATGAATAAAGGTTATACTGTCTGTGATATATTATGTTTTCGCTATACATATGCAGGCCAGCTGCAGGCTTCTGCAGTTGATCTAAACAGTGTTTCTCTCCGTGTAGACAATACATGCACTTTTGGGAGCAGAGCAACATGGGGGATTATATTCGTCCATAATGTCTTTTTGACAGATTTTCCCAGCACCAGAACACATTTTGAATGAGCATATAGTGCCAACTGAGAATACAAAACATTAAGAACACCTGCTCTTTCCATGACAGACTGACCAGGTGAATCCAGATGATCACCTATGTTCCCTTATTGATGTCACTTGTTAAATCCACTTCAATCAGAGTAGATGAAGGGGAGGAGACAGGTTAAAGAAGGATTTTCAAGCCGTGAGACAATTGAGACGTGGATTGTGTATGTGTTCCATTCAGAGGGTGAATGAAAAAGACAAAATATTGAAGTGCCTTTGAATGGGGCATGGTAGTAGGTACCGGGTGCTTCGGTTTGTTCTAAGATCTGCAACGCTGCTGGGTTTATCACGCTCAGCAGTTTCCTGTGTGTATCAAGAATGGTCCACCACCCAAAGGACATCCAGCAAACTTGACACAACCGTGTAAATCATTGGAGGGGGGCATCTCATCTCATGTTTGGTATAGTCAGTGTAGTCACTGCTACACAGAATACTGTAGCAATAGAAGTGATGATTCAGTGAAAAATAGGTAATGCATAAACTTTTCCAAGCCAAGCCATTTAGTAGTGTAGGCTAGGCTACATGCAACTATTGCACAACCCCTAGCCCCTAAAGGCTAGCTTGCCATTCCAGAAATGACATGTCATTGACCAATTGGCAGTAAAAACGAAGGATATAGCAGACTGACACCTCTGCTCAGCTGACCTCAGTTAGCATGCTGCACAACGACTACTGGACACCTTCCAACACAGAGGGACAGCTCATGAATGTCAAAATCAGGTGTTGTTGACTTCACTAGCTTATACTTCAAAGGTCCTAAACATGCTCCTGACAAGTTCACCCAGTTCCACAAAGTTCATTAGGCCTACTGTCTGTATGCAAGGAAATTACTCCATAAAAATAATATTGTTGGGTTATAACAAATACTTTTAAATTAAAAGGTCTATTGTCAGTCTGTAAAGTAAGGCTGTGGTTGTGTGTACACGTGCCTGCGCACATTTGGAAACATTTGACAATATCATTGATTTCATAATGTAAAATATTGAATATTGAACATAATGTATAATTATAATCTCTAACAATCAGCTCCACAAAGCAAGTGCTCTCTCTCTCGCTCTTTCTCTTTATCTCTCTGTTACCCACTCCTTCTCTCTCTCTCCCTCACTCAGACTTGCTCTCTGCTAATGGGAGGAGCGCAAAATTCCTCTCTGTATAAGAAGTGCCGAACGTACAACAAGGGATTTTACACAGCTACTCAGGAGAAACGAAATGATCTGCCTTGGAGCCGCAGCAAAATGCTGGATGGACACCTACTCCTGGGATGGTTATCGTTCACAGTTATAGTGTACCTTTTCAACTTGCCCGGACCGACCACAGCGTACTTCGGGTAGGCACTGGATCCATCCACATGTTCATGACACTGTCATTGATTTGAGTTTGTTCCGAGATATGTCATGCGCTCTTAGATCAACTTTAATAGACCGGATAAATTACGTTACTCATATTAGCCTACCGTTCATTGAAATGTTTCTACTTTCGTATCGCGTAGTCCTAAATATGGCAGCAAATAATAAGTATCCAATGAAACTTACATTCATCACTGTTGATGTTTCCTCTAAAATCAAATGCGGTGCAAATTAATCAGATACTGGTGTCCTTGTAGCTACAATGTGATTTGTTTCAAGTATCTGCAACGTTGTTGCATAGAACTGTCAGTTCAACAGCACCTGTGTAGCGCAGTAGGCTGTCACAACCGGCGGTGAGAGCAGGTTGACGTGAGATGATACCGTCGCGTTGAAATGGTTGATTTAACTGACCAGTGTAATAGCTCAGGCTACCCAAAGTGTATACCGAAGCAGATTTTTAAAGGGATAGGGAGGGGTTGGGGGTTCTCAAACACACTTAGAATTAGTGGTGGCTGGAGGAACCCTGGAGATCCTCAAGGAACACCTGGAGTTCCGTAAGGAACAACATGTCGTCAGTGGTTCATATTTGCATCTTCCATTAGTTGAGGGGTTCTTGGAGGAACCTTCAATGTTTCAATGTGTCAAAGGGTGTTCCTGGAGGAACCCTGGACTGGAGGTTTGCCTTAGTAGCGGTGTGGCTTTTAGATAGATCTATTTTGGCCACCCATTAAATGTCATTCCTGTTCTGTTGTATTGTCATTACATGTTAATGATGAACTCTGACACTTTTGTAGCTTCAACTTGCTGCTTACAGAGGTGTATGAGTTCCTATGCAAATCCCCCAGTTGGAATGGTTAATGCTTTATTACTACATGTAATCAACATTGTTAATATTATATTAGAATATGTCATATGCGTTAATATTCAAGGAACATTTAAATTTGCAGTGCACAAACTTAACATAGTGAACAGGAATGACATTCACTCTAACGGGTGGCCAAAAATAACTGTCTGAAAAGCCACGCCTCAAATAAGCCATGGCTCCAATCTTCTGATAAGCTGCCACATCTACAATATATTATTAAAAAAGTTCCAAATTGAATCTCACCCATCACAAAAAGGTTCAGATTTGAACCTTCACACTGGGGTTCCTCGAAGACCCTTTTCAGAGGGGTTCCTCGAGACTAGTTTTGACAACCCATTCAGGCCCTAAGTGTTGTTTAACAGAAAGGTGATCCCGAAAGCTAGAGATACAGGTATGCTCATTACTCAGACATTGATACCAGGCATATTTAAATGACTGGTAGCAGAAATCTGTGTGAATATTTTGTCGAAACACTTGTAATACTATTGTAAGTCGGCTCTGAAAACAGACACGGAGCGAAAGGTGAGTGTAGGCTTCAGTCGCAACAGCTGGTAACAATAAAGAAATGCAGCTCAACCGGTGGATGAAACGTCTCTTCAGCTTGAAGAGAAAATTCCCCATCCAGCATAAACATCGGGATAGAGAGAATTCTGGTGTTGGGTTCACACACCCACTAAGTTTAAAAACAGTTTAAAACACAATAAATAATGTGTCCTGAATGTATAGTTCATTTCCAAATCTTATGAGATAATCTCATGTCAAGGACAGTATTTTTTAAAATTTAATGAGCACTTAAAAACGTTATTCCCACGCAATGCCTTGTTGTTTTTTTTAAGGTGTAGCCTGCACCTCAATATACCGAGGTTGCTGGCAGCCTTTGTCCTTTCTGACAAATTTCATTCATTATCCTTCAGACTTCTTCTGAAGACTATTAACCTGTCAATGAACCCTAAGGATAGCTCAAATCAATGCAATATCAACAGGACCTTCAAAGCTCTTGTGTGAAGTATACAAGTAGCCTACAGCAGGCATGTTATAGCTTGGATATGCTATAACAGAAGGCTCTGTCCCAGGTTGTGTTCTGTTTTCAGTGGGCACCTGCAATCTCACAGCAACTACGAGAGAGTTCAGTCCGAATCTTGATACTTTTTTATGGATCCTTTATTCTACCAATGAACACAGATATATCGTTCTCACATTCTGTCTGCGGTAGGCAGACAATGTTGACGACGGCAGTAATCGATACCCCTTTGTGTTGCAAACAATACTTGTTATGAAGTTGAGGTGAGTCATGCACCCAAACACATTGGAACGACTGGCAGCACTGAAATATTGTGGCTGTTTTAACTGTAGAGTGATGAGAGTGAGTGATGACACCAGCAGTAGTTCCAGGGGTATTAGGTGATAAGGACATCATTTAGCTGTGAACCAGTGGGGGAACACGGGGACGGGCCCCCCAGGACCTGTTGTGGACATTATGAAGTTGTAAACTGGTTTGTTAGGCCTCCGGGGCAGCTGAATTGGATCTTTTAGATCTCATGTAAGGAAACCAATCAATTAGGGAGGACTGGACAAAGCGGACTAGGGTGGAAGGAATAGTTCTGTTTGGAAATAATGACTTTTTGGATAACGTTCGTGGTTTAAGTTGCCAGAAGTTGTTTGAAATAATAGGGGTGTCCATTTAGTCCTAATGTGTCACTTCTCAAAAGGTTAAGTCCCCTGACAGGTACTAGAGGAAATTATTATCACCGTAAATCCGGCATGTTATTGCAGATAATAAACATATGTCACCTCTTCATTTTAGGGTAACTGTCATTACTTAGTGTTTTTACTGTGGTGTTCAGACCCATTCTAGTTTTGACTGAAGGACCTGGACTGCTATGCTGTCTTGATGCGTGAAAATTATATATGGTTCAGCAGCCCGGTGTCATGGAAACCCCATTGTCTCTCTCTCTCTGTCTCTCTCTCTCTCTCTCTCTCTCTCAGAGGCATAGAGTGATAGTGGTAGATCATAACCATCCAGCAACACCACCAATGGCCCTCAGTAACTAGCCAGTTGCATACAATTAAGAAGCGCAAAACGCTCACTCCGTTTAAAGCATATCTACTTATTCAGGTAGAGCTTTCCAATTCCTTCTAATCAATCTGATCTGTGGCCTTGGAAGTGCAAAGGGTCATCTGGTATGAGGATACAAGTCCAGACTTATGTCCTGAGGATGATGGAGATGATTGTCAGTGGATGATTGAACACTTTAAGCCAGAGATCATGAGACAAACAGAGAGACCCGGCCCAGGTGACATAGATACACGCAACATCTTACTGCTACTTCCCCAAAGCTAAGCTAGAAACCAGACACCATTGACACTGTGCAACACACACACACACACACACACACACACACACACACACACACACACACACACACACACACACACACACACACACACACACACACACACACACACGCAGCCCTGGGCTGGCTGACATTGAGTGAAGTATACATACTAACACACTCTTGTTCAAATAAATATCTGCCATGAGCACGAGGACAGCACATCCTCCGGCCCTCTTCCTGGGTACTGATTTACTCAATATAGATGGTCGATGTTGCATACCCAATTTCCAGAGTGTGGTGGAGTGTAAGTGTAACATAAACACCGTCTCTGTTGCCCGCAGTCTGCAGCGGCAGAGGGCGGGGCAGGATTCCTAGCGTAGTCAAGCACCCGCTCAAATTGTCATCCTTTGCCACAAGAATGTGAGCACTCATTTACTTTCCCCTGTTCAGCCTGTTGTGGCAGGTGCTGCCTCTCACTCACATCCCAGTATCATTAGGCTTACTATTGGGGAAGTTTGCTGCAGTTTCATTCTTTGGCTTTGACCAAATTGTACCTTGAGGGAATATTCTTTGTTGGGTGGTATTTTCAAGAAGGAAGGGAAAGAGTGAGATTGTTCACTTAGTTAACCCCGACTGAAGGGTTCCTGTTAAGGAGTTTCAGCAAGATGTTGTTAAACAAGCGAACTCCGTTCATTTATACGCTACTTTTGGCCCATATAAAGGCAATTTGTGGTTTTGTTAACTGCGTTCAATGCAAGTCTTAAACTGACTAAAACCGACTTTGTTTTTATTTAGTTCACATGCTGCGGCATATACAGGAATCCTACCCACAGCTATGGTGAATCACCAATCACTATTTCTGCGACAGCTTCATGTACCCTGCCCTCAGTTCAAGCTACCAAAGGTCATGTCCACCTATAGTTTTCAGCCTCGTTATTAAGAGAGTGGTAATTTACCTAATACAATGCCATAAAGCAGATTCATTCATAGCCTGCAATAGATTCACTGTGCTGCTTCTCTACATTCTCCAGTGTTAATGCCTAGGCTTTAGCTCAGCTCGCTAAAACAGTTGTGGTGGGCGGAAGACCCGGGTTCGAACCCTAGTTGGTCGGTTTTCAGTGTTGCATGGAGATGAAACAAGAGGTTATAGTCTACTCAACAGTCAGTCTCCATTTAAACACTTCCCTCCTGCTCCCACCCCAGTCTACTGGTTAATGGGAGTGCTGCTGTTAGTATCCCAGTGGTTTGTGGAGAGATGCCGGGTGATTACCAGTCATCAAGAGTGAGTGTGGGCTCAGGGCTGACGTCGGCGTGGGGCTAGGCTGGCAGACAGTGGTGGCGGGCTTCTCATTACAGATGCCTTAAGCACTGATTAGCCCTGACGCTAGGGTAGCTCACAGGCAGGGCGCAGGCAGGGCGCAGGCAGGGCGCAGGCAGGGCGCAGGCAGGGCGCAGGCAGGGCGCAGGCAGGGCGCAGGCAGGGTGGGGAGCGGCTCCCTGCCTGGGATAGAGGGATTTCCCAACATCAGAGGATATCCTGTGGCTGCAGCCACACCTCAAAGGGTATCACTTTACCGTGAGCCAAGAAGATAGGATTCTCTCTCACCGCTGGCTGCCTGGGGTTAACTGTGATCACACGGAGTCTGGCTGGTGGTGAGATCACACCGCGCAAACCTGCTGGAGTCTTAGCTTAAACCCTTTGTGTCATGCCCTTTGTGAATACAGAGAGAGAGAGCTTTGTTATCTTTGTATTTCTGTCCGTCCTAATATATTTGGCACAGTATTGTTTCCAGCTTGTCTTATGAGTTCGAGTTTTCACTGTGTAGTGTTAGGTCTATGTCCGCTCAGTCAACCTGGTGAAGGGAGTGCTGGCCACCACAAGGGGGAGCAGCCTCTTTGTGGAGCCCAGGATGGGTCTCAATCAGCACTTTATAGCCGCTTTGTGTAACCTTAGGAGAGTGGGAAATGAGATGTGAAAACAGCCAAATCTAAAGGCACCGGACACTGTGTAAATTCAAATTCAGGATAAAATGGTTTCACGTATGCTTAGTTGTGGTCAAAATGCATTATTTGATCCACTTGGATGCCCAATGTCTTTCAACTTAACTCACTCATAGCAGGGCCTTGCTGTATTGTGCTGTGAAAGGAATAATTAATTTCACTCCACGATTGCTCCTTGAATAAGCAGGTTAAGGCAGTCTGCCATGGAAATGGTTCCTCTACCAAATGTTGCCTGTTGGAGTGAGATTGTAATTATATTTTTTAGAGATGAATTATTTGGAGGTTTATATACTCACATACCTTTGTTGTGAAGTTTTTAATGGATGGTGTCTGCAGTGGCTTGGGCAGTGGATAGTCTGGATACACACTGTGCAGTATAATGACATGGTTCTACTGTATGTGTTGAAGATTACATTGTTATTGCATTTGGGAAGGTCTTTAAAATGTGTGTTGGCCCACTCACATCCGAAGGGCTTAAGGTTCTGGTATCGTCAGCATGCCGAGACCGACCACAGTTAAGAAATATTGGCTTTTAAAAGGAGGGAGTGGCCCCTGCTCCTATCCAGCCCTTACCAGTCAGCTGTGTACTTCATGGCTGGGTAGTCCGCAGATATGGAATGGAAACATATTCTCATTGGTAAGAGAAGGTATACAGAGTTAGACACATGATGTTCTTTACAGATGGGACTTGGGACATAGCCTCGACAAGGATAATTTGCAAAACAGGAAAGCCAATATAGAATCATAATACTTTTATTGGTCTGAGATTGATGATCTGACGTTAATTAGCGGGTTTGCCATGTCATATGTTGTCCGTCCTTAACCACAGGCCAATTTCCTCCTTTACCCTAGTCTGTGGGAGCATGCTGGTGTGTGTGATACATGCAGTCTTGCCATGCAGGCAGTCAGCACAGAGGAAATGTATATTTAATTGGGTGATAAAGTCTCAGTGTGTGATGATTCTTGCCCATATGGAACACCGTAAGAATCTCATTATGACTAGATTGAATGCAGGCGGATGTATGTAAGGTGAGACAAAATGACATCTCTTCCAGTTGTAACCAATGGTTAGTACCTTGATGTTATAACCAGTGTGTAGCTACAGGATGGTAGTTTATCACATTCATTCATTCATTCATTCATTCATTCATTCATGTTCCTACTAAGCCTGCAGTGCAGTGGCTCAGTTGGTAGAGCATGGTGTTTGCAATGCCAGGGTTGTGGGTTCGATTCCCATGGTGGGCCAGTACAAAAAAAAAAAAATGCATGAAATGAAATGTATGCATTCACTACTGTAAGTCGCTCTGGATAAGAGCGTCTGCTAAATGACTAAAATGTAAATATACTGTACCACTACCACCCTTGGTGGCTTTACAGCTTGAGTATTGAATTTCCCTTCTGCTGGCTTTTCAGCCATTCTAATTTGAATTCCCAGAGAGAGAGAGAGAAGAAAGGAAACCTTGTCATCTTTCATTAGCAACTGTAAATAACCGTTCATAATATGACTAAACTTAGCCACTTGAAGTTACTAATGCATGGTTGAAACCAGCTACTGTTCATTTATTTTTTTACCCCCTTTTTCTCCCAAATTTCAATCTTGTCTCATCGCTGCAACTCCCCAGCGGGCTCGGGAGGCGAAGGTCGGGTCATGTGTCCTCCGAAACATGACCCGACAAACTGTGCTCCTTAACACCCGCCAGCTTAAAGCGGAAGCCAGCCACACGAATGTGTCGGAGGAAACACTGTTCAACTGACGACCGTGGTCAGCCTGCAGGCACCCGGCCCGCCACAAGGAGTTGCTAGAGTGCGATGAGCCAAGTAAAGCCCCCCGGCGTAACCCTCTCCTAACCCGGACGACGCTGGGCCAATTCTGCGCCGCCCTATAGGACTGCCGATCATGGCTGGTTGTGATACAGCCGGGGATCGATCCCAGGTCTGTAGTGACGCCTCTAGCACTGTGATGCAGTGCCTTAGACCCCTGTGCCACTCTGGAGGCCCACAGCTACTGTTTTTTTGATAGTGGTTTGACTTTACATGCTTGGATTACCCCTGGGAAGTGCTCACTCTACAGTAAGAGTAAATTAATAAATGTGTGCGTTACAAATCTATAAACTACATAACCAATTACTTGTTGTACAGAGTATGTACAGAGTCTTATTTAAAAGTACACTTTTGAAATACACTGGTTCCCTTTCTATCTGATTCTTGTGGCTCGTGTGTGTGTGTGTGTGTGTGTGTGTGTGCGTGCGTGCGTTTGTGTGACTGGGGTGTGTGTATCTGAATGGGGTGGGTGTGTATGAATGTGTGCCGTGACTGAGCGTGTTTGGTGCGTTGGTCAGTTGGTGTGCTGGTACAGGGGTGCCCTGCGCTGCTCTGTACCATGGCATAGGCTAGAACAGGGGAGTCATGCGGACACTGTTGCGTTGCGCCCAATCTGTGCCAGTCACACAGTGACTACAATTGAGCCGCTGACCCTAGGAGACTTGAGTTCTCACATTGTAGTTAAACCTCTTACCAAGTTCCATGCTCCCATTCCCCAACCAACCCTTTATGAATACATTACCGACCGCTCAATGGCTAGGGTCTACAGTGCAGTCAGCACCCAGCATTTCACGTTGAACAGAGCCAACAGTTCAGATCAGGGTAGATTTTGGGAAAGAATACTCTGCTGATGTCTAGAAAAAGGTGATGTATTTAATTTGCTGGATTAAAAAGTATACAGTAGGTCAGGTTCATAATGACTCTCTGGTAAGGGGGAGTGGTCCTGACTGCTGTACAGTACATCCTACATATGTAGGATCTTAATTTGAGCCAGTTTGCTACAGAAGGAAAATAATTCTGCAGCAACAGGTATTATTATGGGGATTATAATTAATGGGCATTTTTTTGTAGGCGTTGATACATTTTCCGTTAGGGCAAATAAAGTTGGACATTTTAAAGTGGAAATTACAAACTTTAGAAGCCTTTTTAAAACTTGAATACACTACAAGTTTGCATTTGCTGCTGTGCAGAATAATTCTCAGCAACAAAATAGTGATCAATAACCTTGGCTTCTCAAATGACTGTCTCGCCTGGTCCACCAACTACTTCTCAGATAGAGTTCAGTGTGTCAAATCGGAGGGCCTGTTGTCCGGACCTCTGGCAGTCTCTATGGTGGTGCCACAGGATTCAATTCTCGGGCCGACTCTTTTCTCTGTATATATCAATGATGTCGCTCTTGCTGCTGGTGATTCTCTGATCCACCTCTACGCAGACGACACCATTTTGTATACATCTGCCCCTTCTTTGGACACTGTGCTAACAAACCTCCAAACGAGCTTCAACGCCATGCAACACTCCTTCCGTGGCCTCCAACTGCTCTTAAATGCTAGTAAAACTAAGTTTGCCCGACTAGCATCACTACTCGGGACGGTTCTGACCTAGAATATGTGGACAACTACAAATACCTAGGTGTCTGGTTAGACTGTAAACTCTCCTTCCAGACGCACATTAAGCATCTCCAATCCAAAATTAAATCTAGAATCGGCTTCCTATTTCACAACAAAGCCTTCTTCACTCATTCTGCCAATCATACCCTCGTAAAACTGACTGTCCTACCGATCCTTGACTTCGGCGATAGCCCCCAACACTCTACTCAGCAAACTGGATGTAGTCTATCACAGTGCCATCCATTTTGTCACCAAAGCCCCATATACCACCCACCACTGCTCTCGTTGGCTGGCCCTCACTACATATCCGTCGCCAAACCCACTGGCTCCAGGTCATCTATGTCTTTGCTAGGTAAAGCCCCGCCTTATCTCAGCTCACTGGTCACCATAGCAACACCCACCCGTAGCACGCGCTCCAGCAGGTATATTGCACTGGTCATCCCCAAAGCCAATACTTCCTTTGGCCACCTTTCCTTCCAGTTCTCTGCTGCCAATGACTGGAACAAATTGCAAAAATCTCGGAAGCTGGAGTCTTAAATCTTCCTCTCTAACTTTAAGCATCAGCTGTCAGAGCAGTTTACCGATCACTGTACCTGTACACAGCCAATCTGTAAATAGCACACCCAACTACTTCATCCCCATAACATTACTTACCCTCTTGCTCTTTTGCACCCCAGTATCTCTACTTGCACATCATCATCTGCACATCTATCACTCCAGTATTAATGCTAAATTGTAATAGATTTTTCTATTTTTCTTTTCTATTGTGTTATTGACTGTACGTTTGTTTATGTGTAACTCTGTGTTGTTGTTTTTGTCGCACTGCTTTGCTTTATCTTGTCCAGGTCACAGTTGTAAATGAGAACTTGTTCTCAACTGGCCTACCTGGTTAAATAAAGGTGAAATAAAAAAATAAAGCATAAAAAAATCGAATCAAATCGGAAAAAAGAGTGCTCTATACAGATCCTACATCTGTATAGAGGGACGGCAAGGCCTGTGCAGTGCTGCGCCCTGTTGAGAATGGAGATATGCGACCTTCTTTCGCCAACCTTAATGACACGGTTTCCATTTCACATGTAATTTCAGCCAGATATGGGGGAAAGAGTAAATGGTTATTGGGAAGGTAAAGCTAAGCTTAGCCATTGGTTGAGAGAGGATTGAGTGATATGGTTATAGCCTGAGATTGATACTGTACACTCGCAGGACACATGACAGATCCTCTCTGTGCCAAAACAGACCAATATCACTTCACATTTCAGTAAGGCATTATCGTTTGAGTAATGCACCTCCCCGAATGAGGAAGATATGATGCATAGTCTTTTAACACTACACAATCTTGTTCACTAAGTCGTAGAGGGGGTCTTCAACAGCTGACCCACAAAGGAAGTGACCAAGCACGATGTCATCTCTGACCCTCTAGTCACTTTCCTATATGGGACATGTCAGAACTGTGACTCAACTTGGACATAATGATGCAAAGTATGATGACAACAATTGCAAAGCGATGTTCATTGGTAGAGTTCGTCAAGTTGTAATGAACCACGTGTTGTTTAATCTCCACCAGTACAGATCAAATGTGGACCTAAACATTCAACATTCAACATTCAATGATCTGGATGCCACAGTCAAAACGTAGGTTTTTCTCCCGATTACTCGAGCTTCAGTTCAGTCAGTAGTAGTACATAGCCTCGGCAGCAGCCTTGGTTTCAGGCTGGGCCAGAGGGAGTACACCACACTGACATTCCTACTACCTCTGGCAGGGCCTGTGAGAAACCAGATGGGACGAGGGCTTTGGGCAGGGTGGTCTGAAGTGAATCCAAAAACCTTCTTTCTGAGGAGAGGAGGACACTTCTTTTCCTGCAGGGAGCATTTAGCTGGAGCATACAATGGAGGAGGGAAGGGAAAACCAAGCAGGGGAATGGTAGGAGGGAAGGAGGGAAGAAGGGAAGGAAAAAACAGGCACACACATGGATCAGGGCAAGGTCACACCAGCCCAGATTTTATTTTCAAAACTCCCCCTTACATCTTTACAATAGCCTGGCTACCACCATAGGGTTTGACAACATTTGCACCTTTCTGAGGTGAGCATGGGGGTTTGTCCCTAACAGTCAGGGGAGAAATGTAAACTAACCAAGGGTTTGTATTTACAAACAGTCTTACAGGAGTGCTGATATAGGATCAGTTTGGCCTTTTTGATCATATTGAATAAGATTATATGGACAGGGGAGTGCTTAAATACGGGCAATGGTTGTGTCTGCTAGCCTTGCACACTTTTCACACGTCTGTCTGGCTGGCTGCCATTGTTTTGGGTTACCTTTAGTAAGACAGCTGGGTGGTTCGCTTTGTCTGGGAGCAGGCTTTGTTTTGAGCCAACAGCTGGAGGGAATGATTGGCATTTGTTTAGAGTAAATTGGCCTGTGGGGGTAGGTAGGGAGGAGGAAGGGGAGAGGAGGGGGGAGGCAGCCTTGTGAGGGGGGAGGGAGGGAGGGATAGGGGATGGAGATGGGAGGGGGAGGCAGAGGGAAAGAGAGAAAGGGGGAGAGGGGGAGCTAGGGGGGTAGGGAAGGAAAGGGAGACAGGGAGGGAGAGAGGAGGGAGGGAGTTGACCTTAGAGACACCAGCAAGTTGAGACTAGGCTTGGACGGTATACTGTTTATACCGTGTACCGGGGGTATTTTAAAATACCGACGGGAGTGCGTGCTACGCCACTGCTTAAGTTACGTATAACTATAAGAAATCTAAGATATGTCAGATAAATTAAATTGAGCTCAGGGCTCTGTCTCTGTATTTGGTTTGCTAACTTGCTAACTAAGTGGCTAGATGTCAAGATCCACCTTCTTGGTTACAGCAGAAATATTTAATTCCCTGCTGGATCAAGATCCCTGTTGCCTAAATTATTGTTCCCCCCCAAAATGCTCTTGTTGTTGAGAGATTGGGGTGGCAGGTAGGCTAGTGGTTAGAGCATTGGACTAGTAACCAAAAGGTTGCAAGATCAAATACCTCAGCTGACAAGTTGATAATCTGTCGTTCTGCCCCTGAATAAGGCAGAACGACAGGCCGTTGTTGAAAATAAGAATTTGTTCTTAACTGACTTGCCTAGTTAATTAAAGGTAAAAAAAATGTGTTCAAAGCTGTCATTAAGGCAAATGGTGTCTACTTTGAAGAATGTAAAATATATTTTGATTTGTTGAACACTTTTTTTGGTTACTACATGATTCCATGTGTATTATTTCATAGTTTTGATGTCTTCACTATTATTCTACAATGTAGAAAAACGTAAAAATAAAGAAAAACCCTTGAATGAGTAGGTGTGTCCAAACTTTTGACTGGTACTGTATATATATTTTTGGAAATAACACCCCTTGTGTGCACATTTTGTAACAGCGTATACCCCGGTATGGTACAGAAACGGTATGACGTATAAAAATTGATTTCGTTGATTGGGTGGGTTCAGCCAGGGTTGAATCTTGACTTTAAGTAGCAGCACATGCACCCACACCCGCACAGACACACAAAAAGCAGGCAAACGTACAAATGCTGCACACACGCATGTGACGCCCACATGCGCACACAAACGCAGACACGCAGTCACATGTACGTACACAGAACCTGTTGGTCAAGTGGGGTGGAGATGGTGAACGGGTACACACTAGCTGCACATTTGTCAAACCTTCAGTAGCCTATGTTTGATATATAGAAGCTGTAGTGAACCTGACCTCAACTATGAAAAGCAGTGGAGAATTGAAGTAGTTAAGACTTTTAACCTTTAACGTATATGACCCAGTTCAGTTGTGCTATTGTGCTCCTCACAAAACAAACTCCCACACACGTACATGTAGGAATGTGTTTATTTTATTGTCTGACATGTCAGCTTTGTTACAAAACCTTCAACCAATGTTGCTGACCAACCAGTGCAACCAGAATAACCAAGCATGGGCAATGGACATAATGATACTCAAGTGTAGTATGCAATGCCTTGTCCCGAATCTCTATTGGAACTCTCAAAACAACCAATGGTGTACAGTCTAAAAAAGCACTGATCTGATTGGAGTGTGGGGGGGGGGTCAGTTATCCTTTTTTGTCTCTCAGCATCATTGTATGCCAATCAAATCCAACACAGCCTGACACTTGTTACTGAACAATCTGTGGAGATCTAAATAGCAATAGTCATTGTTGTCGTCTTACGTTCATCATGTAGTTCACAACAGAAAGAGCATGTTTGTTACAGAGCGAACAGTGTGTTGCACTGCAGCTCTCCCTGTCACAGCATGTTTTTTTTATGTGACTCTGCAGAATTTGCACTGAGCGACCCTTTTTACATACAGCTGTTGTGAAGTGTGACTGACGAGCCAAAATCTCTGCACGTGTTTGCATATTTCCGATTAATCGCATGCCTTTCTGTAGCTAATTGCAATTTTAGAATTTGCAGAAATTGGGCACTAAAGAAAGATTTTTTCATTTAAAAAGCAGTGCACTGAGTTACAGGCATACTTTCATTGTAAGGGACGGAAACACAAAATGATCTATGTTAGAAGGTTTTAATAGCGTTTTCACCATAAACGACACAAAAGTCACTGTAACATACAGCTATTAATGCTCCCAATGTTTAAGTAGGCCTTCTCTCTCTCTCTCTCTCTCTCTCTCTCTCTCTCTCTCTCTCTCTCTCTCTCTCTCTCTCTCTCTCTCTCTCACTTACTCCTGCACACACATACATACACACTCCACTCTTTGAGTAGCCTATTCCTTTTGAATTCTTCGTGTGCCATCCAAATGTGTGCATAGCCTAGCCCTAGTTAGTGGTCAAGTTATCAGGTTGCTAGCTAGCTGGCTAAGTAGGTAACATGACTAGCTAAACAATGTTGTTTGTTATCAAACCAAAGAATAGCATACCACGAGTAATTTAAAGCAGCTAGGAACATATGCAAGAATCTGCGTCTGAAAATAAGACAATAGCTCCGGTAATATTGGGCAAAACTGATTTTAGCTAGAGGCACACGGTCTTCAGCGATGGAAAGGGACTGGCATTGATTGTAGCTGTGTTCCGTGTTGTGTCCTGTGCTTAAAAGTTTCCATGCAGTGAAGAAATGGTGACGCGATTAATGGAGTCAACAAAATAAACGGCAATAAACATGTCGTGCGTTAACACATTAACGTTGACATCCCTAGTGATTACCTACTCATTAAGATTAACAATTATATTAGGCCAAAGATTATGTGATATCTAGGATTATCAAGCTGCTAATAGGTGATTGAATGTTCTTATACTACCCCTTCACATGTAACCCTTAATAAACTTTCAAAAACCCTTTATAAACCCCAGATGAAGAGCGACATTAACAGCCATAATATAAACCAGTGCAGCAGCAGTGCAGGCCAGGGTCATGGTAGGGGCTCTGACACGAACACAGAAGGGTGATGACGGCAACGTTTAGTTTCAAAACATTATTTCCACCAGGGTCCCAGGGCTGTGTGGCTACACACACACAAATACACACACACACACACACCCTGCGTAATGAGTCAATAAGATGTCACCGACAGACACGTTCACCCTGTTTCTAGCTCCCAGTATTTTATTTTGGTGTGTTATTCCTTACATTATTTTTTGTATTATTACTTACAGCCAAAAATTACTTTTTGACATTAGATTGGCGGTCACTCAGAAATTCGACTTCCCTGACCTGGACCATTTTTTTTAACTTGAGGCAGCTCTATTCATCCTGGGGGCTGCACAAAAACGCAGATGCCGGAGAGAATAGCGCTTCTGAGTGTATTAGTCGCTAGCGTTCAGTCCTTGGACAATAAAGTATGCAAGCTGAGGGTGAGGATCTCCTTCCAGAGAGACATCAGGGACTGTAACATACTGTGTTTTACGGAATAATGTCTCTCTCCGGATATTTTGTCCCCATCCACTTAGCTGTGGGGTTCTCCGTCCATTGCGCAAAAGAAAGAACTCTCCACTTTTTTTTCATGATTAACAACTCATGGTGTGATTGTGGTAACATACAGGAATTCAAGTCCTTTTGTTCTTCCGATCTGGAATACCTCACCATCAAATGCTGAACGCATTACCTCCCAAGATACTTTTCCCCCAGCCGACACTGTGATGGCTCTCAAGGAACTACAATGGACTATGTGGAAAATGGAAACGGCATATCCTGAGGCCGCAATTATTGTAGCTGGGGACTTTAATAAAGGAAATAGGAGGAAACGTTACTAATATAATCTCCTGTGTTACACGGACATAACAAACTCTCGATCATTGCTACTCACTCTTCTGGGTCAGGTACAAGGCCCTCCCCTGCCCTCCCTTCAGCAAATCAGATCACGACTCCATTCGGCTCCTCCCCACCTATAGGCAGAAACTTAAACAGTAAGCACCCATGGTAAGGACTGTTCAACGTTGGTCTGACCAATTGTAATCTATGCCTCAAGATTGTTTTTATCACGTGAACTGGGAAATGTTCCAGGTTGCCTCTGAGAATAGTATCAGCGTATACACTGACTTGGTGACTGGTTTCTTCAGGAAGAGCATAGATGTTGTTCCCATGGTGACGATTAGAACTTATCCAAACCAAAAACCGTGGATAGACGGCATAATTCGCGCCAAACTGAAAGCACCAACCACCGCATTTAACCATGGCAAGGTGACTGGGAACATGGACGAGTACTAACAGACCAGTTATGACCTCCATACGCCAATCAAAGGGGCAAAACAACAGTACAGGGACAAAGTGAAGTCGCAATTCAAAGGCTCAAACACGAGACGTACAGTATGTGGCAGTGACTCCAGACAATCACGGATTATAAAAGGAAAGCCAGCCACGTCGCCGTCGCCGACGCCTCGCTCCCGGATAAACTAAACACCTTCGAGGAAAACTACATCGAGCCTCTGACGTGGGCCCCCTACACTCACGAGAACTGTGTGCACTATATCTCTGTGGCCGACGTGAGTCATATAAGCATGATAACCCTCGCAAGGCTGCCGGCACAGACGACATCCCAAGGCGCGTCTTCAGAGTATGTGCAGACCAGATGGCTGGAGTGTTTACGGACATAATACATCTCTCCATATCCCAGTCTGTTGTCACCACTTGCTTCAAGATGCCCACCATTGTTCTTGTACCCCAATATAGCGACGGTCACTGAACTAAATGACTATCACCCCGTAGTTCTCACGTCTGTCATCATGAAGTGCTTTGAGAAGCTAGTTAAAGAACATATAACTTCCACCTTACCCGAAAATCTAGACCCACTACAATTTGCATACCGCCCCAACAGAACCACGGACAGCACAATCACCATTGCACTGAACACTGCCCTATCCCACCTGGAGAAGAGAAATACCTATGTAAGAATGTGATTAATCGCCTACAGCTCAGCCTTCAACACCATAGTGCCTGCCTCCCAAGCTCATCTCTAAGCGACACAACAGTGGTAGAACTGATTACCAACAATGATGAGACAGCCTACAGGGAGGAGGTGAGAGCCCTAGCTGAGTGGTGCCAGGAAAATAACCTCACCCTCAACGTCAACAAAATGCTTTGCACACTCTTGGCATTCTCTCAGCCGGCTTCACCTGGAATGCTTTTCCAACAGTCTTGAAGGAGTTCCCACATATGCTGAACACTTGTTGGCTGCTTTTCCTTCACTCTGCGGTCCAACTCATCGCAAACCATCTCAATTGGGTTGAGGTTGGGTGATTGTGGAGGCCAGGTCATCTGATGCAGCACTCCATCACTCTCCTTCTTGGTCAAATAGCCCTCACACAACCTGGAGGTGTATTGGGTCATTATCCTGTTGAAAAACAAATGATAGTCCCACTAAGCGCAAACCAGATGGGATGGCGTATCACTGCAGAATGCTGTGGTAGCCATGCTGTTTAAGTGTGCCTTGAATTCAATATAAATCACTGACAGTGTCACCAGCGAAGCACCCCCCTACACATACAGAGATCATCTGTTCACCTACTCCGCGTTTCACAAAAACACGGCAGTTGGAACCAAAAATCTCAAATTTGGACTCATCAGACCAATGGACAAATTTCCATCTGTCTAATGTTCATTGCTCGTGTTTCTTGGCCCCGAAGAACAGTTCTTATGCTGATGTTGCTTCCAGAGGCAGTTTGGAACTTGGGAGTAAGTGTTGCAACCAAGGACAGATGATTTTACGCGCTACGCGCTTCAGCACTCAGCGGTCCTGTTATGTGAGCTTGTGTGGTCTACCACTTTGCGCCTGAGCCGTTGTTGCTCCTAGAAGTTTCCACTTCACAATTACAGCACTTATAGCTGACCAGGGCAGCTCTAGCAGGGCATAAATTGAAAAGGTGGCATTCTAATGACAGTGCCACGTTGAAAGTCACTGAGCTCTTCAGTAAGGCTATTCTACATGCCAATGTTTCCTATGGAGATTGCATGGATGTGTGCTTGATTGATACACCTGTCAGAAACAGGTGTGGCTGAAATAGCCAAATCCTCAAATTTGAAGGAGTGTCCACATACTTTTGTATATATAGTGTATGTATATTTATATTCCTGACTCAGACATTGCTCGTTCTGATATTTCTTAATTTCATGATTATGTACGTTTTGTTTTGTATTGCTAGATATTATTACTAAACTGTTGGAGCGTTCCGTTGCACCTGCGATAACTTCTGCAAATCTGTGTATGCGACCAATAAACGTTTATTTGATTTGATGATTTGAGTCGTTTTCACTCAGCCATTCTGTGCATTGAAACATTTATATAAAGTAAATGTCCCGGGCAATGGGAAGCGTTGACAGGTGGAGAGAAATGCCTAAACAAACTCCACCGTTCGTTTACCCAGTGAAAGGTGCATTCAGGGAGGGAAAAGGCAAGGCAGTGAGTGAGATTATTCCCGTTTGAAGTCTCGGTTGATGATGTCTATGTGTGAGTGTGTGAGGGAGTTTAAAAAGCAAAGCTGAGCAAACAGCAGTAAGAATCCTACCTCACGTATGATAATAGTGAACTTTATTATGTCTCTGTTGGTGTTATGTTCCATGTGTGTTGCTGTGCCAACTCCTCAAACAAAAACAGCCTCCTAAAACGCTTCATGATAGAAAAACACAGGTCTACATGCTCTTACATTCTAATGTGTAAGACCTAGACGTAGCAGTAGCTCCTAGACGTAGCAGTAGCTCCTAGACGTAGCAGTAGCTCCTAGACCTAGCAGTAGCTCCTAGACCTAGCAGTAGCTCCTAGACCTAGCAGTAGCTCCTAGACCTAGCAGTAGCTCCTACACCTAGCAGTAGCTCCTACACCTAGCAGTAGCTCCTAGACCTAGCAGTAGCTCCTAGACCTAGCAGTAGCTCCTAGACCTAGCAGTAGCTCCTAGACCTAGCACTAGCTCCTAGACCTGGCAGTAGCTCCGTACACTGCAACCTATACTCCCTTTAGTTCATATGCCTTACATTGTCAACATGTACTGTACACACTGTAGTTTGCACATGTTTCAGGACCATAGAGATTAAGGCATTGTGGTTAGGCTTTCCATTATTCCTAATCAGAAGCTATGTGGTCCTGTGTCCAAAATGGATTTAGAATAAATACTTTTTGACCAAAGATGTGCACCGTACTCTCCTTTTGATTCCATCCTTTGCTCTAAGTCAGTTTGATTAGTTTAGTTCGCTCTGCTGAAGCCAGCAGTGCTCCTATTGAGTGTCTGACACTGGGTTCTGCTCAGCATTGTCCGAGTATGTGTGACGTTGGGTTTCTTTTGGGTCACGTTATGGAGGTAAAGTGATCTTTAGGGATCCAGTACCAGCTAGCTAGTTTACCTGTATGGTTTTGTGTTCCCCTTCTTCGTCTTACACTTCGTCAAATGTGCTTGTTAGGAAATATGCAGTAGCACAATTAATCAAAGCACTGTAACTACCATTGTGCATATTTAGGATAGCTTTAAGAAGTAAAATAATCATTTCCATCAGTGTTTTAAAAGCCCCAAAAAGTAAAACCTTTCAAACACAGCCTCCCCTCAGCTAGATATAAGAAATCCTTTAGAAGACGGGGAAACTGAAATTAAAGCACATCTGGGATATCATTTGACTATACACTGGTCTGCCACAGAGCGGAAACATGCACAAGAATGGAGCCACAGTAGCTTCTTCTCCCGAGACCTGAAGAAGTGTTTCTCCATTCTCTGAAACTTCTCCTCCTATCCACACTTTGCCCCCCCCAGCCTTCTTGGTAACTGGCAAAAAAATATGCCTTTGTGTGGAAGTCAGTAACAGCTAGGCAGGCAGAGCAGTAGTCCAAAGCATTCATGTTGTCTCTGGCCTCCCTCCAGCTTCAGAGTATCTTTTTGTCTCAGACAGACGTCACAGCACAAAGACACTTTTGAGAAATTGCATTTGATTTGACTCTTGTTTTGGAGGGCCAGGCAGGCAGCCATCTGTGATCTATGGAGAGGTAACACTAAGGAGACTGTGATAGTGGCAGTGGTGGTTGAGGAATGTAACACGTCATGGTGATAGGATTCGGAAAATTAAGACAACCTTTTTATCCGTGGAGTTTCACCACTGTTGTTATTAATAATAATGGCACACCTATGTATATTTAGTGCAACAGGTAGTTAACATTCTAGAGTTATGCCATTAGCAACAATTGTACCAAACATAATTGAATTGTTGCGTACTATACAACGCTTAGACTATATATCAGCATCCGGTTGCTGTTTCTATTGCTCTTACATTCTTCAGAAGCATGATGCATATAACTGTAAAATCTCTAGGAATTTGAAATCATACAAAAAAAAGGATGCTTAATTTACTGTGGCTGCCAAGCTTCACAAGTAATCTGTTCCACTTTGCATCTCCTGGGTAACGCCGTTGTTTTCATTTCTCTAGTGATCTCTACATTCAGTTAAGTTTGTTTATTGTTGCGTATTAGGCATCAATCATAGGACTTGAGTTTATCACGGCTGGAGTTTATATTATCTTGGCTCTCCTGATGACATGTCGAAATTAATTTGCCAGGTACTCTAAATGGTGTTGCAATCAATCAAATATTGAGCCTCAGCCCACAGCAGAAATGTTGTGGAAATGTTGTCAATCACGATTACAACAGTTCGTCAATCACGATTACAACAGTTCGTCAACTGGTACAATTTGCTCTTGAGTTCCTTCTTTTTCTCCTCACGGTGTTGTATACACAGTGGATACACATAGTATCAAAAGGGATAACAATTAAGATTGGATAAATACAGCATTTGTATGTATGGAGTGTCCCTATACATACAGTGCAGAATGTGGCACAGTCAGACCAGAGTACCGTACTAAGTATTTTAGCTATTTTCCACCCTAAAGCCAGCAGGAGAACCATTTTTGTCAAGTCACAGCTTGCCAGGTTTCCATTTAAAAAATCTATAGTGGTCAGACAAGTTAGGAAAGGCAAAAAAGAGAGACAAGCCATTTGACTAGCCTCTTCACTCCGGGAGACCTGTAATGTAACACATGGATCTTCCCTCGCTGAAGACGACAATCCCGTACCCAAAAGCAGATTTTACCATCCCTCTGGATTACTTATTTCCCAGAAACTTAAAACCGAAGACAAATCAACCGAAGACAAATCAACCGAAGACAAATCTATAATCTGCAATGCCTTACCAGTCATTTCCGGCTATACAATGTGTGAAAATAACTGTTTATCTCCAACTTTATATCCAACAAAATATCTCCCTAAAGGTACGCTGCCATCTGGGATTAGGGGAAACACATCACAATCAGTTATTATCAGTTCTGAAAGATTTCTCTCTCTCTGTAACATGACCTCTGTGACCTCTTCAGTGAGGCCGTTTGGCTCTGAATGGTGACAGAAGACAAATTAGGTCATACGTGAACGTGTAGCACCATTGACTAGAGAAGTACACAGACGGGAGAAATACACAGTAACTCTCTTGAGGTACAGACAGTGAATCAGTCAGCGTTCACATTCACTGCAACACGGTCTATGCCTGGGACATCTGGAAGGAAGCCTCTATGGCTGTGATTTGGTTAATAGTTGTACCCAAATGACTCATGGGCTGGAAATGGAATTGAATAGGTTTCTGATTCATTGGCAGCAGTAACACGCTAGCTAAATGCTAATAGTGTCTGACTGGCTGGCTGTGTCTTGTTCACTCTCTCTCTCTCATTACCTTGTGTCCTACCAGGCCTGAATCCCTCCTCACTGAAAAGTTACTGTTCGGTTCATAGTTACTTATTAGACTAGCAATCACTTCCTGTTCTGGCCATGTGACTGGTGACGTCTGCATGGGCCTCTCATTGAACATGGCATAATCAGAGCATTGTTTTGTGAATGAGACACAGCAGGATTCACTTGGACATGACAATTAAACTAAAATAGGATCCTCTCCTCCTCAGCTCTCCTGATAACATGCTAAAGCAGTTAGATAAAGTAAACCTCTGCTGTTTTATCAAGATTGATAGAAGGGATGTTCACTTGAGCTCAACAACATAAATGTCAACATTTTGATGGCAGAGGCCAGAGACAGGTCACCGTGTGGCACTGAGCAGAGCAGTTCAGTTATATAGAGGAGAGAAGAAGAAACAACCTCACATTGTCACCTCCAGAGTACATCTAATATGTTTATCCCTTGTTTACGGTTGTTGTCAGGACAACCTCAGATTGTTAGCGGGTGTCAATATTAGCAGGGAAATGTTGACACTTAAAAGGGATCAAACTCTTTCAGTAATGGCATTATGTGCCCGGGCCCGTTGCAGGAATGTGTTTGTGAGTTCTTCTGTAAATCCATTTATTCTTCTCTTTTACTTTAACGGTGTAAAAGAGGCCCCGAAATTGCACATAATGAGCAACTACCCTGCCAATCCTGTCAGATGGTGTGACCAAAATGGTCACAGGCTGACAGTCATGTCCCCTGCGTGTTTTTGTGAAAGTAATGCTTCTGCTTTTCCCCATCCATCGCAACCTCAGAACACTAGTTGGTCAGGGAGGGTTTTGCCAGCTATGTGGCAGACCCGGTGCTAGGTTGTGTGTTTTATATACACTTCCTTTAAATAAACTGACGAAAGGAGTGCAACTCTGCCACATGTTCTCCTCCTATACCGTGTTTAGAAACTAAGCTTATACTCATTATATTCCAAATGAATTGCAGCTTTAGGGTCCTGAATACTGGACGTTTGTATGGGGATTCTATAATGAGTGTATGAGAGCCTGCTGTGTGATTGTGTTTACATCTATACACCGCTGGTCTCCGTGAGTGACGGTCAGTAGTCCCCGGGATATGATATAAATATTAAGCAATGTTTCTGTTGGTTTGGCTACTGTTTAGCATGCCTGTGATGCCTGTGATGTGACGGACAAATTGAATGTGTGGGACCATTGTTTAAATCTGTCATATCATCTGAACTCTCTATACTGGCAAAAAAAATAAAAAATAAAAAAATACACAATTGCAGTCACTAACACTCTAACCAGCTCTGTATGGCAAGTAAAATGTGTGAGGTGTTCTCATTTGTGTCTGGAATTAGCTAGGAAGCTAGCCAACTTTAGCTAGTTAGCTTGGGTGCTTGACTTCCGTTGTGAGGTCAGAACGTTCGAATCAACCCTACTCCGCCAGAGCGTCCAGTGTGCGCTCTGAAAACTCTGGGAGCGAAAAGCGCTGAATTTACTAACGGACAATCTGACAACACTCTGAATTTACCAACGCCCAGAGCGCACTCTGAGCTCACTCTGACACCCTTGAGTGAATTTACAAGCGCACCCTTAATGTCCTTTAACCAACCTGTGTCAACTTAGCTAGCTGGCTAGCCAACGATGCTATGACGAGCAACCTTATTGTTAGCTACCCTAAAAGAGACAAATCAGCACAGAACGCTCTTCACCTGCTGAGAATGTGCTATATACACAGCCACGCCTATCCTATTATTTTTTAAATATATTTTTTTACTTTTACCCCTTTTTCTCCCCAATTAGTAGTTAGTCTTGTCCCATCGCTGCAACTCCCCTACGGACTCGGGAGAGGCGAAGGTCGAGAGCCACACGTCCTCCAAAACACAACTCTGCCAAGCCGCACTGCTCGCTTAACCCAGAAGCCAGCCACACCAATGTGTCGGAGGAAACACCATCCAGCTGGTGACTGAGGTCAGCTTGCAGGCACTCACCGCACCACAAGGAGTCGCTAGAGCACGATAGGAGGAAAGTCCCGTCCGGCCAAACCCTCCCCTAACACGAACGACGCTGGGCCAATTGTGCGCCGCCTCATGGGTCTCCAGGCCACAGCCAGCTGTGACACAGCCTGGGACCAAACCCGGGTCTGTAGTGATGCCTCAAACACTGCAATGCAGTGCCTTAGACCGTTGCACCACTCAGGAGGCCCAGACTCACCTATCATATGGTGAATGTTGATCTCAATCTCTAGAAAGTGTTGCATTCCCCTGCACATTAACCATTAAGTCGATTACAACCTTCAAACAATTGCAGCCAAATTCCCTCGAACATTAACCAGCTCTGACTTAGACCATAAAGGTCAGCGTTCTATGTTTGGGACTTAGCATACCATTTCCTCATATTCTCAGTCCACTGTACTGACTGAGTGTACCCATAAATAATGTTTCATTCTCCGAACCCTCCCAACAGTGTGCTACAGTACAACATCTCTCTCTCTCAACCCCAGATTGACAGGTAATGCCTGTAATAAGCCTTAGGTAGACCTTTGGGTACAGCAGCAGCGTCTGACAGTATCTAAGGGGTGTCTATTTCTCTCCCCAGATTGACAGGTAATGAACCCCTGTCCATTCTACCGCTGAGCTCTCAACCTGAGGAGAACGTGGGAAGGGCCCACTACAAGCTGTGCGACCGGCTCAAACTGGAGAAGAAGCAGCGGCGGATGTGTCGACGAGACCCGGGCGTGGCCGAGACCCTCATGGAGGCCATCAGCATGAGTGCCCTGGAGTGTCAGTACCAGTTCCGCTTTGAGAGGTGGAACTGCACCCTAGAGGGGCGCTACAGAGCCAACCTTTTGAAGAGAGGTAGGGAAAGAAAGGCATTCCGACTTCATACAGAAGTATAAATGTAACATGTTTTCGACTTACAGATAACTGGTTTCTGACGTTCATGGGTAGAGGTGGAGATAGATCCTTGTAATTCCATAGTAGATAGTACAGTAGAGAGAGACCATAGTAGATAGTACAGTAGAGAGAGGCCATAGTAGATAGTACAGTAGAAAGTTGAGGTGTATTTGCCCAATAATGGCAACTTTCAATTGCTCATTTTGAGTGTCCATTAGGAAGCTGGTAGCTGATATCCTTCCTCTTGCTCCACACCTCACTCTAGGTTTTAAGGAGACGGCCTTCCTGTACGCCGTCTCCTCAGCAGGCCTGACTCACGCCATGGCCAAGGCGTGCAGCGCCGGGCGGATGGAGCGTTGCACCTGCGATGAAGCCCCAGACCTGGAGAACCGAAAGGCCTGGCAGTGGGGCGGCTGTGGTGACAACCTCAAGTACAGCAACAAGTTTGTCAAGGACTTCCTGGGCAAACGCTCCAACAAGGACCTGCGTGCCCGCGTGGACATGCACAACACTAACGTGGGCATGAAGGTGAGTGTGGAGGGGAGCCTTGTTGGATGAAGCGGTACATTTCATCTTGTTGAATTATGGGATACAGTAATTAGTGTATCCCGCTTATAGCCCTTTTGTCACAACTTGTCCTGTAAAAAAAAAACGATGAATATTTTTGGGTTGGCTGGTTGATTGATTGACTGACTGACAGTGTAGTTTGCTATACCTAGGCCCTGTACAGCTATTTTAAGTACGTAGGCCTATGTTGTCCTCTCTTGAGATGGTTAAGATCCGTGGCTGTATTCTAGGGTGAATATTTTCTGAATCTCCTACAGACAACTATATACTGTAGGGTTGGTAAATTATTGTTCTCCAAATGACCAGAACCAGTGAAAATGACCAGAGAGGAATTTAATGTGACCACGAGAGGAATAACAATGACAGAGTTTTTACAGCTATATTCCCATGGTCGACAGAGAATCGTTTACCCACATGCTGCGGTTATTAAACAAATACTATAGATCCTCAAGCATCCCACTTAATGGTGAGATAAAAGGCCAGCCTAAATCACTTAAATTGACTGCTTAAAGTCAGAGGCCACACGCTAATTGCCTTTGTTTGTGCCTTAGCGAGATTCGACAATTGTTTGAGGTGAGGGAGTGAGTTTTTTTTTCCCGGCCTGGATGTGATTTTAATAGTAAAATCGAAAAGAAGAGAGAATGGTGTTAAAATGTCATGCCAAAGCAAACTCAAGGTCCTGGCAGCCGCTACCTTTACTCAGATTTTCTCCTATTGTAGCCATTTTAATTTTAGTATGAATATAAATTATAGCAGAAGCACACTTCCCCAAATGTTAGCAGACACAAACCTCTCCCTGAAGACCTGTGGTGTGCTCTTCCTTTTCAGCTTGGCTCTCCAAATCCATTCTCAGGTTCTTTTATTTGTGATAAAAGATTTACAACACTGTTTTCGTCCATGTTTTTTTCTTATTTTCAGATTTAGTGAGGTGTACCACGTCCCATATGGAGCACAAATCTTGGAATGTGCCAGCCTCTGCATCCCTAGAACATTTAAAGCTGACATTTCACATTTTCCTGAACTAAACTGCAACTGTGGCGAATAATGCAGCACTTCTTTCTTATTCACCGATCTGTTTCCCAGTGTGTGAGAACAGAACCGGAGAGAGACTGTCTGTCCACTCCAGGCCTCCTCTGGAGAATATACGTTATGGATTTTAACACATAACTTTTTAACGTTGTGGTCGGCTGATGCTGACTGAGCTGTACACAAATTAATCATTCCCAGCCACAGAGATTTCAAGCAATGTCGCAACGTGTACTATTCACTGCTGTGCTGTATCTGACCAAACAAGGAGCCTTAAACACACCCATTCACCCCCCAATAGTTAAAGTTTGTCGAGCATTAATGGTCAGAGGTGTTCTCTCAAGTTCAACTGAGTCCACGTTCCATGTCATCTGTTGGATAGATCCCATTATATGCGTTATGAGAAATCTTCAGGCCTCAACATATTTGACGTAAAATGGATTTGTTTAGCTTTACACTTGCTAGCCTAAAGTTTCCCCCTTACTGAATCGAAACAGTAGTTATGAAGTTGGCCTGGTGAACGAGATGGACCTCGGGGGTTCTTGACTCCCACATACCTTAAAACAAACCAAGAACAGGGGCCAGGGTCTGAATTCTGTCTCCTTCTTTCCCATGGCCGAGGAACTCAATGGATCTTTTCTTCAGAAAAAGTGCCTCTCAGCGTGTTCTCCACTTACTATTAGTAATAACCATGATGACTTTAATCAAACTCGATTACCGAATGTTATCGTAACAGTCCGTATGGACACCTTCCACCCACAAACATTATCTTTCAAACTATTGCTTATAGTGTAGCACATTTTGTATTAAGAGTCTTTGGTTGGGGAGTAATGTAAATGTTGTATTATGTTAATGACAGTTTATCAGCAATAATTAGAGGCTCTAGATCGTCTAACTCTGTGGTATGTATGAGTATAAACAGAAAAGATAATTATGGCCTCTGTTCTCATCACATTTTAATACACTGATGTCCTGTGTGTGTAAAGGCTTCATATTGGATCCATTTCTTATGAAATTAGGACTTATTACATAGGCCCATTGTGCTGCAGAAATGAGTCTAGGTCATTTTCTTCTTCTTTGAAATCTTGCCGTCCATACAAAGTACAAAATGGGTCAAAGTTAATATTATGTAGTTTCATGCAGTCCCTTTGATGCCCTGTGACGGTTGACTGTATGTTCCTCTCCTCTCCCACAACCAGGTGATCAAAGCCGGGGTGGAGACCACCTGCAAATGCCATGGCGTCTCGGGCTCCTGCACCGTCCAGACGTGCTGGAGGCAGCTCTCGCCCTTCCACGAGATCGGCAAGCAGCTGAAACAGCGCTACGAGACCTCACTGAAGGTGGGCAGCTCCACCAACGAGGCCACGGGGGAGGGGGAAATCTCCCAGGCCCGGCCCCAGCAGCAGCAGCCCCCAACGGGCCCCAGCAATGATCCGATCCCACGCACCATGGACCTGCTCCACATTGAGGACTCACCCAGCTTCTGCCGGCCCAGCAAGTACTCGCCGGGCACCTTGGCCAGGAAATGCTACAAGGACAAGAACTGCGATGCCATATGCTGCGGCAGGGGCCACAACACCCAGAGCCGCGTGGTGACCCGGCCATGCCAGTGTCAGGTGCGCTGGTGCTGCTACGTCGAATGCAAGCAGTGTACACAGAGAGAAGAGGTCTACACCTGTAAAGGTTAGCCCAGTCTTAGCTTCCTGCTCGCCCCTTGCCTCTGACCGGACTTAGCAAGTGGAGGGTGGTTGTTGGTGGTGAAGGGGGGGGGGGGGGGGGGGGGTATGAATGGTGTTCTAGGACAGAGGTTTGACTCTCACCCACCCCCCTTGTGGCTGTCAGAAAGAGAGAGAGAGAGACTTCTGCGGCAGAGGAGAGAGCAAGACGATGGAGATGGAGGACCTTTATAAGCACTTTGAGGGATTTTCTGTTCTATGGGTTTGGTTTTAATACCCTGTGGCCCCAGCCAATGGTGGTTGGGGTTGCAGGAGGAGATTGGCCTTGTCTGACAACAGGGTCAACATGGGTCTCATGTTTTCTTGTTGCAGAGTTGGAGCTTTGGAGAAAGGCTACCTCACCTATTCAACATGCAGTCAGATGTGTCAGTGAGAAAAAGCAGCACTTGGCCGCTGTCTCCGGCTAGCATGCTGTTAATAAAAGACTGCCTTTTGGGCCTTGCCCAATGTAGAAATGTGTGTGTGTGTTAGCGAGTGAGGGTGCAGAGGGGGGTCAAATTACAACTCATATGGCAATCATGGTAACCATATTCAGAAACTGTTAAGAAGACAGGGTGTAAGATGTATTCTACACACACATATTTACACGCACACACCACTGTGTGTATGCATATGTATGTAAATAAATTAAATTGTATTATAATGATGTTATATACACTTGCTACTTATCTGAATATGTTTCAACAAACCACTAACCACACAAATGTTTTGTTGTTTGTGTGTTCTCGCTCTCTTCTGCTTTTTATTTTGTTTTGACAAGGCCCTTTGGAAAGCAGCACGTGTGTGTCCTTTGTGTCTCTCTGTGGATCATTTATGGACCCTTTGGGAATACTCCTTCACGAGGAGAGAAAACACGCTCATTTGTCTTTCATTCTTTTACACTAGAGTGAAATTGTTGGTGAATACATTTTGCCAGTCATTTTAGGCTACTCTTGGCCTTGAGCGAACTCAAATAATGTTCAGGGAATAACTGAAACCACTATATCTTATTTGGACTGATGGTAAAAAAAAAGAAAAAAAAGAAGAAAAACTGTATGTAATGAAATTTCAATGAGAGAATGGACTTGCTTTTCTGAGTTTAGTGTCTACTACTGTCACCGTGACAACAGGAGACCGCCTGACCAGTGGAGAATGCATCTTCCAATCAGATGCATAGTGCTCTAACTATAACAGCTTCTTGGTACTTAGTTAGCCCTCTATTTAAAAAAAGCAAAGCAAATCTTGCTAGTAATAATACTATAAAGTTGTAAAGAAAACAGCAAAGTGTGGGGAACAGAAGAGATGTAACCCCTATACCTAGTCTCTCATATCCTTCCTTCCTCTCTCTACACCCCCCATTTCATTGAAAAGTATTAATGGTTGAGATTGAAAATGAACAGTATGGTCCAATGGAAAAATGGCTTAAACATTTACACCCTCAAGCAAATTTGGTATTTTAGATATAGTCCTGCTGAAGCTCACAATAATAAGGTGACAAAATGTGTTTGCGACGACAAAGCAAATGTATGCTCTAGCTGTATGCCTATGCATTGTCTAGCCATTGTTTTGGGCATGGCTACCACAACTCCACGACTGCAAAAGTACAATCTCCTTTTGTGTTGTTTTGACAGTAATTCTCTCTCAGGCAGGTTACTGTTATGTTGTACATGTCTAAAATGTAATATTGGATGCTTGATGCTTCAAATGACTGGTGGAAAAGGCAGAGCCAACCCTCTAAAACACCTACAATAACTCATGAGATGCAAAGTCATCTATAGATTCCCTTTAGATATACAACCTTTGCCTCTTTTAGGTGGGTGAGAATGAACTACTGAGTGAGGAAACATTGTAAGATAGCCCCCATTCACGCACTGAAGCCCCAGAAGTCCTTTATCATTTCCCCTTTAAAGTATTTAAAGATCCTGTATTTATGAATATAAACAGTGCATAAGTTTTTATTTTCCTTTTGCTTGTTGTAAATAACAATGGTTTATTCTCCTGTGGTATAGAGACAAGAGTGAGGCACATGGTAAAATCTCACAGGCAAGTAAAGAGGAAGTTGGTAGCAATAAGTAGGTTAGGACCAAGACGTTTGATGCTGGAAAGGCGAGTGGTCAAATTTAAGTTGATGCATAAGGCTATGGCTAAATCATGAATATGGAGTACATTGCTGCTGAAAACTTTTGATTGTACGTGATCATCAGTAAGTGAAAAACATTAGTTAGATAGCTGTGGTCCAAGCTATTTTCGAGGGCATTGGCATGCTATGTTAGAAACGGTGACACTCACAGGATTGATATATGATTCATCCCACTGTGACTGATCAAGGAAAAGCAGCATGCTTTGAGAAGGGAGTCTAGCCTAGCGAAGGTTGGTTGGTTCACCCTCTAGAGCTGAATTCCAAACATGCCAAATAAAGAATGGTCAAAACCTACATAGAACTTTGCACGTTACATGGAATGCATAATGGCTATGCTAAGAGCCTGAGCATAAATGCCTGCTTCCCACAGCTTCTGGTGAGTGTATTCTACACACGCTCCTCTGCACAAGACTGGTTCTCTACAGTGGTAATTTATTGAACGTTATACAAAAGGTCAACAGAGTCATGACGAGAGGAATACAGTATGCACATTGCATGTATTTTGTATGTTTTATACTGTACATATACACACGTTTTTTTTCTTCTTCAAGACAAAGGACGGCATGATACAACGGTTGTTTTCAATATCATTGTCTTAGTCCTTCATATTCTATTTTTGAACTCATAGCTCGGCACTGTGTAGTTGTCAGTGGATGATGTATAAAAATCTATTTTGTAGAAAAAATGAAAATAAAAGAAAGATAAATTATTTTGAGATATTTTATGAGCATGTGTTTAATGTAAATAACATAAAGTCAAAACTGATTTTATATACCTGTATTTTTTACTCTGTTTTTTTCCCTTTAGGCTTATATGGGTGTTTTGCTTCTTTGGGGTGGAGGCTTCAAGAGGCAGTGTATTCTATAAAGTCAGTTTCTATAGATAACTCTAACATTTGCAGTTCCTAAGCACAAAACAAATCCTTACAAATTGAGTAACTAAACACTTCTCTTCCCTTTTTCAACTGTTACATACAACACATATACAACACATCTGAAGGCAATTAAATAGATCATAATCAGCTGGGTTCCTTTATGTAATTGACATCGCACAGTACTGCGCAAGTATTTTTCTAGCATTCCGATTTGTAGCGTGATCAGTTTGTTTGAGGGGTTGGCGAGAGGTGTATGGGTTCTGTCTGTACCCCGTAACATAACCTTCTGTGCAGATAAACATGCTGACCAAACATAGAGTGGTATTGGTGTGAACTCATTCAACTTTTGGTATACTCTGATGAGAGGGTCACATTCACTGTGTACATTTTGTATTAGGATTTGTGCTGTGCTTGCCAATAAACAAAACAAACATATATTCCTCTTTGTGATAATACTATACCAGCAAAGCTTTGTCCATGTTCACTTATTCATGTCTTATGGGAACCTAAATTATTGTCCTCTACCTCATGTGTATAGCTTGTAGGTATAAACAGATCACGAATGACTGGTAAGAATGTATTTAAGTTATTTAACATCTTTGTATAACAAAGGCAAGAAAACCTGAAATAATAAATGAATTTTTAAATTATTTGAATGTTTGGTCTCATTCATACCCAGTGGTTATACAGCCATTGCTAAGAGGAGTTTGGTTCAAGTCTAAGCAAGCAAACAGTAACAGTTCTACACCACTAATAATCCACCTTTCCTTCTACACATAACTCAAAGCGACTTGTTGATATAGGTTCCAATATGCTATGCGATAGCATTTCCAAGCTGTTCAGAGTTCTGGATACTTAAGGGGTTGAGAGTAGTGGAGCTAAATAGAGGGAGAGGTACACACCGCCGTCATCAAATTAAAGACAAGTACGTCCGGCTATTAGAGACACTCTCCATTGGAAAATGCTGTACATCCCCTGTTGTGGAGCGATGTCACAGACAAGGAAGGCCACGTCTGCGACGTGCTATGTCATGTTGAGATAAGTGTTTATTAGAATCTGATACCGACTCCTGTTGGATTACCATATACATCATGGAGACGCAACCTCTATTTGCTATGACATTTCAAATGTCTTCCTTCGACGCCCAAGGGTAGCGTTAGATTATCAAGCCCTACAACCATAGTCTTTCATCGTGCAGTACACATTTCAATCTGTCATGGCATATGCTTACCAGAAAGTCAAACACATTTATTTTGTAGCTCATTACTATAGGATATCAATATAAACATTTCACTCTATTTTGGATTAGACAGTACAGGACATACTTGCCAAAACTGATACAATCTCCCTGTTGAACTAATATAATTTAAACAAACTCAATTCCCCTACCAGATGTGTAAAGAATTAAGGGAGTTTTCTTTCTCAACAAGCTACGTGGACGAAGCTTCTCATGGCTCAATGCGCACATGCCTGGAAGCCCTGACTTAATCCAAAAGAAAGAGACCTTGAGTCCCTGAATCTGCATCAGTGAAAAAAAATCTCACATCAGATTGCGAAAACAAAACTCAATTACAGGGAGTGTATCTGTTCTAATACCTAAAACATCACTGGAAAAGCCCAGAGATATCCTCAACACGTGTAGTTGTATTACCCAGCCACTAAAGTTACAAGCAGGAGGGCCCTGGTGTTAGATATGCCTCCCCAGGGTCCTACTCACCTTGCCCTGAGGAACAGTGTGGCCTGAATATTCCCCACTCGGCCCCACCCCTCAATACTTCCTGCCCAGTACCAGGCTCTAATACGAGCCGTAGCTCTGCGGTGTGCTGTAATCCAGCAACGTTTTGACAGCTGTTACCATATAGGAAGTTGGTGCCACTAGAGCACAGACTAACAAAAAAAAGAGCAAAAATCAAATGCACCCCTCAAATACACCCCCCTTCTTTCTCTCTCTCGTTCTCATCCTTCTGGTCTGCTGAGGCACACAATAGGATAGGCGGATAGGACCAAGATGGTCAAAGCTTAGTGATGAAGGCTATGAGATAATGCTAACTGAAAACCCTTGAACTGCTGAAAACGGCATAAAATCGTTAAACGCTTACATCCCATCACGCCCACCCCCACCCTACAAGAGGATAGTGTACTTCTTATAGTTTGTAGATGTTTTACTGAGGACTGTTGATTGTGGTTTAGTTGATTCCTCTGTAATTAAATGCAGTGTTGAGGCCTAGGAGGTGCATGGCCATAGCTACCACTTAGCTGCTACTAAGTGTGCTACTGCTGCTTGGTGAACTAGAATGCAACCTAAAAGTGACTGTCAAGACTGGCCAGTAACAGACATTTAACAATTACCTGAGAGAGGCAGAGTTTTACCAGTAGTACACAGCAGTACATTTGACTTCAGATCGTTCATCAGAATGATTCAACCCAAGGACGATCTCAGGATGAAACAGGGAGTGAGTTCCCTGCCCTGTAAAAACACCTTAGCTCATACAGGTCTGTGAATTTAGATTTTTTTTCTTCGTCTTTTTTAGCTCTTTGGGAAAAAGTTAGTTCCTGTCTGGAAAGTGTGATAGGAGGGGTCTATGCTAGGCAGTACTGCCTTAGCTCGCTCACTTCCTGCACCCTGCCCAATAACGTCCCCTGTTTACAACTGTTTTTGATTGTTGTTAAGTATCTGTCAAGGTTCCCACTTGTCCCTCATGCCTGGAAAAACATGTGAGCTCAGCATCTCTCAAAACAGGCGCAAAATAAAATGCACCAGGTGGAGGGAAAATACTTGCGCATCTGGCTGTGACTCGCGCTAAGGTATCTGCTGTGAAGACAAGGATTCCTTTGTTTAAGCTCAAATGCTGGCGTGTTATGTGATATAATTGGAATCTTTCTGTCAGTTAGCTGTCTGAGCAACTGGTAAATACTCCGCAATTTGAAGCCACTAGCAACCTATATCACTCATGGCACCTGACACCATGGTAATGAGGATCAATAGTTAGTAAACATGTATGACTAATGATGGGTGTTTGTTTTTGCCTTTACTCGTCGTATGTTGAGAGACAAAGGTCCAAGGCAAGTCAACAGACAATTTACTTTAAAGATGTTCAGCAATGTTCTTTTAGCTGTGTTCAACACAGTTAGTCTAGACGGTAAGGGCTCTAATGAATCCGCATCACGGATGTTCAGCTTTACATCATGATTGAAATTGAAAGGCAATGTTCCCGACGTAGCTGAGGCTGCATTCATGGCAAAAGCTGCCTACGTCGGCTCAATCGGAAATTGCCTTCAAATTTCTAGCGCGGAATCTGTAACACTTCAGCTTCACAGATTGAATACAGCCTTAAGTGTTTCCACTTGTAACTGCTCTGCCACTAGTCAGGAGGTCTGCTAGCACTTTCCTTCCCACCGCGAGGAGAACCCTAGCAGACGTTGTCTGAGGCAAGACGAGATGGATAATGATCATAACTGGCTCAGGAGGTTTTCAACCGTTGTTCACAATCATAAAAATGTCAACTTCACATGACAAAGCCAATTGCTCAAAATCCCCACCTCTTTCACATGCTCCCACTCCTACCCAAATCCAGGAGAATAATTCAATATAGAACATAAATTCTATAATATTCAGATGGGCCTAAGTCAACATTTTCCTTCAGGAAAACTATAATCATAATAAATAAACAAATAAATCTATAAATAATAGTGGAGCATGTGTTTCTTTCATTGGCATACATACTTGGGGAGTGAGGAAAGCCCTGGAGATCCCATAGCTGGGTTTCTAGGGGGATGGGATAAACATAGAGCTGTGTAGAAGCCTGTGCATTTGGCAGGGCTGATGTGCTCGCGATTGCACAGGGGGAATTGGTGCACTTGCCAGGAGAGGTGCAGGGTTAGCAGCATTTTATTCTGAGAGGAAATTCCTTCTATTACTCCGTTCTTCATCCCATTCTCTGAGGGGTTGGATGCCCTAAATGCTGTAGCAGAGACGAGTCCGAATCAAAATGTTTCATCCCCATGGATATCCAACCAGGAAAGTAGTGCATATGATTTGTCAGAGCTGAAGGATATGTGGGATACACACTTCCTATTGAGTTCATCATTCAAGAGTTGTGCAGTGCCTTCTTCGGAGGATGTGAATGTACCAACAGCATAGAGGTATCTGGGATAAGTATTGACTATAACAAATGTTTGCTATCACGAAAGGGAAAACTCCCTTCACCGGACCTAACATATGTTGTTTGCATCAGGGAAACATGAAATATTGACTAGTTGGAGAGGCTGTGCTTTCTCACAAAATTCCCAGGTACTGTACAGTACATTCAGCTGTACAGTACTGAATGTACTGAGCAGCTCACAGATCATTGCACCTGTACATAGCCCATCTGTAAATAGCCCATCCAACTACCTCATCCCCATACTCTATTTATTTATTTATTTTGCTCCTTTGCACCCCAGTGTCTCTACTTGAACATTCATCTTCTGCACATCTATCTCTCCAGTGTTTAATTGCTATATCGTAATTACCTATGGCCTATTTTATTGCCTTACCTCTCTTATCTTACCTCATTTGCACACACTGTATATATACTTCATTTTTTTTCTACTGTATTATTGACTGTATGTTTGTTTATTCCATGTGTAACTCCGTGTTGTTGTATGTGTCAAAATGCTTTGTTTTATCTTGGCCAGGTCGCAGTTGTAGATGAGAACTTGTTCTCAACTAGCCTACCTGGTTAAATAAAGCTGAAATAAAAATTAAATAAAAAAATTCAATGACATGACAGGCCTGGATGAATTAGTTACATAAGGGTGTGGCAAGATTCAACATGGTAAACATTAATACTGTATAACACAGTTTACTGCAAACATCTACGGTAGTCAAAATAAAATACAAAAACATTGGTCAACTTCTATACCCACTTTAGCATGTAGCCAATTAGTGAACATAGAATCGTGGCTCTGCTCTCTACGTACATGATCATTGACTATGGGATATCAGGTTGTGTCTATATGGGGGTGTCTGCCTGCAGCCTGTTGTACAGCCTGATGAAACAGGGGGTTCTTGTGGGATGGGGATGGGGGTGGTGAGATCCTGCTAACGTTTGTCCAGTAAAGATTCCCCAGCTGTCCCAAGGATTAGGCTGTGTGCTTATGTGATTAGGCCACATGGCACTGTGGCTAGACCAGGCGCCTCTGGCCCACCCGGGGAATGTGTGATGGGACATGGGATGGGTGATGGCTTGTACCAGTAGTGATGTTTAGAGTTGTAGTGACATGTTTTGGGGATTTAGAGATATCTGTCTATTATTTTGAATGCCAGAAATTGAACAGAAGTATTTAATACACTGAGTACAAAACATTAAGAACACCTCAAATAAAATAAAATAAAATTGTATTTGTCACATGCGCCGAATACAACCTTACAGTGAAATGCTTACTCACCACCCCTTTTAACCAACAATGCAGTTTTAAGAAAAATAAGTGTTGTGTAAAAAAAAAAGATAAGTAAAAAATGACCTTCCTAATATTGAGTTGCAAGTCACTCATTGCAAAGATACACAAGGACCTTCAGCGTTCTCTGTTACAGGGGGAGGGGTCTATTAGCTAATCACACCCTTTAAGTATGTCATCAATTTGAGGATTCCATTCATAATTTGGTTTGTCTAAATCCAAAGTGTCACTTGGTGTTAGTCAATTTAAATGAAGGGAAATAACAATTGTGAGCAATTTTTTTTAATCATATCACTTTGGCAAATTATTTATAAAGGATTGATGACCTTAGATTTAAGCATTTGTGGCTTCCATTTCAGAAAATACTTATTTACTAAAAATGTGTCATTGGTGTTACTGTCATTAATGTTACCATATGGCACAATGATGGCACAATGTCATCATAATGGTAAAAACGATTTAAAGTCATTAAGCTACCATATTCGTTTATTTAGAATGGGAAGATGTACCTAAATACATTTAAATAAAATACATCTTGAAAAATGAGGTACATTTTTTTAATCAAAATCAAATGTGACCGTAATTCAATCACCCAGATGAATGTGTTGATTCTAATATAGTCCAAACGACCATAAATGAGAAGTCCCCTTTGCATACAATTAAACATCTAATACATGTTCTCACTGAAGAGTAATTCTTGTGAAGTTATTGATTTCTACAAAAATAACAACTGACAAAGGTCCTAAAGGGAAGCATGGGAAAGTTTTAAAACATGGGAAACATTGATGTTAACGGGAAGAACTCTAGCGTTCCCCTGTATCCTCTTACCGAAATGTGTTAATGTTGGCTGAGAGCTCAATTTTGATTGACATGTGGAATGACAAACAGTGTGACAGCATGGTGCGTGCTGTGAGCGCCGCATCCCTCCAGCTCAGAGCCCTGCACAGCTGCACACGGTGGAGGAAGTCCACACACACACTACCAGACACTATGGCACAGAGTCAACAGAAACGCTGACCTCATGGGTCATAACCAGCGTTAGCTAAAGTAAGGTAGTGAAAGCATTTGAGTAGCCCGTAAAATCAGATATTCTAACACAAATATTCTCTGCTCAACCTGTGAATGTGCAGTGCCGCTAACTTTTACTTGCTCTCTCTCTCCCTCTGACTCTCTCGTTCTCTCTCGCTTTTTCCCTTTCTCTCTTCCTCCCTCTCTTTCTCTCACTCTCGCTATCTCTCTCACTCTCTTGATGACAAAATATTTCTGGTGGTCTATCAACAGTATTAAACGATATTAAACAGTTTTACTGTATAAGGAAAACCATTGTAGAGCTGCAGCAGAACAGACATTTACTGTTGGGGGTGAGAGGCTGTGGGCAGACACCCTCTGTCTCACCAGCTGTGCAATTCAAACAGTCTATTTAGCTACCTACATTTATAGAGTGTCTCATGGAGCACTGTCACATTTGTACTCATTCGAGTCAACGTCAAAGTCCATGATGCCAATTCAAGCACTTTCAATTTACTGAATAAAACGGTGTCTATTCATCTTCAACCAACAGTGTTATAGTTAATTATGTTGTTGTGCAAATAAGGGTCCGTCCCCGTGAGTTTATTTTTCTTTTCCGAGTATTTTAACACCTTAAGACATGCCAATAGTGAATGGTATAATGAAACGTGGTAGATGTGTGATTGAGTTTGAGGAATGCACTGAGCCCTACAGCCCTCCAGCCCTAGCTACTGTTGTAATCCCAACCACAAATGCTAGATAGCTTGCCTTAGTGTGAATTCCCACCCTGGCTGTTTTTTTCAGCCAGGCCCGTGTTTGCCAACCAAATTGAATCCCAGTGGATAGGGGGGTCTTGTTTAACCGAGAGGCACTTAAAGATCTGTCACAAAGAGCTCAACAAGAGTGGCTTGCTGGATTTCAATGGGAGCCTCTCATAAAGAAGGGGGAACTATTCTAGAAGAAGAAAAAACATGGAGAGGGAGGCGGAGCTCCATTTTGTGTGAATTTGGTCATTTGTTGACTGAGGTCGGCCCTTTAAGATTAGGGGGATGAAATGTGTTAATCCATTGATTTTTCAGGAGTTAACACACTGGCCCGGGTCCAAGTGAGACTTAAGTCACAATGAAGAGTGGAGGACAGATATTGAGAGGAGATGGTGGGAAAGTTGAAATGCTGCTTTTCTTTGAGAAAAAGAGGGAATTTGAAGATCAATCTGAAGAGGAAATTAGAACGATGGCCTGCGGTAGGTTTGTTTCACTCTAAAACCAACTCCATGGATACTCTTCCTCATCTCCTCCACCTGATCAATGCAATTGAGTTGAAAATCATTGTTAACGATTTAGTTAACGTACATATTTATTGTTACACGTTTAAGTGGATAAGAAGTGTATATATAAGATATGAAGGGTAAGGTATCAGACAAGGCTGTCAGATGTCTGTAATCAAGGTTATCCAAACTATGTTGAACTAGACCAGGTATTCCCAAACTGGGGTACGCCAAATAAAATGTGATTCACATTTAAAATATATATATATATATACACACCACCGTTCAAAAGTTTTGGGTCACTTAGAAATGTCCTTGTTTTTGAAAGAAAATCTAATTTGTCGTCCATTAAAACTTTTGAACAGTAGTGTATATATTCTTTTGTCACGGGTGTCGTAGGGATTGGACCAAAACGCAGCGGGTACGTGTAAACTCATCTTCTTATTTTATTAAAGAAGGAAAACAAAAGAAACACGTATACAAAACAACAAACGACACTAAACAGTCCCATCAGGTGCACGAACACAAAACAGGAAATAAACTACGCACAAATCCCATAGAAAAAAACACCTCTCTTAAATAGGACCTTCAATTAGAAGCAACGAGGAGCAGCTGCTTCCAATTGAAGGTCAACCCAATAAACACCACATAGAAATAGACATACTAGAACTAACATAGAAATAGACTAACAAGAACATAGCCCAACAAACCCTGAAACACTCTAAACAAACACCCCCTGCCACACCCTGACCAAACTACAATAACAAACAACCTCTTTTACTGGTCAGGACGTGACATCTTTTTTTTCTTCACATTTTCAAACAGTCCATTTATATTTTCCAACGGGGCTATACATTTGTGTGAGGTTTTTTTCTCGCCTGAGTATCCTCATTTCACTGCCAGAAATAAAATTAAACCATCTAGTGTTCGGCGAAATAACAACACAATGTCAAATACAGGTAACCTAGTAAAATAATTAACATCCAATCACATTAACCGTTGTAGCGACTGGCCTATCTGGGTGATGTTTTTTCTCGCCTGAAGGATCTGATTCTCCATAACTATATTCAATGTGCGGGACAAAACTGAGGCTATGATTAAGAAGTTGGAGCTCTTCTCTGTCTGCATTAACAAGGACAACACACAGGTCTTTCCATCATTGTATGAATTTTTGTGTGCAAATTAACTCAAGTTTACGGACGATGTCAAATGTGATATAGTGAAGCACCTGAGTGAGTGCGGTGCACAATTACTTTCCAGAAACGGATGAAACCAACAACTGGATTCGTTATCCCTTTCATGCCCTTCCTCCAGTCCACTTATCTGAACAAGAGAGCCTCATCGAAATTGCAACAAGCGGTTCTGTGAAAATTTTATCAGAAGCCACTGCCAGATTTCTGGATTGGGCTGTGCTCAGAGTATCCTGCCTTGGCAAATCACGCTGTTAAGACACTGACGTCCTTTGCAAGTTATGTGCATCCTTTCAAGCACACCCTTCTCATTAACCTGTGGTGAGTTATTCACAATTTTCGATGAGCAATTAAGGTTTTATATGTAAGATGGCTAAATAAATAGCAAAATGATGTATTATTATTATTATATTATTATTTGTGCCCTGGTCCTATAAGAGCTCTTTGTCATTTCCCACAAGCCGGGTTGAGACAAAAACTCACACTCATTCTTAATATCTTATGTTTAATAAATGTATCTTATAGTGTGCGTATGGCAAGCTTACAATGATGGCAAAAAACAACATTTGAGAGTGCGCTGACCCTGGTGCTAGAGGGGGTACGCAGCTGGAGGTTGAATGTTTGAAGGGGTACGGGTCTATAAAAAGTTTGGCAACCACTGGACTATACGAATTGTCAAAAAGACAAATTGACTGAGGAAAAAAATCAAGCTATGAAACATTGCCATCTCGTACAAATATTTATTGTCAAAACATACCACCCAAAAATATTTTCCATAGCGATGCTAAACATTCAAACATTGTCATCATTTGTATCAAACACAAACATAATGACAGATCATTTCATTTGGAGAGAATGTTAGGAACAAGGGATGTCAAACACACTGACCAGTAGAAGGATTGGGAGATTCTTGCAACGTGTTAAAACAGGAGAGCAAACACATACATAGCAGACGAGGACAAAGATACATTCCTTGTGTCAGTGGTTCTTGTTTTCCTTCACAATGTTTTCAATTACGTTAGCAGACCTGTTGAGAGAGACAGGTGAGATTACTATTAAAAAAACTCACAAGCCTGACAGCTATTTATGGTTTTTCTGCAGTCACACAGGAATGGTCCTCCACCTTGACTTACGGAATTATGGAGACTCTGTTGACAGGTTGAGCAACTGTCTGCCTCGCTGTGTGTTCCTATGTATTCACTTTACTCATCACTATTCCACAGCTTGACAGCTGTGCCTTCTCTCTCTGTGCTCTCCATTCCTCTGGCTGTAACTATTTGGGACTGGGACCGGGGGAGTTAGCTGGGTGCACCTTGCATTCTCTGATCACAATGACAGCGGGTCATGATTTGGGTAAGCTCCACACAACACTAGTCAAATTATCTGGCTGACGAATGAGCTCTCGTGGAGCCGTATTGTCAATTTTTTTTGTTTGGAATGAAGTATTCAAATCAAATCAAATTGTATTAGTCACATGCGCCGAATACAACCTTACAGTGAAAGGCTTACTTACGAGCCCCTAACCAACAGTGCAGTTTAAAAAAATATGGATAAGAATAAGAGATAAAAGTAACAAGTAATTAAAGAGCAGCAGTAAAATATAAAAGAACAATATATACAGGGGGGTGTTGGTACAGAGTCAATGTGCGGGGGCACTGGTTAGTTGAGGTAGTATGTACATGTAGGTAGAGTTAATTATAGTGACTATGCATAGATGACAACAGAGAGTGGCAGTGGTGGGGAGGTGGGGGTGCAATGCGAATAGTCTGGGTAGCCATTTGACTAGATGTTCAGGAGTCTTGTGGCTTGGGGGTAGAAGCTGTTTAGAAGCCTCTTGGACCTGCTTGCCATGTGGTAGCACAGAGAACAGTCTATGACTAGGGTGCCTGGAGTCGTTGACAATTTTGAGGGCCTTCCTCTGACACCGCCTGGTATAGAGGTCATGGATGGCAGGAACCTTGGTCCCGGTGAGGTTTTGTCGTGCCCTCTTCACAACTGTCATGGTGTGCTTGGACCATGTTAGTTTGTTGGTGATGTGGACACCAAGGAACTTAAAGCTCTCAACCTGCTCCACTACAGCCACGTCGATGAAAATGGGGGGCGTGCTCGGTCCTCTTTTTCCTGAAGTCCACAATCATCTCCTTTGTCTTGATCAAGTTGAGGGAGAGATTGATGTCCTGGCACCACACGGCCAGGTCTCTGACCTCCTCCCTATAGTCTGTCTCGTTGTTGTCGGTGATCAGGCCTACCACTGTTGTGTCATCGGCAAATGTAATGATGGTGTTGGAGTCATTCCTGGCCGTGCAATCATGAGTGAACAGGGACTTCAGGAGGTGGCTGAGCACGCACCCCTGAGGGCCCCCTGTGTTGAGGATCAGCGTGTCGGATGTGTTGCTATCTACCCTTACCACCTGGGGCGGCCCATTAGATGTCCAGGATCCAGTTGCAGAGGGAGGTGTTTGGTCCCAGGGTCCTTAGCTTATTGATGAGCTTTGTGGGCACTATGGTGTTGAACCCTGAGCTGTTGTCAATGAATAACATTCTCACATAGATGTTCCTTTTGTCCAGGTGGGAAAGGCCAGTGTGGAGTGCAAAAGCGACTGCATCATCTGTGGATTTGTTGGGGCGGTATGCAAATTGGAGTGGGTCTAGGGTTCTGGGATGATGGTGTTGATGTGAGCCATGACCAGCCTTTCAAAGCACTTCATGGCTACAGACGTCAGTGCCATGGGTCGGTAGTCATTTAGGCAGGTTACCTTAGTGTTCTTGGGCACAGGCACTATGGTGGTCTGCTTAAAACATGTTGGTATTACAGACTCGGACAGGAAGAGGTTGAAAATGTCAGTGAAGACACGCTCTAGGTACTGGTCCTGGTAATCTGTCTGGCCCTGCGGCCTTGTGAATGTTGACCCGTCTAAAGGTCTTACTCACATCGGCTGCGGAGAGCGTGATCACACAGTCTTCCGGTACAGCTGGTGCTCTCATGCATGTTTCAGTGTTATTTGCCTCGAAGTGAGCATAGAAGTAGTTTAGCTCGTCCGGTAGGCTTGTGTCACTGGGCAGCTCTCGGTTGTGCTTCCCTTTGTAGTCTTTAATGGTTTGCAGGCTCTGCCACATCCGACGGGCGTCAGAGCCGGTGTAGTACGACTCGATCTTAGTCCTGTATTGATGCTTTGCCTGTTTGATGGTTCATCGGAGGGCATAGCGGGATTTCTTATAAGCTTCCAGGTTAGAGTCCTGCTCCTTGAAAGTGGCAGCTCTGGCCTTTAGCTCAGTGAGGATGCTGCCTATAATCCATGGCTTCTGGTTGGGGTATGACGTACAGTCACTGTGAGGACGATGTCATCAATGCACGTATTGATGAAGCCAATGACAGATGTGGTGTACTCCTCAATGCCATTGGAGGAATCTAGGAACATATTCCAGTCTGTGCTAGCAAAGCAGTCCTGTAGCTTAGCATCTGCTTCATCTGACCACTTTTTCACTGATCTAGTCACTGGTGCTTCCTGCTTAAATTTTTCAATTTTTGCTTGTAAGCAGGAATCAGGAGGATGGAATTATGGTCAGATTTTCCAAATAGAGGGCGAGGGAGAGCTTTGTATGCATCTCTATGCGTGGAGTATAGGTGGTCCAGAGTTATTTTCCCTCTGGTTGCACATTTATCATGCTGATAGAAATTTGGTCAAACGGATTTAAGTTTCCCTGCATTAAAGTCCCCGGCTACTAGGAGCGCCACCTCTGGGTGAGCGTTTTCTTGTTTGCTTATTTCGGAATTCAATGCTATCTTAGTGCCAGCCTCTGACTGTGGTGGTATGTAAACAGCTACAAATAATATGGATGAAAACTCTCTAGGTAGGTAGTGTGGTCTGCAGCTTATCATGAGAAACTCTACCTCAGGCGAGAAATATCTTGAGACTTCCTTAGATATTGTGCACAAGCTGTTGTTTACAAAAGTACATAGACCCCCGCCCCTTGTCTTACCAGACGCCGCTGTTCTATCCTACCGGTACATCGTATAACCAGCCAGCTGTAAATTGATATTGTCGTCGTTCAGCCACGACTCCGTAAAGCATAAGATGTTACAGTTTTGACGATGCCTCAATGTAACAAACACTGTTGGAGGACTGGTTTTTAAAAGGTATCTAGGACTGTATAATTAATTATGGATCTATGCACTCTATCAACACTGAATACAATAGGCCTATACTTTTGTGTGAAGACAGACGCTGGAGATGAGAAGTAAGTACAGGGAGTGAACATTTCATGAAACACGGACAGGAACAGAATACGGACAGCGTCTAGACAGGTGAAAACAAAACAACAATAATGCTGACATGGGGAACACAACTGAGGAACAAACGGATATAGAGGGGGCAATCAACGACATGAAGACGTCCAGGTGAGTCCAATGAGCGCATATGCGTGTAATGATGGTGACAGGTGTGCATAATGAAGGGTTAGCCTGGCAGGCGTGACACTTCTGAATATATACTATAGATATTCAAAATACGGTTTCATTATTTACCTGTTAACAGGTTAAATTGGTGTTAGTTGAAAAATTCCATCTCTGAAATCCAAGATGTTTCAAGTGTGATGTATTTTGGAGGGGGGATTTCAAAAATGTTGTATGACATTTCCACTGGCTGACTAAGACACTAAGCACACAGAGAGCACATATTTCCTCTAGTCAGGTGTCAACAGTTCACTAGAGTACAACCTGCGGCACAGGAGTGTCACAGAGTTGTTTTGGAGTGCTGCGTACTCCAACGATCATGACCTATCTGACTGCTAACAACGTTGTACTGCTACAGCGACTACAAGGGGCTCTCCTAATCTGCAGCTGTTTAAATCGTGTAGATTTTAACCCTCCTGTTGTGTTCGATTCCTGTTAATTAATTCTGTGTTCCCGGTCCAAAATGACTGCCCCCATTATAGCTGATTATAAATCCATAATAATACATATATTATCACATAATGTTGTGTTAGATCTTCTTATCAACTTAAGTTCTTGTGAACATTACACGTTTTGAACTTCTATTTGCCTCATTGACCTGAGCTCATACAACTCGTTTTTGAGTAAAAAAAAGCATAATGTATGGATTATTTTGACTATAACAAATACTCAGATATGTGAGGGGTGCGTAACTGGTGGCAGGGAAGTCAGACGCAGTAGAGCAGAACTAGGTAATTTAATTGCAGTTTAATTGCAAAACCAACGGCATAAAGAATACCAAACATGGGTACAAAACCTGTCGCGCACCAGTAAACATGTGCACTTACAACAAACAATTCCACACAAAGACGTGGGGGGAACAGAGGGTTAAATACACAACACTTAATGAGGGAAATGAAAACCAGGTGTGTAGGAAAACAAGACAAAAAAAATGGAAAATAAAAAGTGGTTTGACGATGGCTAGAAGACCGGCAACGCCGACCAAACAAGGAGAGGAACCGACTTCGGTGGAAGTCGTGACAAGATAAAACATATTGAGCTATTTATCACAGACTACTTTGTTTCAAAGTTTAACAAGGAAATTTGTTTTGAAACCATTTCAAATATTTAAATAGTGGCAGGATTTTATGTCATCAACCCGGGATATTGCATATCTCGTTGGCCCTGGGGTCATCCTGATAACATTTTCAGCCGACAGCTGACCTCTCCTCTAAGGTGGGGATGTAGACCAGGACAAATTCCCATTCTTTGACCGGAATGTAACAACAACCTCAGCGGGGCCCTCTTCCTCATCACTGGATTGTTCCACATTGGTTCTCTCTTGGTCTGGATCATATTCTGTGTTGTCTTCAACTCCTGACAGTTCCTCATCTTAACTGTCAGTTTCCTGGCCTCTCTCCTCACCAGTGTCATGATCAAAGATATGATCAAGAGCCTCACATACAGTATATCGTTTGGTCATTGTGCTGCCACAGAATGAATTGTGAGCAAGGCCTCAAAAAAAGCCTGATATACCAGAGCTGCGGGAAAAGTTCTATATATTATTGAAACAATGTTGTGATTGTTTGTGAGAATGCCAACAGGTGTGGTTCCCGTGGGGGAAAGATTCTATTTGGGAAAGGTTCCCATGGGGGTTGCCATGGAAGCCATGAAGGGGAGTGAGGTGTGTGTGTGTGTGTGTGTGTGTGTGTGTGCGCTCAAACACACATGCATGTGGGGGTCTAGGAGAGGAAGTGTGTCCATCTGATGAATGGGCAGGTGCCTGAACACAGTTTTAAACACTAATTGTAGTCTCACACATTAATTTCTAATGACCGGTCATTTCTGAACACAACAGGGAACACAACAGGTGTACAAAAGTTAAATAAAACACCCAAAATGTAATGAAAATCATCAAAATGTGTTTGTGTGTTCAGATGCCCTGTGTGGACAAAGTCATGGAAACTTATCACAATCAGATTATAGGAACTACATTTTTCAGAGAGAAAACATGTAAATCGGTCCAATTCAACCGGAACACAGCAGGAGGGTTATAGGGTTAGACACATACTATGTGTCACTGTTAATTAAAGTATGTGAATTGTAAATTATAGAGCATGCATTGGATTCATTTATAAGTGCACTTACCATTTTCATGTTGTGCATATACAAAGAAAAAGGGAGCACCTAGACCAAGTGTGAGCCATGACTAGATCTTTCAAAATAAAAGTGCAGTCTCTCATAAACTGGGAGTAGGTCGGATGTAGGTCGGATGAGAATGACTACTTCCAATGGGGTGGGGTAGTGCCTGGGTCTGCTCTGGCTGTAGGAAACAATGATGTTGGTACTGCAGGCTGGTGAAGAGGTGGCTGGTGAGAACCGACCCCAACCCTGCAGTGGGTGGACAACTTCCAGAACCACACTCCTTTCTTGTGTAAAGAATATGTCAGTGTTTGACTTCTGCCAACAAGTCGGCAATGCACCTGCAAAGATGATAGGAACAGAAACGTGCGAAGCAGAACTGGCACCTTTTTAGATTTCCCCATGAGTACACCTCCAAGCAGCCCCAAGAAGCCCCAAACACCCCTCCTCCTGACCGGCCTAGTTGATGTGGAGGCTAAACCCACGCTGCTGGCTGGTGCTGCATGCTAACCCTTTACAGAGAAAGCTGAGGAGTATGCCACCGGCCCTGTAGGGACGGAACGGAGCTGAGGGAAAAGGTGTCGTCAATCAGATGTCCGTGTTGTCATGTTATCCAGCTGTATCCAGCAGCTAGGGGCTATTAGAAATTAATGTGTAGCAGGTGCTGGGTGTCTAGACTATTACAGAGAGAAAGAGAGAGGAGTAACAGAGTAACGCTCCCTCCTCCCTTTGCCCTCTGAATAATTGAATGTGCAGGTGCATCTTGGGTAGTTGCCAGCACTTGGGGCTGCTGTAATGTTTTTTTGCTTCTTGACATCTCACTTTTCAGGCTTCAGATAAGTTATTACATAAAGTAAGTACCTCACACCACTAGGCTAACCCTGTTTGAATGACAACGCACCATGAGAAATGCCAGATTTACTTGTAAAAACATCTCACAGCTATTAGAAGACTTTACATTGAAAGCTATTAATGTTAGTCCTTTACATGTAAACAGTTTTTTTTTGTCTTTTTTGGCTCCTTTTGAGTGATATAAAATGACTTGGCAAGGTGTCTGGAATAGGACCCTCACCAAATTTCTCCATTTAATCATAAAAACCTGGTGGGTTTGGCTTCCTGTATTGACATGGGGGAAGTGAGCCAAGGTATTCAATCAAATGTTCCTGAAAAAGTAGTCCAGGCAGACAAAACTAATGGGACAATGCCACCCAATATTTATTGCCATGGGGTAATGGTTTGTAGTAACAATACGATACTAATGATGTTTTTGTTATTCATTGTTAGTGTTGTGTTGCAATGTATGGGTGACCACCACAGGTGACCACCACAGGTGAACAGAGAAGTTATTTATGAATTCACACTAAGTGACAACTTAACCGATGTGTGCAAAACTCCCCCATTTCATATTAATATGGGAAATCCATTCAACCTGTCTGTTTCTTTTTTCAGTGACATCATGAATACATAGATTACCCATTTTTGGGATAATTAATATGGCACAATAATTGTATAATCCTTCAAAGTCTGCATTTACACAGGCAGCCCAATTCTGATCTTTTGTCCAATAATTGGCAAAAAAGCTGATCTGATTGTTCAAAATATGAATAATCTGGCTAAAGATCAAAACTGGGCTGCCTGTGTAAACGCAGCCATAGTCACATAAAATTGTTTGACCATTGGATGATAATTACAGTGAGGATCACAGTAGTACACTAAATACTCTATTAAATAATTCACAAAAATATAAAATTGACATAGCATTGGTTTAAAGCCTATCCACCATTATGGGTAAGATTTATTGGGCTACAGTATATGAACATGCATTGATTACAATTGGCCAGTAAGTGTGAATGGAAAACCTTATTTGTGACCAATTGACAGTCTCTGTGATTGTGACGCCTGCTCTATTCACCGGCATCTATGGCCGCTCCTGGCTCTAGGCCCTTGCTGGCTATCAGTCTCAGGGGCTAAGAGGATAATGTGTTAGCTGATATCTCAGTTCAGTGTGGTGCTGAAATGGGAAAAGGGGAGTCTGGAGAGGTAATGATGGACCACTTTGATTTCTCCTGAGAAAGAGGAATTCAACAGCCCCACCCTGACAGATGGGGCTCTCCATTGGACCTAGGACACACAGCAGGACCAAACTGAGAGAGTTAAGGGGACACATTGTGATTGTAATGTATGTGTATATTGTATGTGTAATAAAGCTGTTAAGTGGACAGCTGGGAAGTGTTATAGCATGTGAATACATAGCTTTTTGAAATTAACGGTTTAATATCTATTTATCTCACAGGTATTGCTTATCTTTGGCATATCGGAAAACAGACCCTGATTAATGATCTTGTATCGAATTCCAGGTAGGAGGCATGCTCGATAATGAAACAAACAAACACCGCACTAAACGTGACTTCACCACCACTCCCACACACTGGCTGTTGGCTTGGAGAGTGAGCTGACGGGAATGAATCGGTGCCAGGCTGGGGTCCCCTTTCTCCCTTCTGACTGAGACTGAGGCTCCCCAGTCATGGATCACAGAGCTGTAGAAGAAGCTAATAGCCCTCTCTTAGCTGGCCTGTGCTAAATTCTCCCTCCACTAAAATTATTCCTTGGGGAATCAATGGGCCCATTCTTTTGTAAGCTGCAGTTTGCTTGATGGTCCTAACCTCGATGTGAAACAGTAGACAGTAATGGGGAAACATAAAACATAATACTTGTGTGACCAGCTTGTCATTGGCTCTTCAGGCTGGCTTGTGCTAAGAATTTTGCCCGAGATAGAAGATTCAGTGCAGGGATTACTGGGGTAACACAGCCCTCCTAACGTTGGAGATGGAATCACAGAAACCAATTAATTTGTGTTGCACTACACACGTGATGTTTGGACATGGGGTTGATGGGAAGGGGACAGAGCTTTTGATAGGTGACACCACAATCGAAATTAACACTGAGGTCACCCATTCATTTACTGCATATTTCAAGTTCTTTGCAAATAAAATCACGGATGGTGAAACCCTCCCAGGTTTACGTTTTGACAACCCTTTTATCTTGTATTCCCCAAAACGTCAGTTTTGTTTCATGTTTTGTAGGAAACAAAACCCTTTAGGATAATTTCATCATTTAATTCTATTTCCCTTATTTTGGACGTTGTGGTCTGCGGCAGCACCTTGAAAGAAGGGATCAAAGATTCAACCACAGGCATTCTTTCTCTTTCTGCATTCCGCTTTTTGATTGAGATCCACAAAAATGTCTCGACATTTAAAACAGACTACGGTGTTTTGGAAAAACAAACATCTCTGTTTCAACTTCTAGCCTAATGCTCATTGTGTTTTCTCGAAACCCTTTTTATGGCTTCCAGTAATTGTTCCTTCAGGGCCTAACCACAGGGATAGCTGCACTTCACCCAAAGAGCTTAGCCTAGCCCTTCACCACAACATCGCCGCTGTCTCGCCACCAGAACCTGGTACTGGATCTCTCATTTACCAAATAGACCAGTAGATTGACGCTCAGACAGAAACCCTCGGCTCCTTGGCTCCTCAAATCAATTATTACAGGTCTGCCCAGACTTTCCCAACTTTCTAAGGAAGAAAGAAAGCGTTCCTCTGATGATCTCCAAAAACACCAGACCCAATTCCAAAGGAAATCGCCATACCCCTGACACTGTCGCCAAGGCAGAGAGTTTAAAAAGCCACATAAAATCATAAACCGTCCATAAATCCCCTATTAAATATTTAAAAATCCTGATGATGTAACTTGCCAAATCAGGCATTTATATTGTCCCAGGGAGGATGTGAAGCTCGCGCAGAGTGGCACAGTACAAATTTAAGGAGATTTAGCCTTAAGTGTTCATGGCAGACCAGCAGAGTAAAGTACCCAAATCAGCTTAATGTGGATAAGCCTAAATATTTACAAAATCAGTCATAATGGGTTACTCCCCTGGCAGTACCATCCTTCGGTGTCAATGCAATATATCATGTATAAGAATAGAGAGGATCCAACAGACTTCTAATATCACAAAGACCACTGATACTGTACAGTGTTAAAGTAGGTTCTTAAGGCTGTCACACATTTCTGTCCAGCAAATCTTATAGTACAGAACTGAGTATATTTGAGAAGCAATTAATTATAATATCCAAATAGGACAGCTCTTGCTCTCTCTCTCTCTCTCTCTCTCCCCCTCTCTCTCTCTCTCTCTCTCTCTCCTATAGTGTACTGCGGCATCTGTGTATGAATACTGTGTGAGGATGAAGAATGAGAACCCCAATTGAATTGACATAGTGTATTCTACTGTATAGACTGTGTCTGACTGCAAAATGTTCACTCTGGGTGGCTGGTTCTGCATCATTGCAACATTCACACGTCCCACAATGTCTCGGTGTCTTGGCTCTAGTGGCAGGGCTCTTGCTCAGAGCTTGTCTCTTATTTGGTTACTATTACTGAGCCTTTGTTTGGACTTCAATGGAAGCTGATATGAGTTGTAAGGGGAGCCTGATGGTACAAGAGTCTCTTGAAAAGGTCAAACACTGTGGTTTGTTTTTCTAGGATCCCTTTGGGATGCTGGGTTAATGTCTTGAAGGCCTGTTACCTGTGAGCAATAAGGAGCTATATCACCTCTGCCAGTTGGTCAATTAGAAACAAGCTGGTCTTTATCAGCCTGCCAATCTGTAGAGTGTAAACAACTCATATCATGTTGAAATGAAAATCTGGAGGTGAGAAGGCCCATACCTGATTTAAAAGATAGCATACCTTTATAGGAAACATGATTTTTTCATTTTACTGTACAGAAGAAAATCACATTATGTAGATAAAAAAAATCAGGTCTTGATAATATATAAGAATTGGCATTAGCTGAGTCTTGCTGCAACAGAAATGTATTGTATGCATGCATCAAGCAAGGAGTTTCCCCTTGAATCACGACATGATATTATTCAGTTTTACAATTGAAGTCGGAAGTTTACATACACCTTAGCCAAATACATTTAAACTCAGTTTTCACAATTCCTGACATTTAATCCTAGTAAAAATTCCCTGTCTTAGGTCAGTTAGGAGCACCACTTAATTTTAAGAAGTGAAATGTCAGAATAATAGTAGAGAGAATGATTTATTTCAGCTTTTACTTCTTTCATCACATTCCCAGTGGGTCAGAAGTTTACACACACTCAATTAGTATTTGGTAGCATTGCCTTTAAATTGTTTAACTTGGGTAAAACGTTTTGGGTAGCGTTCTATAAGCTTCCCACAATAAGTTGGGTGAATTCTGGCCCTTCCTCCTGGCAGAGCTGGTGTAACTGAGTCAGGTTTGTAGGCCTCCTTGCTCGCACACGCTTTTTTCAGTTCTGCCAATCTGCCAACAGATTTTCTATAGGATTGAGGTCAGGACTTTGTGATGGCCACTCCAATACCTTGACTTTGTTGTCCTTAAGCCATTATGCAACAACTTTGGAAGTATGCTTGGGGTCATTGTCCATTTGGAAGACCCATTTGCGACCAAGCTTTAACTTCCTGACTGACGTCTTGAGATGTTGATTCAATATATCCACATATTTTTCCTCCCTCATGATGCCATCTATTTTAATGCACCAGTCCCTTCTTCAGCAAGCACCCCACAACATGATGCTGCCACCCCCGTGCTTCACGGTTGGGATGGTGTTCTTAAGCTTGCAAGCTTCTCCCTTTTTCCTCCAAACATAATTATGGTCATTATGGCCAAACAGTTCTATTTTAGTTTCATCAGACCAGAGGACATTTCTCCAAAAAGTACGATCTTTGTCCCCATGTGCAGTTGCAAACCGTAGTCTGGCTTTTTATGGCGGTTTTGGAGCAATGGTTTCTTCCTTGCTGAGCGGCCTTTCAGTTTATGTCGATAAAGGACTTGTTTTACTGTGGATATAGATACTTTTGTACCTGTTTCCTCCAGCATCTTCACAAGGTTGATTTGCACTTTTTGCACCAAAGTACGTTCATCTCTAGGAGACAGAACATGTCTCCTTCCTGAGCAGTATGACGGCTGCGTGATCCCATGGTGTTTATACATGCGTACTTATTGTTTGTACAGATGAACATGGTACCTTCAGGTGTTTGGAAATTGCTCCCAAGGATGAACCAGACTTGTGGAGGTCCACCATTTATTTTCTGAGGTCTTGGCTGATTTCTTTTGATTTTTCCATGATGTCAAGCAAAGAGGCACGGAGTTTGAAGGTAGGCCTTGAAATACATCTACAGGTACACCTCCAATTGACTCAAATGATGTCAATTAGCCTACCAGAAGCTTCTAAAGCCATGATATCATTTTCTGGAATTTTCCAAGCTGTTTAAAGGCACAGTCAACTTAGTGTATGTAAACTTCTGCCCCACTGGAATTGTGATACAGTGAATTATAAGTGAAATAATCGGTCTGTAAAAAATTGTTGTAAAATGACTTGTGTCATGCACAAAGTAGATGTCCTAACCGACTTGCCAAAACTATAGTTTGTTAACAAGAAATGTGTGGAGTGGTTGAAAAACAAGTTTTAATGACTCCAACCTTAGTGTATGTAAACTTCTGACTTCAACTGTATCAATGATATCAATATGATTTTTTAAATTATTTATTTGAAAAGGTTCGGAACTGCTGAGGCATATGGTCCACTCCGGGTGCTGTCACTGAAAAGGCAAGGAAGGAATATTTATCATTCCACAGACCTGAACCTGTGTCAATTGGCCCATTATATTCAGTAGGTGTGGTTGCATGAGTGCTGCCGGGTTAAGAGTACACTGACCTCCCAGAGCTGGCCTCATTCCGATGACTTCATCAAACAAGGACCTTATCTCAGCAGTATACGATGGCAGAGGGCCAAGAGTTACGGACAGTTTTGTTTTTATAACTTTTGCCTGTATGGTGTTTGGATAAGTGCACGTTACATGGGTATAACTTCTTTTTTTGTCACTTCAACACACACAAGTGACCAGAAGTACATCAGGAATGTTAAGTGCAGTGTGTTGGAAACATCAGAGGATGTATTAAGCCATAGGGAACTAGTAAAATTAATGACCCAGTCTGACTTCAGGGCAAAACAAAGAGTTGGAGAGAATAGGCTACTGTATGAAAGGGTCACTGCACACGGTCTGTATGTTTTACGGTCAGCTGCCGAGGAAGTGGAACAAATACTTCACCTGGTTATAATCAGGCAAATACTGTACATTTTACATTTTAGTCATTTAGTGGACGCTCTTATCAAAAGTGACATACAACACATGCATTTATCTTAAGATAGTTGGGTGAGACAACCACGTGTCACTGTCGTAGCAAGGACATTTTCCCTAACAAAAGTAGTTATCAGCAAGGTCAGTCTTTTTGCAGATGGGCAGGGACCCTGCTGTCCTAGCTTCAGGGGGAAGCTGGTTCTACCATTGGGGTGGCAGGACAGAGAAGAGCTTGGACTGGGCTGAACGGGAACTGAACCCCTGTAGGGGTGGAACAGCCAAGAGACCAGAGGTGGCTCGGGTTGTGGTGTAGGGCTTTGAGCATGTACAGTATATCCGGAACTGTGTGGTTATTTATACACACAGCTGTAAAGAAATTAAATAGTGGTTCATTGATATCAACAAAAAATACAATAAACCATGAAGCATCCACAAAGAGAAGATGCCTCTATAGTGCAGTAAATTGTCCATAGTTTTTTTTTGTAGACAGCATCTACTTGCTGTGTAGAATTGGTCTCAGTCCACAGGTGGTTGCTGTATTAGGGTTCACAGCGATAATCACATTAGTAGAAAGTGACCTGATTTAGTCAACACGTCTTCCACTATTCCAACTAGGTTTTCTCAGTAAGTCAAGTGATGATTCCATGTTTTTTTATTTTTATAACAATCCACAAAAATGTATCAGCCGCACTGTTTGCCAGTTATGATGTAATAGAGTCTGAAGAACAGGGAGCCTTTCCTCCACTTGTCCTCCAGCGTAGTAACATTATGTTTTACTTTTCAAAGCCCTGGCCGTGATTAATCCATCAAATGCACTACTTGCCTCTGGAGATGTAATCTGATGTTGCTTGCATATCCTATTTACAATCTGAAAACAATGTGTGGCTCATTATGTGCTGTCAGTGATGTATCATAATATTACAGTGGGATGGATTACACCTAAACGTATGGTCCGTGGCATGTCAGTCATTCATTTCTACACACAGAGATTAGACGTCAACTGTCATTGACTTGGCCCTAATACTGTATGGTAATAATGGTAATAATGGTACGACAAGGAAGTGTAGAAATAAGTATGAATATTGCATGTCTGGGTGTATGCTAATCTTTATATGTCAATCTACAAAAATCACAAGCTGTCGCAGCAGCTTGTGATTTTCCCCGTCCCATTAGGGTACTGGAATACCTTCAAAGGCCTGATTAGCCAGCCCCTGTTTCTAGTCTTGAGATTGGTGCATGAGTAGCAATTACTAGCTGCTGTATTATAGCAATTGTCTTTGTGGTAATTCTTTCCAGGGAAAGGAAGTAAAAAGAAATGTGACGTGACTAAAATAGTGTATTAGCTGACGCTTTGTTCAGTTATTATTGGTGTAATTGGTTATTAATGTTCAGGCTATTCTTATTCCAAAGGTAAGGTATGTCGCTACTGAAAGATCTGTGCAATTTTCTGTCTCACAATGAATTCAGATAAGTTAATTTATTTCATGTTATACATTTGTATCTTGTTGAATCCCCCCAGTATCATCAGAATATGACATGGCGGTGTAGGGCTTCTCAAAATATGTGATGAACCAGGGTATCATTCTGTCCTGTCATTAGAATAACATTGACATATTCAAGACATGACAGACCATCCAAATCCTAGTGACGATCGAAGATGAACAGCACAAAGGCGTTTCTCTGGTGTCCTCCACATGTCCGACACATCCATCTGCCCACCTCCAGGCCAAATAGAGAGGCAAATTAAATCTGCTGACTGGGGGAGCTGTGAGCTGCTGCGCTGCGGCTCCATTGGCGCCTGTAGAAGAGCGCAATAAATCCGGACTGCTTTGAGCGTAATTAGTGCGGGGATCAGGGCTAGCGGGGCAGTCTCCCCGGCCTGGCTGGCGTTGAAGAGGAGACAGGTGCCACCAGTCCAGTGGCCTAAGCCCATAAGAAGCCAGCAGGAGTTGGTTGGAGCTGCCCCCTCTGAGCACGGAGCCCAGCAGAGCCGGGCCAGGCTGGAGGCTGCCTGGGAAACTAGAATGCCAGTCAGTCCTCCTGACACTAGACCACTGATCCCACTGCTGATCCTCTACTTTGTTTTACTGTTTATTCTCCTCCCTTTCTTGCGGTTTGGTCTGCTGGAGGTAGACTATTGGGTGATGGGGTTTTGTACGAGTCTTAGAGGAGAAATAGTGGGAAGAGAGTATACATGGGTGGACTATTTGTATCTTGGCCTACACTATGACCCTACAGACACACAACCCTCATACTAGATCCTGAACTTCTGATAGGATGACAATAATGAAAGATGTGTGCCCATGATGCATTGGGAGAACAATTGGGCTATAGTCCAATGCAAAGAGATGACGAGAGAATGAGAAAAAAGAGGAGAAGAGACTGAGGACCTTCCTCATCTACACCTCATTTAAAGCTGAGGTGTAGATGGCTACAGTACATTGATCCCATAGATGAGGCAGCCAGAGATCAAACTGTGGAAATGATAGGGGGAGTTAAGGTGGCCTCTCTAATGACAAATTTGTATCACATTGAATTTTAAGGAAATTAAAGAAGCATTTGAACGGTTTGGACAAAGACCAACACTTAGCCACAGTTAGCCACCGCAAGCTAACACAAGCTAGACCGTTTTTCAGAGGGAAAAACATTTGCAGAGGAAAGCAGTGCTTGTGCGCCCTCTGTGTATAGCCCAGGGTTGTGACAGGTTATATAATCCCCAGAGCATTGGTGGGAACCAGGAGAGGTCAGAGGTCAACAAACAGTTAGATCAGTGGGAAACCTCAGGGGTGGTTATGTGATGGGGATTAGCTTGGAGAAAACTGAGAGGGGCTCCAATGGAATTTACATTCACTTTACAGTGATTTTAACATTATGTGAAAACTGTCAGACAAAAGGTAATTTAAATGGTTTTAAAGTGAAAACTGCCCACTTTGTCTTTGAAAACGTAAATGACATGTCTTCAGCCTTGTACCTTCTACCAAAACCATTTCCTATGACAGCATATCATGCGTTTTAGATACTTCCTATAACTAAGTTTCGAAATAGCCAAGAAAACACCCCAATTACTAAAGTATCTACGAAAGTACTTTATTTAATTTTAATTTCATTAGGATCCCCATTGTCTCCCATGATGACAGCTAATCTTCCTGGGGTCAGACAAAATACTTAAATATATATTTTTAAAACCATACATTTAAAAAACATTAAGAAGTACATACATTTAAAATACCTGAAAGGTAACATTTAACATTCAAAAAACATATTCAGGGATCAGTATCTGTCCAGTCATATGGTTAATCTTATTAGATGTACTTTTGTTTTATTGAAAATTAATTCACTTTTCGCTTGGGAAATATGAGTTGGTAAGAAGTTCCATTCAGCGATGGCGATGTACTGTATATAACTGTTGATTTGAGAAGTTTTCTTCTAGGTCTGGGGATATCTGAGGCCCCAAATTCACCTGTCTCGCCTGTTTGGTGATTATGTTTCTTGCCGGTATACACCAATTGAGAAATATATATATTTTTTAATAGGATTGCATTTCTAAGAAAAATCTAAAGACTGGATAGTAATTTACTTTCAACAGATGGCCATGAGAGGTTATGGTGTATTCAGTTGATATCTGCAGCGCAGTGAAGAGCTAGTCTGGCAGATCTGTTTTGAAGTTTTTTAACCATACTGTATGACTGGATACTACTCTAGGTGTGAGAGGACCAAAGATTGAATCCCCTAACAAAGAGCAGAGAATGTTAAATACTCTGAGCATTTTATTGTCAGAGCTATACTTTTCCCCATTTTAATAACAATGTTATTAACAATGTTATATGGTCAGACCAGCAGAGCAATGCGTCCAACATAAAGCCAAGTAGTTTAGTCTTTTTCACTTGATCTACAGCCACCCATCCATTGACAAGCTTAATTGCGGGTCACCAGCAAGCATATTTCTATGGCTGAACACATTATATTTGGCCTTGGAAATGTTTAACATCAATTTGTTCTCAGCAATCCACTCAGATACAGTTCTTAAGTCATTGCTCAGTACAACAGTTAACTCATTATGTGCTGATGCGGCACTATATATTGTAGAGTCATCAGCATACATAACCACGGGTGCTTTTTCAATTAGAGATGGTAAATCACCAGTAAAAATGTTGTAGAGGAGTGGGCCTAGGGAGCTGCCTTGTGGAATACCACAGCTTAGACATACTGTCTGAGAAACTTCCATTAAAGCAAACTCTTTGCCTTTTCCTGGATAGATAGCTTTCCATTCAGAATAGAGCTGTGGATGTGAATCCATAACACTTGAGTTTACCTATCAATACAGTTCAATCAATGAATTCATGATCAATTACTGTACATCAAAAGCAGCACTAAAGTCTAACAACGCTACAACCACTAACTTCCTGTCATCCACAATTTTTTGCCAACCACCTGCCATTTGTGCTAAGGATGTACAATGGTTCTTCCTGTAAAAGTTGAGTCACACTGCAGCACACCTTGCGAGCTGGCGCAGAATTCTATGGCACGTTATTTAAGTGTCAGCCATTGTTGCCAATAATGCTAGTTAGTGCTAGTTTGACCACCACACCCTGACCTTAACCCTAACCCTTTTTTTATATTGGCTGTACTAGAGAATTTAAAACCTTTTTTTTGTAAGAACATAGTATATGGGATTGATTTGAAGAAATGTAGCTTAATTAATTTGATTCATATTATGGTGTTTCTTTTGCAATAAAAATGAAAAACGAAACCCTCTGGGTTTCCGTTGGGAAAATATGGCACTGTACAATGTCGGGAGTAGGCTACTAAGAGCAAAATAATCCTAACATTTCCACACCCAAATTGTAGGCTAACCAATACCCAAACGGAGAATCAGTGAAATAAAAATGTCATTGATTTATCAAGACCAGTCCCTATGCTTGTCTCAGAGCAGGGCAAAACAGTGCTGAAATAGTTGACTACATGCTGATATGTAAGGTTCTGCTTTTCTTTTCTTAGTCAGCCTTGTGTTCTTTTTCTTTGTGTTCTTGAACATTGCCCTGTTTCTTTGTGTTCTGGAACGTAGACCTGTCTTTCATTTTTGTTCATTGATTTCACCTGTGTTCGTTTTTCACCTGGTCCCATCAGCTCCCTATTTAGTTCAGTTCTTTCTGTTTGTATAGTTGTGAGGTATTGTCTGTTTTTGATTACCTACCTGTGTTTGATCATTGCATGCGACCACAATTCCTGCTTTCTGCGAAGGATTAATTAACATCTTCCCTGCACTGTGTGTGAATCTACACCTTTTTCTCCCTGAGTATTCATTAAAGGGTAGGCTATTACTTCAAATCCTATTGCTTCTATCTTCAATATGCTTTAAATGCCACAATTTCACAAATAATTGAACACACACAATTATTAACTCTGAGAAGGGTAATAGGAGGTGATATGCACTGCATATTAAACTGTCATTCTTATTGCTGTATTCCACGCGTTATTGTTTGTGTTTTGATTCTCTTTCTCGCACACGCACTTGCTGTCATGACCTCTGAAGGCTCGGCTATGAAAAGTCAACTTGCATTTATTCCTAAGGTGCTGACCGGGTGCACTCTATAACCCCTTTTTATATTATTTGACCATGCTGGTCATCTATGAATGTTTGAACAGCTTGAAAAATGATCTAGCCTTTATGGCCATGTACTCTTATCTCCAACCAGTTCGGATTTAAGTATTTATTTTGATGCAAAGCCATTAATGATTCAATAATCCTATAATACTTTTGTCTGACTTGCCATTCCAAATAAAATGAAATGTTTTGCTCATATAATTTAAACAGGTCGCTAGGTGTAGGCAAAACCATCATTTAACTTTTATCTAACTAGGCAAGTCAGTTAAGAACAAATTATTATTTACAGTGACGGCCTACACCGGCCAAACCCGGACGATACTGGGCCAATTGTGCACCGCCCTATGGGATTCCAAATCATGGCCACTTGTGATACAGCTTGGAACTTAACCAGGGTATCTGTAGTGACACCTCAAGCACTGAGATGCAGTGCCTTAGACCGCTGCGCCACTCGGGAGCCCGTAAGCAAATAGTTAAACTGTTCCACATGCATATGTTTATTAGGCTACTGTGCAGTCTGACAAGTAAACATAGCCTACAGTACATGGTAACGTGCCTAATTCCTTACATAAGGGAGAGCAGACCATGTCCAGACTTTCTCGGTGACCTCAAGTACTCATTAACTCTGTCTTTAATGCTTTTTCTGGTTGCATCAGTCATGGACAGAAACTTCGGAGACACAGTATTAATGATGAACACCCGGAGGTTCACTGGTAAGACAGATTTGCCTCGGGATCCATCCCAGTTAGTATTCTGTGTCCACTCGTGGTATCTCTCTTCGGTTACACATCCTTGGAATAGCAGAACAGCGTAACGGTCTGGACGGCCCTTGCTGTGCCTGGTGAGCAGTTTGTCAAGTTCTGTTGTCAGAAGTGGAATGGAAATGTCAGGGTGAACTGACGACTTGACGAACCGACCATGTATGTTGACTCTCCAGAGCTCACAGGTGTGCCTGACTCTCCGCCAGTGACGAGTGACTCTCCGCCAATATCGCCTGGCTCTGGACCAATGCATCAGCTGTCGCCCGTATCTCTGTCCTCAGAGAATGTTTCTCTTTTTGCTGGTCTGCCTTCAATGACTCGATCTCGGTCATCAAAGTTTGAATCTTATCCATGTGCACCTTCATCAGATGAGCAGAATGGTACTGCCCTGAGCCCCCATCGATTACAGTGGCCTAGGCCTATGATAGTAACGGTAATTAAGAATTAAAAGTGACTGAAATACACAAATGCTGCGTACAGAAACACATTTTAAGAAACAAACCACTTTCTTGGGAACCATGTGTTTTTTCGGTGCGGCCCATTGTCCAGCCCTTTGTCCACTGATCTCCACGGATGATTGTCGGCATGGTTGTATGCTCTGCAAAAACACATTCACGTTTTTAGTACACAATTATAGAATTTATTACACAGTATGCCTACACATTGATAGGCTATATAATATTTTTTTAAGAAAATGCACTGAAACCAAATACCTATAAGTTTTGGTGATCCTCTCAGCTCTGGCTCATTTTCAAGTCCTCTGGTGGTTACAGTCCTAACCCTGGAACAGGTAGAGCTATAGAAAGAAGCTGGCTTGATGAAAACTATGTCTGTTAGCCGGAAAAGGGTCTGCTCGGACCAAAACAGACTGCCACCCAAGGTTGCATTGCAAATGAGGGCATAAACTGGGTCAAGACGCCAGCAGAGTAAGTAGACTTTATGTAGTAAAATAAAGGTTAAATAAAAAAATTAAAATAAAAGACCTACAACACATATGGTAGGCCTACAGTATATCTTATGATTTTTTTAAAATCTACATGTAGGTCTCCGGATTTAACTTCTTATGGCTTGGAGGCAGTATTTCGACGTCTGGATGAGAAGCGTGCCCAAAGTAAACTGCCTGTTACTCAGGCCCAGAAGCTAGGATATGCATATAATTGGTAGATTCGGATAGAAAACACTCTAAAATAATGTCTGTGAGTATAACAGAACTGATATGGCAGGTGAAAACCTGAGGAAAATCCATCCAGGAAGTGAGATTGTTTTTGATGGGGGTAATTTCAATTGAATGCCTATAGAGTATCTAATGGGTTAGGACCCAGATTGCAGTTCCTATGGCTTCCACTAGATATCAACAGTCTTTAGACATTGTTTCAGGCTTGTTTTCTGAAAAATGAAGAAGAATGAGACCTTCCTGTCAGTGGACTGTAGAATCATGCTGTGCTGGTTTGCGCACGTGACCGAGTGTGCACCCTTCGTTGTTTTTCCTTTCTATTGAATACGCTATTGTCCGATTGAAATATTATCGATTATTTAGACAATTGACAACCTGAGGATTAATTATAAACATCGTTTGATATGTTTCGACAAACTTTACTGGTACTATTAGGATGTATTTGTCTGCATGTTTTGGCTACCTGTGAGCCAGTGGATTACTGAACAAAATGCGCCAACAAAATAGAGTTTTTGGGATACAAGAGGAACTTTATCGAACAAAACAAACATTTATTGTGTAGCTGGGACTCTTGTGACTGCAACCATATGAAGATCTTCAAAGGTAAGTGATACATTTTATCGCTATTTCTGACTTTTGTAATTCCTTTACTTGGTTGTAAAATGTTTGTATGCTTTTGTAAGCGGAGCGCTGTCCTCAGATAATCGCATGGTATGCTTTTGCCGTAAAGCCTTTTTGAAATCTGACAAAGCGGCTGGATTAACAAGAACTTAATCTTTAAGCCGATGTATAACACTTGCATTTTTTATGAATGTTTATTATGACTATTTCTCTATTTTGAATTTGGCGCACTGCAATTTCACCGGATGTTATCGAGGTGGGTCGCTAGCGGAATGCCTGCACCAGAAATGTTATACCAGATCAAACTTGTTTGGCATCAACTGAAAACATGAATCCGTAATGATACAATTATCCCCCTACCCTCCTTCTTGGCAAGAGTCTATTGTCCTGCTAATAGCCCATAATGGGTGGATGGATGGCTTCTTTTGTATTCCAATGTATTGAATAATTGTATTAGTTGTACTAGTTTGCAATCTATATTGCTCTCCACCAATAATTACATTTAGAGGATTGGAGGATTCTAAATTAACATCTAAGGGGCATTTGTCATTAGGGCAAATATGGAAAATGACATGCGCAAGAGACAGTGGTAATATTTTTCCTTTTAGAGACTATAATACATGGCATCCAGGTCAGGATAACCAAAACATTTCTTTATGAAATACTATCAGAAAGAATGTTGGTACTTAATCTTAGCGCACGGATCCCGCTAGCGGGATCAAATTCGACAACATCCAGTGAATTCGGAGCACGCCAAATTCAAAATACAAAATCGTAATATTAAAAATTCATGAAAATACAAGTGTCATACATGATTCTTTAGTTTAGAATCTTGGTAATCGAACCACATTGTCCGATTTACAATAGGCTTTACGGCAAAAGCAGGGCATTCGATTATCTGAGAACAGCGCCCCACAACAACATACGTTTTCAAACCAGCACAGGTGTCACAAAATGATAAATAGTGATAAAATAAATCACTTACCTTTGAGGATCTTCCTCTGTTTGCAATCCCAAGGGTCCCAGCTACACAATGAATGGTTGTTTTGTTTGATAAAGTCTTTCTTTATATCCCAAACAGTCTGCTTAGTAGGCGTCATTGAGTTCAGTAATCCACCCGTTCAACATGCAGACAAAGAAGTCCCAAAAGTTACTGGTAAAGTTCGTCCAAACAAGTCAAACAATATTTCTAATTAATCCTCAGGTAGTCTAACATCTAAATAAATTATAATATTTCATACGGAGACTAGTATGTTCAATAGGAAAGGAAAATAACGAAGAGCACGCCCTCGTTTACACACGCAAAGAGACTACTTTTGCCTTAGTCCTCCCCTTGGATAAATTACTATTCCTCGTTGGTTTTTCAAAAAACAAGCCTGAAACCATGTATAAAGACTGTTGACATCTAGTGGAAGCCATAGGCACTGCAATCTGGGAGGCGGAAGTCATAGTTTTCAATAGCTTCACATTTGAAGTGGCTGGGAGCTAAAAAAAAAAAATTGGGGATGGATTTTCCTCTGCTTTTTGCCTGACATATCAGTTCTGTTATACTCACAGACATTATTTTAACAGTTTTAGAAACTTCAGAGTGTTTTATATCCAACTATACCAATTGTATGCATATCCTAGCTTCTGGGCCTGAGTAACAGGCAGTTTACTTTGTGCATGTCAGAAACTAGACCTTGCGCTGAAAGGTTAATTATTTTTATCCAAAGCCATGAATGAGTGAGTCACTCAGCTTTATGTAGGTGCCAAGGCTATATGACCACGCCATCAACTTGATTATTTAGCAGACATCACTTGCTTAAATTCAGTCCACACATATATTTTAAGAATATCATCGAATGTAATTGAACATTTCCGTTTATCTTAGAATAAAAACCTTAGCTTAACAACAGTTTTAGTTAGTAATATGCTACAGTCCAGTTACAGCTTCTTCTGACCAAGTAGAAACAAATAAATAAGTGTATTTTTTTCAGGTGTGTGTGCAGGACAGAGGAATAGCAATTCTTACACTATTGTTCTAAATTCAATCACCTTCTTCATCCTCATCATTCAGTTCATTGAAATTCAATTTTGAAGTTGTGCACAATTATCAGTTTCGATTTGGTTTATATCGCTCATTTATTGTCAGGTAGAGACACATTAGGCCTTGGGACCCAAAATCATAATCAGTGCACCCCCTCCCTGTGGTCTGGAGCAATGAAGCAGTGACGCAGGGTACCGTACTAAACCACAAATTACCCACAAGTCCCGCTGCATAATCTCAAAACTTTTAATTGAGGAACCACTGTACATGAAGAGGAATTACAGTGAGGGAAAAAAGTATTTGATCCCCTGCTGATTTTGTACATTTGCCCATTGACAAAGAAATTATCCATCTATAATTTTAATGGTAGGTTTATTTGAACAGTGAGAGACAGAATAACAACAAAAAAATCCAGAAAAACGCATGTCAAAAATGTTATAAATTGACTTGCATTATAATGAGGGAAAAAAGTATTTGACCCCCTCTCAATGAGAAAGTTTCCTGCTCCCAGGTGTCTTTTATACAGGTAACGAGCTGAGATTAGGAGCACACTCTTAAAGGGAGTGCTCCTAATCTCAGCTAGTTACCTGTATAAAAGACACCTGTCCACAGAAGCAATCACTCAATCAGATTCCAAACTCTCCACCATGGCCAAGACCAAAGTGCTCTCCAAGGATGTCAGGGACAAGATTGTAGACCTACACAAGGCTGGAATGGGCTACAAGACCATCGCCAAGCAGTTTGGTGAGAAGGTGACAACAGTTGGTGTGATTATTTGCAAATGGAAAAAACACAAAAGAACTGTCAATCTCTCTCGGCCTGGGGCTCCATGCAAGATCTCACCTCGTGGAGTTGCAATAATCATGAGAACGGTGAGGAATCAGCCCAGAACTACACGGGAGGATCTTGTCAATGATCTCAAGGCAGCTGGGACCATAGTCACCAAGAAAACAACTGGTAACACACTACGCCGTGAAGGACTGAAATCCTGCAGCGCCCGCAAGGTCCCCCTGCTCAAGAAAGCACATATACATGCCCGTCTGAAGTTTGCCAATGAACATCTGAATGATTCAGAGGACAACTGGGTGAAAGTGTTGTGGTCAGATGAGACCAAAATGGAGCTCTTTGGCATCAACTCAACTCGCCGTGTTTGGAGGAGGAGGAATGCTGCCTATGACCCCAAGAACACCATCCCCACCATCAAACATGGAGGTGGAAACATTATGCTTTGGGGGTGTTTTTCTGCTAAGGGGACAGGACAACTTCACCGCATCAAAGGGATGATGGACGGGGCCATGTACCGTCAAATCTTGGGTGAGAACCTCCTTCCCTCAGCCAGGGCATTGAAAATGGGTCGTGGATGGGTATTCCAGCATGACAATGACCCAAAACACACGGCCAAGGCAACAAAGGAGTGGCTCAAGAAGAAGCACATTAAGGTCCTGGAGTGGCCTAGCCAGTCTCCAGACCTTAATCCCATAGAAAATCTGTGGAGGGAGCTGAAGGTTCAAGTTGCCAAACGTCAGCCTCGAAACCTTAATGACTTGGAGAAGATCTGCAAAGAGGAGTAGGACAAAATCCCTCCTGAGATGTTTGAAAACCTGGTGGCCAACTACAACAAACGTCTGACCTCTGTGATTGCCAACAAGGGTTTTGCCACCAAGTACTAAGTCATGTTTTGCAGAGGGGTCAAATACTTATTTCCCTCATTAAAATGCGAATCATTTTATAACATTTTTGACGTGTTTTCTGGATTTTTTTGTTGTTATTCTGTCTCTCACTGTTCAAATAAACCTACAATTAAAATTATAGACTGATCATTTCTTTGTCAGTGGGCATACGTACAAAATCAGCAGGGGATCAAATACTTTTTTCCCTCAATGTATTTTTTACTCTTTCAAAGTTTCTAGGCACACCCCACAAGTCAAGCACCTGTTATTAAAACTATGACAAACTGGGGTGGACATATGGTTGGCTGTGATGGTAAGCAATTTGCCATCAAGATTTTCTGTAACTGGTGACTTTATCAGAAAGAGACAACAGTCTCTTTCTTTTATTTTATATGTGTCACGACCTGGCCATAGAGAGGGTTTTATTCTCTATTTTGGTTAGGCCAGGGTGTGACTAGGGTGGGCATTCTATGTCCTTTTTTCTATGCTTTGTATTTCTTTGTTTTGGCCTGGTTTGGCTCTCAACCAGGGACAGCTGTACATCGTTGTCGCTGATTGGGAGCCATACTTAGGCAGCTTGTTTTCCTTTGGGGTTTTGTGGGTAGTTGTTTTCTGTCTTGTGTGTTCACCTGGCAGAACTGTTGGCTTTCGTTTTCTTGTTTTATTTAAAGTATCATTAAAGTTAATATGAGCACTTACCACGCTGCATCTTGGTCCCCTCTGTCAGACGATCGTTACAATATGTTATGTTTTCAAATTATTTCATATTTTCCCCCAAATCAGTTACAAACATACACATACGAACAACAATTTACAGAAGCACACAAACAACAACTAATGTACATCGTATCTGCCCAGACCCACATGCTCACACCACAATCCCGAGTGCCAATATTTCAATAATTACTTCATCATATTTTTCCGTTGTGTTAATGATGGCGGATTGATTGATTTCAAGGTTTTTTGTATAAATATTTTTTTCAAGATGAATGATGAGAACAGAAACTTCCAGCCCATCGGGCATCCCACGATACCCCCACATGCCTTGCCTTGAAACATGCAGACAGACAGATCAAAAGTAAGTTCACATTGCAATACTGCTGACATCCAACTTTCTAGCTCCGCCCACATCTCTTGGACTTCATAGCATTCTCAGAAAGCATCGACTATTAAGTTGCTGTTAGCTTCACACTCAAGACATGACTCTGCCGCTGTGCTGCAGAACTTGTGAACCTTGTCTCCTCTACAATAAATATACATTAATCTATACTGGATTAAGCATACATTTTCGTCAACTGTAATTTCACCAGCCATGCTCCAACATTCCCTTTATCTTGTGCCAACATCAGTTCCCTTTATGTCTTGGTTCCAATAGCTTATATTTTTCTCTAAGAGATTGTCAATTGGATATGCTCTCTGCAAGGTTTTGCACATCCCACCCATCATATGAACATCCCTCTCTGACTCAAATAAGATTCCCTCAAGGTTGCTCTGATGTCCAAAAGACTTCAAATCAAAATTTCGTGATATAAACTTTCCAAGCTGCATGTACTCGAAAATATCTATATTGGTCAGTCCAAAATTGCTTCTTAATTCTGTCATGGAAACAAATGTATGTTACCAAGTCATTCACGGCTTCCATGCCCCTAGTTTTCCATGTAGACCAATTAATCAGTGAACTCTGAAAAGCTATCAATGGACTGCTCCATAGGGCTGTGTTTGTAGGTAGTGATATTGGTTCTTGTAGAATATGCTTCATTTTCTTCCAAATTGCCACAGTGTTCCCAACAATGAAGCTGTTAATGTTCCCAACTCTATCCTTTGTAAATAGACATTTTACATTTACATTTTAGTCATTTAGCAGACGCTCTTATCCAGAGCGACTTACAGTAGTGAATGCATACATTTCATTTCATGCATTTTTTATTTATTTTTGTAAATTTTTTTGTACTGGCCCCCAGTGGGAATCGAACCCACAACCCTGGCGTTGCACACACCATGCTGGCGTTGCAAACACCATGCTCTACCAACTGAGCATGGTGCCTAGACAAGCAAAACGTTTTTGGGGATGAGTATGCACATCTTCAATATGTACCCATTGTTTTTCCTAAGTTGCAAGTAAAAGACTTGGGTGGCGAGCTGACACAATTCCAAGTCTGGCAGGCCAAAACTACCCTCGGACCCAGGAAGAAGCAAAACTTTCCCTTCTATTCAACAAATGTCATTTAGACAAATAAAGTCCGTCATGATCGAGAATTTTTTTTAATTGTATTTGTCACATGCGCTGAATACAACAGGTGTAGACCTTACTGTGAAATGCTTACTTACAAGCCCTTAACCAACAATGCAGTTTTAAAAATATAGAGTTAAGAAAATATTTACTAAATAAACTAAAGTAAAATATATATATATATAGTATATATATTGTACCAGTCAAAAGTTTGGAAACACCTACTTATTTAAGGGATTTTCTTTATTTTGACTATTCTCTACATTGTAGAATAATAGTGAAGACATCAAAACTATGAAATAATATATAAACTAATATAAAAACGTCCTCTCACTGTCAACTGCATTTATTTTCAGCAAACTTAACATGTGTTAATATTTGTATGAACATAACAAGATTCAACAACTGGGACATAAACTAAACAAGTTCCACAGACATGTGACAAACAGAAATTGAATAATGTGTCCCGGAACAAAGTGGGGGTTGGGGGTCAAAATCAAAAGTAAGTCAGTATATGGTGTGGCCACCAGCTGCATTAAGTACTGCAGTGCATCTCCTCCTCATGGATGGCACCAGATTTGTCAGTTCTTGCTGTGAGATGTTACCCCACTCTTCCACCAAGGCACCTGCAAGTTTCCGGACATTTCTGGGGGGAATGGCCCTGGCCCTCACCCTCCGATCCAACAGGTCCCAGACGTGCTCAATGGGATTGAGATCCGGATTTTTCGCTGACCATGGCAGAACACTGACATTCCTGTCTTGCAGGAAATCACGCACAGAATGAGCAGTATGGCTGGTGGCATTGTCAATCTGGAGGGGCATGTCAGGATGAGCCTGCAGGAAGGGTACCACATGAGGGAGGAGGATGTCTTCCCTGTAACGCACAGCGTTGAGATTGCCTGCAATGACAACAAGCTCAGTCCGATAATGCTGTGACACACCGCCCCAGACCATGACGGACCCTCCAGCTCCAAATCGATCCCGCTCCAGAGTACAGGCCTCGGTGTAACGCTCATTCCTTTGACAATAAATGCAAATCCGACCATCACCCCTGGTGAGACAAAACCACGACTCGTCAGTGAAGAGCACTTTTTGCCAGTCCTGTCTGGTCCAGTGACGGTGGGTTTGTGCCCATAGGCGACGTTGTTGCCGATGATGCCTGGTAAGGACCAGCCTTATAGCAAGCCTACTAGCCCTCAATCCAGCCTCTCTAAGCCTGTTGCGAACAGTCTGAGCACTGACGGAGGGATTGTGCGTTCCTGGTGTGACTCGGGCAGTTGTTGTTGCCATCCTGTACCTGTCCCGCAGGTGTGATGTTCGGATGTACCGGTCCTGTGAAGGTGTTGTTACACGTGGTCTGCCACTACGAGGATGATCAGCTGTTGTCCTGTCTCCCTGTAGCGCTGTCTTAGGCGTCTCACAGTGTGGACATTGCAATGTATTGCCCTGGCCACATCTGCAGTCCTCATGCCTCCTTGCAGCATACCTAAGGCACGTTCACGCAGATGAGCAGGGACCCTGGGCATCTTTCTTTTGGTGTTTTTCAGAGTCAGTAGAAAGGCCTCTTTAGTGTCCTAAGTTTTCATAATTGTGACCTTAATTGCCTACCGTCTGTAAGCTGTTAGTGTCTTAACGACTGTTCCACAGGTGCATGTTCATTAATTGTTTATGGTTCATTGAACAAGCATGGGTGTCATGGCCGTCATATAGAGGAGACCAAGGCGCAGCGTGTTGAGTGCTCATCTTTTGTAATTTTAATGAAATGAAACACTTATACAAATAAACAACAATGACAGCCGACAGTTCTGTCAGGTTAATACAAACTAAACCGAAAGCAACTACCCACAAACATAAAGGGAAAAACAGGCTGCCTAAGTATGGCTTCCAATCAGAGACAACGATAGACAGCTGCCTCTGATTGGAAACCCTACCCGGCCAAAACATAGAAAACAAAAACATAGAATGCCCACCCTCCTATCACACCCTGACCTAACTAAACAGAGAAAACACAGCTCTCCTAGGTCAGAGCGTGACAGTACCCCCCCCCCCCAAAGGTGCGAACTCCCGGCCGCAAACCTAAACCTATTGGGGAGGGTCCGGGTGGGCATCTATAATTGGTGGCGGCTCTGGTTCCGGGCGTAGCACCCCCACCGCCCGCTAATCCCCCCCGCTCCTGTGTGTCTGGAGGAACCAGACCGTGGATCATCGCCGGAGGCTTTGGAACGCCAACCGCCGCTGAGGACTCTGGGCTGAAGGCCGCCGCTGAAGACTCTGGGCTGCAAACCGCCGTTGAAGACTCTGGGCTGCAGACCGCCGTTGAAGACCCTGGGCTGCAAACCGCCGTTGAAGACTCTGGGCTGCAGACCGCCGTTGAAGACCCTGGGCTGCAGACCGCCGCTGTAGACCCTGGGCTGCAGGCCGTCGCTGGAGGCTCCGGACTGGGGAGCGTCGCTGGAGGCTGCGGACTGGGAAGCGTCGCTGGAGGCTCCGGACTGACCTAACTAAACAGAGAAAACACAGCTCTCCTAGGTCAGAGCGTGACAATGGGACACAGTGTTTAAACCCTTTACAATGAAGATATGTGAAGTTATTTTGATTTTTCTGAATTATCTTTGAAAGACAGGGTCCTGAAAAAGGGATGTTTCTTTTGAATCATGTTTCTTTTGAATCATGTAGTAACCAGAAAAGTGTTATACAAAGATTCTTCAAAGTAGCCACCGTTTGCCTTGATGACAGCTTTGCACACCCTTGGCATTCTCTCAACCAGCTTCACATGGAATGCATTTGCAACAGTCTTGAAGGAGTTCCCACATATGCTGAGCAATTGTTGGCTGCTTTTTCTTCACTCTGCGGTCCAACTCATCCCAAACCATCTCAATTGGGTTGAGGTCGGGTGATTGTGGAGGCCAGGTCATCTGATGGAGCACCATCACTCTCCTTCTTGGTCAAATAGCCCTTACATAGCCTGGAGGTGTTGGGTCATTGTCCTGTTGAAAAACAAATGATAGTCCCACTAAACCCAAACCAGATGGAATGCTGTGGTCGCCATGCAGGTTAAGTGTGCCTTGAATTCTAAATAAATCACAGACAGTGTCACCAACAAAGCACCCCCACACCATCACACCTCCTCGTACATGTGTCACGGTGGGAACCACACATGCAGAGATCATCCGTTCAGTTACTCTGCATCTCATAAAGACACGGCAGTTGGACTCATCAGACCAAAGGACAGATTTCCACCAGTCTAATGTCCATTGCTGGGGTTTCTTGGCACAAGCAAGCCTCTTCTTCTTATTGGTGTTCTTAGTAGTGTTGTTTTGCAGGAATTCAACCATGAAGGCCTGATTCACGCAGTCTCCTCTGAACAGTTGATGTTGCGATGTGTCTGTTATTTGAACTCTGTGAAGCCTTTATTTGGGCTGCAATTTCTGAGTTTGGTAACTCTAACTTATCGTCTGCAGCAGAGGTAACTCTGGGTCTTCCTTTCCTGTGGCAGTCCTCATGAGAGCCAATTTCAAAATAGTGCTTGATGGTTTCCATACATTTTTGTACATATACGTTGCTAAAATATGTCAATATATTATTTTTCCGTATGGGATTGATTGTTGTTGATGCAGTTATGATGACACAGAGGTGAAGAAACTAGCAGACGTGAAGTATTTATGAGCATCATGCTTCATGCAAGAACGGAGTGTTCCCTCGTCTGCCGACCTGTTGGAAATTCTCTTTCCCATCAACTGTGCGGACTCCCTTATTGTTTGAGAACATAACACAAGGACCATCATTTTCCATCCCAGAACGTGTGGCTTTCTGGTAGTGGAGCTGTAGAGGCACAGAGATGAGGAAAAACAGGATACAGGGCAGGGGCAGAGAGGCCCTGTTCATACCAGACTCATGTGAACGGCTCGCTGCAGCCACTGGGCTAGACCTGGGCTGGGGCTCCCCTCTCAGACCTGACTCATGGTGTCTAATGTTGGAGAACTAGACAGTTGAGATGTTCCCATGTCATATTTTCTATTATGCTTGGCACAGGGGACCAGGAGTCACTTTCTCGTTGAAGGCGTGGGTTGTGGAGACGTTGCCACAAACTGTGCGCCAATGTAAATTGTAAATAAGAATTTGTTCTTAACTGACTTGCCTGGTAAAATAAAGGTTAAATAAAATAACAATTGAAATAAATAAAAATGCAACTTGCTGCTGTTGCCCTCATTATCTGCCTACATCAGTTTAGTTTCAGGTGCTTCAATAGTGAAGTAAATTTGATTTGTCTGAATGACTTTATCTGAATTACTTTGATTGACAACCAGATTCTAAATTAATTTATTATAATGTAATATGGTTCAATATGCAAAAATGTTGCTTTGTATAACTGTGCCAACGTCGTTTTCCACATGGCAATACTATTCTGATTTTAGCAAATAACAAGCCTGTTACCTATCCCAGAAATGTCTAAACAAGTGTTGTTAAATGCATTGAAATGCTGTTTAATTTGCAAAAACCAACATGTCTTTATTGCAAATGAAAGGTCAAGAAACACTACACCTCTGTAGCCCCGTGAGCAGTGGGGAAGTTGAATTGCCAAAATAACTTGTTTGTGTAACATGGTACACTGTCTACGGCAGCTTTATTTAGCCTGTGAAGGTGACATTAGTCACAGGGATATGAAAAGTATTTCAATCCCTCATGCCAACACCATAATATTTTTGATGTGGTCGGTCGAGGGGTGACATTCTGTAGAGAGGCAGATGCCCTGGCATATCTGAGTTATGGCGAGGAATCCTGAACGTTGACACAACCACGGAACAGTGTATAAGAACAATTGGACTGATGACGTTCGTTTTTTAATCCCGCATTACTCCACTTTACCTCACTGCCCAATGTTATACTCCACATAGCCCTCGGACTACAAGGTCAGTCCCTATTATAAACTCGGGAAAAAACGCACCCGACTAACACTCTGTTGCTAAACATCATGTGAAAATATATCTGCTGCGGGTGGTCTGCGTTCCAGATTCTCTCAGTGACAGAAGGGGTTCTTGGCACATCTCAGCGACGAGCCAGCCCCACGCCAAACACACTCGATAAACTATTGATGAATAGCAATACATTGTGTTTATTGAACAAATGTATCAGAATGAATTATTTCTTGTCAACCAGGAAATGTGGACACTCGTTAAAACCTTAAAAATTCCCCAGGCATTTATATTAACAACAAAGACAGGTGGAAGAGGAGAAGGAGGAGAGGGAGGGGATCGCTCCCAAACAAGAATGGTTTGAGCGAAGTAGGCAAAATAATTTAGGGAATTTTAGATGAGGGACGGACAACACCTTTCATGTTACAGATGCTTGACCTATGCGATCACTGTGCTAACCCGGATGAGGTGGCATGCGTCACAGCCCTGGGCTTTGTCATGCACACTAAGTGGCAGACCTGGGTTCAAATAGCATCTGAAATCTTTCAAACACTTTAACTGAGTTTCATTGAGCTTGCATGACGGGGGGTGCATGTGTAACAGTATAGCTTCCGTCCCTCTCCTCGCCCCAACCTGGGCTCGAACCAGGGACCCTCTGCACACATCAACAACTGACACCCACGAAGCATCGTTGCCCATCGCAGCACAAAAGCCGCTGCCCTTGCAGAGCAAGGGGAACAACTACTTCAAGGTCTCAGAGCGAGTGACGTCACCGATTGAAACGCTATTAGCGCACACCACCGCTAACTAGCTAGACATTTCACATCGGTTACACATGGAAGCAATAGAATTGACCCAAAAGGCCAAACCCTTCCCATCTGGGACTCCAGGCAGGCTCAATCAAATGCTCAAAGTATTTGAAAGAAAACAAAAACAGTTTGAACCCAGGTCTACTGAGAGGATGGGATGTGGTGTGGCCAGCCCTTTGGAATGTGGCTCTGCCTTGGCAAGATCACCTCAAACCGAAAAGGGGGATCCGGCCAATGAATTTGGATCACTGCAGGGGATACACTCGCTATGCCTCGATGGTTCTTGCTTTGGAAAAATATTTTAAAGTCTGAGAAAGTAATTTTCCTGACACCATGACCCACGTTCACATGGCATAGAGAAGGTGGCAGAGGAAATGGTGCCAGGTAAACATACACTCCCCTTCATATGTATTTGGACAGTGAAGCTAACATTTTTTATGTGGCTCTATACTCCAGTATTTTGAATTTGAGATCAAACGTTTCATATGATGCGACAGTACATAATGTCACTTTTTATTCGAGGGTATTTTTATACAAATCTGTTTTACCGTTTAGAAATGAAAGCACGTTATGTATCTAGTCCCCAAATTTGAAGAAGTCATAAGTATTTCGAACATTTTACTTAGTGTGTTAAAGTAGTCAAAAGTTTAATATTTGGTCCCATATTCCTTGCACTCAATGACCACATCAAGCTTGTGACTACAAACTTGCTGGATGCATTTGCAGTTTGTTTTGGTTGTTTTTCAGATTATATTTTGTCCAATAGGAACTGAATAGTGAATGTGTATTGTGTTATTTTGGAATCACATTTATTGTAAGTAAGATTAGAATAAAATATGTTTCTGAACACTGCATTAATGTGGATCCTACCATGATTATGGATAATCATGAATGAATCGTGAGTAATGATAAGTGAGAAACCTCCCTCCCCTGGTTGTAGCCTCCGAATGGCATCTCGCTCATCATTATTCATGATTCATTCATGATTTTTGTTAATTATAACATTGTCAGGAATAATTTATAAATGTTCAAAAACATCTTATCTACTCAATTAGAAAAAAGAAAAAAATGACAACGGTCATCATTCAGTTCATATTGGGCAAAACATAACAAAAAACACAACCAAGACGAACTGCATGCTAGGAATATGGGACCAAATACTAAACTTTTGACTACTTTAATACACTAAGTGAATGTGTCCAAGTGAAATGTTCCAAATACTTATTACTTCTTCAAATGGGGGGACTAGATATATAAAGTGCTTTCATTTCTAAACGGTAAAAGAAAAACAGTGCATTCTGAAAGTATTCAGACCCCTTCACTTTTTCAACATTTTGTTCCATTACAGCCTTATTCTAAAATTGATTAAAATGTATTTTTTACTTATGTAAATGTGAAATGTCTGTTTTTATTTTGAATACATTTGCAAACATTTCTAAAAAAAACTGTTCGCTTTGTCATTATGTAGATTTGTGAGGAATATTTTTTATTTCATCCATTTTAGAATAAGGCTGTAACGTAACAAAATGTGGAAAAACTGAAGGGGTCTGAATACTTTCAGAATGCACTGTATGTATGAAAATACCTTCAAATAAAAGGTGAGGTTATGTACTGTCGCCTTATATGAAACATTTCATCTCAAATCCAAAATGCTGGAGTATAGAGACAAATGTATTGTAGTTTCACTGTCCAAGTACATTTCCTTCAGAAAGTATTCACACCCCTTTACTCTTTCCACATGTTGTTGTGTTACAGACTGAATTTGACATTGATTACATTTAGATTGTTGGTCACTGACCTATACACAATACCCCATAATGTCAAAGTGGAATGATGTTTATCACATTTTTTACACATTTATTAAAAATGAAAAGCTGAAATGTCTTGAGTCAATAAGTATTCAACCCCTTTGTTATGGCAAGCTTAAATAAGCACAGGAGTAAAAATCACATAATAAGTTGCATGGACTCACACATACTTTAGTGCCTTGTTGCAGGAAGGAATGTGATTGGGAAAACAGCCACAGTGGATGTCCCGGGCCAGAGGGGTGCCAACATCACAATGTGTGCAGCAATATCCTCTGATGGATTGCTGTTACACAAACCGCTAATTGGGCCGAGCATCTCATTTCATTCCTGGATGACCTCTATGGAAGAGTTGTGCCAGGTGAGGAAAGGGTTGCATTGAGTCGAAATCAGCCAACGTTTCTAATTGTATGGGACAATGTGGCATTTCACCACTCCCGTGCAGTCAGTGGTTTGCAGCCCATCCCAGGATGGTGTCACTTTTCCTCCCACCTTACTCTCCCTTTCGAAAACCCCATAGAGGAATTATTTTCTTCATGGAGGTGGAAGGTTTAGGACGACCATCCACATGATCAAATGTCCCTCCTGGATGCAATGAATGCTGGATGCCTGGACATATTTGCAGAAGATTGCCAGGGATGGACCAGGTATGCCAAAATATTATTTTCTAGGTGCATTGCCCAAGATGACATAAGATGTGATGTGAATGAGAACCTGTGGCCAAATGCAGAAGACAGGGTTGACTAGCATTGCTACTGTATCTGTATTGGTAGATGGTGTATATACAAGTGGAATCACTCAATGCCAAAAAATGACATAAAACCTATTGAAGCATATTGTATCATGTCTGATTCATTCCTGTAACATATACTGCAATGAATTCAAAACAGTAGAGAGGTGGCATTCTTGATTTGTGAAGACATTTTACAAAGTTAAACATTGTGTAATGATGCCTGTTAGTGTTTTTTTAGGTCATTGTTTTATGAGTGACAAAGTGCGCTTGTTGGGTGACATCCTTTGCTAGTGTTATGGAAGAATGAGTTGATTTGAGACTTGTATTAAGTGTTTTGGTAGTTTGTGCATTTTGGATGTGAAATTAACTGCTGTGCCAAGCTGGAAGTTGGTTAGAAGAACTGTGTGAAGAGTTTTGAAAAAGTGACCTAAGTATTGAGAAATGGGTCCTAGTGATAGTAAAAAATGTTTTTTTAAATGTTGTAATGGCTGTCATAGGAGAAAACTGAGGATGGCTCAACAACATTGTTATTACTCCACAATACTAACCTACATGAAAGAGTGAAAAGAATGAAGCTTGTACAGATTAAAAAGATTCCAAAACATGCATCCTTTTTGCAACAAATGTGGCAAAGCAATTCACTTTTTGTCCTGAATACAAAGTATTATGTTGGGGGAAAATACAACACATTACTGAGTACCACTCTCCATATTTTCAAGCATAGTGGTGGCTGCATCATGCGTATAATCATTAAGGACTGTTAAGCTTTTCAGGATAAAAAAATAAATGGAATGGATCGAAGCACAGGCAAAATCCTAGAGGAAAACCTGGTTCAGTCTACTTTCCACCAGACACCCGGGAGATGAATTCACCTTTCAGCAGGACAATAACCTAGAACACTTGGCCAAATCTGCACTGGAGTTGCTTACCAAGAAGCTAGTGAATGTTCCTGAATGACCGAGTTACAGATTTGACTTAAATCTATTTGAAAATCTATGGCAAGACCTGAAAATGGTTGTCTAGCAATGATCATCAACCAGCTTAAAGAAATGTTGCACAATCCAGGTGTGGAAAGCTCTTCGAGATTTACCCAGAAAAACTCACAGCTGTAATTGCTGCCAAATGAGCTTCTACAAAAGGGGTGTGAATCACAGGAGGTTGGTGGCACCTTAATTGGGGAGGACGGGCTCATGGTAATGGCTGGAGCGGAATTGGTGGAATGGTATCAAACACATGGTTTGATGCCATTCCATTCGCTCTGTTCCAGCCATTATGAGCCGTCCTCTGCTCAGCAGCTTCCGTTGGTGTGAATACTTATGTAAATGAGATATTTTTGTAAAAAAAAACAAGAATTACAGTTAATGTTGGCAATCATATTTTTCCTGGAATATTAAATATTCTTGTGAATAGAGATTTACATTAAGAGTGTTGCGCCAACCAGCATGGTTAGGCTAGCCTACCACATTTTTATCTATGACTGGGAAACTTCCTCCCAAAATAGTGAAAAGGAAGCCTCAGACATATAAGAAATTCAATACCTTAATTTTTAAAGAGAGAGCAAGGGCAGACACAGGGCACATCAAAAAAGCCAGTTGGTTAATCCTTGTCTTGAATAGTTTTTTCTCACAGCAACCACAAAGCTCTAATTTCTTATTTGTTTAAAATGCCTTATGCTAAACGTAGTGATTGGAAATTGTATGTGTTGGAGGGAAGTCACATTTCCACAATATTGGGAGCTGGGATATATACAGTGGCAGTTCTTCAATGGTTTCCTTTAGAGGATAAAAAAAGATAAAAAGAAAAAGGAGAAAAACATACAGAGGGAAAGGATGGGCCATTGAGTTTGTGTATCCACTGACATCAGCCAATGCTGTCAACTAGACCCCCAAACATGTACTTAAGAGAACTGCACACTCCCTTTTCCCCACATCCCATCCCAGAGCCCTTTATGTTGTCCACACAATGGAAATCCAAACACACAAGAAAGATTTTTCCATGCAAATGTGAAATCCATACAGGAAAATAGAAAATATCATGCAGTTTCAAGTTTCCCCATGCACCCAAAAACAACAACACATGCTTCTGTAAAATACCCTAACTGCCAGCCCTCCAAGCTACTGCCTTTCAATTAGGTTGCCTAAAGTATATCAACTTGACAAATATGGACGGATGCAACCGCTTGCTTGATTTGTATTGAGCCCTTTCACTAAATCATTGTTGCGGTGTCCTAACACTTGCAAATAATTGCAGCGGCACAGTATTAATGACAGAAATGTCAGGCCACAGTCAGAAGTTCTAAGTAGTATTTTCTTAGCACTCTGGAAAAACTACATGTTTTGTTTTGGCGTACAGTGACAATATAATCCACAGTTAAGTTCACTAAATAGACAAGTTCAGTGACAATATAATCCACAGTTAAGTTCACTAAACAGACAAGTTCACCAAAAAGGCAAAAGGTACAGTATATTTCAATGTTTGCCATAAAGAGATCCCATTTGTTGAAAAACATCTTGTATGACTCTTACTCAGCTAGTCTCAGTGATTAAATGTAATTTTGAAACCAAAGGTAAGCTAATCAAACCAAAGCGACAGTGTCTAAGGTTCAGGAAAGGGTACTGGGCAGGGGCTGGCTAGTGATGACTGTTTAACAGTCTGATGGCCTGGAGAAAAAAGCTGTTTATCAGTCTCTCGGGTCCCAGCTTTGATGCACGTGTACTGTCTGCATCTTCTAGATGGTAACGGGGTGAACAGGCCATGGCTCGGGTGGCTGAAGCTGAATTTCTTCAGCCTCGTGAGGTTGAAGAGGCGCTGTTGCGTCTTCTTCACCACACTGTCGATGTGAAGGAACAATTTAAGGTCCTCAGAAATGTAGATGCAGGGGAACTTGAAGTTTTTGACCCTCACCATTGCGACCCCGTCGATGTGGATGGGGGTGTGCTCTCTCTGTTGTCTCCTGTAGTCCACAATCAGTTCCTTCGTTTTGTTGACGTTGAAGGATAGTTTTTTTTCCTGGCACCACTCTGCCAAGGCTCTCACCTCCTCCCTGTAGGCTGCCTCGTCGTTGTTGTTAATCAGGCCTACCACTGCTGTGTCGTCAGCAAACTTGATGATTGAGTTGGAGATATGCGTATGCCACACTTTCATGGGTGAACAGGGAGTACATGAGGGGGCTGATCACGCACCCCTGTGAGGATTAGCGTGGGGGAGGTGTTGTTGCCTACCTTTACCACCTGGGGTCGGCCAATCAGGAAGTCCAGGACACAGTTGCACAGGGAGGGATTCAGACCCAGTGCCCTGTTTAGTGATGAGCTTGGAGGGCACTATGGTGTTTGCTGAAGGCTGAGCTGTAATCGATGAAAAGCATTCTTACAGAGGTATTCCTCTTTTCCATGTGGGATAGGGCAGTGTGTAGTGCAATGGCTATTGCATCGTCCGTGGATCTGTTGGGGTGGTACGCAAATTGTAGTGGGTATAGGGTGTCGGGTAAGGTGGAGGTGATATGATCCTTAACTAGCCTCTGAAAGCACTTCATGATGTCATTTAGTTCAGTTACCTTTACTGTCTTGGGTACAGGAACAATGGTGGGCATCTTGAAGCAAGTGAGGACAACATACTGGGATAGGGAGAGATTGACTACTGTATGTCCGTAAACACTCCAGCCAGCTGGTCTGCACATGCTCTGAGGACCCGGCTTGGGATACCGTCTGGGCCGGAAACCTTGTGAGGGTTAACACGCTTGAATATCTTACTCTAATTCATGATCCTAGCCACCACAGAGAATGGGACATGGGAAAGGTAGACAATCTGCAATTACTTAAAATCACTGGGTGGGTCAGTGTTTGGATTAGCTCCTCTTGTATCAGATAATGCGTCATATCGCTTCAATGTGCCTTACATTGAAATCACAAAAACACATGGCATGGTGTTAATTAAGATCATGTAGTTCTGGTCCCCATAATTGACTACTTTCTACCATGGTCTGTGTGGTCTGCCATTTCATTTTCATGTTTTTAATCTCCTATTTTAAACATGGTCACAGATAGCATCATCACTGGTGTCCCCCTGGACTGGGGACAAAGGGACAGGCCGTGGGAAAGTATATAAAAGTGGCAGTAAAATGATGATCACCCTTCTGATAGGACTGTAATTATTTGTCCCTGAACACCCCCTCCCAGTCTTCTTAGAGAGACTATCATCTGATACAGTATAATGCTGTAATTGCTTGCTGACCTATAAGGCCTACGCTGGTTGATCACAGGTTTGTAATTTTACTGTGTACGTTAAAGTTCAGATACAAAAGGAGGTGTCCCCATCAACTGAAGGTGACGTGTCTCTCTTTCTGCTTGATTAGTGAAATACATAGGATCTGATTCTAAAGTATAGCACGATTGTGCAACATTGACTACATTTATGGACATTGTGAGCTCGTCAGCTCATTTTTCACAATTAAATGCTGTATAATAGTACATGAATGTTGTTCCTTAGTCTAAGTGGAATACATATTCCATTCTTAGAAAATATAATAATCATGCTCCATTAACCTCCAAGGTTTCAGATTTGGCAGAATTCAAGCAGGAGCCACACTTTTCCGTGAGAGCACATTGTTAATGCAAGAGGCTAAAGGAAACAGCACAGACCTCCAAGGACAGATATAAATGTCATCAGTTTTTAAGGCACTGCATTTTTTAAGACTGACCCCATAAGTAAGTGGTCACGTATGCGTTTTGGTGTCCCCACTGTAATGCAATATATTTGATTGGCACCTCAATAAATGTAAAAAGAATCTATTGGCAAGGGTATCTTTGACAAATTGAGAATTGGCAGAGTTTACCCCACCATACCTAACATGTAACACTTGAGAATGAGTCACTTTACCACACTTTCCATTTGCCAAAGACATTTACGTGTTCGGCCACCATGCCAAAGACAACTCATAGATCAGAGAGGGAGAGAGAGGCTGCACATCACTGTGGAAACCCTAACATAAATTCCATTATGAATGTTTTATTTTGAAAAACATTCCTTAATGAACATAATTAATAAAATGTGTGGACTGTCATTTGTAATGTGTTCAATGCCTGTGGGAGCTCACAGGATTCCACCCTTCTCTTCTTTGTGTATTAGTTGAGTGTGAGAGCAGAGAAAGACAGGTCCACCTCCTAGACGTGTGAAGTTAGAAGATGAACAGTGTTCATTTGCATCCATGATAATGCCACATGACCACTGGCCAACTTCATTTACAATCAACAGTTACATTAAACTGAACTTAAGTTTCATTTGAATTGATAGTATAGAATATATGATGGAGAGTGGTGACGCTCTAATAGGTGCTGTGATCTCTGATAGGCCTACTTATATAGACAGAGTTATGTTAGTGACATGGTGATGAAAGGGAAGTAGATCACTTTGGGTGTTGACACGAGCTGACAAGTCTGTATTTCTCGTCATGCGTGAGCATAAAGTATCTTTTTGGATACTCTTTTATATAACTCTAGCATATGTCACATATTGTTTCCATTAGATGGATATTTATATAATATATAAATCTCTTTGAGAGATTTAAGTATATGGCCTCAGTCACGAACCGAATGTGGGCAATAAACAACAAGTCACGCAAATGTACACTTTACATGCAACACTGTTGGTGCTTCACTTATCCATTAGGTTCGAGCTTGTTTTCCTCCTTTTTCAGTCAGCTACACGTGGTTCCCCCACCACTTCATTTAGAGACGTCAGAAAACTCCCTCCTTGCGTAACTATTACTCCCCTACTAAAACAATATACAACAGATTTTGTACTGGGGCCATTAATGACTAAATAAATTAATGTTGAGTCATGTACTTTGGCTGGGTCTCAAAGGGGAAAGGGCTGTAGAATAGACTTCCCACAATGGGAGATATACAGACATTAGCTGCTATAGGGGTTCCCTAGACAGTAGCACCACCATGCAGTCAGTCAGTGTCTGGCAGGCCTCTGTTAGCACCGGGACCTGCCTGTTTCCTTAATGGGAACCAATTACTAACCAGTTACTAAATACTCCCTTCTGCCGGGATTCAGGAATGGGCTCCAGAGAGATAACAGTGTTACATACTGTAGGTTTTGGTGGATGAAACGGGTTAAGCCAAGGGAGTGACAGAAAGGAGAAGATGCCAAGGGGTATTGAGAGAGGTGCTGGCAGACAGACCTTGGGAGAGCCCGGTTGAAATCACGACATTGGCTTTCATTTTCCCTGATGGGAGATACCTGTACCATGCTGGTGGTAATAGGAAAGAGTCAGCATGTCAGTGTCAGAATTACAAAAATGTGGTTCAGAGGAGACCCTGCTGCTTTCTCCTTTATGTTTACTCAAAATTCAAAAGGCACTCGCACGTCTGAGCTATCTTTTTTGCAGGTGAATGGTAACAGTTGAATAAATTGAGAAAAAAGAAGGAACCAGCCCACTGCTCTTGATAGCATCACTGCTCTTTAATAAGCTTTACGTAAAGCTAATTAAAGAGCAGTGTGTGGGTTCCTTCTTTTCTCTCCTTTGTGCTTATTAAAATGCTCACGTTTTTGGGAAGGATATTGTGTACTGTTTCTTGTTTCATGTCAGTAACAGATCAATGACTAATTGTAATGTATGTGTACATGGTGCCTTGTTAGTCAGGTTTGTCTTTTACTAAGTGATTGGAATATGATCATGGTGTAGGGTGAAGGAGGCTCTTGGTACAACTAACAAAGGAAATTGAGCTCTGATTTTATGTATATATTATGTTTTGTTTGGCCAAAACGAAATCTAATTTACCTTATCATAAGTAGTCTTAGCAGGTCATGAAAAGTTAGATTTCTCACCTACCAGGCTTATTTACTACAGCCCTGGTGGCATGCCAGATCAACTGTGTGATTATGAGGATTGCATTTGTGGGAGGGAAGTTGTTAATAACAAACTTGGCAGTTATTTTCTCATGAATCATACAATGTAGTGAAAATTGGCCTCTAAAATGATTACATAATTTGGAAACAATGACAAAATGGATTTGAAATGTCATGGGTCGTTCCACCAAATCGGTGCCTTTTGAGATGTGTAACTTTTGATTTCAACTAATTTTAACATTTTGTCCTAAAGAGCACATGTTCAACTTAATAAAACACATGTTTTCCCATTTAAAGAGGTTAAATAAAACAATTACTATAGCAAGTCCCTATTAACTGCCAAATAAAGTAACAGAATTGACCGTACCAGGGTTGACCGTAACAGGGTTGACCGTAACAGGGTTGACGATTTCATCTTAAATCAGCCATAAATCTCCTTGTGACAGGGGGAATGGAAGCTTGTTGTGTGCAACGTGGAGGGACAATGGAATCCAAGCTTCACAAAAAAATGTAATTGTTAAAACAATTCTAGCCTGTCTATCTACGGGTAACAAGGTTGACGTTTTATGCTCGACCCACTCAGTTTTCCACCACCAGAAAATTGCCAAAAGAGTACAACCAGCTCACCTGCTTTTACGGTATGATTTCACTTTTAGATGTTCATTGTTTATTTAGATTTTTAGATTGAAATAGCTTCATCACATCAAAACGAGAGTTCAGTTCACGTAACAGGGTTGACCTTAAAATGAGGGACAGGTTGAATTTTTTTTTCCTTTAAATGAATCACTAATCACATGAAACAAATAATAATCTTCAGAAATTACTTTGTCAAAGCAACAAAACAATTTTAAAACTTGCACAGAATACACAGAATTGTCCGTTTAAATACATTTTCCCAATTTATTCAATATTACATTTAACTAACGATGATTAATCCAGAGAGATTCTTACCTTTGCCTCGATTCGGCAGTCTCGTCTAGATCATCATGGCGTTTGGAGTTCTTTATGATAGCCACATTAGCAGGTAATTAGCATTTCATTTTGGGGGTAAATACAGGTGAATTTATTGATAAAAGTCACCTTATCCTAAAGTGATGTACACAGTCATTATTTTAAGGTTTGTAAAATCCCTTATGGTAAAAATTAATGGTGGAAAAACGATTGGAACCATTTCCCTGTTTGACCTCTAGGTTTTATGGGTACTATGACTCATACTCTGGTACTCTATAAAAACAAGCTCACGACAGCTGTGATGGAAACAGGAAGTTTTGGTACAATTTTATAAGCCATTTGTTCGTTCGACATGGTGAAATCTTTTTGTGTCTGCAAAATTCATTATGCGAGAAATGCTCAAATATTGATATAATAACCATCATATCGAAGTAAACTTGGAGTCATGTGATGATATGGTGTGTGCTCCTCCCACTACAACTCAGGAAACCATGCAGTTTATTAGGCTACAGATTAAATAAATGATGATGAACTTCACAGGGTTGTGAAAGTGCACAGTATGAGCTTGATGCTCCTTTCCAATAAATGTCGAGGGTCTTATTCTGGTGACATGATGATCGATGCTTGACTAACGTTTGACAAGTAAAAATATTCTCGCTCTTATCCATAATAATCTCATCATGTAGACTAATCTACCAGCAGAGTCCACCCTCACTGTTTGTGCAAGCTGTTGGCTAGGGCGTATGTGCCAAGACCAGACTAGGCACATTTCTATTTAACGCAACAGTTTTTGTGACAAAATTATCGGTAGAGTTGAAAATGCGATGGAAACACATTGAATATTAAAATGTTTATTTGGTTCATGAAAACTTTAGCGAAAAAGTACATTTTGTATGCACTACGTAATCACCCACTGATTTTTAACAGCAACAAGTCAGTTTGGTTATTCATATTAAAACTTTATTCATATAAAAAAGTATATTATATCCATATAAGTCTATATTACAGGGTACTTCAGTGAATATAACATTCAATAATGGTGCACAATTTCTACTTGAAATATCAAAGGGATAATGTCACTCATTTTGGGAACGACCCTCATACCACTAATAGTATTGATATACCAAACTAGGTTTTGAACCAGGGTTATCTACACAACTCAAAAGTGCATTAGCCTTCTAAGCTAAAGCCTAGGCATCAGCTTCAGGAGCGTCTCATGCATGGCTACTAAAAGGGAAAATCCATTCTACCAAACAGGGAACTGATGAAAAATGTAGTGACTACAGGGAAAGAGTAGAGACAGTCTTCCTCCAACACTCAGGCTGAGTTGACCCCTTGTGAAGGGAATAACTATGGTGATTGTTGACATGTTTTCTAAATGGATTGAAGCATTCCCTTGCAGGAGAGCCACAGCAGCTGCTGTGGCAAACGCACTTGTGAGAGAGATCATACCCAGGTGGAGTCTACCGTCAAAAATGTCTTCTGACAATGGTCAACATTTGGAAAATGAGATTGTTCGATCCCTGTCAGAGGCTTTGCAGATTGATTTGAGAACTCGTTGTGCCTATCATTCCCGATCTGTGGTTGCGGTGGAAAGGGCGACTCAATCTCTGAAAATTGAATTAGTCAAACTGATTGGTGAAACAAGCATGACATGGGCTCCATTGGCACTGATGAGTATGAGAGGCAGAACCCATACAGTCACTGGTCTCTCTCCACATGAAGTGCTGACTGGCCGTCCCATGAGGATGACAAATACACCTTTCCCCCAGAAAAGGTTGTCCCTGCAAAAATGGAGGTAGACATGTTTGAGTGTTGTGTCACCCTTAGCAGTGTTCTTAAGACTATTTTCCCCAGGTGAAGGCTTCTTTGCCAAATCTAGCAGGTGGAGCTGAACACTGTTTGAACCCAGGTGATTTCGTGGTGGTGAAAGACTTCAGGAGAAATAGTTGGAAGGACCCCCGTTGGAGAGGCCCGTACCAAGTTCTTCTGACCACCCCCACTGCAGTGAAGGTTGCTGTGAGAAATACCTGGATCCACGTGTCGCACTGCAGATGAGTTCCTGATCCAGAAGAAGATGGGTCCTCGCCAGTTCCAGTGGTGCAGTGTGGCCCTCCTCTGCATTAGCACAGGAGTGCTAATGAGAACAGTAGGTTGTCCCCTTGTGGGAAACCTGCCAGAGGGTAGAAGGAGCCCTGAGCGAAAGGAGCCAATGCAAGCCCGGAGTAGAGGCCCAGAAGTAGATGGTCATTGTTGAAAGAGCCCTGCTGGGCCCTCACAACAATGAGGACAATTTGTTCTTAGCTAGAGCAGATATGGTTGCTAATCTTACATCTGGACAAAAAACATGTTAGGTGTGTGGTTTGGAGCCAGTTAAGGTAGGAGCAGATTTGCCACGTAACCCTGACCCCATGACATTCTCTGCATTACAGTGGCTTGCGAAAGTATTCACCCCCCTTGGCATTTTTCCTATGTTGTTGCCTTACAACCTAAAATTAAAATAGATTTTTGCGGTGTTTGTATCATTTGATTTACACAACATGCCTACCACTTTGAAGATGCGTAATGTTATGTTTATGACAGTGTTATGTGGGCTTCTGGCCCCCAACAGTTCAAAGAATATGTTACCTTCCTGTCTTCAAACACAGAGGAAGATGGATAATGACCTACTCTTATGAGAAATCAGTCCTGCAGGTCACATGTCTTTCTGTTCATCCTCTATACCTCCAGGTGCCCAGAGATGAAGCAGATAGCACAAAACGTCACTGAAGACCTTCTAAAGGCCACCTCGCTGCTCCAGCTGCAATGCTATCATCTCTTTTTAGAAGCACATTTTCTGTAATGATTTCTGTACTGACAGAAGGTCTGTGTATGATCATAGCATGGCTGTAGCCCAGGGATAGAGACGTGTGTTATTTTCCCCCAAATCTAGAAGGTATTTCATGGAAGTATTTTCCACTGGTTTCTGGGGTGAAACAACTCATATTGTTATTGACAAATTCTCTCACGCAGGTCAACTGTCCTGTCCAAGTCGAATCTGCGTGTGGTTCTTTACAGCCAACCTCTGTGTGAGAGTTGTTGCAAAATAGTAATTGTCTAATTTATCTAATATTTAGAATAGTGAAACTCTCTGACTATATGTACATTTGGGTGAGTGGATATATAAAGCAGCCGAGGTCAGTAGTTGACGGTAGACAGTCTAATGCGTCTTTGGAGATCAAATGAGTGCCATTATGCACTGATTCTCCTTAGGCTTTTGGTGATAAAAGCTAGAACAGTGAGGCTCTCCAGACCAGTTCGGCTGTCCCTGCACAGATAAGTGACTTCCTCTTTTGAAATGTCCTATACTCCTCATTGGATGAGCAGCGTAATCAGAAAACACTTTTCTTTAAAACCCATTTCCCTCAATTCTAGGTCTGCTCTTCCAAGGAGGACAGCTTTTCTTTGCCTCCAAGGTCAGTGTGAACACAGTCCATGCTAAACCAACATCACCTTTGAGTGCAAGGACCATTGATACGGTGTCCATATTAGGACAGTCACACATCCACAACGTACGTTAATTCTCTTTTCCACTGTCCGCCGATCATTGATTGCATTTTCAGTATCTGTTGTCATCAAAGAGACATACCCCTCCCCCTCTTCACAACAACTTTGTCAAAATGACTTGACCATGATAATTGACAATACAATGTTACATCTAGGAGTTTAGCTTCCTCAACTTGCTCAATGGTCACACCCTTTATGATCAACTCCATTTGAGATTTAGGTCTTTGAGAATGCTTTTAATCAAATACAATGCTTTTAGTGTTAACCCCTGTGCGGCCTCCGTCCCGCATCCAGCGAAAAATCCTATCGCCATTAGCATAACAAAATTTAATACATTTTTTTTTTCAATTTTTTTTTCAAATTGTATCGTTTTATAGATACACCTCTCCTGAATGGAACCACGTTGTCCGATTTCAAAAAGGCTTTACAGCAAAAGCAAAACATTAGATTATGTTAGAGGAGTATATCGTAAAAGTAGCCACATAGCCTTTTTCCGACCAACCACATGCATCACAAATAACCAAAAAACAGCTAAATGCAGCACTAACCTTTTACAAACTTCATCAGATGACACACCTAGGACATCATGTTACACAATGCAAGCATTCTTTTGTTCGATAAAGTTCATATTTATATATAAAAACAGCATTTTACATCGGCACGTAACGTTGACTAACTATTTTCCCTCAAATGCATCCGGTGAAACAGTGCTACAATTTACTAAATTACTATTCGAAAACATTTTTAAAATGTAATATTGTCATTCTAAGATTTATAGATGAATATCTCTTGAAAGCACCTGTAATGCCAGATTTAAAAATAACTTTACTGGGTAATCACACTTTGCGATAAAAGGGGATGCGATACTCAGAACAATAGGCTAGCAATAGCAATAGGCTAGCCATCTTGGAACAATCGCATATCAAATCTAGTCTTGTATACTATTGTCAATAATCCCTTACCTTTGATTATCTTCATCCTTAGGCACTTCCAGGAATCCCAGGTCCACAACAAATGTATTTTCGTTTGAAAAAGTTCATCCTTTATGTTCCATTAGCTTGTTGTTGTTAGCGTGTTCTGAAGGCTGAACCAAAAGTTCCGACGTGCGCGGGGCTACTCTTTCAACAAAATGCATTTTTTTCTTATTTAGGTTCGTTCAAACATGTCAAACGTTGTATAACATAAATCTGTAGGGCCTTTTTCAACGAGAGCTCCAATAAGATTCGAGGGGGACAATTGCATTGTGTTTCAAAACGTTTCGAAAGGGGAGGGTAACCAGGGGCGCCGGCGTCATAATGGTGATGGCCCTCTCCGTGTGACCACGCTCCACAGCGTGTCATTGTGTCAGTTTTCACAGTAGGAGACTCAAATCACTTTGTAAAGACTGGGGACATCTAGTGGAAGCAATAGGAAGTGCTCAATGAACCATAGCTCACGGTGTGATTAATAGGCAACGTGATGAAGTTGAGTTCGCAATTCAGAATTCCACTTCCTGATTCGATCTGTCTCAGGGTTTTGACTGCCATATGAGTTCTGTTATACTCACAGACACCATTCAAACAGTTTTAGAAACTTTAGGGTGTTTTCTATCCACAAGTTTTAATTATATGCATATCCTAGCTTCTGAGTTTGAGTAGGAGGCCGTTTAAAATGGGCACGATTTTTTTTCAAAAATCGCTGTAGCGCCCCCTATCCTAGGGGAACGCCAAGAGGTTAATCTATTTAAGACCAGTTTATTATTAGTCACCCACTGATAATGACTGTAACTCCTTATTTAGAATTTCACTGAGCTCACAGGCTTTGGTTGCTGACATGTAGAGTGTGGAATCATCCGCATACATAGGTCATTCTAGTTTCTTGTCAAACCAATGGCAAATCATTTGTAACAAAATAAATAAATAGAGAAGAGTAACAGCCCAAGGCTACTGCCTTGAGGGACACCACACAGTACATATCTGATGTTAGAGAAGCTTCCATTGAAGAACACTCTCTGTGTTCTATTGGATAAATAACTCTCCAACCATGTGATGTCAGATGATGTAAAGCCATAACAAGTGAGTATTTTCAATAACAATTTATATGATCAATAGCATCAAAGCTGCAGTGAGATCTAACAATACAGCTCCAACAATCATCTTATTATCCATTTATTTTAACCAATCATCTGTCATCTGAGTCAGTGCATTACAAGTTGGGTGCCCTTCTCTATATGCATGCTGAAAGTCAGTAGTTAACTTGTATTTGGTCAAACACAATTCTTTCCATCAGTTTACTAAGAAGAGGCAGAAAATGTGACTCAACACCTGGATTCGGTCTTATGTAGCAAAATATGAAATGGTGTTTTTTACATTGGATAAAAGTAGAGACTCGGAGCTACAAAATGGTATATCATACATTACATTTGAGGAACAATGGGAAAATAATTCTGCTTTGAAAGTTGATCAACTTGTAAACTCCCTTTAGAGAAAATCGCCTTTGAATGTTTTGGTATCTAGTGAAGAGCTCTTCTTTGTCTACACCCATTCAGCATCGTTCACACCCTCTTAAGCTTTAGCCCCACCCATCTCGTTTCACTCTCTGAGCTCACACTTGATGCTCTGGCCGATGATTTGTTTACCTCTGGATAACATGAAAACAGCCTAACCAGCTCTACTGGCAACAATTTCATAATGTTTTTTTCCCAGACGTTTACTGACACTGGCCGTAATGAGCCAGCCAGCTGACATTAGCTAGTTAAACAACAATGAACAAAGTGCCAACAATCCCTAGCATTAGGCTTTAATTAGAAAAGCAAACAGCTCTGGGAAACTAACAATAACGTCCGTTAGCTAGCTAGCTAACAGTACACTTTAGCTTAAGACATATAGCTAGCTAGTCAATAAGTATTCAAACCCTTTCTTATGTCAAGTCTAAATTAATTCAGGAGTAAAAATGTGCTTAACAAGTTACATAATATGTTGCATGGACTCTGTGTAATAATAGTGTTTAACATGATTTTTGAATGACTACCTCATCTCTGTACCCCACACATACAATTATCTGTAAGGTCCCTCTGTCGAGCAGTGAATTTCAAACACAGATTCAACCACAAAGACCAGGAAGGTTTTCCAATGCCTCACAAAGAAGGGCACCTATTGGTAGGTGGGTAAAAAAAAGCAGACATTGAAGATCCCTTTAAGATGGTGAAGTTATTAAAAACATTTTGGATGGGGTATCGATACACATAGTCACTACAAAGATACAGGCGTCCTTCCTAACTCAGTTGCCGGAGAGGAAGGAAACCGCTAAGGGATTTCACCATTAGGCCAATGACTTTAAAACAGTTACAGAGATTAACCTATTTGGGATAGGGGACAGTATTTTCACGGTCGGATAAAAAACGTACCCGATTTAATCTGGTTACTACTCCTGCCCAGAAACTAGAATATGCATATAATTAGTAGATTTGGATAGAAAACACTCTAAAGTTTTTAAAATTGTTTGAATGGTGTCTGTGAGTATAACAGAACTCATATCGTAGGCCAAAACCTGAGAAGATTCTATACAGGAAGTGCCCTGTCTGACAATTTGTTCTACTTCTAGGCATCTCTATCAAAAATACAGCATCTCTGCTGAAACGTGACATTTTCTAAGGCTTCCATTGGCTCTAGGAAGGTGCCAGAAAGTTGAATGAGAGCTCTGCAGTCTCTGGGCGAAAAACAGCAGGGGTTTTTGTGAGTGGTCCTTCTGGGAACAATGACACTGGCGCGCTCGTGCACGAGACGACTCCATTTTTTTCTTTCAGTGTTTGAACGAATACAACGTCACGCGGTTGGAATATTATCGCTACTTTACGAGAAAAATCGCATAAAAATGTATTTTAAACAGCGTTTGACATGCTTCGAAGTACGGTAATGGAATATTTTGACATTTTTTGTCACGAAAAGCGCCGGCGCGTCACCCTTCAGATAGTGACCTGTACGCACGAACAAAACGGAGCTATTTGGATATAACTATGGATTATTTCGAACCAAAACAACATTTGTTGTTGAAGTAGAAGTCCTGGGAGTGCATTCTGACAAAGAACAGCAAAGGTAATCCAATTTTTCTTATAGTAAATCTGAGTTTGGTGAGGGCCAAACTAGGTGGGTGTCAAATTAGCTAGACGTGATGGCCGGGCTATCTACTCAGAATATTGCAAAATGTGCTTTCACCGAAAAGCTATTTTAAAATCTTACACCGCGATTGCATAAAGGAGTTCTGTATCTATAATTCTTAAAATAATTGTAATGTATTTTGTGAACGTTTATCGTGAGTAATTTAGTAAATTCACCGGAAGTTTTCAGTGGGTATGCTAGTTCTGAACAAAACATGCTAATGTAAAAAGCTGGTTTTTGATATAAATATGAACTTGATTGAACAAAACATGCACGTATTGTATAACATAATGTCCTAGGAGTGTCATCTGATGAAGATCATCAAAGGTTAGTGCTGCATTTAGCTGTGGTTTTGGTTTTTGTGACATATATGCTTGCTTTGAAAATGGCTGTGTGATTATTTTTGGCAGGGTACTCTCCTGACATAATCTAAAGTTTTGCTTTCGCTGTAAAGCCGTTTTGAAATCAGACAATGTGGTTAGATAAAGGAGAGTCTTATCTTTCAAATGGTGTAAAATAGTCATATGTTTGAGAAATTGAAATTATAGCATTTTTAAGGTTTTTCGTATTTCGCGCCTGGCGCTACCATTGGATATTGCTGGGGCGTTCCGCTGTCCATAAGATAGGAGTGTGATAGGAGAAAACTGTGATAGGAGAAAACTAAGGATGGCTCAACAACATTGTAACATTGTAGTTACTACACAATACTAACCTAAATGACAGATAAAATATAAAAATGTTCCAAAACATGCATCCTGTTTGCAATAGGGCAAGTAAAACTGCAAAAAATGTGGCAAAGAAATGTACTTTATATCATGAATACAAAGCGTTATGGGGCAAATCCAACACACATATCACTGAGGCCAGGTTTCCTGCCATCCAGGACCTCTATACCAGGCGGTGTCAGAGGAAGGCCGTAAAAATGGCCTAAGACTCCAGCCACCCTAGTTATAGACTGTTCTCTCTGCTACCGCACGGCAAGCGGTACCGGAGCGCCAAGTCTAGGTCCAAAAGGCTTCTTAAAAACCTCTTACATCTAGATGTTCCGCTAGCGGAACGTCTGCTCCAATATCCAATGATGGGCGGGGCGCGAAATACAAACTCCTCTAAAGCCGAAAACTTCCACTTTTCAAACATATGACTATTTTACAGCTATTTAAAGACAGGACTCTCCTTTATCTAACCACACTGTCCGATTTCAAAAAGGCTTTACAGCGAAAGCAAAACATTAGATTATGTCAGCAGAGTACCCAGCCAGAAATAATCAGACACCCATTTTTCAAGCTAGCATATAATGTCACATAAACCCAAACCACAGCTAAATGCAGCACTAACCTTTTATGATCTTCATCAGATGACACACCTAGGACATTATGTTATACAATACATGCATGTCTGTTCAATCAAGTTCATATTTATATCAAAAACCAGCTTTTTACATTAGCATGTTTTGTTCAGAACTAGCATTCCCACCGAACACTTCCGGTGAATTTACTAAATTACTCACGATAAACGTTCACAAAAAGCATAACAATCATTTTAAGAATTATAGATACATTACTCCTCTATGCACTCGATATGTCCGATTTTAAAATAGCTTTTCGGATGAAGCACATTTTGCAATATTCTAAGTACATAACCCGGCATCACGGGGCTAGCTATTTAGACACCCAACCAGTTTAGCCTTCACCAAAATCACATTTCCTATAAGAAAAATGTTATTACCTTTCCTGTTCTTCGTCAGAATACACTCCCAGGACTTCTACTTCAATAACAAATGTAGGTTTGGTCCCAAATAATCCATCGTTATATTCCATCAACGACGTTTTGTTCGTGCGTTCTAGACACTATCAGAATACTAAATCGCGGTCACGAGCATGGCGCAGAAAGTGACAAAAAAATTCTAAATATTCCATTACCGTACTTCGAAGCATGTCAACCGCTGTTTAAAACCAATTTTTATGCAATTTATCTCGTAGAAAAGCGATAATATTCCGACCGGGAATCTGCCTGTCTGTAAACTGGGGGAAAAACCGAAAGCCGGGGGCGGGGCAGGTCGCGAGCGTAAGGCTTACTCCACTGATTGACCACTTAGCTTTTGCTCTCCTTTGTTTCAGCCAGGGCTTTGAATTACGTCATTCCTGTTTTTCCCGGGCTCTGAGAGCCCATTGGAGACGTGGGTATTGTCACGTAACAGCAGAGATCCTTAGTTTTTGGAAGAGATGTCAAAGAAAGCAAATAAATGGTCAGACAGGGTACTTCCTGAACAGAACCGTCTCAGGTTTTTGCCTGCCATAGGAGTTCTGTTATACTCACAGACACCATTCAAACAGTTTTAGAAACTTTGGAGTGTTTTCTCTCCAAAGCTAATAATTATATGCATATTCTAGTTTCTGGGCAGGACTAATAATCAGATTAAATCGGGTACGTTTTTTATCCAGCCGTGAAAATACTGCCCCCTAGCCATAAGAGGTTAACAGCTTCTACTCCCAAGCCATAAGACTCCTGAACAGCTAATCAAATGGCTACCTGGATTATTTGCATTTAATTATTTTTTTACTTCAGTTTATTTTAGTAAATACTTTATCACTTATTTTTCTTAAAACTGCACTGATGGTTAAGGGCTTAAAGGCTAGGTGTCCCGCTAGAGAGACAGCTTCCGCTGAAACTGAAGGGCACGCAATTCCAATAAATAATCTTAAAAATGATGGATATTAAACATTTAGGTACATACAAGTGTCTTACATCGGTTGAAAGCTTAAATTCTTGTTAATCTAAGTGCACTGTCCAGTTTACAGTAGGCTTTACAGTGAAAGCATGACATGCGATTGTTTGAAGATGGCGCCTCACATCAAAATATTTTTCCACCGGCACAGGTTTCATAAAATCACAAATAGCGATTAAATATTCACTTACTTTTTGAACATTTTCCTCTGATTTGTCATCCAAAGGGTCCCAGCTATAACATGTACTCTTGTTTTGTTAGATAAAATCCTTCTTTATATCCCAAAAAGTCAATTTAGTTGGCGCCATCGATTTGAGTAATCCACTCGTTCAACGTGTCAAAATACATTTCTATTTATTCCTCAGGTACACAAAAATGTAATTAAAGTATAATATTTAATACGGAAAGAAGTATGTTCAATAGGAAAGCAATATTAGCAGGTGTGCGTCCTCTTCATCGCGCGCACAAACACGGATTTCCAAACTGGTGTCGTGTTACTAAAACTCATATTTCTTACTCATTATTCAAGTTACAAGCCTGAAACCTTGAACAAAGACTGTTGACACCTAGTGGAAGCCATAGGAATTGCAATCTGGGAGCTGGAATTGGATATGCCCCTATGCTTTCCATTGTAAGAGCATGGGCTCTCCATATCTATTGTGTTATAGTCTCATACATTATTTTAACATTTCTACAAACTTCAAAGTGTTTTCTATCCAATGGTACCAATTATATGCATATCCTGGCTTCTGGGCCTGAGTAACAGGCAATTTACTTTGGGCACATCAGTCAGGTGGAAATTCAGAAAAAAGGACCCTAGCCCTAAGAAGTTGCAAGTAAGCATTTCACTTTAAGTTCTACGCCTGTTGTATTCGGCGCATGTGACAAATACCATTTGATTTGATTTGAGCACCACTATTCATATTTTCAATAATGGTGGTGGCTACATCATGTTATGGATATGCTTTTCATCGGCAAAGAATATGGACTTTTTAAAAAATACAAATAAATGGCATAGAGTTAAGCACAGGCAAAATCCTAGAAGAAAACCTGGTTCAGTTTGCTTTCCAACAGCCACTGGGAGACAAATTCACCTTTCAGCAGGACAATAACCTAAAACACAAGGACAAATATACACTGGAGTTGCTTACCAAGACGACATTGAATGTTCCTGAGTGGCCAAATTACAGTTTTGACCTAAATCGGCTTGAAAATCTATGGCAAGACTTGAAAATGGCTGTCTAGCAATGATCAACAACCAACTTGGTTGAAGGTTGAAGACTTTTTAAAAGAATAATGTGCAAATATTGTACAATTCAGGTGTGCAAAGTTGTTAGAGACATACCCCAAAAGAGTCACAGCTGTAATCGCTACCAAAGGTGACTCAGGGGTGTAAATACTTATGTACAGTGCATTTAGAAAGTATTCAGACCCCTTGTCTTTTTCTACATTTTGTTACATTACAGCCTTGTTCTAAATTGGATTAAAAAAAAGATCTTCAATCTACACACAATACCCCATAAAGACAAAGCGAAAAAAGGTTTTTAGACATTTCCCCACCCCCAAACTTTTTACAAATAAGAAATATCTAATTTATATAAGTATTCAGACCCTTTCCTATGAGACTCAAAATTGAGCTCAGGTGCATCCTGTTTCCATTGATCATCCTTAAGATGTTTCTACAACTTGATTGGAGTCCACCAGTGGTAAATTAAATCGATTGCACATGATTTTGAAAGGCACACACCTGTCTATATAAGGTCCCACGGTTGACAGTGTATGTCAGAGCAAAAACCAAGCCATGAGGTCAAAGGAATTGTCCGTAGAGCTGCAAGACAGGATTGTGTCGAGTCACAGATCTGGGGAAGGGTACCTGAAAAATTCTGCAACATTGAAGTTCCCCAAGAACACAGTGGCCTCCATCATTCTTAAAGGGAAGAAGTTTGGAAGCACCAAGACTCTTCCTAGAGCTGGGCGCCTGGCCAAACTGAGCAATCGGGGGAGAAGGGCCTTTGTCAGGGAGACCAATAACCCGATGGCCACTCTGACAGAACTCCAGAGTTCGTCTGTGGAGATGGGAGAAACTTCCAGAAGGACAACCATCTCTACAGCACTCCACCAATCAGGCCTTTATGGTAGGGGGGCCAGACCGAAGCCACTCCTCAGCAAAAGGCACATCACAGCCCACTTGGAGTTTGCCAAAAGGCACCTAAAGGACTCTCAGACCATGAGAAACAAGATTCTCTGGTCCGATGAAACCAAGTTTGAACTCTATGGCCTGAATGCCAAGCGTCATGTCTGGAGGAAACCTGACACCATCACTACGGTGAAGAAAGGTAATGGCAGCATCATGCTGTGTGGATGTTTTTCAGCGGCAGGGACTGTGAGACTAGTCAGGATCGAGGGAAAGATGAACGGATCAAAGTACAGAGAGATCCTTCATGAAAACTTGCTCCAGAGCGCTCAGGACCTCAGACTGGGGGCGAAGGTTCATCTTCCAACAGGACAACAACCCTAAGCACACAGCCGAAACAATGCAGGAGTGGCTTCGGGACAAGTCTTTGAATGTCCTTGAGCAGCCCGGCCAGAGCCCGGACTTGAACCAGATCGAATATCTTTGGAGAGACCTGAAAATAGCTGTGCGGCGACTCTCCACATCCAACCTGACAGAGCTTGAGAGGATCTGGAGAGTAGAATGGGAGAAACTCCCCAAACACAGGTGTTCCAAGTTTGTGCAAAGTTCTAAGTAAAGGGTCTGAAAACTTATGTAAATGTGCTATTAAAGTTTTGCAAACCTGTTTTTGTTTTGTCATTATGGGGTATTGTGTATAGAGTGATGAAGGAAAAAAATATTTAATCAATGTTAGAATACGGCTGTAACATAACAAAGTGTGGAAAAAGTCAAGGGGTCTGAATACTTTCAGACTGCACTGTAAATTTGATATTTCTGTATTTAATAAAAAAAAAAGTGCAAACATTTCTAAAACATGTTTTCACTTTGTCATTATGGGGTATTGTGTGTAGATGGGTGAGAAAAACAATATATTTAATCAATTTTGAATTCAGGCTGTAACACAACAAAATGTGGAATAAATCAAGGGGTATGAATACTTTCTGAAGGCACTGTACCTCTTTGATGAAGACAATCAGGTTTAGATATACTGCCAATGTTCTTTTATTCCCCCGTCTGATTACAATCTTGAATCTAAAGCTCTAAAACCACAAAAGATTGCTCTTAAAAGTACCACTGTTTTGTAACTAGGATAATGTTTTATGTCAAGGTTATAATGGAAATCTACAGCTGCACATTTCACATGTTTGAAATAAATGCAATCTAGTGGAGCTTGGGATGTGCACATTTTTCAAAGACATGCAGCAGACAGAGGAAAAACGACACGACGTCATTGAGACTGAATACAGAACTTTATAAATATCGAAAGCAGATGTTAATGGAATGCCTAAAATTGCTAAAAGACATCAAATTCTCTCTATTCCTACTCTCACTGAACTTCTGTAATGTATTGCCTTTACATCCTCTTTAAAGGTTTCTCTGTGCAAAATAGGACCTCGCAAATCAGTGAAGGCCCAGTACTTGCAAGGTATGAGACAATGTATAGGTACTTGTGGTCTTTCATCACCAATTATTATAGTATAACCCTGACACTCAATTATATTAGCAAGGGGGAAATTAAAAAGAAGTGTGTGGTGGCGGGATATGCCTCTTGGCTGCTATATGAGTATCACAGCAATAGAATGTTAAAGACATTCTGAAATTCTAGAGCTAGCATAGCTACTTCCCTTGAGCAATAAGCAACATGTGTTTGTTAACACCAATGTTCATCTCCTACATTTATTCAGCAGAGTTCATATGGTTGCAGACTTAAACGGTCACCCTTTACATAGACCTATGTTATTACATAATATGAGCACAAGTAGATACAGTTGAACTACACTGTGGATGCATGATGTGTACAGTATTATTAATACATTGTACTTACAAATAGGTGTTTGCATCTATAGCGTTTCATTTTCTCTCTAAATTCCTGTAAAAAAATAATAATAAATCGCTGCTGCCTTTTCATCACTGTTGCCAATTGTTAAACGTTATTAAACACACATTCCTTTGAGATATTTAATTAAATGAGGATAAGGATTTTCCACTAAAATAAATCATCAAGTGGTGTCAAAATCACAAAGCACCAAGCATAAGCTCTCCTGCTGTTTTTAATATAGGAGTGGCTGCAATTCCGGATTTTCTGGAACCCAACTTGCCATGGCTATTGATATGGAGATTCCTGTGCATGTGCAGGATTTGTTTAAAGGTAGCTGCTACCCATGTAGCTTCTGCTTAGTATATGCTTCTGCTTGATATGGAGGGGGAAATTGTATGTTGTACACTAAAGATATGGTCTACATGTTCAAACTGTGCATTCCATGCCTCAAGCGCGATTCCATATAATTTTTTTACGTTGTAGCCTACACAAAATACATCATCGACATGTTCATACAAACTTTGTCTGTTTTAACAGTATATTTAGGCAAGCATATCAAACACAATCAAGATACATACAGGCATGATCCGTTGACTAGTTATTTTTTCAGCAACTCTTGCTACAATATGGCAGCATAACTATGAAAATTACCACAAATAAGAGACAGTGGCAGACACACGTTTAAAGCAGTAGCTGACAAACGATGCAAGGAATAATGGCGTGCTCGAGCTGTCTATAACTTTCAGCTGCCCAGAGATGGAACAGCTAGGTAGCCTACTCGTGTGGTATTTGCATAATCATTGAGTGGTTTAAATGCAGATGTTTTTTTTTGTCGGAATGCAAAACTCAAGTGGGGAGTTACATTAAAGTAGGAGTGGTATTCAGAAGATAGCCCTATTTGGTAAAAGAACAAGTCCATATTATGTCAAGAACGGCTCAAATAAGCAAAGAGAAAACACTGTCCATCATTACTTTAAGACATGAAGGTCAGTGAATCCGGGAAAATTTCAAGGACTTTGAAAGTTTCTTCAAGTGCAGTTGCAAAAACCATCAAGCACTATGATGAAACTGGCTCTCACGAGGACTGCCACAGGAAAGGAAGACCCAGAGTTACCTATGCTGCAGAGGATAAATGCATTAGAGTTAACTGCACCTCAGATTGCAGCCCAAATAAATGCTTCACAGATTTCAAGTAACAGACACATCTCAACATCACCTGTTTTCAGAGGAGACTGCTTGAATCAGGCCTTCATGGTCGAATTGATGCAAAGAAACCATTACTAAAGGACACCACTAATAAGACTTGCTTGGGCCAAGAAAGACAAGCAATGGACATTAGACCGGTGGATATCTGTCCTTTGGTCTGATGAGTCCAAATTTGAGATTTTTTTTACCAACCGCCGTCTCTTTGTGAGACGCAGAATAGGTGAACGGATGATCTCCACATGTGTGGTTCCCACCATGAAGCATGGAGGAGGAGGTGTGATGGTGTGGGGGTGCTTTGGTGGTGACGCAGTCAGTGATTTATTTAGAAATCAAGGCACAGTTAACCAGCATGGCTACCACAGAATTCGGCAGTGGTACACCATCCCATCTGGTTTTCGCTTAGTGAGACTATAATTTTTTTTTCAACAGGACAATGACCCAAAACACACCTCCAGGCTGTGTAAGGGCTATTTGACCAAGGAGAGTGATGGAGTGCTGCATCAGATGACCTCAACCCAATTTAGATGGTTTGGGATGAGTTGACCGCAGAGTGAAGGAAAAGCAGCCAACAAGTGCTCAGCATATGTGGGAACTCCTTCATGACGGTTGGAAAAGCATTCCTCATGAAACTGGTCGAGAGAATGCCAAGAGTGTGCAAAGCTGTCAAGGCAAAAGGTGGCTACTTTGAGGAATCTCAAATAGAAAATATATTTTGATTTGTTTAATACTTTTTTGGTTCCTACATAATTCCATATGTTATTTCATAGTTTTGATGTCTTCACTATTATTCTACAATGTAGTAAATTATAAGGGCACAAGGCAAGACCCATATGCAGACACAGGAGCCAGATGGTTGAGCTCCGATATTTATTATAACACAAGGGGTAGGCAAAAGGCGAGAGTTCATAAACCAGGTCAGAGTCCAAACACTACAGGGTGTTAGACAGTCTCGAGGTCAGGACAGGCAGGGATTCAGTAACCAGGTCCCAGTCCAAACAGGCTCGAGGTCAAGGCAGGAAGAATGGTCAGGCAGGCGGGTATGGTGTCAGGACAGACAAGGGTCAATACCAGGAGGACTAGGAAAAACAAAGACTGGGAAAAAATAGGAACTAGGAGATAAACGCTGGTTGACTTGGCAAACAAGACGAACTGGCACAGAGAGACAGAAAACACAGGGATAAATACACCGGGGATGATGAGCAACACCTGGAGGGGATGGAGACAAGCACAAGGACAGGTGAAACAGATCAGGGCATGACAGAAAATAGTAAAAATAAAGAAAAACCCTTGAATTTGTTGGTGTGTCCAAACTTTTGACTGGTATTGTAATAGGTTATATGGCCTTCAATAAATATTTTGGGCAATGTTCGTTCAAATCGCAGCAGGGTTTTTAATTCAGCTGTTCAGAAATACGAGGCAGAGATGCTACATCATCGTGGTTCAGTAGAGGGTGAGTAAAGAGAGTGTGCATAAATTCATAGCCACGGTCTTTTAATATAAGGTTGAAGTTGGAAGTTTACATAAACTTAGGGTGGAGTCATTAAAACTTGTTTTTCAACCACTCCACACATTTCTTGTTAACAAACTATAGTTTTGGCAAGTTGGTTAGGACATCTACTTTGTGCATGACACAAGTACTTTTTCCAACAATTGTTTACAGACAGATTATTTCACTTATAACTCACTGCATCACAATTCCAGGGGGTCAGAAGTTTACACACACTAAGTTGACTGTGCCTTTAAACAGCTTGGAAAACTCCAGAAAATGATGTCATGGCTTTAGAAGCTTCTGATAGGCTAATTGACATAATTTGAGTCAATTGGAGGTGTACCTGTGGATGTATTTCGAGGCCTACCTTCAAACTCAGTGCCTCTTTGCTTGACATCATGGGAAAATCAAAAGAAATCAGCAAAGACCTCAGAAAAGAAATGGTGGACCTCCACAAGTCTGGTTCATCCTTGGGAGCAATTTCCAAATGCCTAATGGTACCACGTTCATCTGTACAAACAATAGTACGCATATGTAAACACCATGGGACCACGCAGTCGTCATACCGCTCAGGAAGGAGACGCATTCTGTCTCCTAGAGATTAACGCACTTTGGTGCGAAAAGTGCAAATCAATCCCAGAACAACAGCAAAGGACCTTGTGAAGATGCTGGAGGAAACAGGTACAAAAGTATCTATATCCACAGTAAAACGAGTCCTATATCGACATAACTTGAAAGGCCGCTCAGCAAGGAAGAAGCCACTGTTCCAAAACCGCCATAAAAAAGGCAGACTACGGTTTGCAACTGCACATGGGGACAAAGATCGTACTTTTTGGAGAAATGTCCTCTGGTCTGATGAAACAAAAATAGAACTGTTTGGCTATAATGACCATCGTTATGTTTGGAGGAAAAAGGGGGAGGCTTGCAAGCCGAAGAACACCATCCCAACCGTGAAGCACGGGGGTGGCAGCATCATGTTGTGGGGGTGCTTTGCTGCAGGAGCGACTGGTGCACTAAACAAAATAGATGGCTTCATGAGGAGGAAAATTATGTGAATATATTGAAGGAACATCTCAAGACATCAGTCAGGAAGTTAAGGCTTGGTCGCAAATGGGTCTTCCAAATGGACAATGACCCCAAGCATATTTTCAAAGTTGTTGCAAAATGGCTTAAGGACAACAAAGTCAAGGTATTGGAGTGGCCATCACAAAGCCCTGACCTCAATCCTATAGAAAATTTGTTGGCAGAACTGAAAAAGCGTGTGGGAGCAAGGAGGCCTACAAACCTGACTCAGTTACACCAGCTCTGTGTCACGCCCTGACCTTAGAGAGCCATTTTATTTCTCTATTTGGTTAGGTCAGGGTGTGATGTGGGGTGGGCATTCTATGTTGTTTATTTCTTTGTTTTTGGCCGAGTATGGTTCCTAATCAGAGGCAGCTGTCTATCGTCTCTGATTGGGAATCATACTTAGGCAGCCCTTTTCCCACCTCTGATTGTGGGATCTTGTTTTTGTGTAGCTGCCTGTGAGCAGCCCAGAATGTTATGTTTCGTTTTTCTCCTGTTTTTGTTGTGTTTCATCTTCATTAAAAGATGTGGAATTCCGTGCACGCTGCGCCTTGGTTTATTTATGATCGGGAGTTTGAAGATGGTGAACGTGACACTCTGTTAGGAGGAATGTGCCAAAATTCACCCAACTTATTGTGGGAAGCTTGTAGAAGGCTACCCGGAACGTTTGACCCAAGTTAAACAACTTAAAGGCAATGCTACCAAATACTAATTGAGCGTATGTAAACTTCTGACCCACTGGGAATGTAATGAAAGAAATAAAAACTGAAATAAATCATTCTCTCTACTATTATTCTGACATTTCACATTCTTAAAATAAAGTGGTGATCCTAACGGACCTAAAACAGGGAATTTTTACTTGGATTAAATGTCAGGAATTGTAAAAAACTGAGTTTAAATGTATTCGGCTAAGGTGTATGTAAACTTCCGACTTCAACTGTACAGTTGTCCAGAGTAGCTGAACAAATAACCACATGGTTGCATTCAAATCACTTTTGCTCAAAAAACAGACTATACTTGAGTTTTTATTTAAACTACACCTGTTTAGGTCCTGTTAAAGAGTAGGTCATACAACTGGTTTCCACACAGGCAATAATTTAATGGACTTAAAATATATTTTTTCGGACTATTTTTCGCATCTCCTTTCATGCTATAACAGGTTATTCTCTCAATTACAGCCATTTCAGACAATAAAGCATGACAACACATTCAACAGAGGGTTATTCTTCATTAAAACAGCTTTATATCTGTAGCCAGTGGCACCTAGTGGCTGGCATGAGACGAGATGAGGTGAGAATTTTAAGCCTGAAGCGGAACTCTCAGGTAACAGTGTTGGTTCCGTCCCAGAGGACAGGGAACAGTGCACATTCCCTATTCAAGCCGTTGGATTTGTTTGTAAAAGTCTATTAACTTCTGTTGCTTTCGCAATCGATGTTTTAGCCCTTACTTAGGTAAACAACATCTAAAACATTGATTTGTGTTGCAGTGACGTTCAAAACTGTTTTAGGAGAAGTGGCTTTGACGCTGTGTTGTGGTTGTTGGGTCAGGGAAGGGTATGGCCTACCAACTTTAAAGGTATGTGCTTTTAACATTGTAATGTGAATCGAGTCTATTTGATAATGTTGTGTATTTAACTCTTTTTTTGTTGCGGGGGTCACTTTTTGGCACTTTTGTTGTGTCATTCATTTGACAGACCTGTGTTTAACTTGTAGGACAGTTTACATATCTACATTTCAATCTATGTAGATAAAAAGCCTGAAGTCTACTCTTTCACTCTTTACTGAGTACTTGGGGGATTGTAATAACTTCCACAGGAATCTTTAATAGTGAAACCCTAACCCTAAACACTTTGTACACTTGATTACCAACAGAGTTATCATGGACATCAAATGTGTAGGCATGTTGTTAATGTTTGCAGTTACTTCCATGATGACAGGTAAAGGCTCTCAGATCATGATTACAGTATGCATAGAAAATCCCTGAACAATCAGTGATGTTGGATCTGAGGTCCAATGTCTTCGATCGGTCGCCTTGCTTGAATGTTTGTCTGAGTGGGTTAAGTTTGCATGTAACATGGATATCAAACTCATACGTTTCAAGAGACGGATGACAAACTTTTACTGAATCAAAGTAAGAAGAGAACTGGATGCCAATGTCACTTTTTCTTTGTCACTTACTAATTGGGTCGCCAAGTTCTCTCTTGGCTTGCGTTAATGGGTCATTTGAAAAATGTCTAATCAAATAGTTCAAGTTCAAGACCATGTCGCCAAGAAGAGTGTGCGGAGGAATTAAATCTGTTACTTTTATCATCTATCATGGACTTAAACAGGAAGTAATTATTGACATTACCATGACCATGGGCAATAACTGATGATGTCTCTCTCTTTCTCATTAAGACAAATGAAAATACAACCAAAGCTCTGAATACGTATGGACTGAATGTTGGGCAAATGTCAAATAGACTATGCTAGCTATATCACTGTTGCACAATACCAGATAGATTCAAACTGCATTCAATAACCTGCAAATGTTCACATCGGTGTTGATGCATTCAGGCAGTTCCAAAGATTTAGTTTCATTAAACCAGTTGTGTGTGTTATGCTAGGAAAGTGTAGCACAGCATTATTATTTCCTTTATCTCATCATTGCTGTGTGGTCTTAATCCGCATGAGTTGTCTTTTGTCAGAGACTGGTGCCCTGTTGCTTGGAGGAGGCTTTGGTATTGAAAGTCACTCAGTGTTTTGTCCACAACTTCTCGACTTCCGCGGGTTCCTTAGAAATTGAGAATATCTAATTCAGCTCTATTGAGGAAGGGGAATGCCAGTGTTGTGTGGGGGGCCTAGGTTGCTATTGATGAGTTCCGAGGAGGCTGGTGGGAGGAGCTAAAAGTGGATGGGTTCATTGTAATGGCTGGAATAGATTTAAATGGAATGGAGTTGATACCGTTCCATTTAATCCATTCCAGCCATTAAAATGAGCCCATACTCCTATACTTCCTCCCACCAGCCTCCTCTGGATGAGTTGGTTGGTGGGATATTTTCTGACACAGAAAATGGCATAGTCATCCTAGAAATTCCTGGATCCTCAGCAACTTGCAGAGTCATGAATACATGTTGTCTGCTGAACAGTGTTACACTCCCCTATGTATTTATTTGGACAGTAAAGCTAAAACGTTTAAGTTGGCTCTATACTCCAGCATTTTGGATTTGAGATCAAATGTTTTAAGTAGCGGTGCAGGGGTAAATCACTGGGTAAGCCAAGCCAGGAAAAAAATGCCATATTACAACCCATGTGATAATTGCAGTGTTTGCTCTATAACCTGTTAGTTCATGTGCCTTGACACCGTGATATCAAGGCCTCAGGCCGAGACAATAAGAATAAATTCAACCACTCCTTTGTTTCATCACAAAACCGGAGAGCAACATCTGTCCGGTGAAGTCCACAAAACCTATTGCATGTAACGAACAGTTACATGACCCACAGCATGGTCAAGCAAGTTAACGTTTCTGAAATTTTTGGACTACTAAACAACTATTGATTTTAGAAGAGTTATGGCAAGTCGAAAAGAAAATAGGTGCTGCCTCCATTATTCCAGCACCATTTCAACATCATCTAATCACCTACTGTATGCTTAGTCTAGTACAGTGACAAATAAAAAATAACAAAACTATTTTGTCCAATCAACGTAAGCTAAATATGCTGTCCAGGGTAGTGATTTGTGTGTGTGTCTGTGTGTGTGTCTGTGTGTGTGCAAGTAGAAAAAAAAACATGTTGACTTACCCTACTTGTAGAGAAACGGCGATGCCATCCTCATCTTTCAAGTTGTCTAAACGGTCTATGACTGGCTAAAATGCTTGCTCGCTAACCTGACTTCCTTTCAAGGGCAACGATGCACCAGGTCAGCTAGTTAACATTAGCCTAACATTACTACATCTAGCTACATGTTGAACTTCCATCTTCTCAGGCCAGGGGCACAATGTATGAATTTTTGGTTGGACCAGAATCGCCAGTATAATCATTGGCCAGTATTGAGAATTAAGTAATTAAGTAAAAGTCCAAATCCCTATCTCCTCCATGACTAATTTAGGAAAGGGATGATTTAAGCTAGCTAGCTAGCCACCGAAGGACAACGACACAACAAGATGCAACAATTAAAGTTTTCTGTTACTGACGTTTGGCTTCTAATGTGATGTGATTATGTGATGTGATTGGTGTGAAGGCAAATCCAACTGGCTTCTCTTGACACTTTTTTTGAGTGTGCCAGGACCAGAGATATTGAGATGAGCGAGATGCAACACTTCGCTCTCACACAGTCACACACAGTACAGTATCTGTACTGTGTGTGAACCTGAGCACAGGTTCACTTCACGTTCCTCAACCATCTGAGTTTGACCAAATGGGTGACCCAGCTTGCAGCCACGTCCTCAGCATGTGGTCCTGTATCTTCAGACAGGAAGATAAATGCGACTGCTTCGGGTAGCATTGTTATTATTGAGAAGTGACATCATCTCGTGGTACGCTAAACAGCAATCAGGCCTTTCTCTCTGCAGCCGCACAATGCAATCCAGATGTGCATTTGATTAAAGGCTTAAACGAGATTGAAGAGGGTGAGAAGTGGGGAGGTATACCATAGGTCAACCCCTGGATAATAAAACAAAGAGTTTTGTAAATGTATTTTAAAACAAAAACACATGGCTGTAAATTCTCCCATGCAACCCCTGCTATCTGCCCCTCCTTTTCCTCTCCTCCTCCTCCTCCTCCTCCACCTCCTTCTCCTCCTAGTCCTCCTCCTCCTCTTTCTGCCACCTCTTGGTTTGCAGCACTTGATAATCTGCATGAAAATTCCTGTCTAATGGTATCCCCCATTCACTCTGATACCTGTGGGAAAATCAGATACTGAGGAATTATTCACTTGTTACTCTTTGGAGATTGATTGTGTATTGGCACTGTTTTGTGTATGCAACCAAGTAAACACTGACCCTGAATTATGAATATGAATCGTTATACAGAATGATCAGCCTAATTATACCCTCAAAAGCATAGTTGGTAGAGCATGGCTCTTGAAATGCCAGACTAGTGGGTTAGAATCTCAGGACCACCCATACGTTAAAAAAATATGCACGCATTACTTTTGTAAGTTGCTTTGGATAAAAGTGTTAGCTAAATGGCATATATTATATTGTATTATAAAATGACAGCATTCCAACAGGCTGCCTGAATTATTTAAAAACTCAGAGGCCTTATTGCAGAGGTAGGGTTACTTCAACACTTCTTCAGTCTCCACGTTTTTCAGTGTCAAATTAACACATTGCTTAGTGTAAAGCCTTATTTGCATATTTCCCCAAATGCCTTGCCTTTCAAGTGAATTGTAGAGTTAACGTCCATGACTGAGACATGGTTGTTGCATTCATCTATTTTCAGTCCTGTAGCCTTATATGTTATCATTAAATTAAAATTATTCAACAGAATACAACAACACATATAGGCCTGAAACTCATGGTTTACAGGCAACATCAGGCCTGCATGTCACATTATGCTGGCTTGAAAAGTGATGTGTAATTCCTATTGTAAGCCAGCCAGAGTTGGGATATCCAACATTTTGAATTTATATGCATTCAGAATGACTGCTGGGTTTGGAACACTAAGATATGAGACTACCTAAAGCATCTAAACTGGAGCATCCATTCCAATGTACATGCAAAAACATAGGTATTGAAACAAACAATAAAACAAATCTAACTGCAATAGACCATACTGGGAAATATGATAATGATGGGCTTGGTTTTGGTTTAACACTTTATTAACACCAACACTGGGATTATTTTACACCAATCAGTGTTAATTTAACACTTGTATCAACACTAGAAATGTTACACTGAAAAATCAACACAAGGTAACACTGGGCATTTGCTTTACAGCTGCATGGTATGATCCGTTATCCCCTGCGACTGCAAGATGAGCCAGACACTTACATACCAGGCCTGGGTTCAAATAGTATTTGAAATATTTCAAATACTTTGAGCATTTTCTCTAGCCTACCTGTAGTGCTAGATGGGTGGGGTTTGCGGTGTTGTGGCTATTCTATTGGTCCTAGCTCAATCAAGCCCAAGTAAAGTATTTTAAATTATTTCAAATATTATTTGAACCCAGATCTGGTTCGGACTGACCGCAACCTGAACTACCACATAAAATGACTCACCTAACACTGACAACACGGGCGTGACTGTCCCTACCCAAGCTCCGTTTTTTCCCCAACCTTTGAGGAGAGAGGAGCCAAGGTTTGAAACCAAAGCAAAAACCCACCCAGCTCTTCAAGCAATCCCAATTGTTTGCTTTACTATACATGTTGCTGATGCACGATGGATGGATGTAAGGATGAAATATGAGAAAATTATGACTCACTGTATTTTGTTACCCACAGTCTAAACTAAGCTTAATGTTTGAAAACTCTTCTAAGAGGGTGTTCTGTGGTCAAACCGCCTCTGAGGTGATGGCTGTGACGTCATGAGAATCAGGATGTAGTACCTTTTCCCTTATGTCCATGTGACTGTAGAGAAACAACATACAGTATTTTATAGGGGTCTCCAAGCCCTTGAAGTCAACAGGGGGATCTCCCCTATGGTGTACATTTCTGACTCACCACCTGTATTTGGTCTTATGTAGCAATTTTTTAAATTGTTTTACATTTTATATTGGATAAAAGCAGAGACTCAGAGCTACAAAATGGTATATCATACACTGCATTTTTGAGGAACAAAGGGAAAGTAATTCTGCTTTGAAAGTTGATCAACTTGTAAACTCACTTTTGAGAAAATCGCCTTTGAAAGTTTTGGTATCTAGTTAAGAGCCCTTCTTTGTTTACACCCATTCAGCATCGTTCACACCCTCTTAAGCCTTAGCCCCACCCATCACGTTTCGCTCTCGGAGCATTCAGAGCGCACACTTGACGCTCTGGCCAATGATTTGTTTACCTCTGGATAACATGAAAACAGCCTAACCAGCCCTGCTGGCAACAATTTCGTTACGCTTTTTTGCCAACGTTTACTGACACCAGCCATATTAAATGGGTGTTGTACACTTTAGCTTAAAACGTGTAGCTAGCTAGCTAGGTAAACAATGAACCTAGCTAGGTAAACAACATGTAAGATCACACACGTCAGGTAACATTTGCTAACGAGCCAGCCAGCTAACGTTAGTTAAACAACAATGAACATAGTGCCAAATCCTATCATTACTACCCTGCATGAATCTGCTGGGTGCTAACCAACCAGGTTCAATGTTAGCTAGCTAACATTAGGCTCTAACTAGCAAAGCAAACGGCTTTGGGATACGAATAATAACATACACGTAACGTTAGCTAGGGAGCCAGCCAGCTAACATTAGCTAGCTAGCCAGCTAACAGAACAATTTAGTTTGAAATGAAACCACTTTCTGTCAAAATTAGAAACATGTAATATCTGAAAATGTAGCTAGCTAATGCTAGACTATCTTACCCATATACATCATCATGAATGAAGGACGTATCTCCCTGTCACGGATCCTCTAGAAAATGGAGAGCAACACTTAAGCAGATCCACAACACCATTTTTTTAAAAGCCGCATTCGACAGGATTACCAACACAGACTGACCATCTCAAATAGACAGAAGCCTTCTATATGGCAGACCAATCCTAACTCCCCTCTCGGCATGTCCAGCCCACTCATTATCTCAGCCAACCATGGCTATTGGGAAGGTTACTGACTTTTTCTGTGGCTTAACCAACAAGGTTAGTAATTTAACAATTGTATTTGTATTTACAGATGGCACACAAGTATGATATTAAGGCACATGAAAGTTCATATGTTCCAGAAGGCATTTCTGCAAAAAAACGCATTTTGATACATAAAAAAAAACAACGTTAACATGGCTCTCCTGTGAAGTCGTGACTTGAGACATATGTCTAGTTTCCTGAAACTGCTCACATTTTAGGACACCCTCAGTCTCAATCCACACAGGGTCCTAAGATGTCCTAAAATGTACACCACAATCCCCGCTCTCTCCATGTTAAGCAGCACTTGCCGTTTCTCCAGGGCCAAACACTACACCATCTCCAGTGGAAAGGAAATCATAACTCACTGTCTGTGCTGCAGTCACAGTTGCTATGATGCTATCTGTTGGTGTAAGCTTGACAGGCTATGGATTCTGTTAGGGTGGAGGGTCGAGGAAGCTATACAGGAACTTTAGCCTGCCCTTCCCTGCATATGTGCCTCAGAGAGAAAGGTTGTGCTAGTGCAGTAGGTGAGCATGATGCAAAGCAAAACACTACATAAACATGAAAATAGGTTGTGTGAGGCCTGTCTATCAACTTTTTTATGTTTTTGCTTGACCAATAAATTATTTGTTTATTTCTCCGCTTGCCCTCTGACTCTCGATTGAGTTCTTGCCAGAAAAGGGAAACATTTTAAGTTACTTAATGGTGTCAAGTTGAACTCAGTGGTTCACAGTAAATGTGTCAAAAAGACAGTCTTTACAAATGGACAAATGTAGAAGTTTCTGGTTGCCTACTGTTAATGAACTTCCGGTTAGCAATAGCCATACATCTGAGACACCCAGTTAAGTGTTAATTTCAAGCTTTTTCCAAGATGCACCGTACCTGCTTAATTCAATTTTTTGGGGGGAAGTCTGAAGTGGGATGTCCAAACCTGAAGAAACCTACAGCAAACCATCCACTGAAAGGCAATTCAGATGGCAAACATAGCAACAATGGCCGCCACTTCAAGCTGAGCTGCCTGAACAATATGCTAGCTAGCCTCAATGAATGAGTGTTGTGTATCCAGTTATGATATCTAGAAGTTTGGGCACCTGGGGGGTAGTGGGGTGCTGCTGCCTGGGTTACAATGATTAGTGCTTATATCTTAGTGAAACACAGCGACTATGAAACACATCTCACTCCCACATCTAAATGGTGGCGTGTACACCCTTAATCATGATCATTTAACATTGACTTAATGACAGGCATATGGTTTCAATGTGAATTGGCCACTAAGCCACCCAAGGAACTACAATATGGTCTGTCATTATGGGTAATTCCTTAGTCATTATGCACAAAATTGTAATTAAAATATGGATAGGTCATGCAATGATTGGCCACTTTAACCAATGTATTTTTTCCCCAACCTCTTTGTTTTGAAGTTCTGAAAATCTAAATCAGTAAACAAACTTAGGTCATGTGTTTTGCCACTAAGTAGTGGATACCAACACAACACTTGCAGTGCAGTATAATATACTGGAATATGATTATAGGTCTGTAGACATTGGTTTTGCATTAATCATGCAGTTGGGACAGGCTTGCTGTTGAATCATTTGGCATGATTAGGGAAGCAGAGAGCAAAACAGAGAGGAAAAACCTTTCTCATTTCATCTCAACAAGGAGCCATTGCTTCATGTCCTCGCCCTTTCTCACAAGGCCAAATAAAACATAAAGTGGAAACTTTGACTTTGGGAAAATAGGAATACCTTACCCTGCCATATTGCTTTTCATGTTGAATTAATATTCATGATCATTGTTTAAAATTGGTGGGATTTAATTTTTTTATTTTTTATAGCTGTGATTGATTCATGACTTTTGACTGGCCTCATGATTCACCTTCTCAATATTTAAGTAGATGTTTATATTCAATCTTTGCACGTATTTACTCTCTTGTGCGAAAGGATTATTATTGTGAACCTTTCATCTAACTTTGCCCTAAAGAGAGGCCTATACTAATTTCCACTGTGAATAGATTGAATAGCAATCAAGCTCTCTTGACCCTGTTATAAACAAGTCTGATTGAAATTGAGATGTGCAGAGTTCTAGTGATAGACCACATAAACAGTACAGTAGGGGAGAGAGAGGTAAGTTGAGCAACTCTTGTTTTCACCATGTCAAATTAATGTATTGTTTCAGAGGTTTCATGATGCGTCTATCTAAACAAAAGTACATACTTTTAAGATTGTTATATCCACCAGTAGGGATCTCTATAGGCTTCAATATGAGGTCCTAAACCTAGCATCCTTGTAGGGCTAATATGGGCTAACATAGTCTTAATGTTTGCTTTGGAGTAAGTTGAGACAATGGCAAGTTGAGCATATTGAAGTGTTTTCTTCTCAGGCATAATGCAAGGCATTACAGCTGGGATATGAGGTAACAACAGGACCTGGCCTAGGTTAAAAGTGTTAGTTTATTTTTAAGTAGAAAGTGTTTGTCAGGTGTTAAGCCAGTGTTAAAAGATGCTTAATATTATTAAAAGACAAAAAAGCAATAGTGATTGTGTGGAATTGTGTTTGGGCAGTCGTGGAAAAAGTAAATATACCTTAATAGAAAATGACTCAAGTAAAAGTGAAAGTCACCCAGTAAAATACTACTTGAGTAAAAGTCTAAAAGTATTTGGTTTTAAATATACTTAAGTATCAATGGGCAAACTTCAACCGGCAGATATAATTTACAAAAAAGCATTTGTGTTTAGTGAGTCCGTCAGATAAGAGACAGTAGGGATGACCAGGGATGTTCTCTTAATAAGTACGTGAATTGGACCATTTCCCTGTCCTGCTAAGCATTCAAAATGCATTCAGGACAGTACTTTTGGGTGTCAGGGAAAATATGTGGAGTAAAAAGTTATTATTATTTTCATTAGGAATGTAGTGAAATAAAAGCAAAATTAGTCAAAAATATAAATAGTAAAGTACAGATACCCCAAAAAATGAATTAAGTAGTACTTTAAAGTATTTTTACTTATGTACTTTACACCACTATGTTTGGGTAAAAAGATAGATATGTAACAGGCCCCGGGCATGAGATCCAACTACAGATAACAAAGTTGTGTTTTACACAGGGAGAAAGAAGACACAGGCAGTTTCTTCCTCTTTTTGTCTGTCACATTGTTGTCTTTTTTTCAGTTTCAGTCCATTTTAAAATGTCATACCATAAAAGTACAAACATATAGACCTGTATGTCCACAGTACAAAATAAAATACAAATTATTATCATACATAGAAACTAGTAATTAAGTACTAGGCTGTACTGTTACATATAACAGTATAACATTTGTCACGCCCTGACCAGGTGAACTCTTCTATTTTGGTCAGGGTGTGGCATTTCTATAGTTTATTTTCTATGTTTTGGTATAGCCTTGCTTTGGGGTGTATTTCTATGTTGGGTTATGTCGATTCCCAATCAGAGACAGCTGTCGCTAGTTGCCTCTGATTGGGGAATCATATTTAAGTTCCTTTTCCCCCCACGATGTTTGTGGGTTGTTGTCTCTTTTTGTTTGAGCAGTAGCGATACGTTTATTCTCTGTTTTGACCGTGTTATTTCAGTCTGAAATAAATAACATGTGTTCGCTCCCAGCTGCGCCTTGGTTCACTTCTTCCTTCCTGCACGACGATCGTTACAACATTATTGTAAACATATAAACTGTTTCATTACAAATAAATCAAACAATGAGAGCCCATGAGTGAGAATACCTGCTCTATGTCCAAAAGTTAATGTTAACCCTGAACAGTGCTATTTCATAGCCTAGCAATGAAAATACACAATTACCAAACACAGTAGTATAACATTTTAGTAACCCTTAGGAAGTCAGTGCAACATATAAAGAGAGAAAATATAACTTGAACTGGATTTGGTAAGTATCCATCTTCGTTTCTGGACGTACCTTCTACACAGGATTGTCTCCAACTTGTTCCTTCACAATTTATATCCCAGTATGATCATAGTTTCCCAGGACCTCATCGCTTACCGAGATTCCACACAAGCACTCTGTCTCCTGGATGAAGGGCTTCATCTCTCATCTGTTTATCATAGTACGTCTTATTTCTTGAGCTGAATTGCTCACTGTTCCTTGACATGATCTTGTATTCCTCAGCCATTCTGTTGGCCCATGTCTCGGCATAGCCTCTGGGTGAACTTGTCTCTTCCTCTGTCATCAAGTCAAATGACAGGTCTACCGGCAGGCGTGGATGGCGGCCATATAGTACGTAGGTAAAAATGAGAAAACCCAGTGGCTTCGTGTCTGTTGACATTGTATGCATGTACGATTTGTGGGAGATGGACTTTCCGCTAGTATTGCTTTCTCTTCGAGGGTCCTTAGCATCTGCAACAGAGTCCTGTTGAACCTCTCAGCTGGATTTCCTTGGGGGTGGTACAGTGACGTTCTCTTGTATGGTCCACTCCTGAAAGCTGCTGGAGTGTCTTGAAGAGCTGGTTCTCAAACTTGCGGCCTTGAATATTATGTAGTTTCGAGGGGTATCCAAACTGAGGGATAAAATCATTGAATATTTGTTCCGCTGCTTTCTTGACAGACTTGTTCTTCATAGGGTAAGCTTGAGCAAACCTTTTGAAGTTGTCAACAACAGCCAAGATGTACTCGTAACCACATCGACTGGCTTCTAAGGGAAGGTAACTTTCAACTTACAAAAAGAAGATGCCTATACCATGTCAGATATAGAGTTGAAATGTATTAGATTTTGAGTTTGCATCCCAATATTACCCCTCATATACTGTACATCACAGAAGACTGAAATATAACAAAACTGTTTGACATACAAAACACCAGATTTTTCGGGAGCTTTTTGGAATAATGTTTATTGGTTATGAAAAATATTCATAACATTCCACCCATGAGACCACTAGGTAATTTGACCTACATCCTCTATCACTTTAAACTCAAGCAAGAGCCTCTCAATTGTCAGCTGACTAACTAGGAATGGAACATGAATGGATAGATCAGGGTTGTCATTCTTAGGTAAGTTGACAGTAACTTCACCCCAGCCATCGAAGTATATGGTACAGTATCTCCATTCACAGCATAGACATCAAAACCTCCGTCGGCTCCCATGAGCTTGGTGAGCGGCCTCACATTTTGACCAGTTAAGTATTTTTCCTTCCTGGCATGATCTAAGATGCTCACTTGGGTTCCTGTATCAAGTCAGACGATTGCTGTCAAGCCATTCATATTACATATGAGCAGGCATTTCTTTCCTATAAGCTGGGCTACTTTATCATCTTCTGCGGCCAGCTTACCTTGTGAGTGTACCTTGGGAGAAGCACCTCCGGTCCTGCCTCTTTTCTTTACACCAACTGTCTCGGCGGATGCATGTCGTGAGACCATACTCTTAGGATTTACACTTTGAGGTCTTGACCCTGTGAAACCATCCGGTTGGGACTGTAGCTGCGGCCCGATTACTGGTTGTCCCTGCACAGTGACCGGCTCCCATTTCCCGAGCGCTTTAGTCTCTTTAGAGAGCCTAATGTTCTTTGTCCTTCCTTAACACAGAAGAAACAGTGGCTACTGTTCGGTACACCCTTTTCAACACATTGGGGGCAACAATATGGTTTCTCTCTTCCGGGCCCAGACGGTTGGCTTGGGGAACACTGGCATGTATGTTCTGGTTGTCTTGACTGTGGCAGGGACTCTATCATGCTGATTAAATCTTCAACCTGCACACTGAGCTGTTGTATGGACTTACTTTGGTGTTTACGGTCAGCAACCTCCTCCCCTTTGATAGAGTCTTCGTTACTATGGCTATCACCAAGCTGTACGCTATGAGCATGGTAGGTTTGGGGTGGGTTATACGGCCTAACCTACGCTGACTCTCGTGCTCGTCACTGGTTATTTTCATCACATGCCTTAGTATTACTTCGTCGGACATTTTGCTGTCAGAAAAGAGGGGTCTTAACTCCTTGTGAAAATGGCTGTGTTTGTGTCCAAGCCCCTGGTAAACGATGTGTAAAAATACATCTTGCACTCTCTTTACATCATATCTTGTGTCTGTGTTTGCTTCTTTTGACGTGAACAGAATTGTCCGTTTCAGCACTATCATCCTACAGAGAAACTGTTGCGGTGTCTGTTGTTCACTTTGTTGAACGCACAAGCTTTTCGAATACGTTGGTGCTGTTCTTTGCCCCTAAGTGACTCTGGAGAAACGCTTTAAGCTCCGCTATTGTCAAGTCGTCTTTGTTCATGTGCATGTCCTTAAAGCTTCCAGGGCTCATGATCCGCAACATGCTTCTGACTCTCATTTTCACTGCCGTTCTCTTCAATCCTTTCTTCTATCTGTTTGCACACATTGTTGTAGCTTGTGTCTGACGGGGGTGGTCGCTTATTTGACCCCCAGGAATCTTGAATTCTCTCCACTGCGGGCTGCTGCAGGTAAGAGAGATCTCTTAGGGACACTACACTACAGTGCTATGTTTCTCAGCTGTGGGTGGGTTAGGGGTAACTCTATATTGAGTTTCCTACCTAGCATTCTCTGGTACTCAGTATCAGTATCTGATGGTCATGGGTGAAGGAGGTGTATTTTCAGACTGAGCGCTACCCTCTTGGCTATCAGGTGAAGGTACAAGACTTAGATGATGACTCTGTATAGCTGGATCCATTGCATCTTTCAGAACTAGGAGTGTGCCGACAGGGCAATACCGGTATTTGCAATCATATCTGTAAGTTGACAGGTGATAGTTGGATCGGATGATACTCGTGATCGGAAGAAATGGAAGAAATGTGTTATGCCTAAATAGATGTTGGCAAAATACCTCCCTGGACGTTCTCACTGCAAAAAAACCCTGCAGATTAGGAGCAGCACGCGGAGGGGTGGGTCTGTGGGTGTGTGTCTGTGTGTCCTCAACTTGCAGCAGGAAGCCAAGTTTACTGTCACTCAGTCAGAATGCGCATCAGCGTTTCATCTTTTTTCCATACCCTTACCCCGCTTGTCAGCACATTGTCAGCTTCATAGCAAACCTCACCATGTAATTTATCATACTAGCAGGCAGCAGCAATCTAAATGATCAGACCGAAAACATGCAATGAAAAGTGATCGGGTGAAATTATGAAGCGAATGGATGGAGAAATACAACGTCACCCTATCCAATCAGAGCAGCAGGATCAACTTACAACCCGCCCTTGTCTTTACAGCCAGGCAAACTAGCCAGTGGAGGTATTTCAACCAAATAGAACATGACTGACTCAAAGACAGTACAGTATGGTTTAGAAAATCTGTGACTGACTGACATGAGAAAGATGCTTGCTGGCACCTGAAAATAACTCTTTCTCTGATCACGGATAATTACAAAAAATACTTTGATCATATTCGTATCCAAAGACTTGCCTATTTCTGTTACGATACTAGTTTTGTCCGACTACTCAGCACACCCCTATTCAAAACCAACAGTTCAACCATTCCCCATTCTTATAATAAAGAAAAGGTCTTACTCTACATGAAAGGATGAATATTCTCAAAACCACCCTCTTCGTCATCTGATAGACTTCATCCATTGTCAGCACGTGCAGACTCTTCCTGATGTCCCACACCAGGCCCTTCCTCGCACCGTCCAACATGGCCTCTCTTTATCACTCATGCAGGTCATATGGCTATACAGGGCACACCGTTCTGGATGTCTAAATCACTGGATCAGCGTCCTTCAGCAGGTGAAACCGATCCCGGTCGAGCCCCCAAAAATCTGGAACAGGCCGTGGGCATGAGATCCCACCAACGTTCCCTCTAAGCTGCGTGCACGCCTGCAGCTTCCCTGGGACTGTCGAGCAGAAGAAATATCAGCCCGCGCAGAGAAGCATGAGATTGAACTTCACTCAATTTTCTAGTTTTCCCCTTTAGTTAACACTATCAACGTTTCCCTGTACTGTAGGAATTACCAATCTTAGCCACTTTCAATGCAACATACTGAAACAAAACAAACTATGTATGAGATTTCTTGTAGGCAGAACGGAGTAGGATTCTATTGCATTGACAGGCACAACTCAGCCTGTCAGTATCCCTATTTGCAATTAGATCATTGCCATATATGAATCTGTGCCATTCACTTTGAACTGGACTGCATGAGGGGCATGAGGGGACGTGAGTAGATGCGCTTGTTTTGAGATTAAAGCAAGAGCTGCATGTAGCCACCAGGTGATTCAATCCCTGGTCCTATCACACTTAGAGCACTGTCCGGTTATATGGTCACCTGCAGCAAAGAAAGATATAAAAAAGCTCCAAATGGCTCACAATAGGGCTACCAGATTATCTCATCATTGCTCTAACCGTAAGAATATTATCCAAATGCATCAGAATCTCTTATGGCTTCACGCCAAAAACAAATTACTATCTAGTCTTCTGATTTTCTTTAGGAATGTTATATTATTTTTAAAAACACAGTATTTTTCAGTCCAGTTAGTACATACTAGCAACATGCATAACCACCAAACCAGACAGGCAAATTCAGGGCAGCTAAAACAACCCAAGCCAAGGACAAATATCCTTAAATCTACAGTTTTATACAGAGCCATAGCTGAATGGAACTCTTTACCAATCCATATTTCTCAGGCAAAAAGTAAATCCACCTAAATCCGTAAAATAACATCTAATGCCATATGACTGAACAGGAAATAGAAAGTATCAACTGAATGTTAAATGTGTTTCCTGTCAGGTATTTTAATGATCTGTAATGTCTACTTGTTGAATGTTTGTGAAGTCTTGATTGTGGCTGTTTGTAATGTCTTGTTAATTGGTGTTGGACCCCAGGAAGATTAGCTAGCGCTACGGCGTAAGCTAATGGGGATCCTAATAAAAATGTACAAAATTACAAAATTCCGTGTGCACATTTGTTCATATTCTTTGTTAGTAAGTCAAGAATTTTCTCAGTTATAGCTAATTTCTAGTCAGCAATGGGGGAGTGGTTGCTTCCTACAATAGCACAAAAGGTGTGCATTTCTAGCCATCTTCGAAAAACAAGTCAGGTAAAGAGCATTTCTTCTGTCTTAAAGGGGCAGTGTTGTATTTTGAGACAGGCTTGAATAAGCTAATTAGCAATAGGCAGAGGGTAGCATAATTTGTCTGATTCTCTGTAATAATAGTATGGGAATAATAATTTACTTTATTTTGTAAAGTGGTTTCTTGCATCAAACAACACATTCTAAGTCACCTTCTTGTCTGAAGGACAAGAGGATGAACAGGTTAATGTCAAGCCCTGCATATTTTTTCCAAAAGTCTCACAATGTATACCTACATTAAACACGCCATATTGGCTGCTACTGTAGGCTGAATTATAGAACAGCTATTTCCATGTTTAAATGTTATGGGATGCGTTTTCTCCATTGTTTTTGATGGTAGACCACTCTGGTAGGCCTACATTATGATACAATATCCACATTACTCTACTTGGCCACTGTTATAAACTGTAACTTAAAGCGGGTACAGCCTCACTATTCACAATAAACCCTCGCCATAAGTTTATTCACCACATTCCAGTTTGGGCTCAGCATATCTGAAATTTGCTCAGTGCCGAAAAAAATTACAGGGAACATTGGATCTCACTACAGATAATAAAGTCCTGTTTTACATAGGGAGAAAGAAGACAAAGGAGAATAAAGTCATATTACTTTTCCAATAATGCATATTCTTATCTTTTTTTCAGTTTCAGTCCATTTTCAAATGTCACACAATAAAAGTTCAAACATATAGAACAGCATATCAACAATACATCCAATCTGTCACATAGTATCCCTTTCAAATACATATAAACTAATAATTACATGTACCTACTAGGCTGTTCTGTTACGTATAACAGTATAAAGTTATTGTCAAAATATCTACAATTTCTAAAGAGATAAACTGTTTCATTACAAATAAATCAAACAATGAAAACCCATGAGAGAGGACGCCTGTTGACCAAAAGTTAATGCTAACCCTGAACAGTACTATTCCATCGCCTAGCAAATGAAACGTACAAACTGACTTTTAAATCCCAAACACAGTAGTATACAATTTCAGTAACCCTTAATAAGTCAGTGCAACATATATATATATATAGAAAATATAACTTAATAGGAGCAGCATCTTATTTTGATGAAAAGACAAATTTACCGTAGTATATTTGACCATTCACATTCAGTAGACATTGCTTAGAAAAACACCGGCCCATTAGTTACCAATGGAGGAAATGCTAACATAGTTTCACTAGGTAAAAAACGTTTATACCAAAAACATCGACATCAAAATAAAGTGCTAGTAAGATGAACTTGTTATCTCAATAATTAAAGTCCTATTTTGTATTTGTGTAAATTACTAAACTGTTTTACACAGGGAGAAAGAAGAAAAAGGAGATAAGTTCGTTTTTCAGTCAGGAAGTTTCTTCCTCTTTTTGTCTGTACCCTAGCGCTCCTGCAGCTCCCCCTGGTGGTAAAGACTGGAGAATATCATTCCCATAGGAGGTATATGGAAAAAAACTCAAATAACAAAACACAACTAATACAAAAAGATAATACGCTGAATAAAAATATAAACGTTACATGCAACATGATTCTACTGAGCTACAGTTCTTAAAAGGAAATCAGTCAATTTAAATTCATTAGGCCTTAATCTATGGATTTCACATGACTAGGAATACAGATATACATCTCTTGGCCACAGATACCTTAAAAAGAAAGTAGGGCGTGGATCAGAAAATGAGTTAGTATCTGGTGTGTCCACAATTTGCCTCATGCAGCGCGGAACATCTCCTTCGCATAGAGTTGATCAGGCTGTTGGTTGTGGCCTGTGGAATGTTGTCTCACTCCTCTTCAATGGCTGTGTGAAGTTGCTGGATATTGGCGGGAACTGGAACACGTTGTCATACACGGCGAACCAGAGCATCCCAAACATGCTCAATGGGTGAAATGTCTGGTGAGTATGCAGGCCATAGATGAAGTGGGCTATTTTCAGCTTCCAGGAATTGTGTACAGATCCTTGGGCCTGTGCATTATCATGTTGAAACATGAGGTGATGGTGGCGGATGAATGGCACGTCAATGGCCTCAGGATCTCGTCATGGTATCTCTGTGCATTCAAATTGCCATTGATAAAATGAAATTGTTTTTCTTGTCCGTATCTTATGCCTGCCTATACCATAACCCTACCGCCACCATGGGGCACTCTGTTCACAACGTTGACATCAGAAAACCGCTTGACCACACAAGACCATACACGCTGCCTGCCATCTGCCCGGTACAGTTGAAACCGGGATTCATCCCTGAAGAGCACACTTCACTTGCGTGCTAGTGGCAATCGAAGGGGAGTTTTTGCCCACTGAAGTCGGTTACGACCCCAAACTGCAGTCAGGTCAAGACACCGTTGAGGACGATGAGCATGCAGATGAGCTTCACTGACAGTTTGTGCAGAAAGTCTTCGGTTGTGCAAACCCACAGTTTCATCAGCAGTCTGGGTGGCTGGTCTCAGACTATCCAGCAGGTGAAGAAGCCGGATGTGGAGGTCTTGGGCTGGCATGGTTACACATGGTCTGCGGTTGTGTGACCAGTTGGACGTACTGCCAAATTCTCTAAAATGACGTTGGAAGCAGCTAATGGAAGAGAAATTAACATTAAATTCCCTGGAAACAGCACTGGTGGACATTCCTGGAGTCAGCATGCCAATTGCACTCTCCCTCAAAACTTGAGGCATCTGCGGCATTGTGTCGTGTGACAAAACTGCACATTTTAGAGTGGCCTTTTATTGTCCCCAGCACAAGGTGCACCTGTGTTGATATGCTACACTGTCAGGTGGATGGATTATCTTGGCAAAGGAGAAATGCTCGCTAAAAGGGATGTAAACAAATTGTGCATTACATTTGAGAGAAATAAGCTTTTTTGTGCGAATGGAACATTTCTGTGATCTTTTATTTCAGTTCATGAAACATGGGACCAACACTTTACATATTGCGTTTATATTTTTGCTCAGTATAGCCTAGAAAAAATATATCTCTCTTTCTCAAAACACCAAATTGTGACCAAAATATTTGTGTGCGTCACAATGGTTTTAAAAACGTAGTATTAATATTTAATTCAGTACAGAAATGTGTATGCGGCTTATCTTATCCCGTCCCGTGTCTCAACTTAAGTTGTGCCAAGAGTCCACTTTCGTTGGACAAGCTATGTTTTCAAAACTGCAATGTTTACATGAATTCTTATTATTTCCAGGGATAAAACAACATCCTGAAATATATATCTTTCTTAGAAAGAATACTATATTTCCCTTGACGGAGTGATGCTAAATGTACAAATGCCTCAACTTACCCCAGTTTCCCCTATAGTAGTTTAACAAGACACACAGTGCCATAATCAATCATAATGTCAAAAATGTATCTTTACCAAGACAAAAGTACAGTACACCATCCTTAAATTAGGTGCTGCAGAGTGAGGATCTCAAGACAGTAAACCAATCATGCTATAAAAAAAAGCCTGGGAAATCCAAGTATTGCAAATGACTGCAAATTCGCCATGATAAATATTTAAACTGCAACAACGATTTTGTAAAGATTACAATGCCAACTCGCTCATTGAAGGCAGTGAAACACAACAAATATCTCCATCCCTGTTTAGACATCACAAATACATCTTATCAGCAGGGACTTCTCCTTTCTAAACACAGCCAAATTTCTCTTTCCCCTCTAGTCCAAAGAGACATGCCAGACCACTATCTACCACTCAGGATGTCTAGGCCTTGTTTGAAGTTTATCTAACTTCCATGTGTTTTGCCTTGTCCCAAGGAGAGTGAATACTCCCTACTTATCATCCCACCCACTGTACATGTTATTTGTTATGAAATGACACCTTTGTATGCAGGGCCAGGAAACTACTGCGCTGTTTGACTCGATTCACAGTACAGAAAATACTGTCTCATTGGTATTGTTGCAGATTCAATTTCACTATTAAATCATTATCCGTGTTAGTGGACTACCATTAGAATTGTTTGGTAAAACTAGATACATAGTTGTCACATTAACTTGATCAAAATATATTTTTCTATTAATAACACTAAATCGCTTTGTGATTTGTGACAACATGTAAAAACCCAATATAATAAAAAATAATATTCATATTTACGTGTAATTTTAGTGCAAATGCCTGCTTTAACAATATGACAAAGGTTACACATATTTACCGGTCTTTCCAGTGGTTACTGACATGACTCTAGTCTGTTCAGCTGGGGTCAAACAGAGCAATTATCCCTATACCACAACTGAAAAGGTGTGCAAACACACATGACATGCCATGGGGAATAACTTTAAAATTCTGCAGATGCTTGCTCAAAACAGTATTGCCTTGAAACTATCCAGTGTTTACTAATGTCATGGGTAAAGAGGTATTTCAGCTCAGTGATACGTTTACTGCTGAATTGTTTGAATCTTCAAATGCATTCTGACTTCTTTTGAAGATCGGTACTGTGTATATGGTTTTTTCTCTCCTCCCTTGAAATTGCAATGATATGTACCAGGTGTTTCTCTTTTCATGGTGCCCTCTCTATGGATTATATATTCAGTCTTGGAGAATAAATATTGAAGTACTACAGTGTGACAGGGTTTGTTTGAAAATGGAAAGTACTGTCATGTCAAATAAATGTTTTCTAAAGAATTTGTTCCAAAAGCCAAAGGTCGGTTCAACCCCATCTGCTCATCAGATGTTATTAGAGAGGTGTTAAGGCAGTGTTTTAAAGTAACTAAGTAATAACACTTTGAAGTACTACTGTACTTCAATAGTTTTTTGGGGTATATGTACTTTACTATTTCTATTTTTGACAACTTTTACTTCCTAAAGAAAAAAATGTACTTTTTTTTTTACTCATTACATTTCAACTGCTCTTGCAGGACAGCAATATGGCCTCTGATCTGGTGCCCATGTGAGTTTTACTTAATCAAACATGTTTTCAGAGCAAAAAGGATAATGATTGGTTGTGTCAGGCAACCAATGAAAATGGAGAGGAGGTGCTGCTGAGGCGGGAGGAGGCAGGAATATCAAACAGGGCAGGTGGGGAGTAGACGTGTCACGTGATGGGATTTGAAAATATATTAGGGGGAAATGTGAGGGAAGAGAAAGAACAACAACATTCTGCAGGAGGGAGCAGCAAGAAAGCCAAATAATGTAAGTTGAACATAGCTAGCAAGTTCTTAATTTTGCACATTAATGTCTTGTTTCCAGCTAGTCTAAATAATTGATTCAATAATAAAAGGTTATGCAAGCTAAAGTTAGTTTGCTAAAATGTGTTTTACTAGCTAATGTTAGGTAGCCAACTGTTGGGCTAGCTAGCGAGCTAGTTTGGTAACTAAGGCTAAACTGCTTGGTAACTAAGGCTAAACTGTTACAATTTAGCCTTAGCTAGCTAGCTCAACAGTTTTAGCCTTATGTCACCAAGCAAGCTTGCCAGTAAACAATTTAAGCCTGCGAGGAAACTAGCTAACCAGCGAAATATGTTGCTCTTCTGTGTAACGTTAGCAGCATGAATGAATAAGGAGCGCTGCTGCTCTTGGAACAGAACTGTGTCAATTACAGTAGATATTGCTGATCTAAGACCAGTTTAAGTCAACTTGGTCTTATGCTTCTCCAAGAGGAGAACGGTATTGTGCTATTTTATGTTGCTGTTCTGGGAGCAGCACTATTTTATGTTGCTGTTCTGGGAGCAGCACGAGTAAACTGTATCTGCTGCTCTAAGAACAGTGTGTCAACTACATATTGCGGCTTTAAGACCAGTTTGAGTCCACTGGATCTTCTGCTGCTCTAAGAGCAGAACTGTAGTGTGGCGTTACCTTGATGTTGCAGCTCTGGTAAACTAGCAGCACTGTTGCTCAACTAAGCCTATATTTTGCCGCTATAAGAGATGTTTATGCTGCTCTAAAACCAGAACTCTACTGTTATCATTATCTTGATGTTTCCGCTCTAGGAACAGCTCAAATAAACTAGCAGCACTGCTGCGCAACTAGGCCTAGATTTTGCTGCTCTAAGAGCAGTTTGAGTCAACATGTTCTTCTTCTGCTCTAAGACCAGAACTGTACTGTGTTCTAGGAGCACCACAAGTAAACTGGGACAGCTGCTGCTCTTAGAACAGAGTTGTGTCATCTACATACTGCTGGTTTCAGACCAGTTTGTCTCATCTGAGTTTTACTTACTCAAAATAAGTGTGTGTGTTTGGTTTTGCTATCCTATCCTTGTGGGGACTTAAAGTCCCCACAAGGATAGTAAAACAAGGAAAATTCAGACATGTGGGGACATTTTATTGGTCCCCTATTTTAAGCTTAGGGGTTAGGTTTAGGGTTGGTGTTACAATTATGGTTAGGATTACAATTAGGGTTAGGGTTGGGTAAGGAGTTAGGGAAAATAGGATTTTGAATGGGAATCAATTGTTTGGTCCCCACGCAGATAGTAAATCAAATGTGCGGGTGCATGTGTATTAACTCTATCTCTGCAGTATGACTTTAGTGTGTGTGTGTGTCCACACTGAGAGGAGGGAGTACAAGACTGCAGAGGACATGTACAGTGCGAGAGAGCCCTGGGCATCAGGAAGAAAGTCGTGTCACCTGACCACCCCTCCCTGACCTACACACTCAAACACCTGGCCATACTTTACAAACTCAGGGTAGGTTGAGGAGATGGGAAGTTTCTAACCAAGCCACCACAGACATGACTGTTGCATATATTCCCATTAAGCCAAGTCCTAGACATTTTATTATATTTTGCATAGATATATTTTTACATTGCTATTGGTATTACATACAAACACAAACAGAACAGTACCAATAAACACAGTGAACACCACACAATGCTCCCGCCCATGATAAATCAAACACAAAAAAAAAAAGACAATGCAATAAATACTTTGGTAAAGTCCTCATCTAAAGAGTGTACGTTGGAAAAGGGAGATTTTTCTGCTAGTGGTAGATTACTATTCAAGATACATTGAAATAGCAAAGACACCCATAGCCACATCAGCTGGTGTTATCAATGGATTAAAGTCAATGTTTTCCATAAAAGGGGTCGCTGAGGTCTTGGTTACAGATAACGCTCCCCAGTTCTCTGCGAGCTCATTTCTGCTTTTGCCGCAGAATATGACTTTACACATGTGATCAGTAACCCCTACCATGCACAGAGATGTCCGAACTGTCAAGGGACTGCTGAAAAAGAACATGGATCCGTACAGGGCTCTGTTAGATTACAAAAGTTACACCACTGCATCATGGGCCGTCGCCTGCCGAGCTCCTGATTAACAGGAGTCTGCGCCTCCCATTGCCTGTCTCAACAGCTCAGCTTAAACCTCAATGGCCTAACAGGAAGGCCTTCGCTGAGAGGAACAAATGGCTGAATCATACACAAACTGGAGACTTTAATCGGAGACACCGTGCTACGGAGAGGCCAGAGATGACAGATCAATGTGTGTGGATTACAAACTCAAAGACACCAGCAATAGTGCTGAGGAAAGCGGATGCCCCACGCTCCTATGTGGTGGACACAGGCTCGGAGGAGGTACGGAGGAACAAAACACACCTCAGAGCTCTTCCAGATCTACCAGCCATAGACAACGTACAAAAAGAGGGGAGAGAGAATGCACACAGAGCCACAAGCTCGCCCATAAAGCATTCTCACACAGCCACAAGCTCGCCCATAAAGCATTCTCACACAGCCACAAGCTCGCCCATAAAGCATTCTCACACAGCCACAAGCTCGCCCATAAAGCATTCTCACACAGCCACAAGCTCGCCCATAAAGCATTCTCACACAGCCACAAGCTCGCCCAAAAAGGGATTGGAAGCCACCGAGTGCCTGAAAGACTATGTTACGTGAGTAGAATACATACAGTTGGGGACCATGCCCAGCCAAAAGAGACTGTATCTAAGTTATTACACAGGGGTTCAGACTGTGTCATTTCATGCTTTCATATTGTTTCAGGATGTGAAGTAGCACGTTAAAGAGAATAATACAGTTTTGGTTTCCAAATCGCATTTCAGTTATGCTTCAGTGGTTATGCATGTTGAATTCTTGTTTATTGGAGAGGGGAAGATGTAGTAGGATGTCCCTTTTGGGTATCCGTACCTATGTCTGACATGCGCAGACTAGGCTAGTAAACATACTGAAGCTAGAACCTCGTTGTCGTGCCTCCTTATTTTCGATGATACTACACTATTAGCTTGTAGCTGGTGTGTAATCCTGATTTGTTAAGCTGACAGAGGAGATGTGCATGTGTGATGTGTGTGTGTTGTCCAGGGGGAGCTGGAGAAGGCTGTTTCTCTGTATGAGCTGGCTCTGGACATCAGGGATAAGAGTTTTGGACCCAAACACCCCAGTGTGCCAACAGCATTGGTCAACCTGGCTGTACTCTAATGCCAACTGGTGATAGGACCAACACTGCAAAGTTCAACGTTTTCAAATACTTGAGCGTTTGCTTGAGTCTGCCGGGAGTGCCAGCTGTGCGGGATTTGCAGTTTTTGGGACTTTTGTATTGATTTATTAAGGCAGGCAAGTTGAAATAGTTTTTATTCTCACGTGCACAAGTACAGTGAAATGTCTTTCTTGTTTGCTCTTTCCCAACAATCAATATCAGTAGTACCAGAAAACATTTATAAAAAAAAGTCAAGTAGAACAAAAACACATGAGAAATAAGAACACGAGAAGGTAAGTAAGCTATGTACAAGGTAAGTTCCAGGGTCAGTGCCAATACCATTATTTACAATGTGATACTGGAGTGGTAAGGTTAGATATGTATAGGGGTAAGGTGACTAGGCATCAGAATATATGATAAACAGAGTAGCAGCAGAGTATATGATGATTGTATGTGAAAGTGTGTGCGTGTGCGTGTGTGTAGAGTAAATTAAGTGTGTGTGTGTGTGTGTTGGAATGTCAGTGTGAGTGTGTGAATGCGTAGAGTGTGCATAGAGTGTGTGAGTGTGCATAGAGTCAGTGCAAATATAAAATAGAAGGGTCAATGCACATAGTCTGTGTAGCCATTCTGTTAGCTATTTAGCAGTCGTATGGCTTGGGGATATAAGTTGTTCAGGAGCCTGTTGCTGCCAGACTTGTTGCTCCGGTACCACTTGCCATGTGGAAGTAGAGAGAACAGTCTATGGCTTGGGTGGCTGGAGTCTTTAACGATTTTCCGGGCCTTCCTTTCACACCGCCTGATATAGAGATCCTGGATGGCAGGGAGCTGGGCCCCAGTGATGTACTGGGCTGTCCACACGACTCTCTGCAGTGCTATGCGATCGATTGTCCTTTTGCTTGTTTGATGGCTCTGCTGAGGTCGTAGTGGGACTTCTTGTTCATGTCCTCAGCCATAGCTTCAGGGTTGGCTGCGATAGCCCTGTGTGTGAAAGCCCTGTCCTTTAGCTTAGCGCCAACCTCTGTGTTAATCCAGGGCTTTTGATTGGGGAAGCAGCAAACTTTCACTGTGGGGACAACGTCGACGATGCATTTCCTAATGAAGCCAGGGATGGAAATGGTTAGCTCGTCGATGCTATCGGAGGAGTCCCGAAACATACACTACATGGGTAAAAGTATGTGGACACCCCTTCAAATGAATGGATCCGGCTATTTCAGCCACACCTGTTGCTGACAGGTGTATCAAATCGAGCACACAGCTGTGCAATCTCCATAGACAAACATTGGCAGTAGAATGGCCCATACTGAGGAGCTCAGTGACTTTCAATGTGGCACCCTCATAGGATGCCACCTTTCCAACAAGTCAGTTCATCAAATATCTGCCCTGCTAGAGCTGCCCCGGTCAACTGTAAGTGCTGTTATTGTAAAGTGGAAACGTCTAGGAGAAACAACATCAGCCGAAAAGTAGTAGGCCCGATAAGCTCACAAAACGGGGCCGCTGGGTGCTGAAGCGAGTAGTGAGTAAAAATCATCTGTCCTCGGTTGCAACACTCACTACCGAGTTCCAAACTGCCTCTGGAAGCAACATCAGCACAAGAACTGTTCGTCGGGAGCTTCATGAAATGTGTTTTCAACAGAGTGCATCACGGGTACTTCCTGCTTGAGGTTCTGCTTGTAGACAGGAAGCAGGAGTATAGCGTGCTTATGGGTAAAGTAACAGCAGTCTAGGACTTTTATCACCCCTAGTGGTGAAGGAGACGTGTTGCTGGAAATTGGGCATTATGTGTCTTAATGACGCAGAATTAAAATCACCAGCAAAAAGGAAGCAGCCTTGAGGTGCATTGTTTCCTGCATGTTTATAGCCTCGTTCAGTTTGTATAGTGCCAATCGTGTTGTTTTTCTTGTCCTGAGGTGGAATATATACAGCAGTCATGATAACAGCTGAAAACTTTCTCGGGAAGTGAAGGGTAGGCATTTGACCATCAGGTATTCCAAGATGGGTGAACAATGGGTTGAGACTTCCACTGCGCTAGAGTCAACACACCATTTGCTGTTTATGAAGAGGCATACCCCTCCCAATCTAAATTTTCCTGAATCCAATGTCCTGTTTCATTGGTGAATGGAGAATCCATTGAGTTGGATAGCCGTGGGAGGTATATTGTCCGAAATACATATTTCATAAAAGCAGAGAATATTGCAGTTACAAGAGTCCCGTTGATAGCAAATCTGTGATCTGAGGTCATTCATTTTATTATCAAGAGATTGGCCAATAAAATGGAGGGAAGAGGAGGCCGGTTTTCCCTTCGCCTTAATCTCACCAGGGCTCCCCCTCTTCTGCCACTTCTTCGCCTGCGTTTTCTCTTGGATAGCCCGGAAATTGGGTCGGAATAACAACAACAAAACAAAGACTGCCAATGTGAAGTTCAAAGTTCTTGTCGGTCATAAGAAATGATAGCAGATACATTTCATGCAAAAAAAAGATACAGGGTCAAAAGAATCACAAAATAGCAAAATTGTGTCGAAGCTCACAAGACGGCAACCGTACAGTACGGTGCCATCTTACTGCATGCATACTAGGGAAAGATGGGAACTGCTGGAAAGTATACAGCTTTCTATGGTTTGATTCGATTTCCCAGATTAATTAGATTTCAAATGGACATTCAGGCTGTTTCTCCATACATATTGTGTCTGGCCACTGGTCTGACTGTGTTTTTGTGTGGTGTGTCTGACAGCAAAAGCACAGTGAAGCACTTCTCTTATATGAACAGGCTCTGACAGTGAATGAGGACAGTCACGGGTTGGAGAGAGGCTGAAGAATATACTGTACTCAGGTGAGTGCAAACACACACAGACATGGATGCAAACACACACACACACACACACACACACACACACACACACACACACACACACACACACACACACACACACAAAAGATCCTTAATTTTTTGTATATGAAATGGGAAGCCTACACTTACCATGCCTAACAATCCTTATTCAATCTTATCTTACTACCACTTCTACAAAATAAATCAGAGTCACAGGAAGCCCATCTCTGCAGTCAACTCCAACACTCCTGGAACGGCTTCCAGTTTTTCCATCTCTTCACCCTCCTCACTTCCCTGTAAAACTCCACCTTACGCCTCATCTCCATGCCTTTGTGGAACAGACTGTGTTTCTCCTGCTCAGACAGGTGCTGGTTTTGTTAGCAGAAGTTGGACATGTTTAGGAATTTCAAGTACCACTCAAAATGCGAGATCTCTGAGAAATCCGTGAGGACCTGAAAAGCAACATCAGGATTGCACTGTACAGTTCTGCTCTAAGAGCAACAAAATCGGTGTCTAGTTGAACAGCAGTGCTGCTAGTTTACATGAGCTGCCCTTAGAACAGCAACATAAAAGATGACACAGCACAGTTAATTTCTTAGAGCAGCAGAAGGCCCAGTGGACTCAAACGGGTCTTAAAGCAGCGATATGTAGTTGACACAGCTCTGTTCTAAGAGCAGCAGACACAGTTTACTTGTGCTGCTCCTAGAACAGTAACATAAGATAACACAATACAGTTCTGCTCTTGGAGCAGTAGAAGACCCAATTGACTCAAACTGCTCTTAGAGCAGAACGATCTAGTTGACACGCTTCTGTTCCAAGAGCATGGCCAGATGGAAGTCACTCCTCAGTAAAAGGCACATGACAGCCCGCTTGGAGTTTGCCAAAAGACACCTAAAGACCCTCAGGCCATTAGAAACAAGATTCTCTGGTCTGATGAAACCAAAATTGAATTATTTGGCATGAATGCCAAGCGTCACGTCTGGAGGAAACCTGTCACCATCCCTATGGTGAAGCATGGTAGTGGCAGCATCATGCTGTGGATATGTTTTTCAGTGGCAGGGACTGGGAGACCAGTCAGGATCGAGGCAAAGATGAACGGAGCAAGGTACAGAGAGATCCTTGATGAAAACCTGCTCCAGAGTGCTCAAGACCTCAGACTGGGGTGAAGGTTGACCTTCCAACAGAACAACAACCCTAAGCACACAGCCACGACAACGCAGGAGTGGCTTTCAGACAAGTCTCTGAATGTTCTTGAGTGGCCCAGCCATAGCCCGGACTTGAAACCGATCGAACAGCTCTAGAGAGACCTGAAAATAGCTGTGCAGCAACGCTCCCCGTCCAACCTGACATAGCTTGAGAGGATCTGCAGAGAAGAATGGAAGAAACTCCCCAAATACAGGTGTGCCAAGCTTGTAGCGTTGTCACGACAGTGACGGATGGTGGCGCCCCTCCTCGGCCGGGCGGAGCTCGGCGGTTGTCGTCGCCGACCTACTAGCTGCCATCGATCCCTTTTTGTTTCACTTTCGTTTGGTTAGGTCTAGGTAGGCACGCACCTGTTTTGGGTTAGTCATTAGAAAGGGGGGGTTATTTAGGTTAGCGTAGGATGTATGTGTTTGTACGTGATTGTGTTGCTTGTCCGGGGTTTTGTGCTAGAGGAACGTGTACTGGGGTTTTTTCCCTCTGCTTGTGGCTTATTTTCATTGTTTGTACACCACCGCAGAATCATTTAAGGGCTGCGCCCCTATACTTTTGGCGACCACATCCAGTTGTTTTTTAATAAAGAAGTGTGGTCGAGAACTCTCTGTCTCCTGCGCCTGACTCTACCTCTCCTGTTGTTTTCTCCAGCCAGCTCGTGACAAGCGTCATACCCAAGAAGACTCGAGGCTGTAATCACTGTCAAAGGGGCTTCAAGAAAGTACTTGGTAAAGGGTCTGAATACTTATGTAAATGTGATATTGTCATTATGGGGTATTGTGTGTAGATTGATGACGGAAAAAACTATTTCATCAATTTTAGAATAATGCTGTAACCTAACAAAATTTGGAAAAATTCAAGGGGTCTGAATACTTTCTGAATGCTCTGAACAGTGGAAAAAGCCTCTGAGCGAATGAAACAGTCCCCCTCTGTCTATGTATGTGTAAGCCATCTATGTGATGCTGTCTGGTCAAAAAGAGTATGAAATTGTTTCCGCCTGTAGCAATGAATGCAAGGGAAGCCAGCGAGCATTTGTTCTCTCTTGATTAAAAAAAATATAAAAATAATATCAGTGTTGAGCGAAACTGAACAAGCTCAACGATGAATGGTCCTGTCGCACCATAAAAAAGTGTCAAGGGAAGCCAGTTTGGATTTGGATTCACTCCAATCATATCTAGAGCAATATGTAATTGACAGAAACAACTTGAATTGTTGCATCTCATTGTGTTGTTGTCCTCCAGTGGCTATCTAGCTAGCTAAAATTAGTCCTTTCCTAAATTAGCCATGGATGGAGATAGGGATTGAGACTTGTGGTTTTACTTAATTCTCCATACTGGCCAATGATTATAACAGTGATTCTGATCCAACGGCAGGTAGCCTAGTGGTTAGAGCGTTGGGCCAGTATCCGAAAGGTTGCTGAATCGAATCCCGAGCTGACAAGTTATCATGTGTGCTCCCTCTCTGCCCTCTAGGTCACCAGGCTGCTCGTTAAGGCGCACACCTGTCACCATCGTTTACGCGCATTAGCGCAATATGACACTCACCTGGACTCCATCACCTCCTTGATTACCTGCCCTATATATGTCACTCCCCTTGGTTCCTTCCCCAGGCGTCATTGTTTCAGTTTCATGTCTGTGCGTTGTTTGTGTTTCTTGTTTTGGTTTATGTTGTGTTTTTTCATTAAAACACTCACTCTCTGAACTTGCCTCCCGACTCTCAGCGCACATCGTTATACAATGTTAAAATCTGTCATTCTGCCCCTGAACATGGCAGTCAACCCACTGTTCCCCGGTAGGCCATCATTGTAAATAAGAATTTGTTCTTAACTGACTTGCCTAGTTAAATGAATAAACAATAATAATAAATAATAATAAAATACAGTATGCCCCTGGACGGAGAGGATGGAAGTTCAATATGTAGCTAGATGAAGAATGCTAATGTTACTTGCTAATGTTGCCCATAAAAGGAAGTTAGGCTAGCGAGCAAGCATTTTAGCCAGGCAGCCTAGGACAACAAAAAATAAAAGCATGTACTGTATGAGTCATAGACCGTTTTGTCAACATGAAAGAGATGAGGATATCATTGACGTTTCTCTATAAGTAGGGTGAGTCAACATATTTTTCTACTTGCACGAATGCACGCACACACACACACACACACACACACACACACACACACACACACACACACACACACACACACACACAGAAATCAGAACCATGGACATCCACATCATATTTAGCTTACTTTGATTGGACTAAATTGTTTTTGGTATCTTTTAGTTGTCACTGTATTAGACTAAGCAGAGGTGATTTGATGTTGAAATGTTGAAGTTGAAATGGTGCTGGAATAGTGGAAGCAGCTTCTGTTTTCTTTGCAACTTGCGGTAACTCTCCATGGTTCTAAATCAATAGTTATTTAGTAGTCTGAAAATGTCGGAAACATGAGTTGCTTGACCATGCTGTACTGTAGGTCATGTGACTGTTTTTTTTTTTTACATGTAATATGCGTTGTGGACAGAGGTTGCACTCCAGTTTTGTGATGAAGGTTGAATTTATTCTGCCACTGCGTCTTCTTATTGTCTCTGCCTTTAGGCCTATATATCACGGCCGTAAGGCATATGAACTAACAGGCAAACAACTCAATTATCACAACACATAGGTTGTAATATGGCTTTTTCTTCTGGCTTGGCTTCTCCAGTGATTTTACCAACGCACCACCACTGAAGATAACACAGTACAGTTCTTCTCTTAGAGCAGCAGAGTAGCAGTATCTATTGTGGTTGACACAATTATGTTCCAAGAGCACCGGCGCTCCCTGTTTCATTCATGGCTAGCTACAGTAGTTAGCCTGCAGGCTTAAATACTAGAAAGCTAGTAAACTAAGGTTAAACTAGCTAGCTAGCCCAACAGTTGCTAAGCTAACTAACTTTGGATTGCATCATATTTAGCATTATTTATTAATAATATATTATTGATTATTAATTAATTATTTAGACTAGCTGAAAACAGGACATGAATGTGCAAAATTAAGAACTTGTTAGCTATGTTCAATTCAGCTTTCTTGCTGCTCGCTCCTGCAGAATTGTATTTTTCCTCTTCTTACCTCACTTTTTTCCCTCAAATATTTTAAATACTGTCATATGATACGTCTACTCCCCCGCCTGCTTTGTTTGGTATTCCCGCCTCCATTTTCATTGGTTGCCTGATTCAACCAATCATAAACCTTTCGGCTCTGAGAACATGTTTGAGTAAGTAAAACTCCCATGAGCTGATCTTGCGTATTCAATAAACACAAATACTGCATTTGTAAAGTATCTCTGAGTGTTAGTGTGCCCCTGGCTGTCCGTAATTTTTTTTAAATTAAATAACATTTCATAAAAGGAATTAAATATATAGCATTTACTTCCCACTTGGCACAGATGTCAATTCAATATCTATTCCACGTTGGTTCAACATCATTTAATTGAAATGATGTGGAAACAACGTTGATTCAACTAATGTTTTCTTAGTGGGTTTTTACTTTTAAATTACTATTTGTTTACTTTTTCCACCACTGTAAAGTACTTTTATAATTTTAGAACTTTTATAATTTTACTCAAAGTATTTTGCTGGGTAACTTTCACTTTTACTTAAGTCATCTTTTATTAAGGTATCTTTACTTTTACGTATGACAATTGAGTAATTTTTCCACCACTGAAGAAAAGAGAAGTTATTGTTGTTTGAGTTCCAAATTCCAAGACACTAAAAGGTCCATGGATTGTTCTTTTGCGGTGCCATTTGAGTTCTTTGCCTTTGCAAACATGAAAATCACTTTAATAACAAACAGTTGCACATCCTGTATGTACATTTGAAGTCGAAAATTTACATACACTTAGGTTGGAGTCATTAAAACTAATTTTTCAACCACTCCACAAAAATGCGAAAAGTGCAAATAAATCCCAGAACAACAGCGAAGGACCTTGTGAAGATGCTGGAAGAAACCGGTACAAAAGTATCGACAGTGGCGGAAAAAAGTATTTGATCCCCTGCTGATTTTGTACGTTTGCGCACTGACAAAGAAAGGATCAGTGTATAATTTTAATGGTAGGTTTTTTTGAACAGTGAGAGACAGAATAACAACAAAAATATCCAGAAAAACGCATGTCAGAAATGTTATAAATCGATTTGCATTTTAATGAGGGAAATAAGTATTTGACCCCCTCTCAATCATAAAGATTTCTGGCTCCCAGGTGTCTTTTATACAGGTAACGAGCTGAGATTAGGAGCACACTCTTAAAGGGAGTGCTCCTAACCGCAGCTTGTTACCTGTAAAAAAGACACCTGTCCACAGAAGCAATCAATCAATCAGATTCCAAACTCTCCACCATGGCCAAGACCAAAGAGCTCTCCAAGGATGTCAGAGACAAGATTGTAGACCTACACAAGGCTAGAATGGGCTACAAGACCATCGCCAAGCAGTTTGGTGAGAAGATGACAACATTTGGTGCGATTATTCGCAAATGAAAGAAACACAAAAGAACTGTCAATATCCCACCGACATAAAAAAGCCAGACTACGGTTTGCAACTGCACATGGGGACAAAGATCGTACTTTTTGGAGAAATGTCATCTGATGAAACAAAAATAGAACTGTTTGGCCCTAATCACCATCGTTATCTTTGGAGGAAAAAGGGGGAGGCTTGCAAGCTGAAGAACACCATCCCAACCGTGAAGCACGGCGGTGGCAGCATCATGTTGTGGGGTTGCTTTGCTGCAGGAGGGATCATGAGACAGGAAAATTATGTGGATATATTGAAGCAACATCTCAAGACATCAATCAGGAAGTTAAAGCTTGGTCTCAAATGGGTCTTCCAAATGGACAATGACCCCAAGCATACTTCCAAAGTTGTGGCAAAATGGCTTAAGGACAACAAAGTCAAGGTATTGGAGTGGCCATCACAAAGCCCTGACCTCATTCCTAGGGAAGATTTGTGGGCAGAACTGAAAAAGCGTGTGCGAGCAAGGAGGCCTACAAGCCTGACTCAGTTACACCAGCTCTGTCAGGAGGAATGGGCCAAAATTCACCCAACTTATTGTGGGAAGCTTATGGAATGCTACCTGAAATGTTTGACCCAAGTTAAACAATTTAAAGGCAATGCTACCAAATACTAATTGAGCGTATGTGAACTTCAGACCCACTGGGAATGTGATGAAAGTAATACAAACTGAAATAAATAATTCTCTCTACTATTATTCTGACATTTCACATCATTCTTAAAATAAAGTGGTGATCCTAACTGACCTAAGACAGGGAATGTTTACTAGGATTAAATGTCAGGAATTGTGAAAAACTGAGTGTAAATGTATTTGGCTAAGGTGCATGTAAACTTCTGACTTCAAATGTATGTTTTCATACATACAAGGAAGATGTGCTGGGTATTTCTACTCCTTTACTTTCCAATTGTTGATACGCAGGGTTTTTTTTCACTCACTGCACTGATACAGAATGTTTTCTATTTTTGAGAAATATTTTTTTATATGATGTCTGTTCCGACAATGAGGCATTGAAACTGTGGGAACGAGATGTGTGGTGTTAGGTGTTTTCAATATATCAAAATGATACTGCCATAGCAACCATGTTTTACCTCATGTATGAGTGACATGGGGAAAATTTCCATTTCCTTTTTAGACATAATTTCTCATCCCAGCAGGGTCCCTATAGATCAGAGGCTGCCAGAGTGCCTGGTTTGAAGTGCAGGACTGTATTACACAATGTGTTTAGAAAACCTGATCGGGTTGCCAGGAAAAGCCCTTGTAACGATTCATTAGACAATTTTACGGCATAAAATAGGTGTTTACACCATCGAATATGATTCATCCCAGAATCAACAATAACAATGATCTATTCTCACCAGACTAGATGTCTTAAGTAGACTCCCTTGTCCTGAAGTACAGTACATACTATACATACACCATTACACAATGGCATGTTTGACAGAATCCAACTGATCATCTAACAGACGTGCGTGCATCTGCATATCAGTGGCCAGTGCACTTGTTTATGTCAGCCATATTGGGTGTAAAGCACGCAAAACAATGCAAGAGTATCTCGTAAAGTTGTGGCTACATGATGGAATTATAGTGGAATAGTTTCTGCCCACTTGGATTGGAGAGGGACACTAATGAGTTTTGGAACCAGCAGATGTTAAATTCCTTTGATGAAAGTTTGTCATTCTCTTTCATAATCACATTTAAAGATTTAATCAGATTAAGCAGCATTTACAATACACGCTTAGACTATCCACTTGTGTGGTCTCCCTACCCCAACTCCAAATTAAATCCTATTATTCCACATTTTGATTACAGGATAATACCTGTGGGATATCGTAACATTAATATATTAACATCCAAGTGACTGAGGCACATGATTTGCATGTGTGCTGCCTTTTACACCAAGCAAAACATTGGGGAATGCCTGGTCAGGCCATGCTACAGTAAAAGGCCTACATTTGGACTGAAGGGTTTAAAAAAGCTTTCAGCTGTCAATCAGTGTGTACTGGAGAGAGAATAGAAAGAAAGAGAGAGAGAGAATATGCCCAGGCCATCAGCAGTGCAACAGGCCCAACCCCCACTATTACACCCACCCAAGTCCCATCTTGCGACCTAAGAGGTATATAGCAGATGCTCAACATGCTCTGCTCACACCTACTGTGATGGTCTGGGCCTAAACCATACAAAAACGACACTATGGAACACAAAGCTTTTACTATCTCATTCTGAAATATACAAGGTCTGAGGTCATCTGCCTTTGCCCTAAAGAGTAGAAATCCAGACTTCGTCAAAGAAATTGGAAATACAGACATTGTCATCCTACAAGAAACATGGTATAAAGGAGACGGACCCACTGGTTGCCCTCTAGGTTACAGAGAGCTGGTCGTTTCTTATCCACCAAACTACCAGGTGTAAAACAGGGAAGAGACTCAGGGGGTATGCTAATTTGATGTAGAGCAGACCTAACCCACTCTATTAAATTAGTCAAAACAGGAACTTTTTACATCTGGCTAGAAATTAATAAGGAAATTATCTCAACAGAGAAAAATGCCCTCATGTGAGCTGCCTATATCCCCCCAATAGAATGATGACAGCTTCTCCATCCTAGAGCGGGAGATCAACAATGTCCTGGCTCAGGGACATGTACTAGTCTGTGGCGACCTAAATGCCAGAACTGGACATGAACCCGACACCCTCAGCACACAGGGGGACAAACACCTACCTGGAGATGACGGCATTCCCTCCCCCATATGCCCCTCTAGACACAACTACGACAGCATAACCAACAAAAACGGGTCACAACTCCTGCAGCTCTGTCGGATGCTGGGTATGTACATAGTCAATGGTAGGCTTTGAGGGAACTCCTATGGTAGATACACCTATAGCTCATCCCTTGGCAGTAGTACTGTAATCTGCTTTATCCTCTTGGACTTACCCTAGGATAGGGGGCGCCACAGCACATTTTGAAAAAAATTCGTGCCCATTTTAAACGGCCTACTAATCAAACTCAGAAGCTAGGATATGCATATAATTAATACCTATGGATAGAACACACCCTAAAGTTTCTAAAACTGTTTGAATGGTGTCTGTGAGTATAACAGAACTCATATGGCAGTCAAAACCCCGAGACCGATTGAAACAGGAAGTGGAATTCTGAATTGTGGACTCAACTTCACATCTTTGCCTATTAATCACACCGTGAGCTATGGTTCATTGAGCACTTTCTATTGCTTCCACTAGATGTCCCCAGTCTTTACAAAGTGGTTTGAGCCTTCTACTGTTAAAACTGAATGAATGAGACGCTGTGGAAATTGGTCACAGGGGGAGGGCCATCACCATTATGACGCCGGCGGCCCTGTCTACCCCCTACTTTCGAAACGTTTTGAAACACAATACAATCGTCCCCCTCGAATCTTATTGGCTCTCTTGTTGAAACAGGCCCTGAAGATTTATGTTATACAACGTTTGACATGTTTGAACGAACCTAAATGGGGGAAAAATGTTTTTTTTTTTTCGAAACGGCTGTCCCGTGGCCGACGGAGCATTTGGATACAGCCTTCAGACGCGCTAACAACAGCAAGCTAATGGAACATAATGGATAGACTTTTTCGAACGAAAATACATTTGTTGTGGACCTGGGATTCCTGGAAGTGCTTTCTGATGAAGACAACTAAAGGTAAGGGATTATTGACAATAGTATACAAGATTAGATGTGATATGCGATTGTTCCAAGATGGCGCCGAGCTGTATTTACTAGCTAATTTTCTGAGTATCGCATCCCCTTTTATCGCAAAGTGTGATTACCCAGTGAAGTTATTTTTAAATCTGGTATGACAGGTGCTTTCAAGAGATATTCATCTATAAATCTTAGAATGACAATATTACATTTTAAAAATGTTTTCGAATAGTAATTGAGTAAATTCTAGCACTGTTTCCCGGGATGCATTTAAGGGAAAATAGTTAGTCAACGTCAGGCGCCGATGTAAAATGCTGTTTTTTTATATAAATATGAACTTTATCGAACAAAAGAATGCATGCATTGTGTAACATGATGTCCTAGGTGTGTCATCTGATGAAGTTTGTAAAAGGTTAGTGCTGCATTTAGCTGTTTTTTGGTTATTTGTGATGCATGTGGTTGGTCAGAAAATGGCTATGTTGCTACTTTTACCCTGTACTCCTCTAACATAATCTAATGTTTTGCTTTTCCTGTAAAGCCTTTTTGAAATCGGACGACGTGGGTCGATTCAGGAGAGGTGTATCTATAAAACGATATGAGACAGTCCTATATTTGAAAAAATATATATATTAAATTTCGTTATGCTAATGTCGATAGGAGTTTTTCGCTGGATGTTGATCCCGCTTACGGGACGAGAGCATCAAGAGTTAACACTGACCTCAACCCAGAGACTCTTAAAGCATTCACAGTCAGTCTGCTGACACCCCTATCAGATCACAGCAAAATCACTCTACTTGAACAGAGCTATGATCAATCACGAGGCATCAATTTACCAAAGATTGGAAAGCTGCCGCGGTCATCCCCCTCTTCAAAGGGGGAGACACTCTAGACCCAAACTGCTACAGACCAATATCTATCCTACCCTGCCTTTCTAAGGTCTTCGAAAGCCAAGTTAACAAACAGATTACCGACCATTTTGAATCCCACCGTACCTTCTCCACTTTGCAATCTGGATTCAGAGCTGGTCATGGGTGCACCTCAGCCACACTCAAGGTCCTAAACGATATCATAACCGCCATCGATAAAAGACATTACTGTGCAGCCGTATTCATTGACCTGGCCAAGGCTTTTGACTCTGTCAATCACCACATTCTTATCGGCAGACTCAACAGCCTTGGTTTCTCAAATGATTGCCTCGCCTGGTCCACCAACTACTTCTCTGATAGAGTTCAGTGTGTCAAATTGGAAGGCCTGTTGTCCGGACCTCTGGCAGTCTCTATGGGGGTGCCACAGGGTTCAATTCTCAGGCCGACTCTCTTCTCTGTATACATCAATGATGTCACTCTTGCTGCTGGTGATTCTCTGATCCACCTCTACGCAGACGACACCATTCTGTATACCTCTGGTTCTTCTTTGGACACTGTGTTAACTAACCTCCAGACGAGCTTCAATACCATACAACTCTCCTTCCGTGGCCTCCAACTGCTCTTAAATGCAAGTAAAACTAAATGCATGCTCTTCAACAGATCGCTGCCTGCACCTGCCCGCCCGTCCAGCATCACTACTCTGGATGGTTCTGACTTAGAATATGTAGACAACTACAAATACCTAGGTGTCTGGTTAGACTGTAAACTCTCCTTCCAGACTCACATTAAGCATCTCCAATCCAAAATGAAATCTAGAATCGGCTTCCTATTTGGCAAAAAAGCATCCTTCACTCATGCTGCCAAACATACCCTCGTAAAACTGACCATCCTACCGATCCTGGACTTCGGCGATGTCATTTACAAAATAGTCTCCAACACTCTACTCAACAAATTGGATGCAGTCTATCACAGTGCCATCCGTTTTCTCACCAAAGCCCCATATACTACCCACCACTGCGAACTGTACGCTCTCGTTGGCTGACCCTCGCTTCATACTCGTTGCCAATCCCACTGGCTCCAGGTCATCTACAAGTCTTTGCTAGGTAAAGCCCCGCCTTATCTCAGCTCATTGGTCACCATAGCAGCACCCACCCGTAGCACGCACTCCAACAGGTATATCTCACTGCCCACCCCCAAAGCCAATTCTTCCTTTGGCCGCCTTTCCTTCCAGTTCTCTGCTGCCAATGACTGGAACGAACTGCAAAAATCACTGAAGCTGGAGACTCATATCTCCCTCACTAGCTTTAAGCACCAGCTGTCAGAGCAGCTCACAGATCACTGCACCTGTACATAGCCCATCCAACTACCTCATCCCCATACTGTATTTATTTATCTTGCTCCTTTGCACTCCAGTATCTCTAGTTGCACATTCATCTTCTGCACATCTACCATTCCAGTGTTTAACTGCTATATTGTAATTACTTCGCTACCATGGCCTATTTATTGCCTTACCTCCCTTATCCTACCTCATTTGCACACACTGTATATATACTTTTTTTCTACTGTATTATTGACTGTATGTTTGTTTATTCCATGTATAACTCTGTGTTGTTGTATGTGTCGAACTGCTTTGCTTTATCTTGGCCAGGTCGCAGTTGCAAATGAGAATTTGTTCTCAAGTACCCTACCTGGTTAAATAAAGGTTACATAATAAAAACATTTTTAAATACCTTGTTGTCAAGAGACTGGACATTGGCTAGTAGTATACTCGGGAGTGGTAGGCGATGTCCACGTCTACGGAGCCTGACCAGGTGGCCGCTTCTTCTGCAGCGCCGTTGTTTTAGGTCGACTACTGGAATTATATCCATTGTCCCGGGTGGTGGTCCAAACAGAGGATCTGCTTCATGAAAGTCGTATTCCTGGTTGTAATGTTGGTAAGTTGACATTGCTCTTATATCCAATAATTATTCCCAGCTGTATGTAATAAGACTTAAGATTTCCTGGGGTAACAATGTAAGAAATAATACATAAAAAAACAAAATACTGCATAATTTCCTAAGAACTCGAAGCGAGGCGACCATCTTTGTCGGTGCCATCTAAGCTCTGTATTGTTTTAGTGATTCACCATATTGAAGGTGTAGGCTCAGGTTATCTGGGTCTCTATGTTTTTGGTTTGGATAGGTTTTGCAATTTCTTTCTTCGGTTTTTTGTATTCTTCATCAAACCATTTGTCATTGTTGTTGATTTTCTTCGGTTATCTGCTGACATTTTTAGATTTGATAGGGAAGCTGAGACGTCAAATACACTGTTTAGTTTTTCTACTGCCAAGTTTACATCTTCACTATTCACTATTACAGTTTGTCCAGGTAATTGTCTAGAACATTTACATTTACATTTACGTCATTTAGCAGACACTCTTATCCAGAGCGACTTACAAATTGGTGCATTCACCTTACGATATCCAGTGGAACAAGCACTTTACAATAGTACATCTATATCTTTTTTGGGGGGGAGGGGTAGGGGGAGGGGGTGGGTTAGAACGATTACTTTATCCTATCCCAGGTATTCCTTAAAGAGGTGGGGTTTCAGGTGTCTCCGGAAGGTGGTGATTGACTCCGCTGTCCTGGCGTCGTGAGGGAGCTTGTTCCACCATTGGGGTGCCAGAGCAGCGAACAGTTTTGACTGGGCTGAGCGGGAACTGTGCTTCCGCAGAGGTAGGGGGGCCAGCAGGCCAGAGGTGGATGAACGCAGTGCCCTTGTTTGGGTGTAGGGACTGATCAGAGCCTGAAGGTACGGAGGTGCCGTTCCCCTCACAGCTCCGTAGGCAAGCACCATGGTCTTGTAGCAGATGCGAGCTTCAACTGGAAGCCAGTGGAGTGTGCGGAGGAGCGGGGTGACGTGAGAGAACTTGGGAAGGTTGAACACCAGACGGGCTGCGGCGTTCTGGATGCGTTGTAGGGGTTTAATGGCACAGGCAGGGAGCCCCGCCAACAGTGAGTTGCAGTAATCCAGACGGGAGATGACAAGTGCCTGGATTAGGACCTGCGCTGCTTCCTTTGTAAGGCAGGGTCGTACTCTGCGAATGTTGTAGAGCATGAACCTACAGGATTGGATCACCGCCTGTAGAAGAGATTGCATTTGTCATTGCCTAATTGTTTTTTGGTATATTTCCAAAGTATGTTGCTTCCATCTATAGCATTTATTACCTATAGCATTTATTATCTATAGCATTTATTATTATTATTCAGTTCCTTTGGCTTTGATTTTTAAATTTTTTATTTCACCTTTATTTAACTAGGTGAGTCAGTTAAGAACAAAGGTAGATGAAAGGTAGATGAAATTCAAGCAAGGTTTGCCTTCCTGAGAGACATCAGAGATTGTAACATTCTCTGTTTCACGTAAACATGGCTCTCTCGGGATATGTTGTCGGAATCGGTTCAGCCACCAGGCTTCTCCATGCATCGCGCCAACAGAGATAAACAGCTCTCTGGGAAGAGGAAGGGCGGGGGCGTATGCTTCATGATTAACGACTCATGGTGTAATCATAACATACAGGAACTCAAGTCCTTCTGCTCACCCGACCTAGAATTCCTTACAATCAAATGCGCCCATTTTACCTACCAAGAGAATCCTCAGTTATAGTCACAGCTGTGTACATTCTCCCTCAAGCAGACACCAAGACGGCCATCAAGGAACTTCACTGGATAATATGCAAACTGGAAACCATACAACCTGAGGCTGCATTTATTGTAGCTGGGGATTTCAACAAAGCAAATTTGAGAACAAGGCTAAATTCTACCAGCATATTAATTACGCTACACGCATTGGCAATACCCTGTACCACTGCTACTCTAATAGGCTGACCAAAAATACATTTAGGAATCTATGTTATTCAATTATTGCACCCAGACTGTTTGCGCACGTCAATGAGCATCTGAGTTGACAAGGGCTAAAATAGAAGTAATTCCTATTTCTGACGCAGATCGCGCTGCAAGTCCTGCCTCTCCCATCTCCTCATTCGTTTAGAGAAGCAGGTACCAATGTGCCATCTCCTCATTGGTTATACCCATGTGGGTGATTGAAAGACGAACTGTTGTCGGTTGTCGTGGTAATACTATGAAAGTTTAGATGCCAATCACCATATAAGTTAAATTATGAAAAAGCCTGGAAGGAGGAGATGACTAGAAACGATTCGGTTGACCGTTTTTATGTGTGAATTAATTGTCGGAGTAGAGGACCTTGTGCATTTCAGGTAAAATAACAACCTAATGTTTATATCCCAGGACAAATTAGCTAGCAACAGCAAGCTAGCTAAATAGGACAAATTAGCTAGCAAGTGCAAGCTAACTAGCTAAATTGCCATAAATATTTAATTATTTTCGACCTGTCCCCAAATGAATGTCATTGGTTCAGAGTTTGTTTTGATATTTTAACCTGCGTGTCATGATCGCATTTGGTGTAAGGGGACAAAATACATTTATGCACGATGGCGCACACGCGCAGCCGGTTGGGTTCCGTGTAACTTCCGAGATGCATACAAAGCCCTCCCCCGCCCTCCCTTCGGCAAATACGACCACGACGCCATCTTGCTCCTACCGTCTTATAGGCAGAAACTTAAACAGGATGTACCAGTGGCGAGAACCATTCACCGCTGGTCCGACCAATTAGAAGCCACGCTTCAAGATTGTTTTGATCACGTGGACTGGAATATGTTCTGCTCAGCCTCAGAGAACAACATCGACCTTTACGCTGACTCGGTGAGTGCGATTATAAAGAAGTTCATTGGAGATGGTTGTACCCACCGTGACTATTAAAACCTACCCTAACCAGAAACTGTGGATGGATAGCGGCATTAGCGCAAAACTGAAAGTGCAATCCACCGCATTTAACCATGGAAAGAGGTCTGGGAATATGACTGAATATAAACAGTGTAGTTTTTCCCTCCGCAGGGCAATCAAACAAGTGAAATGCCAGTACAAGGACAAGGTGGAGTCGCAACTTAATGGCTCAGACACAAGACGTATGTGTCAGGGTCTACAGGAAATCACGGACTACAAAAAGAAAACCAGCCACATCACGGACACCGACGTCATGCTTCCAGACAAACTAAACACCTTCTTTGCCCGCTTTGAGGATAATACAGTGCCACCGTCGCAGCCCGCTAACAAGGACTGCACTCCCCCTCTCCTTCTCCGTGGCTGACGTGAGTAAAACATTTAAACGTGTTCACCCTCGCAAGGCTGCTGGCCCAGACGGCATCCCTAGCCACGTCCTCAGAGCATGCGCAGACCAACTGGCTGGTGTGTTTACGGACATATTCAAACACTCCCTATCCCAGTCGGTTGTTTCCACATGTTTCAAGATGGCTACCATTGTTTCTGTACCCAAGAAGGCAAAGATAACTGAACTAAAGGACTATCGCCCTGTATCACTCACATCCGTCATCATGAAGTGCTTTGAGAGACTAGTCAAGGATCATATCACCTCCACCTTACTGACCACCCTAGACCCACTTCAGTTTGCATACCGCTCCAACAGGTCCACAGACGACGCAATCGCCATCACACTGCACACTGCCCTATCCCATCTGGACAAAAGGAATACCTATATAAGAATGCTGTTCATTGACTACAGCTCAGCATTCAATACCATAGTACCGTCCAAGCTCATCATCAAGCTGGAGGCCCTGGGTCTCAACCTCGCCCTGTGCAGTTGGGTCATGGACTCTGACGGACCGCCCCCAGGTGGTGAAAGTAGGAAACATCTCCACTTCGCTGACCCTCAACACTGGGGCCCCACAAGGGTGCGTGCTCAGCCCCCTCCTGTACTCTCTGTTCACCCATGACTGCTTGGCCATGCATGCCTCCAACTCAATCATCAAGGTTGCAGACGACACAACAGTAGTGGGCTTGATTACCAACAACGACGAGACAGGCTACAGGGAGGAGGTGAGGGCACTCGGAGTGTGGTGTCAAGAAAACAACCTCTCACTCAACGTCAACAAAACAAAGGATATGACTGTGGACTTCAGGAAACAGCAGAGGGAGCACCCCCCTATTCACATCGAAGAGACAGCAGTGGAGAAGGTGGAAAGTTTTAAGTTCCTTGGCGTACACATCACAGACAAACTGAAATGGTTCATCCACACAGACAGAGGGGTGAAGGCGCAACAGTGCCTCTTCAACCTCAGGAGGCTGAAGAAATGTGGCTTGTCACCAAAAACCCTGACAAACTTTTACAGATGCACAATCAAGAGCATCCTGTCGGGCTGTATCACAGCCTGGTACGGCAACTGCACCGCCCTCAACCGCAAAGCTCACCATAGGGTGGTGCGGTCTACACAACTCATCACCGGGGGCAAACTACCTGCCCTTCAGGACACCTACAGCACCCGATGTCGCAGGAAGGCCCAAAAAATCATCAAGGACATCAACCACCCGAGCCACTTCCTGTTCACACCACTACCATCCTGAAGGCGAGGTCAGTACAGGTGCATCAAAGCTGGGACAGAGAGTCTGAAAAACAGCTTCTCTTTCAAGGCCATCAGACTGCTAAACAGCAATCACTAACCCCAAGAGGTTGCTGCCTACATTGAGACCCAATCACTGGCCACTTTAATAACTGGATTACTAGTCACTTTATACAATGCCACTTTAAATATTGCCACTTTAATAATGTTTACATATCTTACATTACTCATATCACATGTATATATTGTATTTTATACCATATATTGCACCTTGCCGATGCCGCTTGGCCATCGCTCATCTATATACTTACATGTACATATTCTCATTCACCCCTTTAGATTTGTGTGTATTAAGTAGTTGTTGGGGAATTGTTAGATTACTTGTTAGATATTACTGTAATGTCGGAACTAGAAGCACAAGCATTTCGCAACACTCGCATTAACATCTGCTAACCATCTGTATGTGACAAATAAAATTTGATTTGATTTTGATACAGAAATACACTACGTAAATTGAAGGAGCAGCACGTCTGAAATCAGCTCAATGTAATTGAAGAATCTAACCACTTCTGGGAAAATGTAAAACTCTAAACAAACAAAAGGCCTGTGGGGTTGATGGTATCCTAAATAAAGTGATGAAATATACAGACCACAAATTCCAATTGGCTATTCTTAAACTCACATCATCCTCAGCTCTGGCATCTTCCCCAACTTTTGGACCCAAGGACTGATCGCCCCAATCCACACAAGTACAGACACATTTGACCCCAATAACTACCGGGGGATATGAGTCAACAGCAACCTTGGGAAGATCCTCTGCATTATCAGTAACAGCAGACTCATACATTTCCTCAGTGAAAACAATGTACTGAGCAAATGTCAAATTGGCTTTTTACCAAATTACCATACGACAGACCACGTATACACCCTGCACACACAAACAAACAAAACAAAACAAAGGCAGTCTTCTCATGCTTTGTTGATTTCAAAAAAGCTTTAGACTCAATTTGGCATGATGGTCTGCTATACAAATTGATGGAAAGTGGTGTTAGGGGAAAAACATACAACATTATAAAATCCATGTACACAAACAACAAGTACGCGGTTAAAATTGGCAAAAAACACATTTCTTTCCACAAGGCCGGGGGGTGAGACAAGGATGCATCTTAAGCCCCACCCTCTTCAACACATATATCAATGAATTGGCGAGGTCAGTAGAACAGTTTTCAGCACCCGGCCTCATCCTACTACAATCAAGTCAAATGTCTACCGTTTACTGATGATATGGTGCTTCTGTCCCCAACCAAGGAGGGCCTACAGCAGCACCTAGAACTTCTGCACAGATTCTGTCAGACATGGGCACTGACAGTAAATCTCAGTAAGACAAAAATAATGGTGTTTCAAAAAAGGTCCAGTTGCCAGGACCACAAATACAAATTCCATCTAGACACCGTTGCCCTAGAGCATATAAAAAACCATACATACCTCGGCATTAACATCAGCGCCACAGGTAACTTCCACAAAGCTGTGAACTATCTGAGAGACGGATCTTCTATGCCATCAAAAATGACATAAAATTCGACATAACAATTAGGATCTGGCTAAAAATACTTGAATCAGTTATAGAACCCATTGCCCTTTATGGTTGTGAGGTCTGGGGTCTGCTCACCAACCAAGAATTCACAAATTGAGACTCTACATGCAGAATTTTGCAAAAATATCCTCTGTGTACAACGAAAAACACCAAATAATGCATGCAAAGCAGAATTAGGCCCATACCAGCAAATTATCAAAATCTAGAAAAGAGCCGTTAAATTCTACATCCACCTAAAAGGAAGCGATTCCCAAACCTTCCATAACTTGTTATGGATAGGGGGCAGTATTTTCACGGCCGGATAAAAAACGTACCCGATTTAATCTGATTATTACTCCTGCCCAGAAACTAGAATATGCATATAATTATTAGCTTTGGATAGAAAACACTCCAAAGTTTCTAAAACTGTTTGAATGGTGTCTGTGAGTATAACAGAACTCATTTGGCAGGCCAAAACCTGAGAAGATTCCAAACAGGAAGCGCCCTCTCTGACCATTTCTTGGCCTTCTTGATCTACTCTATCCAAAACAGGGGATCTCTGCTGTAACGTGACATTTTCTAACGCTCCCATAGGCTCTCAGAAGGCGCCAGAACGTTGAATGATGACTTTGCAGGCCATGGCTGAAAAACAGTAGCGCATTTGGTAAGTGGTCGATCTGAGAACAATGAGACTGGCGCGCACGTTTACGAGACGACTCCATGTTTACATTTTCAGTCTTTGAACGAAAACAACGACTCCCGGTCGGAATATTATCGCTTTTTTACGAGAAAAGTCACTTAAAAATTGATTTTAAACAGTGTTTGACATGCTTCGAAGTACGGTAATGGAATATTTTGAATTTTTTTGTCACGAAACGCGCCGGGCGAGTCACCCTTCGTTACCCTTCGGATAGTGTCTTGAACGCACAACAAAACCCCGCTATTTGGATATAACTATGGATTATTTGGAACCAAACCAACATTTGTTATTGAAGTAGAAGTCCTGGGAGTGCATTCTGACGAAGAACAGCAAAGGTAATCCAATTTTTCTTATAATAAATCTGAGTTTGGTGAGTACCAAACTTGGTGGGTGTCAAAATAGCTAGCCCGTGATGGCGAGCTATCAACTCAGAATATTGCAAAATGTGCTTTCACCGAAAAGCTATTTTAAAATTGGACACCGCGATTGCATAAAGGAGTTCTGTATCTATAATTCTTAAAATAATTGTTATGTTTTTTGTGAACGTTTATCGTGAGTAATTTAGTAAATTTACCGGAAGTGTTCGGTGGGAATGCTAGTTCTGAACATCACATGCTAATGTAAAAAGCTGGTTTTTGATATAAATATGAACTTGATTGAACAAAACATGCATGTATTGTATAACATAATGTCCTAGGAGTGTCATCTGATGAAGATCATCAAAGGTTAGTGCTGCATTTAGCTGTGGTTTTGTTTTTTGTGACATTATATGCTAGCTTGAAAAATGGGTGTCTGATTATTTCTGGCTGGGTACTCTGCTGACATAATCTAATGTTTTGCTTTCGCTGTAAAGCCTTTTTGAAATCAGACAGTGTGGTTAGATAAAGGAGAGTCTTGTCTTTAAAATGGTGTAAAATAGTCATATGTTTGAAAAATGGAAGTTTTCAGATTTTCGAGGAGTTTGTATTTCGCGCCACGCCTATCATTGGATTTTGGAGCAGGTGTTCCGCTAGCGGAACGTCTAGATGTAAGAGGATAACAAAGCCATCACCTATCAAGAAATTAACTTGAAGAAGAGCCGGTCCTGGGGCTCTGTTCACAAACACAAACAGACCCCACAGAGCCCCAGGACAGCAACACATTTAAACCCAACCAAATCATGAGAAAACAAAAAGATAATTACTTGACATATTGGAAAGAATATACAAAAAAACAGAGCAAACTAGAATGCTATTTGTGCCACACCCTGATCTGTTTCACCTGTCTTTGTGCTTGTCTCAACCCCCCTCCATTTGTCACCCATCTTCCCCTTTATTTCCAGTGTATTTATACCTGTGTTCTCTGTTTCTGTTGCTAGTTTGTTTTGTTCGGCAAGCCTACCAGTGTTTTACCCCTGGCTGCTGTCTTTCTCTAGTTCCTGTTTTCTAGTTTTCCCGGTTTTGACCATTGTGCCTACCTTGACCCTGAGCCTTCCTGCCGTTCTGTACCATTGTCACATCACCCTGGATTATTGATCTCTGCCTGCCCTGACCCCGAGAATGCCTGCCGTTCGGTACCTTATGGACTTATCTGGATTACTGACCTCTGCCTGCCCTTGACCTGTTGTTTTGCTTGCCCCCTATTCTAGTAATAAACTTTTGTTACTTCGACACTGTCTGCATCTGGGTCTTCTCCTGAAACGTGATAATTTGGCCATGAACAAAGAGTAGACAGTGGCAGAATACCTGAACACTGTGGCTGACCCAACATTAAGGAAATCGTTGACTATGTACAGACTAAGTGAGCATAGCCTTGCTTTTGAGAAAGGCCGCCGAAGGCAGACCTGGCTCTCAAGAGAAGACACACACTACCCACAAAATGCACACTACCCACAAAATGAGGTGGAAACTGAGCTGCACTTCCTAACCTCCTGCCAAATGTATGACCATATTAGAGACACATATTTCCCTCAGATTACACAGACCCACAACATTTTTTAAAACATCCAATTATGATAAACTCCCATATCTATTGGGTGAAATACCACAGTGTGTAATCACAGCAGCAAGAATTGTGACCTGTTGCCACAAAAGGGCAACCAGTGAAGAACAAACACCATTGTAAATACAACATACATTTACGTTTATTTATTTTCCCTTTTGTACTTTAACAATTTGCACATCATTACAACACTGTATTTAGACATAATGACATGTCTTCATTCTTTTGGAACTTTTGTGAGTGTAATGTTTACTGTTCATTTTATATTGTTTATTTCACTTTTGTTTATCTATTTCACTTGCTTTGGCAATGTAAACATATGTTTCCTATGCCAATAAAGCCCTTAAATTTAAATTTAAATTAGTGAGTGAGTGAGTGAGTGAGTGAGCACTAAGCGAAGGAAGAAACTCCGCCACACAGCAAAGGTGTGAAAGAGGAGAACAGATGTCATGTTGTCTCCCATGGTGAGGTCACCTTGATGACTTTGACCTCATAAGCACGAGTCAGCAGGACCCAGCAGCCAAGGTCATAAATACAGGCCCGGGATTCAGAGACAGACATTACCCACTGAGTAGTGAATTACCTAATCTGGCAAGGCTGGGTATAGCCAGTCGACTCAGTTGCATGTTGTTTTGGTTGTGCCCAATGCCCACGCTGCTCGTTTTCTCACTGTAACTGCAACTCTGTGTGCTATGCTGATTTAATCACTCAATACACATTCAGGCAGGTGTACTATTGTGTATTGCACAGGTATAAGTGAAATTGAATGTAAAGTGTTATACATGAACACACATGTAAGCTCAAACACAACTATTTTCCCAACAATGCCCCAACAAACCCTTCAACAAAAGATTTTGGTAGCAAGCATTCCCATGATGTGTTGTCAAGATATTTGACTGAAAAGATAGTTAAGTCTGGAGGCCTGTTAGTTGAGAAATATGTTCTATACCACTACTTAAAGGGACTAGTATTGTTCCTTCAATTTCATCAAATATCCTTGACCTAATACAAATGAAATAACAAATAACAATGACATGTTGAACTACTCTGTATGCCACAACCTTAATTAGGAAATTGGTTTGACCATGTTTCCTTTCAGCCCTGCATTGTCTGGCCTTGATCAGCTGTGAAAAAACAATATTATTTTCTCCAGACTTTTGGATAGGCCCATTGGAAGACACAGTGATACACTGCCCACCATTGGTAAGAATGTATCATTACAATACACCACTACTATTACACCCCATATCCATCACCAAGCCCCAACAGAGGGTTCAAGGGGTCTGCTTTGTGTGAGCATTGTTGTCCTGAAATGACAAAGTGTTTAGGGACTCTACAGTCTGATGACGTGCACACCCAGCACTCTCACATTCTTCTTCCCCCTGTTGTTTTCACACACAAAAAATGACTGCATCAGCGGGCCGGGCAATCACGTCCCAAACAGCAGTCGTGGAAAAAGTACCCAAACCCCATACTTGAGTACAAGTAAAGATACTTTAATAGAAAAAGTGAAAGTCCCCCCGTAAAATACTACTTGAGTAAAATGTTTTCAAGTATTTGGTTTTAAATATACCTAAGTATCAAAGTAAATGTAATTGCTAAACTATACTTAAGTATCAAAAGTAAAAGTATAAATAATTTCAAATTCCTTATATTAAGCAAACCAGATGGCACCATTTTCTTGTTTTTTTTAATTTACAGATAGCCAAGGCCACACTTCAACACTCAAGACATAATTTAAAAATGATGTGTGTTTAATGAGTCCGCCAAATTAGAGACCATAGGGATGACCAGGGATTTTCTCTTAATAAGTGCATGAATTGGACCATTTTCCTGTCCTGCTAAGCATTCGAAATGTAAAGAGTACTTTTGGGTGTCAGAATGTAGTAAAGTAAAAGTAAAAGTTGTCAAAAAATATAAATAGTAAAGAAAAGTACAGATACCCCAAAAAGCTACTTAAGTAGTACCTAAAAGTAGTTTTACTTAAATACTTTACACCACTGCCAAACAGGTCAGCAGGCAATTCCAGTTGCTCAGCCGCTCAGAGCTCAGCCTCAGCCTTGGCCACATGCATAGAGGATTTATTAGAACCAGATGGGCTGTGCTCCCTTACAAGCTCGGCTCGGCGGAGGGAGTCAAAAAACCCTCGGCTGCTAGCTTCTCCCAGCCCAGACAGGCCTAGCTCTGGGGGAACAAACAGGAGGGAGGGAGAGAGCAGAGGTGCTGGTCCACCCATTTCCTTTCCTTGCCCTTCCCAGGCATGTCAGAGGGGAGCCAAGCCAACAAAAATCAGACATGCAGTGGCTTTTGGACAGGGCCAGGACTCAACCAGTGTGGTAGTTATGGATGGCAAGAGGGAAGGTGTGTGGTGAAGAGGGGCTGCCAGGCGGAATCAGACCCATGCCAAGGAGCTTCAAAGATCCACAAGGGAACTGAAAGAAAATAAAAAAACAGATAGCTCAAACTGAAAAGTCAGGTTAGAAGTTAGAAAGCAACGAACGCACTGTGCTGCGCTTGATTTTTTGTGACTTTCCCTGGACAGGAATGCAGTCGAGGCAGTGGTGGTGGTAGTGGTGTTGGAATCTCGTTGATGATAAACAGTGACAATACAAAAGACAGCAAAAGTGGTTGGGGTTGTGGTCGCTGACGTGAGAGAATGTCAGAGAGCTGGACTGTCAGAGAGCTGGACTGTCAGTACTCATAATGTTGTAGCGACCCACTAGCTCTATCATGTGGGGGCATCATGGGAAAAGTATGGGGGGAGGAGTAGCCACTAGGTCAGATAGCTGATAGGCCACTAGTTTTGGGGGTGGAGGGGGATCTGAGCATGAACGAGTCAGACGGTGACTGAATGGACCACAAAATAATGTCTCCTCAGAGTTCCACCAAGTTATTAGACTAACCAGATGCTTTTATTGTTTTGGGCAGCCCTCCTAAACCTCTGTTAGACTGTACTTCGAGGGCATTAAAACCTACTTCGCCGGTTCAACTTGTGCTACTATCTCCTCGTTCTTCTTGTTAGTTATCTAGCTAAGGAGTGGACCCGCTAACAGCAACAATATACTCTTTGGTTAGCAGATCCTGTATCTCTTTCTCTCCCACTTGCAAGGCTGATTCCTATCATGTGCCCTCCTTCCTCCAAATCCACTTTCTCCCATCAGTGTCAAATTCCTTCAATTATTGCCAGCACCAATTTACACTTGTTCTTACAATTCATTCACTTCTGGCCAGGCAGCCACCTGTTTCTCATTGGCTGGACATACTTCTGGTATCCCTCCACATCTCTTAGCTAACGCAGGCTCTAATAGTACGACTGGGACTAGGGTTGGCAGACATAGGTATAGGTCCGGGTGGTTTTCAACAGCACTTTTCTTACACTTTGCAGGACCCAAAATGAATTCATGCTCTGCTATCTAGTACAGCAATCTAGTTTACATAAAATCAGTATCGCAAGGAGTAAACACTATAGCCTAGCCTGCAATTGAAAACATACTGTATCTCCTGTTGTGATAATGTGAACAAGTGTTGTTTTATGGTGTGATGAGAATGGCACAATGTTTGAACACTGTATTCTATATTGTGTTTGATGGTCTACCTGCTTATGAATATCAATAACACATATGATTAGTAACACATATGATCAGATAGAAAATGTATCATTGCACAGTTTTGTTGCATGAGAAGCACAGTATGTTTCCATACATTTCACCACACTTGCCGTTGTCGACCGAGGCATAAGCCCTGTAAAGTTGCTTATGATTGGGTGGACCCATTTGAGATGGCTACAATGAGATGTAAAAGAGCTGGAATGAGCTTGGCTCAATTCTACCATCCTCCCAATGAGTCTCTGTGGCTTTGAGATATCTGCATGAATCGCAAGCAATATGTGTTACCCAAAGATGAATCTACAAGATGATTCATATTCTCCAGAATGGAGTGCTTCGGACCTAGGGCCAAACTTTATTTGCTCATTAAATTTCTTGTTTAAGATATTTCACAGGGACCCAAAATGTTTAAAATACATTTCCAAACAGGTGGAGAAACTTATGAGACTTGAGTGGATTTCCTGTGGAGGAGAGGCATTAAATAAAATAGTGCAGAAGAAAAATGGAAAAGCAGTATAGGGTCCTATTAGTTGGGCTCACCTGGCCTGAAATGCTCTCCTCTTATTTGTAGAAAAGCGAGTGGAATAATCTAACGTTACAAAATATTGTTTGGGTGGCCTTGAGTATCCCCCCCCCCCGCCCCTAAAATAAAAACAGGCAGTGTTTAGGGAATGGCTGAATATAATTAACTGCCCCAGGTAGATTTTCCATGATGGGAAACATGTCTCAGAAGGGAGCCTGCAAGGAAGGCCTGGCCAGAAATACATTGTTGATTTACTCCTTCAGGTTGTCCAAATGAGAGGGGCTTTTTAGTGTTAGTCACAGATTGAGGAAACAGGTGAACGTCAGGGCCAAACCTAGTAAAGCAACTTTAAATAATATTTGTAAGCTCCTGTTTTTCAAGGTTATAGCCTACATAGTAAACTGAGATTGGGAGAACATTGTAAATATTAAACTTACTGTCCTCAGTGGAACATTTTGGGAGAGAGGACAATGATTAGGGTCACCAGCGCTACGAGTTTGGGCTGTTTGGGCAGTTATATTCAGTGGTGTAGTGGAAGGTAAACGCAAGTAAACACAGTTTACCCACTTATTTTTTGGGCCGGACAGTTTACCCACCCTTTGCGGAAAAATGCATTGAAAGTATAGGGAGCGTTACTTTCTTCACCGTTACTGGCGATCAGTTTACCCACATATTTGTTTTTACCACTACATCACTGGTTATATCGTCATTTTTACTATAGTTTTCTGTCTACTGTTTAATGTATGTGTTTGGTGCATTTGATTAATTTCTAGCTAATCCCACTAAGCACTGGTGTGAGATCAGTAGTATTAGATTTACATGACTTTTAAGTGCACTCTAGCGTGCAACTGTACTGTACCCAGGAGCAGCCAACACTCTAATATGATGTTAAACAGAGCAATTAAAGGGCAGTTGTCTCAGATGTGCCATTCAGCGTGAAGGAATCGCCAGTCCAAGTTAGTCACCTAGAGGTGTGTGGCAGGGTTGGCGTCAATTCCATTTCAATTAAGCAGTGGCATTTCCTCAATTCCTCATTTACTTTTTAATGAAGAAAATTGGAATTATAATTATAATTTTAGTTTTTCTTCCTGAATTGAAATGGAGTTGACCCCAACCCGGGTGAGTGGGTCATGGCTGTCGAAAGGTACAGTATGCACCTTGGCAGGTCTAGACTTTGTGGTTTCGCATTAAATAAAGCAGGAGAGGGAGTATAGTATGAAGCCAATATTCTTAGTGTTAATGTTGACGTTTTGCCACCTTAACACCACTGAAAGTCATCACATACAGTACTCATCAAACGAGACTGGAAGTCTATAAAAGAGAGGTAAAAAAGAGGATGAACTGAGATGGACGGAGGAAGTAGGTTAAAGATGAACAGAGAGAGTGGTTTACAAGCGTTGCCTGCAGTGTGCGCAGTTCACTGAGGTCAAAGGCAGGTCATCCTGAATGTTGGACTTATTCGCATCTGTGTTCATTGGCTTGTAAAATGACAAGGAACAATGTACCGTAAAACACAACCACTACTATTTTTTATTGTGGAAGTCTATTGAATGTATTTGTGTGAGTTAAACTGGGTTCTTAACTTGACATTTGTTAATGGGCTAACGGTGTAGAGTAAGTACATTCAAAGCCAATTAGACTTTATTTAAATATAGAAAATAAACAAGCTACCTTCAGAGTAGCAGGTGTGGGAATTACCAATAAAAATGATGGGTCAAAATTAGTATAAATCATATTACTTTTGGATGTGTTGTGTTAAAACTTGTGAAAGTTGGCATGGAATGCACACAAATAGCACACAACCAAGCATCTCCCCTCTCTCCTAAAAGTTGGCACGGGTGTTCTTGTCGAAGCAACAGAGAGCCTCTTGATGTGGTCTGTCATTTCCTCTGAGCTGGCTGTGCTACAGAACGGGGGTTTGAGGGGTGTGGGAAAAAGCAGTATGAAAGAGAAGAGAGGAAGTGTGTATTTATCTCTGTTGGTGGGGCATGATTCCCACTTTGATCTGTCTGACCAATGGACGGACCGACCAACTCCCTGACTGATCCTGGCAGGAGCAGGACCAGTGCGGAGGCCAGGGTCCCTCTGCCACCTGAAGAGATTATAAGGGGATGCCTAATTGTAACACCTGTCTATATAAAAGCCCAGTCAAACTCTTGGGGGTTTTCATCTCAAATCTCACATTTGAATAAAACAAAAAATCTCTTATCTGTAAAAATGAAAGTTAAATGAGCTTTTTTTCTTTGTGATATATGAGTTAAAAGAATGGTCAACATTAGTCAAATGAAAACAACAAGTCCTATAGTATCACAGTCAAACACAAACATCTTCATTGAGAACACAGGGTTGGTCATGGGTTCCATATGCAACCCTGATGACAAGACAAACACTTCTCCACAGCAATAAAGTAAGGGGAACCACCAAGGGGTTTCATGGAAGGATATGAAATCATGGGGCAGGGTCTCCTTCTTAGCCATTTATTGAGACGTTTCCATCCATCCCAACTCCGTCATTGTGCAAACAATTCCTCTATTTGTCTTCTCATTTAACAGGGAGAGGCTGATTCAATGATTTACTTTCCATTGTCTGGAAGATGGAATATTCAATTACAGGCTTCAAGTCAACACCTCCCCTCACATTACAGTATGACATAATACAGTCCCTCAGACAGACATGTCCATATGGTTTCAAGTGTAACATGTGCCTACTGAAAGCTCATGCTGATGTGCCAAAAGAGCTCTCTGTCCCTCCTCATCTCCATGCAGGAAATGTGTCTCCCTCCTACAGTTCAATCACATCATATTTGATGTTTTAGAATCCCATACGTATATGCCCTATCCCTGGTCAGGATTTCAAGCTCAACTGTGGGTACACGCAACACAAGCCCTCTCCTTCCACCTCCTTGTGAGTTCCTGCCTGCGTAATGAGGAAGTTGGCCAGGGAGAGTGCAAGTGGCACATGGCAGTGGATGGCGGCCTGGGAGCAGATTAGCTGGCTTTGTGGCTATCTGGTGATGACAGTTCACACAGAGAGTTTTTTCCACTGCCCCTGGGCGTATCAACACCCAGTTTCCCTTCTCAGAGGACTATCTTTCTCCAGGCAAGGCATGCCTCAGCTTTCAATAGAAACAGTGCAGGAGAAAGATTTGCCCCCATACAAATGTGTGGGTCGATTAAAACATAAATTATATAGAGCGATACGTCATGTGATATTTTAAATGAACAAATATTGGAATTGTCATTCACAACGAATCATGGATAATCAACAACAAAAAAGCTTCATAACTGTAGACTGCTCATGTTTCAATGACTGACAGTCTTTCCTTCCTCAGCTGTACAGTCGTGGCCAAAAGTTTTGAGAATGACACAAATATTAATTTCCACAAAGTTTGCTGTTCAGTGTCTTTAGATATTTTTGTCAGATGTTACTATGGAATACTGAAGTATAATTACAAGCATTTCATAAGTGTCAAAGGCTTTTATTGACAATTACATGAAGTTGATACAAAGAGTCAATATTTGCAGTGTTGACCCTTCTTTTTCAAGACCTCTGCAATCCGCCCTGGCATGCTGTCAATTAACTCCTGGGCCACATCCTGACTGAGGGCAGCCCATTCTTGCATAATCAATGTTTGGAGTTAGTCGGAATTTGTGCGTTTTTGTTTGTCCACCCGCCTCTTGAGGATTGACCACAAGTTCTCAATGGGATTCAGGTCTGGGGAGTTTCCTGGCCATGGACCCAAAATATCAATGTTTTGTTCCCCGAGCCACTTAGTTATCACTTTTGCCTTATGGCAAGGTGCTCCATCATGCTGAAAAAGGCATTGTTTGTCACCAAACTGTTCCTGATGGTTGGGAGAAGTTGCTCTCGGAGGATGTGTTGGTACCATTCTTTATTCATGGCTGTGTTCTTAGGAAAAATTGTGAGTGAGCCCACTCCCTTGGCTGAGAAGCAACCCCACACATGAATGGTCTCAGGATGCTTTACTGTTGGGTAATGAGACAGGACTGATGGTAGCACTCACCTTGTCTTCTCCGGACAAGCTTTTTTCCGGATGCCCCAAACAATCGGAAAGGGGATTCATCTGAGAAAATGACTTTACCCCAGTCCTCAGCAGTCCAATCCCTGTACCTTTTGCAGAATATCAATGATGTTTTTCCTGGAGAGAAGTGGCTTCTTTGCTGCCCTTCTTGACACCAGGCCATCCTCCAAAAGTCTTTGCCTCACTGTACGTGCAGATGCACTCACACCTGCCTGCTGCCATTCCTGAGCAAGCTCTGTACTGGTAGTGCCCCGATCCCGCAGCTGAATCAACTTTAGGAGACGGTCCTGGCGCTTGCTGGACTTTCTTGGGCGCCCTGAACCCTTCTACACAACAATTGTACCGCTCTCCTTGAAGTTCTTGATGATCTGATAAATGGTTGCTTTAGGTGCAATCTTACTGGCAGCAATATCCTTGCCTGTGAAGCCCTTTTTGTGCAAAGCAATGATGACGGCGCATGTTTCCTTGCAGGTAACTATGGTTGACAGAGGAAGAACAATGATTCCAAGCACCACCCTCCTTTTTAAGCTTCCAGTCTGTTATTCGAACTCAATCAGCATGACTGAGTGATCTCCAGCCTTGTCCTCATCAACATTCACACCCGTGTTAACGAGAGAATCACTGACATGATGTCAGCTGGTCCTTTTGTGGCAGGGCTGAAATGCAGTGGAAATGTTTTTTGTTTTTTGCATGGCAAAGAGGGACTTTGCAATTAATTGCAATTCATCTGATCACTCTTCATAATATTCTGGAGTATATGCAAATTGCCATCATAGAAACTGAAGCAGCAGACTTTGTGAAAATTAATATTTGTGTCATTCTCAAAACTTTTGGCCACGACTGTACATGGGGCAATATTAGTTCAACATATTCTCTTGTGCAATGCATGCAGTAAGACAACCCAACCATTACCAATAGGGGGCAGCTTTGACAGCTTTGACAGCTTTGCACACTCTTCGCATTCTCTCAACCAGGTTCACCTGGAATGCTTTTCCAACAGTCTTTAAGGAGTTCCCGCTTATGCTGAGCACTTGTTGGACGCGTTTCCTTCACTCTGTTTCACCATCTCAATTGGGTTGAGGTCGGGTGATTGTGGAGGCCAGGTCATCTGATGCAGCACTCCATCACTCTTCTACTTGGTCAAATAACCCTTACACAACCTGGAGGTGTGCTGGGTCATATTCCTGTTGAAAAACAAATGATAGCCCTACTAAGCGTGAACCAGATAGGATGGCATATTGCTGCAGAATGCTGTGGTAGCCATGCTGGTTAAGTGTGCCTTGAATTCTAAATAAATCACAGACAGTGTCATCAGCAAGCACCCCCACACCATCACACCTCCTCCTCCATGCTTCACGGTGAGAACTATACATGCGGAGATCATCTGTTCACTTACTCTGCGTCTCACAAAAACACAGCGAAAATCTAAAAAATCTCAAATTTGGACTCATGAGACAAAATTACAGATTTCCACCGGTCTAATGTCCATTGCTCGCGTTTCTTGGCCCAAGCAAGTCTCTTCTTATTATTGGTGTCCTTTAGTTGTGGTTCAACCAGAAAGGCCTGATTCACACAGTCTCCTCTGAACAGTTGATGTTGAGATGTGTCTCTTACTTGAACTCTGTGAAGCATTTATTTGGGCTGCAATTTCTGAGGCTGGTAACTCTAAGGAACTTATCCTCTGCAGCAGAGGTAACTCTGGGTCTTCCTTTCCTGTGGTGGTCCTCATGAGAGCCAGTTTCATAGCGCTTGATGGTTTTTGCTGCACTTAAGAAACTTTCAAAGTTTGAGCTGTTCTTGCCATAATATGGACTTGGTCTTTTACCAAATAGGGCTATCTTCTGTATACCACCCCTTCCTTGTCACAACACAACTGATTGGCTCAAATGCATTAAGGAGGAAAGAAATTCCACAAATTCATTTTTAACAATTAACAGGCACACCTGTTAATTGAAATGCATTCCAGGTTAAATATATATTTCTAACTTAATCAGATGTAGTTTGATAGAGATGTTGTTATTATGCTAATTACTCGAGCTAACTCTAGTGGGTTTTAAAGTGACCTTTGGAAAAACAAATCTTGTCAAATAGCAAACTCCCAAGAAGACCCATTCCATGTCATTTCAAAGACCAAAAATCAAGTCTTGCAAACATCTGGGGGAACTATGAACAATGGTCTTTATTTGTATGTGCAATGTCAACGTGTCAACAGATTTGTCATCGTAATTATATCCAAATCTCCACATTGACACCAAATCCATCACACATGGCTCCTGGAACTCCTAGGCCCCGACTGATATTATTCTGCACTTCTTTTGGCAATGGAGGGCCTTCTTGTGGCCCAAGAAGTATTTGTTTATTATGGCTATTTGAGGTCAAAAACATGCTGTGGTAAGCAGCCTGTTTCTACATTAGAGGCCCACACTACCCCCGAACCCCCCACTGACTTCTCAGCATAATGTGTCACAACAGAGCCATTAGACAGAGCCATCTGCTTCATTATCTTTATTAATGATGTTCCTTTTCTTTCTATCTCTTTCTCTCTCTCTCTCCACATCAGCAGTTTTCACTTATGTGTTCTTGTGATGCCGTTCGTTATGGCAGCTCAACGTGTGGGATTCCATCTGGAGTGTCTCACATTGAAAACCTTCGCTGACAGGCCACAGAGGTTGCTTGGGCTCCAGTAAACTTTCAACAGTCCCACTCAACCAAAGTTCCAACGTTATAGAATATGGCATGGGGGAGCCAAGGAGTCTATGAATGTGGATCTCCGTGCATCTCTAAGTATCTGTGTGTATCTGAATTAGGATAGCAAAAGAAGAAACACTTAGAAAACAGTCAAAGGGAAAATTGGGGATTCACCTCAGGAATAGTTTGTTAATATGATAAGTGAGGACAGAGAAAGATAATTTGTTTCAGCAAGCCTTTTTGAATAGGTGCCGGCAAGAGTAGCTAGAATATCCCTTGGGAACATGATAAACGCATTAATCTAATGCCTCCTTCCCATTTTTAATGATTTCAGCAGCAACATCACCTCACCTCGTCAGCAGCTATGAAGAGGGGGAAAAAAATCAAATCTATTACTGATTATTATAAACAAATGAGAAATAAATGGTAGCATTGGGAGCCCTGACATAGATGGAGTGGTGATGGTGTTCCATTCACAGTCACGCACAGTAATGTCATTGCTCTGAGGGAATTACACCCCCTGGCCACAAACAGAAAAGAGAGGAGGGCTGGAGCTAGAGTAGCCCAGGGGTTCAATCACCTGACATCACAACACCACAGCGGCCATATCTAACTCAGATCCAACTCCAGTTCCCCCTTCCCTTCGAACCAATGAGATTAGTCGTTTGATGTGCTGGCTTGGAAATGGGCTCCTTTATATAGAGTGGCAAGGGTGTGGTGCTCAGAGCTCTGAGACCATTAAACTGTCACCACTATTTCTGAGGTGGGACTACTTGTTTTTTTCTTCTTCTCTCTAGCCTTCGCCTGCAGCATAGGTCGTGATGAGATTTCTGGAGTTAAATTACTCACCTAGATTTTGTTTGTAGTCAAAGCTCAAAATTGTATTTGTAACCGCCAGTGGGCTGCAAACAGTGGCAAAGTTCTATGTGTTTGTCGGATTGGGAGGAAGGTGGGGCAGGGGAAATGAAGTTTCAAGGAGAGCAAAAGTGTAACAATTCAGTGATGTAAGGTTCCCCAGATCACATCAATTCTCGAACTGACAGACGGAAAATCTCCATCTCTTTAATAAAGTAGAATTATAGCCCTTTCTGTGGAATAATTAAGACAGATTAAACCTAATTACCAGGTACTGTATCTCTGTAGTAGAGCCTGCTACACTGATCTCTGTTTTAATGTATACCAGACAGGTTACTATAGCAGCAAATGGTTTATGTTAATCACAGTCAACTTACAGTTTACAGCTTACTCAAATCAACGGTTTCAGCCTAAGCAATGCTTTGGTCTTATTGCCACCTTATTTAAGACCAAGCTCGGTTGACAAACACGCAATGTTGTCATGGAGAAAATTGTATGTTGATTTTGTGAAGGAAACATTTTTCATGCAATGTTTTCTAAGGCAATCTGGAGACCAAGTGGTGACAACAAAAGGACAAAAACTGAGAGATCTCAAGATTTCAACATACTGATGCACAAGTAGCTTTACTTTACCAGACTTTTGAGTTAATTTGACAGGGACAATGCACATAAATCAATGTCTGTACATTAGCCAGATTGAGCCAGCTGGCGATTTTTCAAATATAGTCACTGGGCAGGTAGATACAGTAAAGGCGGAGGTAAATGTGCTGATTTTCATGGGCTTTCGAGTATGAGTCGGCTCCTATGGCTTACTGAATCACACTGTCCTGCTGGCTACCCACCTGACAGGAAGTCAGCACTGTTAGTGAGGTCATAAAGCAATGCTGACCTTAAACACATGCCCTTCCCCAGGAGGTGTCCTGTCCTCTATGCATTATGTATTTCTTTTTATTTAACCCTTATTTTACCAGGTAAGTTGACTGAGAACACATTCTCATTTATAGCAACGACCTGGGGAATAGTTACGGGGATGATTGAGCCAATTGTAAGCTGGGGATGATTAGGTGACCATGATGGTATGAGAGCCAGATTGGGAATTTAGCCAGGACACCAATGTTAACACTCCTACTCTTACAATAAGTGCCATGGGATCTTTTAGTGACCACAGAGTCAGGACATCCATTTAACGTCCCATCCGAAAGACAGAACTCTACATAGGGCAATGTCCCCAATCATTGGACTGACCAGGACCAACTCTGCTTAGCTTCAGACGCAAGCCAGCAGTGGGATGCAGGGTGGTATGCTGCTGGCCAACAGGACTGTACAGCACCACCTTGTGTTGTAACAATAATTCAGAGTTTTGTTATGTTCATCTGCATGTTATTTTACTTTGAGTGACACTTTGAATGATTTGTTGTGAAGAATACAGAGGTGGCCCAGTATGCCACCATTGTCCTAATCTGAATTTGTATTATGCAGGATAATATAACAAACCTAGATGTATCATAATGCACTTCGACAAATGTCTGAAATCATAGCTGTACAGATATCAAGAAAGACAAAGTTGATTGTGTAGATATTAAATCACAATAATCTAACAGTTTATCTGAGGTGAGACAGTAAATGCTGCTTAAAGAGTGTCAACTCTGCCATTTGTCAAACTCTAACAAGAGCATGATGGCATGATGAGGACATCACTTTGGCCCTTTGTGTCTGTCTCACCCATTCAACAGAGTTAAAATGGCTTGTGTTGGCTCCTCCACCGGTTGGCGAAGTGCAGCCAGCAGACACACAGAGTAGTTGCACAGCGTACGACCGTCTGGCATAATTAGAAAGTTCTGCAGATGTCTGAAGCATTACCTCACCTCACGCTGGAGAACATAGAGGCTTCCCCAGCTTCAGCTAGATAAATGCCTCAGCTGCTTGGATCCCTCCCCGGACCGGCCCCACTCCTCTCCTGGCCTGATCAGTGGGGAGCTCCTCTGTTCCATAACGACCACTGGTTATGTATATTGTACAAATAAAAATGCCGGGTGTGTGTATGTGTACCTGTGAGTGTGTGTGTTTTGGGGAGGGTGGGGGTCAGGTTTTCTGCTTCGACAACCCTCCTTACACTCTGAGTGAGCACCAGCCAGATGTCCCGCACAAACTTGGACCTGGTGCAAGTGGCGTGCGTTTGTATGAAGGCCTCACACCCAAGGTCGGGCTGAAGACATGGTTTTCTCATTGCAGACATATTCGCCGGGCTGGGGCGTTACTTGCTTGCCTCCTCTTTCAATGGTAAGGGCCTGGACGTCTCTCCTTCTCTGCCCTCTTCCCACTGTAAATATACGCAAGCTAACACATCCCACTTGACTGTCTACTTCATAAACATACACAAATATAGTCCATTTCCATGTAACCTCAATGCCTGTTTCTGTGAAAACACACGAAAATCCCATAACATTGATAGTATAACTATTACAGATACTCCATGACATTTAGAATATCGTACAGAGATTTCATTCACTCACAGAGATTTCGAGAATAAATAAGTTTTACAATATATAAATACATTATATCAGAATATTATGATGGCAGCCTTATTACGTGTGCATGTGTGTTCCCCAGCGGTGTAGTATTACTACTCTACTAGAGCCTCAGAATGAGTGCATGCAAGGGATCCGAGGGACAGGCTCTGGAATCCAGGCCGTCTGTCTCCAAGGTCTCCCAACTGCCTGAATCTTAACTTAAGGTCATTCCTCTGCTGCTGGACCAATTACACACGCACATACACAGCCCTGCGGATTCTCAGCCAGACGCCTTGCAGGGTGAATTGTTCCAGCACATCCTCCTGTGGGTTTACATTGGAAATATGGCCTGCCAAGGGCTGAAATTATTCCATTTTACCACCGATACTTACAAAAAGAAGGCAAGGAGACAAGGTAGGGTGGGCGTTTGAGATTGATTTTGTACATGCCAATTTAGCGGCTGTATGTCTGACCTAAACTGGCATTGTGGCTTTGCAGTCTATGCTTTACTTTTGTTTTGGTGTGACATTTACTAGTTGGTTTAAACGAGCGCGCGCGCGAATGCACACGCACGCACCTTGCTGGAATGATTCAAACTCATTCCACGGAGGGCAGAGTGTCTGCGGGTTTTTTGTTTTTTCCTTTCAATTAAGACCTAAACAACCAGGTGATGGAAGTTCCTTACTAATTTGAGAACTTAATTCATCAATCAAGTACAAGGGCTTTAACTGTTTTTATGATGGGAGGAGACATTTTGATATGTCAAGACAAACATACTCCATGTTGGAAATGACAAGACCTCTTTACTTGTGTAAAGTAATATTAATGACCAAACACAACCAGTGGGAGGGACTGGCGGAACAGTGGTGACATCAACCAAGACATACACTTTACAAAATCAAGCGTCTGTCACGCCCTGACCGTAGAGAGCCTTTTTATTTCTCTATTTGGTTAGGTCAGGGTGTGATTTGGGTGGGCATTCTAGATTATATATTTCTATGTTTTGTATTTCTACATGGGAGGAGATCCTGGACGGCAAGGGGCCCTGGACGCAGATTGGGGAGTATTGCCGTCCAAGGGAGGAGATAGAGGCAGCAAAAGAGGAACGGCAACGCTACGAGGAATTGACACGGCAACAACAGAAGCCCGAGAGGCAGCTCCAAAAAATGTTTTTGGGGGGGCACACGGGGAGATTGGCAGAGTCAGGGTTTAGACCTGAGCCAACTCCCTGTGCTTACCGTGGGGAGCGTGTAACCAGTCAGGCACCGGGTTATGCGGTGATGCGCACTGTATCTCCAGTGCGCATTCATAGCCCGGTGCGCTCTGTGCCTGCGCTCCGCATTTGCCATGCTAGAGTGAGCATTCAGCCAGGACGGATTGTGCCGGCTCAGCACTCCTTGTCTCCGGTGCGTCTCTTTGGCCCAGGATATTCTGCACCAGCTCTACGCACGGTATCCCCAGTTCGCCAGCACAACCCAGTGCGGCCTGTGCCAGCTCCCTGCACTTGCCGTGAGACAGGGGGTATTCAGCCAGGACTCGTTGTGCCAGCTCTACGCTCCAGACCTCCAGTCCGCCTCCACGGCCCAGGGTATCCTGCGCCGGCTCTATGCACTATGTCTCCAGTGCGCCTTCACAACCCAGTGCGTCCTGTGCCAGCTCTCCACACTTACAGAGCTAAAGTGGGTATCCAAACAGGACGTGTTGTGCCTGCTCCATGCAGCCAGCCTCCAGTGATGATCCATGGCACGAAGCCTCCAGTGATGATCCATGGCACGAAGCCTCCAGTGATGATCCATGGCACGAAGTCTCCAGTGATGATCCATGGCACGAAGCCTCCAGTGAGGATCCATGGCCCGGAGCCTCCAGTGATGATCCATGGCCCGGAGCCTCCAGTGATAATCCATGGCCCGGTCCGGAGCCTCCGGCAACGATCCAAGGTCCGGTCCCTCCGGCGATGATCCACGGTCCCTCCGGCGACGATCCACGGTCCGGAGCTTCTGGTTACAATCCACGGTCCGGGTCCTCCGGCGACGATCCACGGTCCGGAGCTTTCGGCGACGACCCATGAAAGAGTCGCCACCAGGGATGGCGGATCCGCAAGCAGAGCGGGGTCTACGTCCCGCACCGGAGCCGCCACCGAGGCTAGATGCCCACCCGGACCCTCCCCTATTGAGTCAGGTTTTGCGGCCGGAGTTCGCACCTTTGGGGGGGGTACTATCACGCCCTGACCGTAGAGAGCCTTTTTTTTCTCTATTTGGTTAGGTCAGGGTGTGATTTGGGTGGGCATTCTAGATTAAATATTTCTATGTTTTGTATTTCTATGTTGGCCTGATATGGTTCCCAATCAGAGGCAGCTGTCTTTCGTTGTCTCTGATTGGGGATCATATTTAGGCAGCCTTTTCCCACTGGGTTTTTGTGGGATCTTGTTTTTGTAAAGCTGCTTTGAAGCCTGCAGAACTTTACGTTTGTTTTGTATTATTTTGATTTGACGGTGTTCATTTTAATAAAGGAAAAAATGTTTGCCTGCCACGCTGCACCTTGGTCTCATCCTTCAGACGAACGTAACAGCGTCATTAATAACAGTGAGATTAATCGGATAAAGGTTTGAGTAACTTGGTTTTATACATGATGCTGCTATGGGGCCCTCGTCTGCTGGAAATGTAGGTATGGGTAAAGTGACTATGCATCACAGGAGGTTGCTGGCACCTTAATTTGGGAGAGTGGGCTTGTGTTAATGGCTGGAGCAGAATAAGTGGAATGATATCAAATACATCAAACACATGGTCTCCATGTGTTTGATGCCATTCCATTTGCTCCATTCCAGACATTATTATGAGCTATTCTCCCCTCAGCAGCCTCCTGTCCTACGAATAGATAATAAACAGCGAGTAGCAGCAGTGTAAAAAAGGGTGTCAATGCAAATAGTTTGGGTAGCCATTTGAATAACTGTTTAGGAGTCTTATGGCATGGGGGTAGAAGCTGTTAAAAAGCCTTTTGGACCTAGACTTGGACCTAGACCATACCAAGTGGTGATGCAACCAGTCAGGATGCTGTCGATGGTGCAGCTGTAGAACTTTTTGAGGATCTGAGGACCTATGCCGAATGTGACTTGTGTTAGGAAACTAGGCATACGTCACAGGTCACTACTTCACAGGAGAGACATTTGAACATAAACATTATTTTATCAAAATGCGTTTATTGACAGAAATGCCTTCTGGAACATGTGAACTTTCATGTCCCTTAATAACAAACGTTTATGCCATCTGTAAATACAAATAAAATTGTTAAATTATGAGCATTTGCATTGCTCGTTATAGCCTAATGTTAGCTAGCTAGTTAACATTGAACCTGGTGTGTTAGATACTTGCAGATTCATGCAGGGTAGTAACGTTATGAGTTGGGATTATGGTTCATTGTTTAGCTAGCTAGCTACATGTCTAAACAAAAGACTCCACTATGCAAGTAAACATTTCACTGTACTGTTTACACCTTCTGTATACTGTGCATGTGACAAATAAACATTGATTTTATTTGGTATAGTATGTGTTTACCAGAGACAGTCATTTGAAGAACAACATGACCAGCACCACTTAGGCCAACAAGACAGTGTCCAAGTTTTACAATTATCCGGTAAAATGCCCTGCTTTTATTTCGTCACACTCACAACCGTAAGCTATTTTCTGAAATTGTCTCGCCATTAACTTGTAAATAATTATCTTGTTGTGAGTTTATTTTTGTAGTAATAAATACAAATGAGTTAAAGTGAAAACGTTGCCACACAGTCATGGGTGAACAGGGAGTACAGGGGGGTACTAAGCATGCACCCCTGAGGGGCCCCCGTGTTGAGGATCAGTGTGGCAGATGTGTTCTTGCCGACCCTTACCACCTGGGGGTGGCACGTCAGGAAGTCCAGGGTTTCCAATTGTAGAGGGAGGTGTTTAGTCCTAGGGACCTTAGATTAGTGATGAGCTTTGAGGGCTCTATTGTGTTGAATGCTGAGCTGTCGTCAACAAATAACATTCTCACGTAGGTGTTCCTTTTGTCCAGGTGGGAAAGGGCAGTGTGGACTACAATAGAGATTGCATCATCTGTTGATCTGTTAGGGTGGTATGTGAATTGTAGTCAGTCTAGGGTTTCTGGGATGATGGTATTGATGTGAGCCATGACCAGCCTTTCAAAGCACTTCATGGCTACAGACGTGAGTGCTACAGGATGGTAGTCATTTAGGCAGGTTACCTTGGTGTTCTTTGGCACAGGGACTATTGTGGTCTGCTTGAAACATGTAGGTGCTACAGAATCGGTCAGGGAGAGGTTGAAAATGTCAGTGAAGACACTTGCCAGTTGGTCAGCGCATGCTCTGAGTACACATCCTGTAAATCCACCTGGCCGTGCGAATGTTGACTTATTTAAATTAAAGATCTTACTTACATCAGCTACGGAGAGTGTGATCACACAGTCATCTGGGAAAGCAGGTGCTCTCATAAATGGTTCAGTGTTGCTTGCCTCGAAGCAAACATAGAACATAGAAGGCATTTAGCTCATCTGGTCGACTCGCGTCACTTGGCAGCTCGCGGCTGCGTTTCCCTTTGTAATCCGTAATAGTTTGCAAGCTCGCCACATCCTGCCACATCCGACGAGCGTCAGAGCCGATGTTGTGGGATTTAATCTTAGTCCTGCATTGACACCTTACCTGTTTGATGGTTAGTCAGAGGGCATAGCAGGATTTCTTATAAGCTTCCGGATTATGGTCACGCTCCTTGAAAGTGGCTGCTCTGGCCTTTAGCTAAATGCAGATGTTGCCTGTAATCCATGGCTTCTAGTTGGGGTATGTACATACGAAGCACTTATTGATGAAGCTGGTGACTGATGTGGTATACTGGTATAAATATTCCAGTCTGTGCTAGCAAAACAGTCATGTAGTTTAGCATCTGCGTCATCTGACCACTTCCGTATTGAGTGAGTCACTGGTACTTCCTGCTTGAGTTTTTGCTTGTAAGCAGGAATCAGGAGGATACAATTATAGTCAGATTTGCCAAATGGAGGTCGGATTAGAGTTTTGTATGCGTCGCTGTGTGTGGAGTAAAGGTGGTCTAGAGTTTTTTTCCCTCTGGTTGCACGTGACATGCGGGTAGAAATTAGGTAAAACAGATGTAAGTTTTCCTGCATTAAAGACCCCGGCCACTAGGAACGCCACTTCTGGGTGAGCATTCTCTTGTTTGCTTATGGCCTTATACAGCTTGTTGAGTGTGGTGTTAGTGCCTGCATCGGTTTGTGGTGGTAAATAAACAGCTACGAAAAATGTAGATGAAAACTCTCTTTTCAATCCTCCCTTGTATTTGATTGACGAACTGAGGTAACTAATTAGTAAGTAACTCCTTTCACCTGGTTGTCTAGCGCATAATTGAAAGGAAAACCTGCAGACAGTAGGCCCTCCATGCAAAGAGTTTGACACCTCTGCTATGAAGGAAAATTGACATTCTCTTGTCTGTTCTTATTGAATCCCCCAAGACAGACTGTGTCCATTTTGATTCATGGAGAGGAAATATTGCATTCTCCTAGTGGGTGGGCCTATTAATACCCCTGTCCTGTCCCCCTCTCTCTGGCCCTGGTCAGCCTTGTGCTAGCAGCCTGCACAGGCTTACTCACACACATAGGAGGTCACCATCCCCAACAGTCAGTCACAGGTCTTAAATTACGGGCCTGGGGTGACGCTCACTGCAGAGAAACAGCCCCAGATGTGCCTTTAGTTTGAGGAGTCAACCAGAAGGAAGTTACTCTACAAAAATCCCCCCAATTCTCAGCAGAACTAATGGTACTGTGTTGAATTAATTTTATTGGAATGAATGATGTCCCTCGGTGGTTTTAAGAGAAAGACACTAAACTAATGCCTGGCACTGATCAGAGATATATGAATAATGGTTTCTCATCTTTCAAAAAGGCAAGAAATACCATTGGGTTGGGGTATCGAGATTATGAAGACACAAGCTAATTAAAGTTCCACCAGGTAATCTAAAATACTCCCCCCAAAATTTCACAGACCTTGACTGTGAATGGAAAAGTTAAAGGTTATGACTTACATTTGTAATAACAAAACCAGACGCAGTAGTTTCATAGTTGAGATCACTCATTAACTGCATCTATGCCTCTGAGTACTTCTTGTATGGATTGTAAAAAAGCAGTATTTGTCCTTCCCATGAATTCCCATAATATCGACAGTCGTTATTACCTCCCCAAAGACCTAGTCAGACAATGTATCTGGAGCAGGTGTGCACACATTATAAAAAATATTCCTAAATCGCAGCAATATGGCTTGCAGCAAAACTGAGGAGATTAAATAACTTTATTCAACACCTGGAAGATATTATAATAATAAAGCACAGTGTGTATATGAAACGAAAAGGATGGTGTTATAGGGGTCTATGAGCGTAAGAGAAATATTATGGAAAGGTGCTCCAACAGGTTCAGGTGCCTTTAGATGTCTAGTCTAGAGAACAAAAGGAAACATTTTCTTCAGGATAATCAAGAGCTTGCTGACTCGAAACTGCTTATGACATATCTCTTGGCACAATGGTACCAGAGACGTGCTCTAGACCTAGGCCTAATTATGACTATGTGGTGGATTGAGATTTGATAGCACCTCAGTATACAGTCATGTTCTCATGCGATCATTGAGCAACGTCTTTGTATGCTCTGAAGACTGTGGACCCTATTGGGAGGAAGCTGCTTAATGGTTTAGTAACTGATCTAAACAAGCCCCAAATTTATTTTTCATATTCTCATAAAGGTCAGTTTTCTGGCGGAAAACAAATTGACGAGGACCAAACTAATAAATTCTAGTTTATATATCGTGAAATGCTAGACGCTTATAAATCACGTTAAGAGACTTGTGACAATGGGTGTGAGCGAGTTGAGTGACCCACGGAACACTGCTGCTTCACTTATTGGAGTTATGTTGGAGTATATTGAAGAACTGTGTTTTAGATACGATATAGTGCTTATTACCTGGTGATGTGCTCAAAACAATGTTACTACTATAATGTTTTGCTGGCCTATGGAGTTTCTTGGGAAACTATTGAAACCATCCAATGATAGGATTTATACACTGAACAAAAATATAAACATAACATGCAACAATTTCAAAGATTTAACTGAGTTACAGTTCACATAGCGAAATCAGTCAATTAAAAAAAAAATGAATTAGGCCTTAATATATGGATTTCACATGACTGGGAATACAGATATGTATCTGTTGGTCACAGATACAGTACCTGTTAGGGCTAGGCGGTCCTGTCGACACCTTCCGGTGAAATTGGAGGGCGCGCAATTCAAATAAATAATCATAACAATTATGGATATTAAACATTTAGGTACATTAAAGTGTCTTATATTGGTTAAAAGCTTGTTCATCTAACTGCATTATCCGATTTACAATAAGCTCTACAGTGAAAGCATGCCATGCGATTGTTTGAGGACGGCGCCCCAGATCAAAATATTTTTCAACCAGCACAGGCTTCATAAAATCACAAATAGCGATTAAATATTCACTTACTTTTTGAAAATCTTCCTCTGATTTGCAATCTAAATGGTCCCAGCTACAACATGCGTGGTTGTTTTGTTAGATAAAATCCTTCTTTATCTCCCAAAAAGTCCGTTTAGTTGGCGCCATCGATTTGTGTAATACACTCGCTGAACATGCAGAGAAAATAATCAAAAAAACTACTGCTAAACTTTGTTAAAACAAGTCAAAATACGTTTCTATTTAATCCTCAGGTACCAAAAATGTAATTAAACTATAATATTTCATACGGAAAGAAGTATGTTCAATAGAAAGCAAAATAACCAGGTGCGTGTCCTCTTCGTCGCGTGCGCACAGACTGATTTCAAACTCTGACTCCCAGTGCTAAAACTCAAAATTCTTCCTCATTTGGGAAGAAACAAGCCTTGAACAAAGACTGTTGACATCTAGTGGAAGCCATAGGAATTACAATCTGGGAGCTGGATTTGGATATGACCCTTTACGTTCCATTGGAAGAGCATGGGCTCTCCAAAAAATATTTTTTCTGGTTGGTTTTTCTTTGGATTTTCTCCTACCATATCAATTGTGTTATAGTGTTATATCATATTTTAACATTTCTACAAACTCCAAAGTGTTTTCTATCCAATGGTACCAATTATATGCATATCCTGGCTTCTGGGCCTGAGTAACAGGCAGTTTACTTTGGGCACGTCAGTCAGACAGGAAGTGGAGAAAAATAGACCCTAGGTGTGACCACCATTTGCCTCATGCAGCACGACACATCTCCTTCCCATAGAGTTGATCAGGATTTTGATTGTGGCCTGTGGAATGTTGTCCCACTCCTCTTCAATGGCTGTGCAAAGTTGCTGAATATTGTCAGGAACTGGAACACGCTGTCGTACACATTGATCCTGAGCATCCCAAACATGCTTAATGGGTGACATGGCTGGTGAGTATGCAAGCCATCGAAGAACTGGGACATTTTCAGCTTCCAGGAATTGTGTACAGATCCTTGCAACATGGGGCCGTGCCTTATCATTCTGAGACATGAGGTGATTGTGGTGGATGAATGTGCCTCAGGATCTCTTCACGGTATCTCTGTGCAATCAAATTGCTATCGATAAAATGCAATTGTGTTTGTTGTCCGTTGCTTATGCCTGCCCATACCATAGCCCCACCATGGGGCACTCTGTTCACAATGTTAACATCAGCAAAAGGTTTTTCCACACGACGCCATACACGCTGTCTGCCATCTTCTCGGTACAGTTGAAACCGAGATTCATCCATGAAGAGCACACTTCTCCAGCGTGCCAGTGGCCATCGAAGGTGAGAATTTGTCCACTGGAGTCAGTTACGACGCCGAACTGCAGACAGGGTAAGACCCTGATGAGGACGACCAGCATGCAGATGAGCTTCCCTGAGACGGTTTCTGACAGTTTGTGCAGAAATTCTTTGGTTGTGCAAACCCACAGTTTCATCAGCTGTCCGGGTGGCCGGTCTCAGATGATCCCGCTGTTGAAAAAGCCTGATGTGGAGGTCCTGGGCTGTCGTGTTTACACATGGTTTGCGGTTGTGAGGCCAGTTGGATGTACATCCAAATGCTCTAAAACGAAGTTGGAGGTGGCTTAAGGTAGATAAATTAACATAACATTATCTGGAAATAGCTCTGGTGGACATTCCTGCAGTCAACATGCCAATTGGACACTCCCTCCCCAAAACTTGACACATGTGGCATTGTGTTTTGTGACAAAACTGCCCATTTTAGAGTGCCCATTTATTGTCCCCAGCGCAAGGTGCACCTGTGTAATGATCATACTGTTTAATCAACTTCTTGATATGCCACACCTGTCAGGTGAATCTTGGTAAAAGAGAAATGCTCACTAACAGGAATGTAAAGACATTTCTGCACATCATTTTTGAGAAATAGGTTTTTGTGCATATGGAACATTTCTAGTTTATTAAGATTGAAAAACAGAAATAGCTTGTTTACATAAGTATTCAGACCATTTGCTATGAGACTCGAAATTGAGCTCAGGTGTGTCCTGTTTCCATTGATCATGCTTGATGTTTTTACAACTTAATTGGAGTCCTCCTGAGGTAAATTCAATTGATTGGACATGATTTGGAAAGCCATACACCTGTCTATTTAAGGTCCCAAAGTTGACAGTGAATGTCAGAGCAAAAACCAAGCCAAGAGGTCGAAGGAATTGTCCGTAGATCTCCTAGACAGGATTGTGTCGAGGCACAGATCTGGGGAAAGGTACCAAAACAATTCTGCAGCATTAAAGGTCTTCAAGAACTCAGTGGCCTCCATTATTCTTAAATTAAGTTTGGAACCATCAAGACTCTTCCTAGAGCTGGCCGCAAAGTACAGAGAGATCCTTGATGAAAACTTGATCCAGAGCGCAAAGGACCTCAGACTGGGGGCGAAGATTCACCTTCCACCAGGACAACAACCCTAAGCAACACAGCCAAAACAACACAGGAGTGGCTTCAGGACAAGTCTCTGAATGTCCTTGAGTGGCCCAGCCATAGCCCGGACTTGAACCCAATCGACTGTATTTAACACCAAGGAAACCCTTTAAAATGAAATTGTCCCCAAATCCCAACTGTTCGCTGTGTCCCCTAAATCAAGCAGGCATATTCCATCATATGATGTAGGAGTGCCCTGCAGTTAAATGCTTCTGAGTTATAAAAAGTTACAAAATTCCTTTTGAAGTGCATGAATGTAAATATGAAATGATTTGCATCTACTATGTTACTTAACGGTGATAGCCCCTGGAATCTCTCAATCAGTCAGAGACAATTACTGTTGGCAGGCAGTATTGCCGCAAAAAAAAGACGTTGGCTCTTAGATGGCAATCACCTCACTGTCTCCCAGTTCGTCAGTTGATACAGTTACTATTAGAAGTTATAACATTAGAATTATCGTAAGCGAGAATGAATGGTGCTAGTCAAGGAACCTGGTTCTGATGACTGAAATACACAAAGTATTTCATTCTATGACATCATCCATCTGCAGGTTCAAGCCCTCCTATTCACATGTGAATCAATTGAGACAGTTTTAATATGCTCACTAAATGTAGGAGCGAGCAACCCTCCTGCCATTTTATCTACAGTACCAGTCAAACGTTTGGACACACCCACTCATTTATTTTTACTATTTTCTACATTGTAGAATATTAGTGAAGACATCAACACTATGAAATAACACATATGGAATCATGTAGTAACCAAAAAAGTGTTAAACAAGTCAAAATATGTTTTAGATTTTAGATTTTTCAAAGTAGCCACCCTTTGCCTTGATGACAGTGTTTTCCTCAAACATGTGGCTCTATCCCTAGGCTACAGCGAGCTTCCATTATTGTAGTGCGCTGAGCAGAGAAGCCGAAACAGTCGAAACACTATGCTAATACTGACTTACATTTTTCCAGGCTGTATTTTAACTGGACGGGGTTCCTTGAAGGAACAGGTGATGGCATACAAATAGCATTGTTTTAATGGCAAAATATTTCCGATTCAAATAAATCACGTCTCACTCACGGAGGGCTTGACTGAGTGTTATTTTATCATTAAAATCATGTTCAGTATGCAGACAAGACTAAGATGGTGTAACAACCAGATCTCTTTCCAAGCATCGTGAAAAGGTCAGGTCTAGAAATGTAGTACTTGGTCAAGCTTTGAGTCATGCAGTACAATATCCAAGCACATTATATCCCCATTGTGCACATGAAACGGCCAATATGCAGATACGTTAAGCCTGTTTAAAATGACAGTCAACTCAAGATGATGACAGATGCATCAGCTGACTAACATTCCAAGAAGAGATCCAAATCCTTCTCGTACAGTATATAACAATTTTGTGAAACGTGACAGTGCAACGTAGGTCTCAAACCCTGGTCTCTCGGCCAGTAGACCTGCTATCCACTGCTCCAATAAAGATTAAACCTTTAGGGGGATATCATAACAGGCCTACCTACGCAAGGTTAATTTCAGTATCTCTCTTACCTAAGAGATTATGTTTTCTGTATCTGCACTGTACATCCTTATGGTAAATACACTATCGGGGAAAAATTCGAAAGTATGTGGACACACCTTCAAATTAGGGGATTTAGCTGTTCAGCCAGACCCATTGCTGACAGGTGTATAAAATCGAGGCACACAGCCATGCAATTTCCATAGAAAAACATTGGCAGTAGAATGGACGGTACTGAAGAACTCAATTACTTTTAACGTGGCACTGTCATAGGATGCCACCTTTCCTACAAGTCAGTTCATCAAAATTCTATCCTGCTAGAGCTGCCCCGGTCAACTGTAAGTGCTGTTATTGTGAAGTGGAAACGTCTAGGAGCAACAACGGCTCAGCCGCAAAGTGGTAGGCCACACAAGCTCACAGAATGGGATCGCCGAGTGCTGAAGTGCGTAGTGTGTAAAAATAGTCTGTCCTCGGTTGCAACACTCATTACTGTGTTCCAAACTGCCCTGGAAGCAATATCAGCACAATAACTGTCCGTTAGGAACTTCAGTAAATGGGTTTTCAAGGCTGAGCAGCCGCACACAAGCCTGAGATCACCTTTCGCAATACAAAGCGTCGACTGGCATTTTGACGGACAAATCTGGGTTTGGTGGTTGCCGGGAGAATGCTACCTGCCCCAATGCATAGTGCCAACTGTAAATGTTGATTGAGGAGGAATAATGGTCTGTGGGGCTGTTTTTTCATGGTTCGGGCTAGGCCCAATAGTTCCAGTGAAGGGAAATCTTAGCGCTATAGCATATAATTCTGTGCTTCCAACTTTGTGGCAACAGTTTGGTGAAGGCCCTTTCCGGTTTTAGCATGACAATACCCCCGTGCACAAAGCGAGGTCCATACAGAAATGGTTTGCCGAGGTCGGTGTGGAAGAACTTGACAGGCCTCAATCCCATCAAACACCTTTTGGATGAATTGGAGCGTTGACTGCGAGCCAGGCCTGATCGCCCAACATCATTGCCCAACCTCACTAATGCTCTTGTGGCTGAATGGAAGCAAGTCCCCAAAGCATTGTTCCAACATCTAGCGGAAATCCTCCCCTAGCAGCAAAGGGGAGACCATATTAATGCCCATGATTTTGGAATGAGATGTTCGACAAGCAGATGTCCACATACTTTTGGTCATGTAGTGTATTTTAAGCGAGTATCTCCCCTACATCGCAACTCACAAGCCACAAACACTTCACCGATGCAGCTATCATGAACAGTAAATATGTTGTCTTCACAGTGTACGCTACAACTTACCCAGTGCCATATCAAGCCTCTGTCGATCTAGAAAGGATATCGCTCTCTCATTCTGTTTGCAGATGTAAGGAATATTTGATGATACTGCCCCTGTAATTAGGGGATTAGGGCTCCATTACAAAATAACTTTAACTTCATAAAATATAGATCTCGCCGGTCCAGAAAACCACATGGCAGGAGAGAAGGGAGGAGAGTGACGCACGTTGCCATATGGGTTTTTCTTTATTCTTACTATTTTTTACATTGTAGAATGATAGTGAAGACATCAAAACTATGAAATAGCACGTATGGAATCATGTAGCAACCAAAAAAGTGTTAAACAAATCAAAATGTATTTTACATTTCAGATTCTTCAAAGTAGCCACCCTTTGCCTTGATTACAGCTTTGCAGACTCTTCCCGTTCTCTCAACCAGCTTCATGAAGTGGAATGCATTTCAATTAACAGGTGTGTCTTGTTAAAAGTACATTTGTGGAATTTGTTTCCTTCTTAATGCGTTTGAGCCAATCAGTTGTGTTGTGACAAGGTAGGGGGGTATAAAGAAGATAGCCCTATTTGGTAAAAGACCAAGTCCATATTATGGCAAGAACAGCTCAAATAAGCAAAGAGATCATTACTTTAAGACATGAAGGTCAGTCAATGCGGAACATTTCAAGAACTTTCAACGTTTCTTCAAGTGCATTCGCAAAAACCATCAAGTGCTATGATGAAACTGGCTCTCATGAGGACCGCCACAGGAAATGAAGACCCAGAGTTACCTCTGCTGCAGGGGATAAGTTCATTAGCGTTACCAGCCTCAGAAATGGCACCACTACTAAACCACTACTAAAGGACACCAATAAGAAGAATAGACTTGCTTGGGCCAAGAAACACAATCAATGTACATTAGACCAGTGGAAATCTGTCCTTTGGTCTGATGAGTCCAAATTTTAGATTTTTGGTTATAACCACTGTTCGTTTGTGAGACGCAGAGTAGCTGAATGGATGATCTCTGCATGTATGGTTCCCACCATGAAGCATGGTGTCGGGGTGCTTCACTGGTGACACTATCAGTGATTTATTTAGAATTCAAGGCACACTTAACCAGCATTGCTAACATAGCATTCTGCAGTGATACCCCATCCCATCTGGTTTGCGCTTAGTGGGACTATCATTTGTTTTTCAACAGGACAATGACCCAACACACTTCCAGGCTGTGTAATTGCTATTTGACCAAGAAAGAGAGTGATGGAGTGCTGCATCAGATGACCTGGCCTCCACAATCACCCAACCTCAACCCAATTGAGATGTTTTGGGATTAGTTGGACCGCAGAGTGAAGGAAAAGCAGCCAACAAGTGCTCAGCATATGTGGGAACTCCTTCAAGACTGGTTGAAAGAATGCAAGTGTGTACAAAGCTGTCGTCAATGCAAAGGATGGCTATTTTGAAGAATCTAAAATATATTTTGATTTGTTTACACTTTTTTGGTTACTACATGATTCCATATATGTTATTTCATGGTTTTGATATATTCACTATTAATCAACAATGTAGAAAGTGGTAAAAATAAAGAGTAGGTGTGTCCAGACTGATACTGTATATATGGAGTTATTCCACGTCTTCTCCCCCAGAATGGAAAGAATGTCTTGATGGAACCTTCCCTGTCCAACACATACAAAAGAAGAAAACAAAAACAACTCACTCAACCTCCATAGAAGAGGTAGAGTTGCAGATTCCTGTTTTATTTTATGATACAAGTGGACTTAATGGCAATGGTATTGTGCAATACAGACTATATTAAGTGTCCCAATATTAGACTGTAGTAATGGATGCACATGTTGCTATTGTTCAAAATGAACGTACTAGATCAGGGATGGGCAACAGGCGGGAGCGGCTAGTGGATCAGTTTCCAAAAAGTAGGAACTCAGTCGGGGTTTCAGCTTACTGTTGAGAGTTAGAATAGTATAATACATAAGGTGCAATTTCAAAATGTGGTTGTGCATCAGCAGTTAATCATCTCTTGTTATATTAGTCACTGACTGTCACTCAATTAGCTCATGTCAGCAAATCATTTTAAGATTAATTTACCAATCTAGCCAGCTATCTCAATTTGATTTTGTTTGTCACTCAAACTCAGATAGCATATTCAAAACTGTAAAAATGTCTCTCCACCCTATGGCAAAATGAGTAGAATTGCAGGAAATTAGCTGTAAAATTGCTATTTTTTCACTGCGCACCATGGCCACATGAGTAGAATTGCATGAAATGTGTTATAAAATTGTGAAATCTTCTCTCCACCGATGACAAAATGCGTAGAATTGCAGAAAACTTACTTTAAAATGCCGCTGTTAAAATGTTTTGCTTGCAAGGTTGTTTTGAGCTATGAAAACAGTGACATAATATCCTTCCTCAATCTGCTACTACTCAACTCTGACACGAAATGATCTAATCAAGAAGAACTTGCCATTTTCATTCATGAATTATTACCACAAATGTGGTTATGGCACAGGGCTTAGCACAAGGGGCAATAATGGGAGACTGACAGCACAGTTGTCCCTTAATGGCAGGTGGCCCTCATCCCTGATTACCATATTTTTCTATGTTTGTTTTCATGTTTTGTTGCAGAATTTGGTGCAAGGCAAATGCATATCTTTGAACGGGGTATGGTAGTAGGTGCCAGGCACACCGGTTTGTGTCAAGAACTGCAACGCTGCTGGGTTTTTCATGCTCAACAGTTTCCTACAGTGAGGGAAAAAAGTATTTGATCCCCTGCTGATTTTGTATGTTTGCCCACTGACAAAGCAATGATCAGCCTATAATTTTAATGGTAGGTTTATTTGAACAGTGAGAGACAGAATAACAACAAAAAAATCCAGAAGAACGCAGGTCAAAAATGTTATAAATTGATTTGCATTTTAATGAGGGAAATAAGTATTTGACCCCTCTGCAAAACATGACTTAGTACTTGGTGGCAAAACCCTTGTTGGCAATCACAGGGGTCAGACGTTTCTTGTAGTTGGCCACCAGGTTTGCACACATCTCAGGAGGGATTTTGTCCCACTCCTCTTTGCAGATCTTCTACAAATCATTAAGGTTTCAAGGCTGACGTTTCGCAACTCGAACCTTCAGCTCACTCCACAGATTTTCTATGGGATTAAGGTCTGGAGACTGGCTAGGCCACTCCAGGACCTTAATGTTCTTCTTCTTGAGCCACTCCTTTGTTGCCTTGGCCGTGTGTTTTGGGTCATTGTCATGCTGGAATACCCATCCACGACCCATGTTCAATGCCCTGGCTGAGGGAAGGAGGTTCTCACCCAAGATTTGACGGTACATGACCACAACACTTTCACCAGTTGTCCTCTGAATCATTCAGATGTTCATTGGCAAACTTCAGACGGGCATGTATATGTGCTTTCCTGAGCAGGGGGACCTTGCGGGTGCTGCAGGATTTCAGTCCTTCACGGCATAGTGTGTTACCAATTGTTTTCTTGGTGACTATGGTCCCAGCTGCCTTGAGATCATTGACAAGATCCTCCCGTGTAGTTCTGGGCTGATTCCTCACCGTTATCATGATCATTGCAACTCCACGAGGTGAGATCTTGCATGGAGCCCCAGGCCAAGGGAGATTGACAGTTCTTTTGTGTTTCTTCCATTTGCGAATAATCGCACCAATTGTTGTCACCTTCTCACCAAGCTGCTTAGCGATGGTCTTGTAGCCCATTCCAACCTTGTGTAGGTCTACAATCTTGTCCCTGACATCCTTGGAGAGCTCTTTGGTCTTGGCCATGGTGGAGAGTTTGGAATCTGATTGATTGATTGCTTCGTTGGACAGGTGTCTTTTATACAGGTAACAAGCTGAGATTAGGAGCACTCCCTTTAAGAGTGTGCTCCTAATCTCAGCTCATTACCTGTATGAAAGACACCTGGGAGCCAGAAATCTTTCTGATTGAGAGGGGGTCAAATACTTATTTCCCTCATTAAAATGCAAATCATTTTATAACATTTTTGACATGCGTTTTTCTGGATTTTTTTGTTGTTATTCTGTCTCTCACTGTTCAAAAAAACCTACCATTAAAATTATAGACTGATCATTTCTTTGTCAGTGGGCAAACGTACAAAATCAGCAGGGGATCAAATACTTTTTTCCCTCACTGTATGTGTATAAAGAATGGTCCACCACCCAAAGGACATCCAGCCAACTTGACACAAACTGTGGAAAGCATTAGAGTCAACATTAGGAAAGTATCCCTGTGGAGCGAAGGTGTTCCTAATGTTTGGTATACTAAATGTATATAGTAGGTTAACTGACAGGTAAAATTGAGCTGGAGCAGAAGCACCCTAGTCTGACTGCCTAACATGGTCAGATGTGATTGCTGTCTGAAAATGTTTTTGGATAAACTCCTCCTCAAAAGAGACCAGAAGAGCACAAATATTCAATGTTTCTGACTCTCAAAACATTGGTCTACCACAGGTGCAAGTTTTCCATACCAATTAGCAAGTGCTCCACCCGCATATTTTCCATCAAAATAAACTGGATACACATAACAAAATCACATTAAAATGGGAGTGATTGTCTTTGATATTCAATGCTTTAATTGAAACCAGGCCGCATGCAGAATTACAGAGCAACTGTTTTGATGGCTCCATGGTTTCCATCAGTGAAGGAGGGGATTCCTGACTGATATCCTGAGAGGAACACTACATTTCCTCAGGAGGAAAACCAACCAACCGACAGATGACGTAGCACGTCATTGTTTTCCATTAGCTTTATGGTCAATAGACATTGAGGGTTTTTTCTTCTTTCTTTTCAATCTGTAATGAACACTCCAGGTCAAAGGTTCACACCCCTCTTCTCTCTCTCCCGCTCTCTCTCTTGCTACCACTCTCTACCCCATTTGCACACAGTATCCTCCACATCACTCACATATGGTAGGACTGGACTGGGTAAACATCTGGTCATCTTTATTTCAGCCCCTCAATAGGCTCACCAGGCTAGTCTAGTGTGTGTACTCAATCTTCTCCAATTACATAGTTACTGGCTGCTCCCCTGAGGTTACGTGGACAAACCGTTTGGGATTGCGGAAGGGGTTTCCACAAAATAGGTGTTGCCCAAAAATTCCTTGCAGTTATGGAAATAAACCCACAGAAGGAGGAAAGAGTGAAAAAAGAAGAGGGAGATGGATTGTGGAGATACTGAGAGAGAAAAAGAGAGGGAAAGACAGATGGAAGGAAGTGCAGAGAGGGGGAGAGAGAGAGAGAGAAAAGAGAGAGAGAGAGAGAGAGAAAGGAGAGAGAGAGAGAAAGGAGAGAGGGGAGATAAAGAAAGATCTGATGAACTGGGTGAGGCATTTTCTCAAAGAAATATGGCAAAAGTCTTAGCAGCCAAATCTAAACTAGAACTTGATTAACAGAAATCTAGAACACTACGTAATTATGCAGTTAAATTAAATCATAAGAAAAAAATATATATTTACAAAAATGCTTATTTGATTGTAAAAATGATTTTAAAAAGGTATGGAATACAGTTAAGGGCTTACTTGGTACATCTATGTCATCATGCCTAGTGTCATGACATTGCCCTGTTGGGTGAGGTTTATGACCCCCTCATAAATACCTTTCCCCCTTTTCTCTCCACTCTACAGAATGGACTCTTGGAAAGCCCTTTGTTAACATACAGAGAGTATGGTAACATCAAACGGTTGGGGAATGGAACAATATTTCCCTTTCTCAACCAGTTGAAAGTGTCCGTTGGTACTTAACTTCTTTCATCTAGGCGTTCCGCTAGCGGAACCCTGTTCCGCCAGCGGGACCCCTAGCCAACAGCCAATGGAACAGCAGGGCGCGAAATTCAAAACATCAAAAATCTAATAATTTCTATTTCTCAAACATATGACTATTTTACACCATTTTAAAGATACACTTCTCCTGAATCCAACCACGTTGTCCGATTTCAAAAAGACTTTACAGCGAAAGCAAAACATTACATTATGTTAGGACACCACCTAAACAAGAAAAGCCACACAGCCATTTTCCTAGCAAGGAGATGTGTCACAAAAAAACAAACTCCAGCTAAAATGAAACACTAACCTTTGACAATCTTCATCAGATGACACTAGGAGTGTCATCTGATGAAGATTGTTTCACAATCATGTTACACAATACATGTATGTTTTGTTCGATTAAGTTCATATTTATATCCAAAAACAGCATTTTACATTGGCGCATGATGTTCAGAAAATGATTTGCCTCCAAAACTTCCGGTGAATGTGCACATTCATTTAAAGAAATACTCATCATAAACGTTGACAAAATATATAACAATTATTTAAAGAATTATAGATATACTACCTCTTAATGCAATCGCTGTGTCAGATTTCAAAATAACTTTATGGAGAAAGCACATTGTTCAATATTCTGAGTACAGAGCTCCGCCATCAATGCAAGCTATACAGTTAGCCGTCAAGCCACGGTGTCGTCAAAACTCTAAAATACTGTTATAAATATTTTCTTACCTGACTGATGATAGGACGACATAAATTGTATCTTGGAAAGTCTACACATTCTAGTTATCAGATTCACATGGAATTGTTGTGCAATTTAAATGTTTAAATATGAAACTATTTGTGAAAAGATTAAATGTAATTTTATCTTCTAAATGAGAGAATTGTTTTCATAAGTAAACTATGCTCACACAGTGGCCACACCCAAGTGAACAGACATTGGTTGAGAACTATGAAACACGCCCTTCTCTCCCCCAGTACAAAAGCCCGTTGACGGAAGTCAACCTTAGTTCCCGATGATGTGAGGACTGGTGTCCATACGTTTAAAAGGGCTAATTTCAACTACAATCTAACAGAATTAACGTTTAATTCCAGAAATGTTAGGACTGCTGTCCTAATGTTTAAAAGTGCGAATTTCAATGTGGAGGTGACAATCACCACGCTGGAATGGTGAATTTCGACTAGACCAGCCAGAATACAGCACGAGCTGATTATGGCAACTTGGTATGAACTCTGAACAATTACTCACTAAAGAAGTGATACATCCTAGATGTCGAGTTATCAGCTGCAGCTGTAAATGTACGTGGCCTAGGAAAGGACAGACAATCTCCGAAGAAAGAGAGGGTACTTTAACATATCCGCTCTACAACACTACGACCAGAAAGATTAGTCAAAGGACAATGGCGATCTCTGCTGGGTAAACCAGTCTTCCAGCTTCGAATCTATTGAAGCGCAGCTCAGAGTAAATATATATATCTTGCATTTTCCTTTTCCGAATGGGCGGTTATTAGAATGCATAAGATTCTGTATTTACGGTAGCATAGCTTCTCAAGGTCCTATAGAGACCCAATCCCTTTGTCCCTCAGTCTTCCCACTCTTTCATTCAAACCAAACCCCCTTCCTTTGTGTAACCAGCCGTCATATCGGGTTAGCCCACTAGGGGCTTTTCATGACATGATTAGTAATTGATGTGTGATCTATCCTGTGTGTATATATATGTAATTCTGTGTGCTTATTTAGGTATTTAGTAAATAAATAATTAAGCCAATTTGTGTATTGCTGATTCAAGTTATTAGCTAGGGTTCGTGCAGATAACCAAGTACTTACGACATTCAGAATGAGACCGATCGAGGTGACGATTAATAATTGACTGCTATTGATATAAAAGATCTTCAGATCTTTAAGAGTGGATTCGGGAGATAACCACTCTCTATAAATGTATGCTTCCGTGGCGCCCCAGGTTATTAATGGTTTAATTGTTGCATGGTTTAATTCAATCACGTAATCAATTAACCTGTTGGGGATAGGGGGCAGTATTTGCACGGCCGGATAAAAAATGTACCCGATTTAATCTGGTTACTACTCCTGCCCAGTAACTAGAATATGCATATACTTATTGGCTTTGGATAGAAAACACCCTAAAGTTTCTAAAACTGTTTGAATGGTGTCTGTGAGTATAAAAGAACTCATATGGCAGGCAAAAACCTGAGAAGATTCCTTACAGGAAGTGGCCTGTCTGACCATTTCTTGCCCTCCTTGATCATCTCTAACAAAAACAGGGGATCTCTGGCATGACGTGACACTTCCTACGGCTCCCATGGGCTCTCAGAAGGTGGGAAAAAGCTGAATGACGTAATTCCAGGCCCAGGCTGAAACACATTAGCGTGTTTGGCAAGTGCTCTATCAGAGGGCCATCAGACTGAGGCTCGTGCATGAGGGGATAGCATGCTTTTACTTTCACTCTCTTTGTATTAAAAAACGATTTCCCGGTCGGAATATTATCGCTTTTTTACGAAAAAAAATTGCATAAAAATTTATTTTAAACAGCGGTTGACATGCTTCGAAGTACGGTAATGGAATATTTAGAAATGTTTTGTCACGAAACGCGTCGTGCTCGACACCCTTATTTACCCTTTCGGATAGTGTCTTGAACGCACGAACAAAACACCGCTATTTGGATATAACAATGGATTATTTGGGATCAAACCAACATTTGTTATTGAAGTAGAAGTCCTGGGAGTGCATTCTGACGAAGAACAGCAAAGGTAATAACATTTTTCTTATAGTAAATCTGAGTTTGGTGAGTGCTAAACTTGCGGGGGGCCAAATAGCTAGCCCTGTGATGCCGAGCTATCTACTTAGAATATTGCAAAATGTGCTTTCACCGAAAAGCTATTTTAAAATCGGACATATCGAGTGCATAGAGGAGTTCTGTATCTATAATTCTTAAAATAATTGTTATGTTTTTTGTGAACGTTTATCGTGAGTAATTTAGTAAATTCACCGGAAGTGTTCGGTGGGAATGCTAGTCACATGCTAGTCACCTGCTAATGTAAAAAGCTGGTTTTTGATATAAATATGAACTTGATTGAACAGACATGCATGTATTGTATAACATAATGTCCTAAGATTGTCATCTGATGAAGATCATCAAAGGTTAGTGCTGCATTTAGCTGTGGTTTGGGTTTATGTGACATTATATGCTAGGTTGAAAAATGGGTGTCTGATTATTTCTGGCTGGGTACTCTGCTGACATAATCTAATGGTTTGCTTTCGTTGTAAAGCCTTTTTGAAATCGGACAGTGTAGTTAGATCAACGAGAGTCTTGTCTTTAAAATGCTGTGAAATAGTCATATGTTTGAGAAATTGAAGTAATAGCATTTCTAAGGTATTTGAATAACGTGCCACGGGATTCAACTGGCTGTTGAGTAGGTAAGCGTCCCACCTAGCCCAGAGAGGTTAAACGTTAGGTAATCAATATGATAAAATTGCACGGCATATAATTTAATCATCGTCAGACACGACACTAGTGTGGAGGTTGACGGGAGAACAATAACAAAAACAATTTTTTACAAGGAAAATGTATTTACTGAGCAATAATGTAAACACCCATTCGTCCAAACAAGCTATTGTCCAATGGATAGATGATCATATTATGAGCAAAAAACCTGCTCTTTTAGTCTACAAATGGTGTCAGTAGAGGTAGTAAACCTATTGAAGTCATTACCCAATGGTAAATGTACAGGTTATGATCTTATGGACAATGTTTTACTTCGCTATGCTGCTCCCCACATTGCAGCTCCACTGAAATACATATTTCCTTGGTCACTGGAAAAGGGGAAATTTCCAAATGTATGGAAGCATGCTAAACTGTGTCCAATCCTGAAAAACAGCAAGGAACCCACTCTTCCTGCCAATAGTCGACCAATTAGTCTACTCCCTTCACTCAGTAAGATATTGGAGGGTATTGTGAGTAGACAAATATGGGAGTATATGAAATGATCTGATCACAGCCAATCAGCAAGCTTATCCCAAAACCAATTCCACTACCAAAGCATTGGTTGACATGACTGACCAGTGGCTCAATGCTATGGATAATGGCAGGTGTGTGGGTGTACTATTTTTACATTTTAGTGCAGCATTTGATTAAGTGGATAATTAAATAATTTTGACAAAATTATTGCATTATGGGTTTAAGGAGGCAACATTGAATTGTGTACAGTTATTCTAACTGACAGGAAACTGTTCACCCACAGTACCAGACAAAAGTTTGGACTCACCTACTCATTCAAGAGTTTTTCTTTATTTGTACTATTTTCCACATTGTAGAATAATAGTGAAGACATCAAAACTATGAAATAACACACATGGAATCATGTTGTAACCAAAAAAGTATATTTTATATTTGAGATTCTTCAAATTAGCCACCCTTTGCCTTGATGATAGCTTTGCACACTCTTGGCATTCTCTCAACCAGCTTAATGAGGTTGTCACCTGAAATGCATTTAAATGAACAGGTATTCCTTATTTCTTTCCTTCTTAATTCGTTTGAGCCAATCAGTTGTGTTGTGACAAGGTAGGGGTAGTATACAGAAGACAGCCCTATTTGGTAAAGACCAAGTCCATATTATGGCAAGAACAGCTCAAATAAACAATGAGTAAAACGACACTCCATCATTACTTTAAGACATGAAGGTCAGTCAATACGGAACATTTCAAGAACTTTGAAGGTTTCTTCAAGGGCAGTCTCAAAAACCATGAGGTGCTATGATGAAACTGGCACTCATGAGGACCGCCACAGGAAATGAAGACCCATAGTTACCTCTGCTACAGAGGATAAATTCATAAGAGTTACCAGCCTCAGAAATTGCTGCCCAAATAAATGCTTCACAGAGTTCATGTAACAGACACATCTCAACATCAACTGTTCAGAGGAGACTGCATGAATCAGGCCTTCCTGGTCAAGTTGCTGCAAAGAAACCACTACTAAAGGACACCAATAAGAAAAATAGACTTTCTTGGACCAAGAAACATGAGCAATGGACATTGGACTAGTGGAAATCTGTCCTTTGGTCTGATTCAAACCGCTTTGTCTTTGTGAGATGCGGAGTGGGTGAGCGGATAATCTCTGCATTTGTAGTTCCCACCGTAAAGCATGGAGGAGGAGGTGTGATGGTGCTTCGCTGGTGACACTGTCTGTGATTTATTTATAATTCAAGGCACACTTAACCAGCATGGCTAACACAGCATTCTGCAGTGACACGCCATCCCGTATGGTTTGCGCTTAGTGGGACTATCATTTGTTTTTCAACCGGACAATTACCCAACACACCTCCAGGCTATGTAAGGGCTATTTGACCAAGAAGGAGAGTGATGGAGTGCTGCATCAGATGACCTGGCCTCCACAATCCCCCGACCTCAACCCAATTGAGATGGTTTGGGATGAGTTTGCCGCAGAGTGAAGGAAAAGCAGCCAACAAGTGCTCAACATATGTGGGAACTCCATCAAGAATGTTGGAAAAGCATTCCAGGTGAAGCTGGTTGAGATAATGCCAAGATTGTGCAAATGTTTCAGGACTGTCCTGTGAGGATCACTTTGGGTCAAATCAGCTTAGCAATGGCTGACAATAACCAAACCTTCTCTTACCCGGAGAGGGGAGGAGAGAACTGGTGTGCGGGTTTTGACACCTCCACACCCTGTCGTAAATTTAACCTCTGGGCGGGCTATCCAGCAAAAAAATCCTATCCCCATTAGCATAACAAAATGTAATATTTTTTTTTTCAAAAATAGGACTATGTTATATCGTTTTATAGATACACCTCTCCTGAATCGAACCACGTTGTCCGATTTCAAAAAGGCTTTACAGCAAAAGCAAAACATTAGATTATGTTAGAGGAGTATATCGTAAAAGTAGCCACATAGCCTTTTTCCGACCAACCACATGCATCACAAATAACCAAAAAACAGCTAAATGCAGCACTAACCTTTTACAAACTTCATCAGATGACACACCTAGGACATCATGTTACACAATGCATGCATTCTTTTGTTCGATAAAGTTCATATTTATATATAAAAACAGCATTTTACATCGGCACGTAACGTTGACTAACTATTTTCCCTCAAATGCATCCGGTGAAACAGTGCTACAATTTACTAAATTACTATTCGAAAACATTTTTAAAATGTAATATTGTCATTCTAAGATTTATAGATGAATATCTCTTGAAAGCACCTGTAATGCCAGATTTAAAAATAACTTTACTGGGTAATCACACTTTGCGATAAAAGGGGATGCGATACTCAGAACAATAGGCTAGCAATAGCAATAGGCTAGCCATCTTGGAACAATCGCATATCAAATCTTGTCTTGTATACTATTGTCAATAATCCCTTACCTTTGATTAGCTTCATCCTTAGGCACTTCCAGGAATCCCAGGTCCACAACAAATGTATTTTCGTTCGAAAAAGTTCATCCTTTATGTTCCATTAGCTTGTTGTTGTTAGCGTGTTCTGAAGGCTGAACCAAAAGTTCCGACGTGCGCGGGGCTACTCTTTCAACAAAATGCATTTTTTTCTTATTTAGGTTCGTTCAAACATGTCAAACGTTGTATAACATAAATCTGTAGGGCCTTTTTCAACGAGAGCTCCAATAAGATTCGAGGGGGACGATTGCATTGTGTTTCAAAACGTTTCGAAAGGGGAGGGTAACCAGGGGCGCCGGCGTCATAATGGTGATGGCCCTCTCCGTGTGACCACGCTCCACAGCGTGTCATTGTGTCAGTTTTCACAGTAGGAGACTCAAATCACTTTGTAAAGACTGGGGACATCTAGTGGAAGCAATAGGAAGTGCTCAATGAACTATTGCTCACGGTGTGATTTATAGGCAAAGTGATGAAGTTGAGTCCGCAATTCAGATTTCCACTTCCTGTTACGATCTGTCTCGGGGTTTTGACTGCCATATGAGTTCTGTTATACTCACAGACACAATTCAAACAGTTTTAGAAACTTTAGGGTGTTTTCTATCCACAAGTATTAATTATATGCATATCCTAGCTTCTGAGTTTGAGTAGGAGGCCGTTTAAAATGGGCACAAATTTTTTTCAAAAATCGCTGTAGCGCCCCCTATCCTAGGCGACCGTCAAGAGGTTGTTTAAGGCTCTTTCTTCCCCTTTAGTATCAACTAAAGGAATATCTTTGTTCCACAGACAGTTTTCCATTTGAAACTCTAACACGGTCAAACGTGGGTAATGGAACAACATTTTTAACATAACAATGTGGGGAATGGTCAGTGGGGAGCTATGGAAAATGAATGTAATATTGCTTTTCATTTTGTGATGTTATACAAAATTGTATGGCTGGAACATAACTTGGAAAGTATAACCCCTTTATCTGTCAAGTTTCCATCCAATTTGTTGTGCATATAATATGAAACAGGATGAAAGTATTTTTGTTAAGATATGAATGTGATTTTAGGAGCTATAAGATAATCTATCTCCTATAAACTGTGCATAAGTAGCCACGCCGCGAGTGAGGTCGGAGAGAGTGTCAGAAGGACGGAGCCTTCCCCTTCTGCCAGAGTGCATAAAAAGCCTTGGTAACGAAATTAACATGAGATGAACATGAGACCAGGAAACATGAGATGGTAGCTTCATATTTGAAATGTTTGGAACTTTGAAACTCAACACGAGGTGGAGAAATAAACTCACCTTCTTTTAGAAAGATGGGGAGCAGTAGCCCACATCTAAAGTGGTTTAAATCCTGACTATCAACACGAGGAGGAAGAGGCGAGAAGCTCACCTCAGACAATCCCTGGTACAGCTGATTAGCTGTCCTAAGACAGATATTGAGAAAAGCGAATCTAAGTGAGACTATCCTCCTACGCTCATCACCAATGGGAACCGTCGACATGGCTGGCTATCTTCCAGAGTGAACAACAGTAGAAGACAGGAAAGGGGAGACCCCTTTCGGACAATCAGAGCCATACAGCTTGCCACTGAAAGGCCAACAATCTTCCTAAGGAGGGCTGGTTCCCAACTGAAAAAGGCACTCACACGTAAATACATTCATGATTTCTTATTCCAAACGTTCGGCGGTTCGTGTGCAAAGTATATGAATAATGTGAGAATAGTTCTGAAATGTATCCACGATAAGTGTCCCTTTTTCTCTCTCTCTCCTCCCCACCCCTCTTAATTTGTTGTGTAATAGCCACCATATTTTGTCAGTCCACTAAGGACCTTTGTCTCATGTAATGGGTGTATGTTTATTCTGTTATCATTTAGTTTGCTAGTAAATAAATGATTAAACCAACTTGTGTAGTACTGAATCATGAGTGAGGCTGTTTGTTTTCAGATGCATGAGGTTACGACTGTTCAGAATGATGATAAGAGGTAATGATTAATAAGATGACTGTTTGTTGATGTAATAGGTAAAGACCTTATAGAGTTTAATTCAGGAGATGGTAACTCTTTAAACAACCTCTTCCGCGGTGCCCCAAATTCCTTAAGAGTTAATTGTTACATGATTATTTTAATCGGGTAACAATTAACCTCTCTGGGCTCGGTGAGACGAAATCGTCCCACCTATGCAACAGCCAGTGTAATCCCGTGGCGCGTTATTCAAATACCTTAGAAATGCTATTACTTTAATTTCTCAAACATATGACTATTTTACACCATTTTAAAGACAAGACTCTCGTTAATCTAACCACACTGTCCGATTTCAAAAAGGCTTTACAACGAAAGCAAAACATTAGATTATGTCAGCAGAGTACCCAGCCAGAAATAATCAGACACCCATTTTTCAAGCAAGCATATAATGTCACATAACCCAAACCACAGCTAAATGCAGCACTAACCTTTGATGATCTTCATCAGATGACAATCTTAGGACATTGTTATACAATACATGCATGTTTTGTTCAATCAAGTTCATATTTATATCAAAAACCAGCTTTTTACATTAGCATGTGACGTTCAGAACTAGCATACACACCGCAAACATCCGGTGAATTTACTAAATTACTCACGATAAACGTTCACAAAAAACATAAATTATTTAAAGAATTATAGATACAGAACTCCTCTATGCACTCGCTATGTCCGATTTTAAAATAGCTTTTCGGTGAAAGCACATTTTGCAATATTCTAAGTAGATAGCCCGGCATCACAGGGCTAGCTATTTAGACACCCACCAAGTTTAGCCCTCACCAAAGTCAGATTTATAAGAAAAATGTTATTACCTTTGCTGTTCTTCGTCAGAATGCACTCCCAGGACTTCTACTTCAATAACAAATGTTGGTTTGGTTCAAAATAATCCGTAGTTATATCCAAATAGCGCCGTTTTGTTCGTGCGTTCAAGACACTATCCGAAAGGGTAAAGAAGGGTGACGCGCCCGACGCGTTTCGTGACAAAAAAATTCGAAATATTCCATTACCGTACTTCGAAGCATGTCAACCGCTGTTTAAAATCAATTTTTATGCCATTTTTCTCGTAAAAAGAGCAATAATATTCCGACCGGGAAACCGTGTTTTAGTTCAAAGACAGAGCAAATAAAAACATGGGGTCGCCTCGTGCACACGCCTCAGTCTCATAGTACTCTGACCGACCACTATCCAAACGCGCTAATGTTTTTCAGCCAGGGCCTGCAAAGCCACCATTCAGCTTTTTCCCGGTTTCTGAGAGCCTATGGGAGCTGTAGGAAGTGTCACGTTACAGCAAAGATCCTCAGTTTTCAATAAAGAGAGCCAAGAAGGCCAAGAAATGGTCAGACAGGCCACTTCCTGTAAGGAATATTCTCAGGTTTTTGCCTGCCATATGAGTTCTGTTATACTCAGAGACACCATTCAAACAGTTTTAGAAACTTCAGAGTGTTTTCTATCCAAATCTACTAATAATATGCATATTCTCGTTTCTGGGCAAGAGTAGTAACCAGTTTAAATCGGGTACGTTTTTTGACTGGTTCTGTATATCAATGGGTAGTTTTCTTCCCCCTCATGCTTTAAACTGTGGAATACCTCAGGGGAGGTGCCCTGGTCCACTTCTTTACTTCATATATAACAACGACCTTCCTTATGCCTTATCTGAAACTCAAGCAACTATATTTGCAGATGATACTTCAATTTATACAGCAAGACAATCGGTTCAACAGGTACAGCAAGCTCTACAAGTAGATCTTGAAAAGAAAACCAAGGTTATGTTGGTCTGTTCCACCAGGAAAAGGCCAACACAGCATGGGATACAATGAAGTATGGGGAGTACAAATTGAGGAAGTGGCAGAAACCAAACTACTAGGAGTGCATCCAGATAACTGCTTATAATGGTCGTCTAAAATAACTAATTTATGCAACAACAAAAAATATTACAACTGCATGCATGATCAGATGGATAGAAAAATATTTACCAGGAAAGATTCTTAAGCAAACAACCCAAGCATGAAATGGGAGTCAGGTGAACTACTGTTCTGTGGTCTGGGGAAATGCATCAACAAAATGCAATTAAGAGGCTGCACATTGTACAGAACAAAGCAGCATGGATTGTTTTAAGGTAGAGATATGATTCTTATGTTTTAGTCAGTTTATAAATTCAAACAATACTTTAGAACCATTTAAATATAAAAAATTGGAAGGTTGTGCAGGACCATGGTAGATGAAGGAATCAATCTTTTCAGACTGTTAGAGTATTTATCTGGTCAATATGCAGTTTTTTTAATGTATGTTTGTAACAGTGTGTTATGTGTAAAAATATGATTTTATTTTAAATTTTATTAGAATTTTTAAGGATTCTTAGAAGATTAATCCAAATGAGGACTAAAAGAGATACTAATAAAATGAATCATATAAAGAAGGAGAGAAGGACAGAGAAAGACCTGCGTGGTATATTCAATCTTGGAAATCTTCTGATTTAAACGGACTCCATCTGTGAACCATGTGTTCTGCTATCTCCTTCTTGAGCAACTTGGTCAATGGTCACCTTACTGTGTCCTCTGTCACAATTTGTGTTAAAACTTGAAAGTTCTTCACAAATATATGGCAAGTTACAGTAATGGGAATATTTTCATCATCTGAGCTTCTAAGAAAACTCTGAAAACCATGGCAAGAAACACTCAGGGAGGGAGGAATGAGGTCAAAAGATTACAACAAGCTCATTTGTAAAAATCTGACGAAGGAAAATGAGAGTGCCAATAGATTCTGAGCCAAGGCCCAAGTGCAACTAAACAAATAACTCACACAACTATCTTAGCAGGAGTGTCACTACATTTCCTCAATTAAACCTGTTGTTGGTATAACAGTGATTGGTGTTTATCCTTAGCCTCTTGTTGAAGGCTGGCTCTATGCAACCATTGACACCTCACAGACCTGGGATCAAATAGTATTTGTTTACTTTCAAATAATTTAGCTGCACTTAATTGGCTTTGCCTGGCACAATGGAATCAATGGATAAGTCTCCAAAGTGCAAAATCCTCCCCATCTTGCGCTCCAGAAATGCTCGATCAAATGCTGGCAGTGTTTGAATGAAATCAAATACAATTTGAACCCAGGCCTGCACCTCAGCGCCAACAGGCCGGCAGCTTCCTTCTGGAAGTTCTTAAAGGGCCACGTCACAATCTCTCTGACATGACCTTGTCGGTCCACACCCTCATTTAATTTGAAACCCTTGTGTCTGGCACGGCTTTACTTTGTCAAACACGCTCCTGTAGTCCCTGCATTCATTATGTTGTGCACAACTTGTAAATTATTCTGTCCGTCTCTTTATGTATTATTTGCATTTGGACATTTTTAAGTGCATCTGGACAATGACTTCACAGGTCGGTTGCACTGTCAGGGCTCTGCTTACCATGCTGGCCAGTGGCCAGACATAGCACAGCGGATGGCCGAGCTCCCTTTTCCCAGGTCCCACCCAGATGCTGCGTGCACCGTCATCCAGCTGAAATGTAAACCCCACATTCAGCTGTGTTTGTTATGGTTGCGCCGCCGGCCCTCTCGGTGAAAACACAACGCAGCTATAACAGCGGGGCAATATTTCAACAACAATCTGTTTGGTCAGCTGCAATTAAACTGAACAAAAATATAAACGCAGCATGCAACAATTTCTTTGTGTGATGAATGGGTTAATTCATATTGTTACTTGTGAGCATGAGATAGAGCATGAGGACAGTTGGGAACATGGCTACTTAGTATACAGTCACATGTCATTTGTTACTTGGCATTTATGTTAATAAATGTGGTAACACATTGAAAAGAACCTACGGATAAAAGTCTCTTCTATTTAGCTATAACCAAGGCCATTACACATTGATTTTACTGAGTTACAGTTCTTATGAGGAAATCAGTCAATTGAAATAAATTCATTAGGCCCTAATCTATGGAGTTCACATGACTGGGAATACAGATATGTATCTGTTGGTCACAGAAACCTTTAAAAAAATGGGCCTCACAAGGGGCCTCAGGATCTTGTCACGGTATTTTTGTGCATTCAAATTCCCATCGATAAAATGCAATTGTGCTCATTGTCCGTAGCTTATGCCTGCCCAAACCATAACCCCACCACCAACAAGGGCACTCTGTTCACAACATTGGCATCAGCAAACCACTAGTTCACACGATGCCATACACATGGTCTGTGGTTGAGTCCAGTTGGAGGTACTGCCAAATTCTCCAAAAGGACGTTGGAGGCGGTTTAGGGTCGAGAAATGAACATTCAATTATCTGGCAACAGCTCTGGTGGACAATACAGAAGTCAGCATGCCAACTACACCCTTCTTCAAAAGTTGAGACATCTGTGGCAATGTGTTCTGTGACAAAACTGCACATTTTAGAGTGGCCTTTTATTGTCCCCAGCACAAGGCGCACATGTGTAATGATCATGCCGTTTAATCAGATTATTGATATGCCACACCTGTCAGGTTGAAGGATCATCTTGGCAAAGGAGAAAGGCTCTCTAAAAGGGATGTAAACAAATTTGTGCACAAAATTCGAGAGAAATACGCTTTTTGTGCGTATGGAACATTTCTGGGATCTTTTATTTCAGCTCATGAAACATGGGACCAACATGTTGCGTTTATATTTTTGTTCAGTGTACATCACTAGGTGGTCAAACAAGTTAACACCAGCAAGCATGATAATTAAGATTATTTATTTTGGTAGGTGGTCTTAGGCAAAGGCAGCACTTATTTGGTAACTATTATTTCCCTTTGCACCTGGACATCTAATACAGCAGTTTAAAGTAAAGTACCTTTAAGTGTGTTGTCATAATGTTTGAACTTGACCCCATCTGAGTCTGGTAGAAAGAGGGTGTGGCATTGTGCTGGATGAAAAAGGGCCACTCAATTTGACAATAGCGTATAGAAGTTGTATCATGTATATTTTAATCATACAAAGCATATTCAGAATAGTAGTGTCTATATTGAATAGCAGTACTTTGGAGAGTTAGGGGTATTGCCCTAGAGAAGGGATATTCAACTCTTACCCTTCGAGTTCCGGAGCCTGCTGATTTTCTGTTCTACCTGAAAAGTAATTGCACCTACCTGGTCATCGAATAGAGGAAAACAATGGACAAACACAGTGGAACCGGCTTCGAGGTCCAGAGTTGAGTTTGAGAGCCCTAGAGTAGTGACCTCCACCAACACTAATGGTTGTTTATCTATTTTCCTCCAGAAAATCAAGAGCCAAACACTCAACTTTATCCTGACACGAACCCAATCTCAACCCGGGGGGGAAGCCAGAGAGAGCACTATGTTATCTCTTGCCTTTATCACACTTCACCAGAGGACACTACACCCTAGTACAACAACCCCATTCTCATGTTGCATTTGAAAACTAATTTGCAAATGTACTGTACTGTAGTAGCACAGTTACCATTAAACTCTGTCCATCTCTGCCTCTGAGAAGACCTAATGTTGCACATCATCATTCCATCATCCATAATGGCTGCATTGCGCAATCCAAACACTGCTGCTATGTGTGTGTGTCTCTCTGACCGGGCAGAGTGGCAGGGCTGGGGGCCTGTGCAGTGTGGCATCACCATCATTGGCTGCAGGGTAATTTATTGTAAGAGCTAAGTGTTTCCATTTGCAGCAAGCGCCACTAAAAACAGTCTCGCTGAAGGTTTCTGGGGGGCCCACTCGTAAAAGTACTGATGCGGTGTAAGCTGGCTCCCAGCCTGACAACTTGTTTGGGGAGCAGTATAGATGTGATTTTAATGAATACATAATCCAGTCATCACAAAAAGACCCTGTCCCTAGCTTCTCAAACTGTGCCAAAGGTAGGCTACACTCTCAACCATTGTGTTTTCATTCAGCAGTCACAAGGAAAAGTACGAGGCGTTCCCTTTCAGTCAGTCAACTTCAGTACAACATACTATTGGGAGTCGCACTCTCACGATTTTGGTTAAAAGATCTACAATCACACCTGACAAGGCCAATGAAATGTGCAACTCGCTGTAAGCCCTGCCTTCCACAGGTGATAAGCGTGAGGCTCGGATTAATTCCTTCAATTATTTCGCTCTTCATCTCGATTCACCCTACTAAAACAAACAATTGGAAAATGAGAAGTCGCGCCATCTAAACCATCCCATAGTGGTAGAGCATGCTCACCTCCTGGACTTTGTGGGCTGAAGGCCTCATGCAGGCTATACAGTCTCACGGAAGCACAAGCTTGTCCATGTTTAATGCTGACCGCTATGTTACCCCACATTCCATGTGGTTCAAGGGGTATATCAATCTCCCCAGGGTGAGAGTGAAAAGTTGGGTCACTGACCACAAGGGAGTGCCCCTCCCCAATAGGTGGCTAATTGCTGGTATCATTCCTAATTCCTGCCTGTAGCTCACTAGTCCCTATGAGGTGCCTAGTGATACAGGTTATGGGCTCTACAGGCGATTAGTTGTTGGTAGGGGAGTCGCGGGAACGAGCAGGGTTGGACATGACAATCCCAAACATAGTCTCTGTGGCCTCCAGCTCAACAATTTTCATTAATGGGAATCAAATTAGAACAGAAGGGGTCCGTTTTTCAGAGCTGTCTGTCTCGTTTCCAGTTAGGTTATAAGGCGCTTTGTCGCCAGTACCTATGACTGGTCGGTAGAGTAATAAAGTGCTAAAGTTTTTTCCCTGGGTCTATTTTTAATCAGTGCGGTCCAGAGCTGGGTACCAGCCGGTTACCGAAACGCATCTTCCCCTCTAAAACAATGAAAGCTCGTTGTGACAACAGTACCTCCAAGTCGCACGGCCAATCGGGGTACATCCCTGATCGTGTGTTAAAAAGTGATGTCTCCCATATGTGAGTTTGATAAAAAGTGTTCCTTCTCCATGTTCAGACACTCTGTTGTCAAGAGTGGTGTAAATGGAAGAAGAACCAACCTCTCCCAGTCCACAAGGTGGCGTCCTGCCCCTTCAGATGGCATTTCACTGGAGTCTCCCTGTCTGCTCCGACCAATGGCGCACATGCGCAGTGTCACCCTGGATCATGCAAACAGTGACAACAGGGTACAGACTACAATTTTTTGTGAGTGCCCTAGGCTTCTGTAGCGTTATCAAGTTGACTGTTTCCGAGGCTTCAGTGGCCATTTTGAGGGCGGAAATATCCTCCTGTCTCAAGAAGCAGGCAATCCGAGTGGTTCCTATGTCGAAGATCCGGGACTGCTGGTACAGACGGTATTCCTGGTTACGAAAAGGGCGGGACTTTGGGTCCCATTCTAGACCTACATGCCCTCAGCAAGCACCTCATATTTTACAAACTCAGAATGCTCATGAGCTGTCGGCTATTACAGCGATTAGCTGGTGGCGGCTGAGTTGAGGGGGCAAGCGGTGTTACACACATCCATGCTACTGTCTCATTTTAGTCTCCAGGCTTCATAAGAAACCAGAAACTCCATCTCGGCACATTCCATACCCGGGTCTCGAGCTAGACTCACGTATCACGCTTTTCTATCCCCACGGAGGGTGTCCGGGTTCTGGCTCTGCTTAGCCAAATTTTGTCTGGTTCACACAGTGCGTATTTGCCAGTGCCTATGCCTATTAGGGATGATGACTTCTGTGATGGAAGTCATTCCCGTGGGGCTATTGTTGATACGGCCCTTCCGGCGCTGAGTGCTAGCCACTCACCTGGATGCATCTCGCAGTCTAGGATGGTCGCTTCAGGTTCCCCGTCAGGCCTACTGGCCATGGACCAGTGGTGGGAGCCTTTGCTATTGTCAGGGGGCTCCCATGGGCTGAGTTGAATCCCGCAAAGGTTATCATGACAGACACATCCCCCCGATGGTGGGGTGCGCTGTACCAAGGTAAACGTAGTCTCAGACCGGTCTCTAACCTATTGCGCCGACATGGGACTTGGCGCTGGTTTTGGACTGTGTGCTGCCCCCACTGAAGATCTGAAGATCCTCTCCTACATAACCTGCCTGCTCATGTTATTGGCCTCGGCTAAACTTGTTGGGGACCTCCATGTGTTATCAGTACACCCTTCCTGTACTCAGTTCGCCCCGGACAACTCTAAGGTCACGTTGCGTCCAAATGCGGCCTTCGCCCCGAAAGTCATGGCAATGTCTTACAGTTCCTCGTTTTTTTTTTTTTATAGCTATTTACCTTTTCGACTCATTTTGCTTCTGAAGAGCAACAAAGGTTACATGCCCTGTGTCCGGTGCGAGCTTTATGTACATACGGTACATTGAACGGACACGGGATATCAGGAAATGTGACAACTTTTGTCTGTTTTGCTAATCCAGCTTGCAACAGTTCTCTCCCACTGGATTGTGGAGGCATAAAGCAGCAAGGGTTACCTGGGGCAAGGGTTACCTGGGGCAAGGGTTACCTAGCGGGGTACGCGCCCACTTTTTTTAAAGGGTTTACTATAGGAGATATTTGTGCTGCGGCGAGTTGGGCATCACCACAACATTTTGTGAAGTTTTATTGCTTGGATGTCACTGCTCCCAGTATAGTACACAGTGTACTTACGGCTGGGACAGGGGAAAGTCACTAGCCAGCACGTTGTGTGTGCAATACCCAGACTGCCCCATCTGGCAGGGTCAGGTCTGGTCTGCCATGGGCTGTTTCATTTAGTATCCGTTAGGGTCGGCTAGGGGCATGATTATATTTCCCCATTGTATGTTGTACCGAAGTTGAATGACTGAAAGGGAACGTAACGTTATGACTATAACTACTGCTCCCTGAAGGAGTGAAGGAAACGAGGTACAACACCTGTTTGGCCCAGCACCGCCCGTTCCTGCGCTCGATGAAGAGCGGTATTAAATTTAAGGAATGAATCCGAGCCACAGCATATCACCTGTGGTATGCGTGGCTTCCAGTGAAGAGGGGATTTCATTGGCCTTGTCAGGTGTGATTGTAGATCCTTCAACCGAAGTCACGAGAGTGACTCCCCAAAGTACTGCATGTTGTACCTCGTTTCCCTCCTTCAGGGAACAGTTGTTATAGTCATAATGTTACATTTTAATGTTCAGAAAGAAAACAAGACCTGTTTAGATATTTTTTGGGGAAATGGTTTCCAATTTCCATTACCCTGTTCACTGTAAATGTTTCATAATATGAAAGAGTAGAATTTATAGAAAGAACAGTGACTGGGCCGTGCTTCTACATCTGCATTGCTTGCTGTTTAAGGTTTTAGGCTTGGTTTCAGTCTAGCGGCTGATGTAAAAAGGGCTTTATAAATACATTTGATTGATTGACTCTCCAATTGGGGGTAGATTTTTTTATCTTACAATATAAGTGACCAACCACATCGATTCGGTCTTCTGTTGTACGATTTGAAATTGTGTTTTTTTTTTACATTGGATAAAAATAGAGACTCAGAGCTACAAAATGGTATGTAATACATAGCAGTTGAGGAACAATTGGAAAGTATTTCTGCTTTGAAAGTTAATAAACTTAGAACCCCACTTTTGAGAAAATGGCCCTTGAACGTTTTGGTACACCTACTGGAGAGCTCTTCTTTTTCTACACCTATTAAGCATCGTTCACACCCTCTTAAGCCTAAACCCTACCTATCTCTTTAAGGATTCACATGTGAGGCCTTGCGCTAAACAGAGTAAGGTAGTGTAGTAAACAACCAAAGATTTCAAGACTAAAAGAGTTGAAAGTAGTAGCCTACAATAAGGAAAAACTCTAGGTAAAAATACACTTGATCTGTCTACCAAAGCATATTGGAGTTTATCCTGTCTGGGCTAGGGGGCAGTATTTTCACGTCCGGATAAAAAACGTACCGATTTAATCTGGTTACTACTCCTGTCTAAAGTTTCTAAAACTGTTTGAATGGTGTCTGTGAGTATAACAGAACTCATATGGCAGGCCAAAACCTGAGAAGATTCCGTGCAGGAAGTGCCCTGTCTGACAATTTGTTGTCCTTTTGTTGCATCTCTATCGACATTACAGCATCTGTGCTGTAACGTGACACTTTCTAAGGCTTCCATTGGTTCTCTAAAGCCACCAGAAAGTGGAATGGGGTGTCTGCTGTCTCTGGGCAAAGTACAGCAGCAGAGTTTGTAAGTGGCCTGCCTGGGGACAGTGAGACTGAGATGCGCATTCACGAGACTTCTCAATTTTTTCGGTCTTTGAATGAATACAACGTTGTCCGGTTGGAATATTAGCGCTATTTTACGAGAAAAATAGCATAAAAATGTACTTTAAACAGCGTTTCACATGCTTCTAAGTACGGTAATGGAATATTTTGACATTTTTTGTCACGAAATGCGCTCGCGCGTTACCCTTCGGATAGTGACCTGAACGCACGAACAAAATGGAGGTATTTTGATATAACTATGGATTATTTGGAACAAAAACAACATTTGTTGTTGAAGTAGAAGTCCTGGGAGTGCATTCTGACGAAGAACAGCAAAGGTAATCCAATTTTTCTAATAGTTATTCTGAGTTTAGGTGACCCCAAACTTGTGGGTGTCAAATTAGCTAGCCTGTGATGGCCGAGCTATGTACTCAGAATATTGCAAAATGTGCTTTCGCCGAAAAGCTATTTTAAAATCTGACATAGCGTTTGCATAAAGGAGTTCTATATCTATAATTCTTAAAATAATTGTTAGGTATTTTGTCAACGTTTATCATGAGTAATTTAGTAAATTCACCAGACGTTTTCGGTGAGTATGCTAGTTCTGAACATCACATGCTAATGTAAAAAGCTGGTTTTTGATATAAATATGAACTTGATTGAACAAAACATGCATGTATTGTATAACATAATGTCCTAGGAGTGTCATCTGATGAAGATCATCAAAGGTTAGTGCTGCATTTAGCTGTGGTTTTGGTTTTTGTGACATATATGCTTGCTTTGAAAATGGCTGTGTGATTATTTTTGGCTGGGTACTCTCCTGACATAATCTAATGTTTTGCTTTCGCTGTAAAGCCTTTTGAAATCGGACAACGTGGTTGGATTAACGAGAGTCTTATCTTTCAAATGTTGTAAAATAGTCATATGTTTGAGAAATTGAAGTTATAGCATTTTTGAGGTATTTGTATTTCACGCCACGCGATTCCACTGGCTGTTGAATAGCCCAGAGAGGTTAAATTAAATAATGAAGATGAGCTGAAATTTGAGGGTATTTACATCAAAATCGGGTGAACAGTATAGGAATTACAGCACTTTTTATATGTGGTCCCCCCATTTTTAAGGGAACAAAAGTAATTGGACAATTGGCTGCTCAGCTATTCCATGGCCAGGTGTGTGTGTTATTTTTTATTTAATTTATTTAACCAGGAAGGGCTCATTGAGATTTAAAATCTATTTTTCAAGAGCGTCCTGGCCAAGATAGGCAGCGCCAAGTCATTACAAAAATTACAGACAAACAACATGAAAAACTACAAGTAATCTAGTAAAAACCATAGAATTAACAAAGAATATAACAAAATCAAAAACAGCAAATTAAAAACATTGACAGGTCAGGGAATCAGTCTCCAGATCATTCATCCGTGATTTAAAAATACCAATCGGGACAAGTTCATCCAGTTTAAAAGTATTTTGTAAGGCATTCCAAGACGATGGCGCAGAGTACATAAAAGCCCTTTTACCAAATTCAGTTCGGACATTTGGAACAGTTAGCAGGATAAAGTCCCGCGAACGAAGAGAGTACCCACCACATTTCTGAACAATAAAAATGCCCAAATAAAAAGGTAGTAAACCCAAAATGGCTTTGTAAATAAAAGTATACCAGTGACTGAGCCTACGAGTGACTAGAGAAGGCCAGCCAACCCTGGTATACAAAGTGCAGTGGTGCGTAAGGGTTTTGCAATTTAAAATAAATCTCAGAGTGCCATGGTAAAGGGTGTCAATTGATCTCAAACACTGAGCGGAAGCATTCATATATAAAATATCCCCATAGTCTAGTAAAGGCATAAATGTAGCTGATACTAGCCTCCTTCTGGCTTCAAAAGAAAAACAAGCCTTATTCCTAAAATAAAATAAAATCGTAATTTCAGCTTAAATTTTTTTGTAAGTTGTTGAATATGCATTTTAAAAGAGAGGCCATCATCAATCAAAATTCCAAGATATTTATATGAGGTTACAACCTCAATCTCCTTGCCCTGACAGGTAGTAATAGGTGAAAGGTTCAGAGGTCTATTTCTTGCTTTAGAAAACACCAGTAGTTTTGTTTTGTTAGTATTGAGGATAAGCTTCAATTGAGACAAGGTATGTTGAACAGTATTAAAAGCAGTTTGCAAGTTCTGGAAAGCTTTTGTAAGAGATGAAGCACAACAGTAAATAACAGTATCATCAGCATAAAAAATGAAGTTGTGCATTTTGGACATTTTTGTCTAAATTATTTACATTTACATTACATTTACATTTAAGTCATTTAGCAGACGCTCTTATCCAGAGCGACTTACAAATTGGTGCATTCACCTTATGATATCCAGTGGAACAACCACTTTACAATAGTGCATCTAAATCTTTTAAGGGGGGGGGGGGTTAGAAGGATTACTTTATCCTATCCTAGGTATTCCTTAAAGAGGTGGGGTTTCAGGTGTCTCCGGAAGGTGGTGATTGACTCCGCTGTCCTGTTATTTATATAAATAGTGAATAAGAGAGGACCAAGTACAGAGCCTTGGGGCACACCATTCACATCAAATTGAGTGCACTGAGTTCTATCAGACAGATAGTTAACAAACTCTGAAAGACCTACACTCGACAATCTCTGCCTTAGTATAGCATGATCAACTGTATCAAAAGCCTTAGAGAGATCAATAAAAAGTGAGACACAATGCTGTTTTTTGTCAAGAGCTTCAGTGAGCTTCAGTGATATCATTTAGTTATTCCCTCATTAGTTAATTTACAAGTAAGCATATAAAAGGTCTAGACTTGATTTCAAGTGTGGCATTTGCATTTGGAATCTGTTGCTGTTAACCCTCATTATGAAGTCCAAAGAGCTGTCCAGCAAAACAAACCATCATTAGGCTGAAACATCAAAACACACAGAGAGACAGCAAAAACATTAGGTGTGGCCAAATCAACTATTTGGTACATTCTTGAAAAGAAAGAAGGCACTGGTGAGCTCAGGAACACCAAAAGTCCAAGAAGACCACGGAAAACAACTGTGATGGATGACAGAACAATTCTTTCCCTGGTGAAGAAAAAACCCAGTCACAACAGTTGGCCAGATCAAGAACAACCCCTAGGAGGTAGGCGCACCTGTGTCAAAGTCAACAATCAAGAGAAGACTTCACCAAAGTAAATACAGAGGGTTTACCACAAGATGTAAACCATTTGTAAGCCTCAAAAACAGCAAGACCAGATTCGAGTTTGCCAAAAAAACATCTAAAAAAGCCTGTACAGTTCTGGAACAACATCCTATTGACAGATGAGACAAAGATTAACTTGTACCAGAATTATGTGAAGAGAAGAGTATGGAGAAGGGGAGGAACTGCTCATGATCTGAAGCATACCACCTCATCTGTGAAGCATGGTGGAGGTATTGTTATGGTGTGGGCATGTATGGCTGCCAATGGAACTGGTTCCCTTGCATTTACAGATGATGTGACTCCTGACAAAAGTAGCAGGATGAATTCTGAAGTATTTAGGGCTATATAATCAGCTCAGATTCAGCCAAATGCTTCAAAACTCATTGGACAGCGCTTCACAGTGCAGATGGACAATGACCCGAAGCATACTGCGAAAGTAACCCAATACTTTTTTAAGGCAAAGCGGAATGTTCTGCAATGGCCAAGTCAATCACCTGATCTGAATCCAATTGAGCATGCATTTCATTTGCTGAAGGCAAAACTAAAGGCAAAACACTCTAAGAACAAGCAGGAACTGAAGATAGCTGCAGTAAAGGCTTGGCAGAGCATCACCAGGGAAGAAACCCAGCATCTGGTGATGTCTATGGGTTCCAGACTTCAGGCAGTCATTGACTGCAAAGGATTTGCAACCAAGTATTAAAACTCACAATTTAATTTATGATTATGTTAGTTTGTCCAATTACTTTTGAGCCACAACAATTGTGGGGCTATGTATAAAAATGGTTGTAATTCCTACAGGGTTCATACAATAATTTTGACAAAACCCTTAAATTAAAGAACGAAGTCTACACATTGAATATCTTGATTGTTTCCTTTCAAATCCATTGTGGTGGCGTACAGAGCCAAAATTATGCAAATTGTGTTACTGTCCAAATACATATATCCTAATCTGACTTTGGTGCAGTTCATGTTGTTCTTCTCATTACCGTCACTGGAAAACCCACACTATATCAAATAAAAAATAAAAAAATCAAATATACAGAAGGTGTAAATGTAGTGAAATGGTAACTTGCATATTTGCATAGTAGCAATATCAAAATTTTGTCCAGATAAAAAAAATGTGTATAAATATTTTAGAATTATTAGATAACGCTTAGACAGACACACTTGTCAAAATTGATGGGTCTTGTGAAATAAATACTTTAACCAGCCCCCCCAGCCACATCTAGCTAAGTAGATGGGTCAGTATTGTCTAGACATGTATACATGTTCATTAAATACAATAGATGGCTGTAATCACCCCCAGACACACCTGGCTAACTTGATGGGTCATGTAACAATCTGGCGAATTGGAGTCTTTTGTTTAGACATGTAGCTAGCTTGTTAAAAAATGAACCATAATCCCAACCATGCATGAAATGCTGTAGTATGAATCTACAGGTAGCTAAAGCTAACCAACTACACTGAAAAAAAATATTAATGCAACATGTAAAGTGTTGGTCCCATGTTTCTTGAGCTGAAATAAAAGATCCCAGAAATGTTCCATATGCACAAATGTGTTTACATCCCTGTTATTGCAATTTGCATGCTGACTTCAGTAATGTCCACCAGAGATGTTGCCAGATAATTGAATGTTCATTTCTCTACCATAAGCCACCTCCAACGTCGGTTTAGAGAATTTGGCAGTACGTCCAACCGGCTTCACAACCGCAGACCACATGCATGGCGTCGTGTGGGCGCATGGTATGCTTATGTCAACGTTGTGAACAGAGTGCCCCATGGTGGAAATGGGGTTATGGTACAGGCCAGCATAAGCTACGGACAACAAACACAATTGCATTCTAACTATGGCAATTTGAATGCACAGAGATACCGTGATGAGATCCTGAGGCCCATTGTCGTGCCATTCATCTGCTGCCATCACCTCATGTTTCAGCATGTCGAAAGGATCTGTACACAATTCCTAGAAGCTGAAAATATCTCAGTTCTTCCATGGCCTGCATACTCACCAGACATGTCACCCATTGAGCATGTTTGGGATGCTCTGGATCGACAAGAATGACCGCGTGTTCCAGTTCCTACCAATATCCAGCAACTTCGCACAGCCATCGAAGAGGAGTGGGACAACATTCCACAGGCCACAATCAACAGCCTGATCAACTCTTTGCGAAGGAGATGTCACGCTGCATGGTGGTCACACCAGATACTGACTGGTTTTCTGATCCACGCCCCTACCTTTTTTTAAGGTATCTGTGACCAATAGATGCATATCTGTATTCCCAGTCATTAATTTATTTCAATTGACTTATTTCCTGATATGAACTTTAACTCAGTAAAATCTTAGAAATTGTTGCATGTTGCATTTATATTTTTGATCAGTTTTGGTTCAATGTTAGCTATCTACAAATAATATTCCAACACAGATCAAACACAAAACATTAGCTAGCGAGCCAGCAAGCTAACGTTCGCTAGCTAGAGAACAGTATGCTTTAACATGAAATGGAAACGACTTTCTGACAAAATTAGAAACGTATAATATGTGAAAATGTACATTTGACGTCGGAAGTTTACATACACTTAGGTTGGAGTCATTAAAACTCGTTTTTCAACCACTCTACAAATTTCTTGTTAACAAACAATCGTTTTGGCAAGTCGGTTAGGACATCTACTTTGTGCATGACACAAGACATTTTTCCAACAATTGTTTACAGACAGATTATTTCACTTATAATTCGCTGTATCACAATTCCAGTGGGTCAGAAGTTTACATACACTAAGTTGACTGTGCCTTTAAACAGCTTGGAAAATTCTAGAAAATGATGTCACGGCTTTAGAAGCTTCTGTTAGGCGACTTGACATAATTTGAGTCAATTGGAGGTGTATCGGTGGATGTATTTCAAGGCCTACGTTCAAACTCAGTGTCTCTTTGCTTGACATCATGGGAAAATCAAAAGAAATCAGCCAAGACCTCAGGAAAGAAATTGTAGACCTCCACAAGTCTGGTTCATCCTTGGGAGCAATTTCCAAACACCTGAAGGTACCACGTTCATCTGTACAAACAATAGTATGCAAGTATAAAGACCATGGGACCACACAGCCGTCATACCGCTCAGGAAGGAGACGCGTTCTGTCTCCTAGAGATGAACGCACTTTGGTGTGAAAAGTGCAAATCAATCCCAGAACAACAGCAAAGGACCTTGTGAAGATGCTGGAGGAAACAGGTACAAAAGTATCTATATCCACAGTAAAACAAGTCCTATATCGACATAACCTGAAACGCCGCTCAGCAAGAAAGAAGCCACTGCACCAAAACCGCGATAAAAAAAGCCAGACTAGGGTTTGCAACTGCCCATGGGGACAAAGATCGTACTTTTTGAAGAAATGTCCTCTGGTCTGATTAAACAAAAATAGAACTGTTTGGCCATAATGACCATCGTTATGTTTGGAGGAAAAAGGGGGAGGCTTGCAAGCCGAAGAACACCATCCCAACCGTGAAGCGCGGGGGTGGCAGCATCATGTTGTGGGGGTGCTTTGCTGCAGAAGGTACTGGTGCACTTCACAAAATAGATGGCATCATGAGGCAGGACAATTATGTGGATATATTGAAGCAACATCTCGAGACATCAGTCAGGAAGTTAAAGCTTGGTCACAAATGGGTCTTCCAAATGGACAATGACCCAAGCATACTTCCTAAGTTGTGGCAACATGGCTCAAGGACAATAAAGTCAAGGTATTGGCCTACAAACCTGACTCAGTTACACCAGCTCTGTCAGGAGGAATAGGCCAAAATTCACCCAACTTATTGTGGGAAGCTTGTGGAAGGCTACCCAAAACGTTTGACCCAAGTTAAACAATTTAAAGGCAATGCTACCAAATACTAATTGAGTGTATGTAAACTTTGGACCCACTGGGAATGTGATGAAAGAAATTAAAGCTGAAATAAATCATTCTCTCTACTATTTTTCTGACATTTCACATTCTTAAAATAAAGTGTTTGGCACTACTGCCAAAAAAACGCATTTTGATAAAAATGTATACAATCACTGACCTAAGACAGGGAATTTTTACTAGGATTAAATGTCAGGCATTGTGAAAAATTTGAGTTTAAATGTATTTGGCTAAGGTGTATGCAAACTGTAGCTAGACCCTTACCCGTATACATGGATGAATGCTTCACGGCAGACTGGAACCCCAGTTTAACTAAGTAAGACATCCTGTATTGTTTCTGTTTTATTTGTACCTACAGCTTGGTTGGCCCGTTGTGTCAAGTCACTCCGGTTCACACTGACCGTGTGCAGAAAGTAGTCAATCACAACTTTTCCCACTGATCTTTGACGATATCGCCTGTTAAATTCTGGGCAGCAATGTTGTTGAGAGCTGACCGTGTGCAGAAAGTAGTCCATCACAACTTTTCCCACTGATCTTTGTCGATAGCGCCAGCTAAATTCTGGCCAGTTGATCCATAGCAACACTTTTGCAGTTCTCCATGGCTAATGTTATATCTTTCAAAAAGCTGCGATAGCAAGGATTATCTACACATACTGAGCAGCTCATGTTATAGACAGAAGCATGCTACATGGCAGACCAATCCGAACTCATCTTGCGGGAAGTCCTGCCCATCTATTATCTCAGCTAATCATGGCTAGCGGTAAGATTCTTGTCTTTTTCCGTGGCTAAACCACCTACGCTCATAATTTCACAATTTTATTCATATTTACAGATGGTATACACGTTTGTTATTGAGGCACATGTTAGAGAAGACACTACTGCCAAAAAAACGCATTTTGATAAAAATGTATACAATTACGTTCAAATGCCTCTCCTGAGAAGTAGTGATGCCTAGCTTCCTGAAACTGATCAAATAAGGGTAACTCAATAAGAAGCCAGTTGAAAAATCTAGTTCAGAGTGAAGTAGCGGTTTTATCATATATACTCTGTGATGTTACAAAAATCTATCACAACTTCATCATGAGGACTTCAGATACAGCAAAACACAATATGAACGTTTATTAAAATGGCCTCGTCTCTGAGGGAAGATCCTCGGAGCCAGATGCTTTAATGGCAGGTATCCCTATGCGGGGCAGCTGGCATCGAACCTTCATACCAGCCTTACTGATATAAACTACATTAGAACACCAGGCCCAAATACTGAAACTTCGGGAGATCTAATAATTGTCTATCAATTAACTATTTCAGCCCAATATGACCTTGAATAATAAACTCACTGCTGCCCTCTACTGAATATCAGAGGGCTTGCCCTCCTTTCACAGCCAACAAGTGTCATGATGATACATAACGGAGAACCACTGGGGAAAAACTGGTTGAATCAACATTGTTTCCACGTATTTTCAACAAACAAAATCAATGTGATGATGTTGAATCAACGTGGAAAACTGATTGGATTAACAAAAAGAAATCAACGTAAAGGAATTTAGTCTTTTTCACCCAACTTTTAACCTAAATCCAATGATTTTACCTTGAATTCACATTAGTTCACAACTCAACCAAATGTAAATCAAAACTAGACTTTGAAATGGCGTCTGTGCCCAGTGGGGAGAATCATTGGGATCCTATCTCAAATAAAATCTACCTGTTATCAGACTTCAAAAAGAATGACTAAATTTCTTTATTTTAATTCATGAACATTGGCACAGGTCCTTGAGATGAATCAGAATCATGTAGGCTGTAAGATGTTTACTGTGTAAATATTTAATCATGGTTTACCAATCCCAGACAGTTTTTAGCTAAAAAGTGAAAACCAATCTGACACTACATTCAGTGCAAGTCTGCTTTTTAATTATTTGTTACTTTTATTTCTTATTTTTTAGGTATTTTTCTTAAAACTGCATTGTTGGTTAAGTTTGTAAGTAAGTATGCTTGTAAGTAAGCATTTCACTGTAAGGTCCACACCTGTTGTATTCGGCGCATGTAACAAATACAATTTGATTTGAAGTCAATGAGATTAATATTCTTCTAAAGAATTGTGAGCTACATGAAAGACAGTGGACACACACAACTATTTCAGCTGCTCAATACAGTAGACATGTGCTGTTCACACCCATGCTTATGGAGTAATAGACTAGACCCCTCATCTGAGTTGAGTTGGAGTTTACTTTGGCCAAGGCGACTCGCAGTTAACTCCCTCCAGCAGAGATGAGAGGAGTTGCTCTCTGAATAAAGAGAAACAGAAATCCAACAAAGTGCATCTCTGTCTGAAGACCAAAGAAAAGACAATAACATATGCAAGTGGCGTGTGATATCATTCTGTCTCTCAGTATCTGGGAAAGTACCACAATAACAGTCAAACAGAGGGCATCTTCCAATGGGAAAAGATATTCATTCAGAGCCAAATCCTCAACAACAACATGTACATAAAAAGAGCAACGTTCTAGCCAATGCTTATCACATTAACAATCAAAGTAAATGTGGTTATAGAGGGATATTATAATAATGGATTGAAAACACATAAAATGTAATTTATGTATTGTAAGTGTTCATAGAAGTACAACACAACTTATTGTAGAACTTGTACACCAGTGTATGTATCAATCCCAGTAGACCCATTCATTTATTTATGTTTAAAAAAATTTTTTAAAACACTTGACACCAGAATCCACTTTCAACCAAAGTGTTCTATAAGAAGCAAGTGTTCTATCTTTTCTCTTATAGAGAGTGAATCCATTCCGCCTCCCAGTTGGACTCAACCACCTTCCAGGAACTTTTCCTCCCAGTTCCAAGATTAACCAACAGGCCTGATTTCCTGAAACTGGAACCTCCCTCTGCATGTGGAAATGAACACAGCAGCAGCAGCAACACCTGCACCAGCAAGAGGTCAGCCAGGAAGTGAGTCAAGAGTCCAACCGTTACAGACAGACACACAGACATGCTCTAATAGTGTATTGCTACACAGGAATAAAATAGTGTATTTCTCTCATTTCCAATTAGAGAACGTGGAATCCATTCCCATGAATTACATTAATGAAGATCAACATAAAAACCTTTACCAACATTGACAAGAGTTTAATGTGCATGATAAACTGAAAACGTGTCAGTTGAAGATATTCATTGTTATTACGTTGTGAAATTAAAGGGGTAAATTTGCCCAGCTAGACACATTACAATGGTAAATAACAAGGGATGTCATGAGATGTCTTATGCATTTCTGAATTGAAATAGACGTTTTCCAAAAAGCAAAAACATCCACCTCAAAGCCGAATGGGAAATGACAACTTTGTATAACAATCACATGGCTCCTTATTTTAGAGTTAGAGAGCATGGAACAACCCACATGTGCCCTGACAGAATCCCACAGCCTTTGCGTAGCTCTTTCCCAGACAAACTTGATTGATTGGCCATCAAATGAGACATGCTCCTTGTTGGAAAGAACAACCTCACCACAGGGACTATCTAGTAAACAGACGTGGATGTCAAGGCCTGCATGGTGTCTCCACTCTCCATACCATCCGCTAGAAAGGCAAAGCCGGATCTCATGTATCTGTGGTCAAACGAGACCAACACCACTTCCTTTTATTGCAAGGCTGCTTCAAAACCGCGGCAGAATGTATTCCCTCTCCCTTCCTCACATCTTTTTAGAGGCTAGAAATTCACATAACCATGTGGTATGCTTCTAGTGTTCGGGACACGAGGACTCCGAAATGAATGTAACGGTTTATCGCTCAAATCATCAAAGAAATAAACAATCTCCAGTTTACCATCTTTGATCAGACTTGAAGAAGTATTTGGTATAACCCTCCTTTTCTCTGGCAACACTTTTCTTGTCATGTAACGCTTATGACAAGTGTTCATTCTAAATCTATTTCACCTTTACTGTAGGATCAAGTCCCAGTGACTGACCCGGGCCAAGACATTTGAGAGGTCGTCAGTCTTCTTTAAAAAAACAGTTTAGCAGTTCAACTTCGTCCGGAGTCTTGAGAGCTCTGCCACCCCATCGCCTGCAGCCAAATCAAATGAATCTGGGCTCTTGGCTCCTGGTGGTCCCCCTCTCTCGTGAAAGCTAGCGGCCCCTGCCCGCAGCCCCCACAGGAGTGGTGAGCAGATGCCAAACCAACTCCTGTTGCCAACAGGATGTTATAATAACAAGCCTGTTTACAAAGGGACTCTGCACTCGCTTTCATTCAACAGGCCAGGGACCCACTCGCATGCAGCACTACTTTCAATAGTAAATAGCTTCCGCTTCCATTTCGTTCACCAGTGTTCTGACGTTCTCCATGCCAATTTGTCACGTGAAGCTTGTTATTATTGGGTGTTGCCTTGCTTTGCATTTCTCTGAGTGTTAAGACATTTTTGTTGCCTGTTTTGTTTTCTATTCATTATTATTCTTTAATTAATAAAGGAAACTATATTGCCTTTTATGACCTGGGCGGGTTGTACTGTACTATTTAAGCCAGTCGTCTGTCTTCTATGTGAAAGTGTTTTATTGGATAATTAGGCACCACTCAAATACTTACTCTACTGTCTACAGTACATTAGCATGGGGAACTTCAGGCATGAAACGTAGGAAGAAAAACATGATTTACCAGATATTTCGGGTTTAAATCACAGTTTATCAATGATAAATAGACGATAAATAAATTACAGTACAACACAGAGTACAGCATAGAAATATGCAAGTCATTCATACAAATAAGATCATACCGATATCCCCAAATGCAGTGTCAATGTTAGCAAGATTGTGAGTTGCTGTCTGCTTTTTCTTGTACTGTACATTATAGAATAGGAAGTGACCGAATAGTATTCTGTGAATTTCAAGGGACACAGTTTCAAGGGACTTTGTTACATACCCACTGCAAACTGGATTATAATACAGTGATCCCACTCGATGCATCCCTTACTCTGCAGCAACATGGGGACATGCAACACTTGGAGCTGGAGGGAAACCATGTGCAGGGAGGGAGGGGATGGCTTTACTGACACCTGCAACTGAAAAAGAAGAAGGGAAAAAAACACACATTTAGTAGCAGTGTGACAATCATTCCTCACAGTGATTTAAGTACAACATCAGAAACCACTCTATACTTATGTGACAGACCCAGAGATTCGATCCTCCGTCAACAACAACAACCAGGTATGGATCTATTCATGGTTCTTCAGTGCGGGAGTGAACACTTGCTTAACTTGGTGTAAATGCCATCTGGTGGACTGGTCGGTAATTACCACATTGAGAGGAACATTGATTTCTATATTTTACACATTACAATAACGTAAGGGTGTACGACTACACCTGAGACTCAGACATTTGTTACAAATGTAGAGGTTCAGAACAAAAACTTTCTTAGAGCATACATTTGTCGTAAGGTAACAACAACTCACAGCACATTTCTGGATTGGGCTGTAGTGAGCCGGTTGGCTGGTGTGTGAACTACAGCAGCCTCTTCATGCGGCAGGTGTGTTTGTCTATGTGCATAGTGGCCCGGTCCGTAGAGCTGGTCAGAATATCCAGGGCCTCGTCTTGCCTCTCCAGCTCAGTCTCAGCCTCCAGAGCCAGGTTTTTCAGCTGCATCAGCATCTGAGAGAGTAGGCAGAGAGCCATATAGGCGCACAAACACACACATGCTTGATTTAACTTGTGGTTGGCCCTTTTGAATCTATTTCCTCTGTTCCATTGTACAGGGCAAAGTAAATCAAGCTCAGCTCAAATATTTGACATATGTATTTGACCCAGGTCTGTGGGAGTAATCTCTTGATTCTTGTAGTGGTGGGGAAAAGTGTCTTGTCTAGGGTTATGTCCCGAGAGGACATGGAGTGAGTGAGTCAGTCAGTGGAAAAGACAGGGGAGATGAGCAGAGAGGAGGAATAACACTTTTTTCTCAGCCATAATTATTCTTCCACTGCTTGTCAGAGCCAAAAAGACAGAATGGCTGTTAGCTGTAAAATTAAAAACAATGAAGGGACTGCCAACAAAACCAAAACGATCTATAATAACTGTACTTCCATCGTTAGGTCATGACACAATCGCCGTGTGACACAGTATTCATGTGACTAGTATACAATACTCAAGCACATGGTGGTTATACAGAGGTCTCTCTGGTCTCTTGAGGTCATCGATAACAGACAAGTCAATGACAATTTGTTATTTCAACTTTCTGTGTGTTCAGGGAATTCTGCAACTCCATCTCCACGCTCCAACAACTGTGTACGTTATGGTCAATGGAACAACTTAAATCAACCTTGTGCCAAGCAAAACTTAATAGACACTCACTCCACACCCCAACACGTGGTTTCTAAACTAATATTGTGTTATCCTACACATGCTCACACACACACACCCATTGACGTTATGTCAGTTTTCAGAGGCCAGTAATCGCAGACACAGCAACAGTGCACAGGAACTGCTTCAGACAGCAACGAGCAGACAGATAGTATTTCAACGCACTCCTTAATGACAACTGCATGCATTCACTTTCTTAGGTTTCTTCAGTTTGGGAGGAAAATATGATAAATAGACTGATATCAATGCTTCAAAATATACTGTAGTGTAATTATGGGATTCTGGTGCCATATACTGTAAAATGGACCTTTATCTAAATTCTACTGTTGAAGGTCAATTTTATCACACCACTTCTGAACATTTGGTTAGTTTTTTTTCATTCAACATACAGTCAGACATGTAGGTAAAATACACTCAAGTTTAAAAAAAGTAGGCTAATAACCTAATTAAACTGATGAAAGGTGAGGTGAGTTGTAGGAAATGTGTTTAGGACATAAAAAAAGGTAAATATTCAACTGATTTGAACAATAAACCGACTGATAATCTGAAGGTATCAAATATCTTTTGACAAAAGGGGCTATTTGCTGTACACTTGGGTAGGAAATCAGGTTAAAAGTGATTCCCAACGAGGGGCTCTCACTAATCATTACATAAATTAGGTGCGTCATAAAGTGTACTACTTTACCACTTCAGAAAGCGGTAGGCTTTGTAGTTCAAAAGAACCATTATGACTTATCGGCACAAAATAATAAGCCATTGATAGAGAAACAAAACACATGTCCCTGAATTGTAAACAGACTAATTGCGAAAAATGTCACTAACATGATCGATTTGTTTGAAAATGATTTTATATTCAATTATATTGAGATACAATCGTATTGATACCGTTCTGAAGTAGCCAATACTTGTAATATCTAACTAAATATGCCATTGTAAACGCAATTTCCACAAAAGCCTCAATCAACCTCAGCTTCAATCAGCTTTACAGAACTGCTTATGGGACTGTAAGAAACACCCAAGCCTCGAGAGACTGTAGCCTGTGTTTCATGAGGATTCTGAAAATGACAACATACCTGTAACGGATTACCAACCAATTACATAGACAAAATGTTGTGTTTTGAAGAGGTTTAACATGGAAAACACCATTCTGAGCAACCCATAATAATGTGTTAAACGAAAAATGATTGACTGCATTTGCGTCACTGTTTATGTCTTGCAACCATCGACCATGCATGGAGCTCACTGTTCAACATTATGAGACTTTGAATGGAAATACTTTATACACTGTCTGACCAGAGAAGTCTAACCAAATAACTGGCCATGTCTCTTTCCCTCTCTCCTCTCTCTTGTAACCCGATGGGAGTTTGGTTTGTGGTCTTACCGACTAATATATAAAATATATAGCACGTAAAATAAAAATCATTACAGTGAATCTCTGGTTTGGACTGGAAATAGAGCATTTATCTTCCCATGATTTTCATAGAACGTAAGAAAAGTTACACTTGTTCTTTAAAACCTGCTATTGAAATGGCATACATGTAATGCATCATAACATGGATATTCAATCATGCATTTCCTCTGAATTCAAAACAGATGTCTACAAGACAGGTATAAACGTTATCTGAACGCAAAAAAGAGAAAATGTTAGGGCAGTATAACTTCAGACTGTTATAAAGCATTTGATCTCATAGGATAAAATGCTTGAGTATACAGGAAGAGGCATCAGAAGCCAGATTCCAATATTGTATCTCACCTGTCGGATTTCCTGAGCCTCAGCCTGAGTGACCTCTGGCTTAAGGACATGCACCTGCACCTGGGACAGCTCTCCTGCTGGGACTGTAATGGGGACCTCTGTCTCCTGGTACTGCAGCAGGCCTGCTGCCAAGGGAGGGGGCAGAGATATAGTGAGAAGGCCCCTCAAACAAACACATTATCTTCTTATGAGTGTAACAGTAACCCTATGATAATGTAATGGGGAAAGCTCGAAACAACAACAAAACACGGCATGCATCAGAATTGGGTAATAAATCAATAAGCTATGTAATAAATCAATAAGCTAGAGTGTATAATGAGATTTCAGCCTCAAGAGAGCCTAAAGTAATTTCAAAGATGTGTATTGAACAATATGCCATGCTAAAACCCACAGATCTTTACTGCCACTTGGTGGCCAAACACAAACCATTGTACAGAGCAAAATAAACAAAGAAGAACCCCCGACTGGGACCACAGAGAGTAATCTAAACTTCTTACCTGCATTCCATACTGAACCTTGATCCTGGTCACATGGCGTCGTAGCTGGGGTCGTCATAAAGGCAGAGTACTCACTTGTGTACTCCACCTTCTTCTTATACTGCATCTCTAGCACTGACATGGCCTCCGGCATCTTAGCCGACAGGAGTCGGAAGCATATGTCTGGCTTCCCTATGAACCTCTGCCTCACACTGATCTCATACGGATTGTGCACCCGGATGTCATCCACCTCATCCCTCTGAAAGCGGTGGAGGAGCACATAGTTTGTGTCTCGGACTTCTAATGAGGAGACCATCACCATCAAGCAACCAGGCTTCAGGTCTGAGTCTCCACCTCTGGAGACGATGGCTGGTACGCTGGTGATCACTCTGTGCTTGCCTGTTCCTGTACCCTTACAAGCAGCCTCTCTGGCAGCATGCTCAGCCTTGACATCCTGCTGACTCTTCCAGGGTAGTTTGCCAAAAGGCCACCAAGGGGGAGACTCCAGTTCAGACAGTAGCCTGCAGAGATAATGGTGACAGAAGTTAGAGGAATGCATCCAATTCAGTGACGGTTCACACAAATTAAGAGATTAAACATGTTCTGGATAATAGCTATCCAATCTCAAATAATTAACCACTACTATATATTAATGTATATTTAATCATCATGTGGATAGAATGGCATCAAAACTTCGGAAAATCTCCATGATTAGCTACAATATTCGAAAACAATAAAACAATGGACTGACAGGGCCCAGAGGTAGAATTCAATATCCACCTTACCTGTCTGCCACGCCCAGATCAGAGTCAATCTTGCCTAGGCCATGCATGACGTTATCAAACTGCTCTCCCTGGTGGTGGAGGACATTCCCTGTGTCCTCTAGCCGTCTCTGAGCCCCCGCAACCAGGTTAATCAGCTCCCTCCCCTTGGTCGGCTGTGCCTCGGCCCCCTGAACCTCAGCAGATGGGGACAACAACCTCTCCCTCCAGAAATGCTCCAGGACATTGTAGACCACCACCCGGTTGGGCCTCAGCGAGCCGAACCAGTGCTTGATATTCCCATGCTCCAACACGGTCAGAGTGCTGAAGATGAAGCTGGACGACTCCATCTTGATCTCCATGATCCTTGAGAGGCGGAAGCCAACCAGGTTCTCTTTGCTCTGGTCTGAGGTGAAGCGCAGCATGGTGCGGGTCAGGGACAGGGTGCCGGCATCCCAGCGCTTCTCACTGTTGATGTAGTAGGAGCCTGGCCAGCTGTGGATGGGGATGTCTCGGGTTGGGCATGTCATTTTGGCTTGGCTTCAGATGCTCACCTAGGTAGAGAGGGGTGAACATGTTAAAATGTTGTATTGTAAATAATATTTGAATCAAGGGCAATATGTTAATCGAGATAAAAGATTAGAGACTAAAACGTTGGAACTGCTAGCTAGGAATTTCAATCAACCCGGCAGTAAAGCTATGTTATGTAAGTAGCTAGCTGTCATGGTAATCAAGGTATTTTGGACAAGCTATTTAGACCTACTATATGGACAGTACAGCTAGCTAGATACATATGTTACTGTGTACTAGCTACTTTATTAGAGTGCCACTATGTCAATGCTAAGCTTGCTAACTGACTAGCAAAACATGCAAAATCATAACATGTCAGGAAGCTAGCTAGCTAGCAGCCCTCTTCATAAGCGTTCCTCTCAAATAAAAGAAGATAAGAAAACGCGTATTTGGAGTAAATTACATTCGTGTTCAAACAAACAAAATATGTAACTAGCGATCATTCAACATTGTTTGACGTTTTTGTTTACTTTTTAAACAAACCTGGCACCTGAGCTCCTGCAGGGTTATGACTATTCCAGGAAATCAGTAGCTACAGTTGTGTAATGTTGCGTAAGACGACAATATTATCGATTGTGCAAAAGCTAGTAGTCATACATTTGAGTACAGCTGCTCTGCGTGGAAACTGTTAATATATATTTTAAGGTGCCACTTTAATAATTGTAAAAAAAAAAAAAATGAAGAAATGTAAGAAAAAAATCTTTTCGCAGACTGGTTCCCAAGCGAGTGATTTGTTTGGACGTGAAGAGACGTCACTTCCTCAGGACAGACATGTTTACAGTCCGTCTAGAAACAACGATCCTGCTATTTGAAATGTGTAGATTAACATTATTAATGTCTAATTTCAAAGTGTATATTTACTAAAGGCATTCAACGTTGAATTAGCAAACAGTACGGAAACAATCATGTGTAAAAAAAGAGAGAACAAATTAAAGCAAATATTGGGCGTGTGCATCTATAAATGTGGTCCCCTAAAATGCAAAATAGCATAGCCATAGGAAGCTATTTTTAGGCTCGAATGAACGAACCAGCTTCTCCACATTTTTGACCTATCTTTGCAATATAAATTCAATAATAATGGTGGAAAAGCAATTAATATGACACATCATGTCACTATAGTTTAGGTACGTCGCTTGCTTGCGAATTAGTTAGCTAGTTAACGTTACACCCAGGACTTGTTTACATCATTCAGTATCATGGACAGGGAGTCTTATCATAACTGCTGCAGCCTCGTTAAAATATCAAGGCAATCCTATGAACAATTTTGGTCTTCGCACTTTGTGGATTACATAGAGAAGGATTTGAGCTATTCCAAATTCTTTAAAAAGTACTTACTTCCTAACCACCCATGCATGTTCTCGAGGAAATTTACTGAAGACTGGAAATGTAGGAAACAGTGGGTCACTGAAGAGGGGAAGCCAAACTTCCAGAAACTGCTGCAGCAATTTGGTAAATAAATGTTGTTAGCTACATATCTATTACAATGTCCAGTAACTTTGATGTCAAATGAATGAGTTTGATTAGCCTATAGATGGGCTGTTCTGATCTGTGATTTGACCACCATTTCTCATTGTTTGTGTATTTATCTGATGTATATATATTTGGTAATGAAACATGTGTTGCCGTTATGATGAACCAATAACCCATTTATTAAATTGTGTTTTCAAAGTATTTCTCTTTTTTCCTCTTGCAGATGAGACTCCGGTTCCAGTTGCAAACTGCAATGCGAAAGAATACAATGCGAACCCCAAACAAATTATTCCTTTCAAGGAATTTATTCACTACTGGAGAGAGTACATACAGAATGGACACTCGTCACCAAAAGGATGTCTCTATCTGAAAGATTGGCACATGTCAAGGTATTGAATTCACCTGTATGTTGCCTCTGAAGTAAGAGCACACTGTATATAGACTGTATATAGACTTTCTTCTATTGTGTTACTGACTGTATGTTTGTTTATTCCATGTGTAACTCTGTTGTTTGTGTCGCACTGCTTTGCTTTATCTTGACCAGGTCGCAGTTGTAAATGAGAACTTGTTCTCAACTAGCCTACCTGGTTAAATAAAGGTGAAATAAATAAAAAATGATTGGAATGTTTTTTACAGTATGTAAATAATGTGTATATACTGAAGGTAGCTGTATCAAGAATAAGCTAAACATGGCTCAATGGTTCCGTCCTCTGTCTTTCACAGGGATTTTCCTGAACACAATGTTTACACTACCCCAGTCTTCTTTTCTTCTGACTGGCTTAATGAGTATTGGGATACTTTGGAGGTGGATGACTACCGGTTCGTCTACATGGGACCCAAAGGCTCATGGTATAACAAAACATTTAATTATAGAATCTATAATGGATATTCTCTTAAATCTGTCTCTAACATGTACTTTCTTTATTTCTCTTTTTGCTATAGGACGCCATTCCACGCTGATGTGTTCCACTCCTACAGCTGGTCAGCGAACATCTGTGGCAGGAAGAAATGGCTCCTGTATCCCCCAGGCCAAGAAGAGTTTCTACGAGACAGCCATGGCAACCTTGCTTATGACGTCACTGCCCCTGAGATTCGAGACAAGTTGCAATTCCCACACTGTGATGAGGCTTGCCAACCACTAGAGATCATTCAGGAAGCAGGGGAGATCATATTTGTGCCCAGTGGTTGGCACCATCAGGTTTATAATTTGGTAAGTACTGCAGTTTGGATGTGGGACAAATTAAGTGGTACATTTGATCAAGAGGTTTTTTACAAATCATTATCAGTTAAGCACCTGTATGGTTCATATGGCTAATTTTGAACTAAGTAACCTGACTTCTGTCTCATTATCCTGCAGGAAGACACCATCTCCATCAACCATAACTGGCTGAATGGCTGCAATGTGGACATTATGTGGCAGTTCCTTCAGAATGAACTGTCTGCTGTCCAGAGGGAAATAGAGGAATGGAGGAACACTATGGATTCATGGCATCAGCACTGCCAGGTGTATAAGACACTTGGAGATAGACATACAGTGCCTTTGGAAAGTATTCAGACCCTTTGACTTTTTCCACATTTTATTATGTTACAGCCTTGTTCTAAAATTAGTTTCCCCTCCTCATTAATCTTTGCACAATACCCCATAATGACAAAGCAGAAACAGGTTTAGACATTTTTACTAATTTATTAAAATATCACATTACATAAGTATTCAGACCCTTCACTCAGTACTTTGTTGAAGCACCTTTGGCAGTGATTACTGCATCAAGTCTTCTTGGGTATGAGGCTACAAGCTTGGCACACTTGTATTTGGAGAGTTTCTTCCATTCTGTAGATCCTCTCAAGCTCTGTCAGGTTGGATGGGGAGCGTCGCTTCACAATATATTTTCAGGTCTCTCCAGAGATGTTTGATTGGGTTCAAGTCCGGGTTCTGGCTGGGTCGCTCAAGGGCATTCAGAGACCTGTCCCGAAGCCACTCCTGCGTTGTCTTGACTGTGTGCTTAGGGTCATTGTCCTGTTGGAAGGTGAACCTTTCCCACAGTCTGAGGACCTGAGCGCTCTGGAGCAGGTTTTCATCAAGGGTCTCTCTGTACTTTGCTCCCTTCATCTTTGCCTCGATCCTGACTAGTCTCCCAGTCTCTGCCGCTGAAAAACCTCCCCACAGCATGATGCTGCCAGCAAGCTTCACAGTAGGGATGGTGCCAGGTTTCCTCCAGATGTGACGCTTGGCATTCTGGCCAAAGAGTTCAATCTTGGTTTCATCAGACCAGAGAATCTTGTTTCTCATGGTCTGAGAGTATTTAGGTGCCTTTTGGCAAACTCCAAGCGGGCTGTCATGTGCCTTTTACTGAGGAGTGGCTTCCGTCTGGCCACTACCATAAATGCCTGATTGGTGGAGTGCTGCAGAGATGGTTGTCCTTCCGGAAGTTTCTCCCATCTCCAGAGGAACTCTAGAGCTCTGTCAGAGTGACCACCGGGTTCTTGGTCACCTCCCTGACCAAGGCCCTTCTCACCTGATTGCTCAGTTTGGCTGGGCTGCCAAGAGTCTTGGTGGTTCCAAACTGCTTCCATTGAAGAATGATGGATACTACTGTGTTCTTGGGGACCTTCAATGCTGCAGACATTTTTTGTTACCTTTCCTCAGATCTGTGCCTTGACACAATCCTGTCTCTGAGCTCTACGGACAATTCCTTCAACCTCATGGCTTGTTTTTGCTTTGACATGCACTGTCAACTGTGGGACCTTTATATAGACAGGTGTGTGCCTTTCCAAATCATGTCCAATCTATTGAATTTACCACAGGTGGACTCCAATCAAGTTGTAGGAACATCTCAAGGATGATCAATGGAAACAATGCACCTGAGCTCAATTTCGAGTCTCATAGCAAAGGGTCTGAATACTAATGTAAATAAGGTATCTGTTTTATTTTTAAGGTAAATAAGTTATTTTTAAAACATGAAGAAAAACCTGTTTTCACTGTCATTATGGGGTATTGTGTGTAGATTGCTGAGGTTTTATTTTATCCATTTTAGAATAAGGCTGTAACATAACAAAATGTGGTAAAGTCAAGGGGTCTGAATACTTTCCAAAGGCACTGTCTGACAAAGCAGATGTATTTTAAAAAGCTGTGTAATCTGAGTTGGTATTTTGTTTTACAGGTCATCATGAAGTCTTGCTCTGGGATTGACTATGGGGAATTTGCCTCTTTCCTGAAGATTATCGCTGACAACCGCATGTCCTTCTTGAGTTCTTGCTCCGAAAACAACTCCTCAAATTACCCACGTCATCTTTCAGAGACCCTTGCCACATTGGGACTTCACCATGCTGCCTTTGACCTGCAGAGGGTGGCTCACATTCTAGAATGCATGCTCTGCAATGAAGACTTTAAGAGACTTGATCATTCAACTCTGAGCTCACAACCTGAAAGTTTGCTGCAGCAGATTCGAGAGACCATGCTCTCCACTAGAGGGCAGCACTCCCTTTACCAGGAATAGGCCACCCAGTATCCCTTTATGAGCGTCTTTATCAATACATTTAGTTGATAAGGCTTTGGTTTCAGAGGTAGCCTAAATGACTTACCTGATGTTATCTTGACCCCCCCCCCCTCCCTGCCAAATAAAAAAAGTCATCCTTTGTGAGTTTGAGTGTATTTGTATGTTCTGAATGAGATGTTGATAAAATGACAAACATCCATACTGTGTCCTCGTATGTTTATTACACCAGAGATACATAAAGTAATATTTAAGATAATAGCTAGCAACTGGCAAACAGTGCACAACTGGTAAACAGCATAGTGTCAATGAACTCAATATTTAAGGCAATCGCAATACTGCAAACAAAGAAACTATTCATGGACGACATGGTTGGTAGTGCTACCAGTGAAATACTGTACTAGGTGATTTGGAATAAGAACATTTTAACTTTATGTACCCTATCCATATAAATATGATATGGCTCATTTCAACATGTGTGCGTTTCATATTGTTGGGGTCAAATACCTCTATCTTCATTTGGCTTTAGTCTTTGGGCCACCAGTATCGCACGGATGCCTCCAGAGACTGTGTTGTCCTGAGAAGCCTTGAGTGTTAATGGCTCTTTGGCATAAGCCAGGCGAATGAGGCTCATGCCCAGATCTCCAACCCAGGCCCTGTGCTTCCCGGCTGACTTGTCAGACTGGGTCTGTAGTGCCGATCCTTCAGCTAGTGCCGACATGCGTACGGCATCAGATGCTTCCGTACCACCCCAGTGTGATGAGTCTTGGCTGATGTAACAGCCCTTACTAAAGCTGATGCCCTGCATGTAGACCTGGTTGAACTCCAAAGGAAGAGCCACCCTGGGAGGAAGGTCCTTCAGTCCCTCGGGAAGTCCTAGGAGAAACCACTAGAGAAATATTATAGGGTTATTACAGGAATAACATCAATTCAACAGCCATGCTAGCCATATCCCATATTGTATCCTGCAGCCATCTCGTCCATATTGTATATAGCATGACAAGTATTGCATAGTGGTGCCTGTGGTAGTCTTCTGTGTTGCCCTGCTGACACCAGTGGTGACCTGTCATTCAGGGCAGGTTGCCTGTTTGGCATGTTATTATCAGTTTGCAAACAATGTAAAAAAAAAAAACTTTTTTTTGCTTTATTGAGTAAGGCAGATCCAAAATGCAGGCGTTTCAGCCTAGTTCAGTGGTTTCTGTGGTGGTGGGGCAGCCAGGGGAAAATACGGACCGTAGGGGTTGGTAATGTTCAATAGTTGCACTGTGATTGGCTCAGTGTTCTGTCACTCATGGGGACACTACGTCACCATAACATATACGGGGAGAGCTCAAAAATTCAAGCCCGTTGAGTGCTGCCATAAAGTTACATTAGAAGTGCCCATCCAAGAAAGGTCAAGGTCATTGGCCACAGATAAAATTACGTCAAATCACGTTATATCTACCATAGCTTTGATTGATCATGCCAACATCATACTTTCAAAATCTTAGCTAGCAAGCTAGCAGTCATCATCATGAATCAAGTCGACAATGTACTGGCAAATCCTTTTTAATCCTTGACATATGAATAGAAATTATGAAGAGAAATTATAGATAAAACGTATCGGTGCTCTTCGGCAATTGGACATAAACACTACACAATAGGTTGGAAATCACAAATTCAACAATGAGTGGTGTGGAAGGAATCAGTGGCTAACTGCAAGCATTGCAAAGCAATCACTAGCCTGCTATTCAGTGGAGTGGGTGTGTGGTCCAAGTCTGGGTTTAAGGGTCTCTTTTCCAAGCTTAAAAGGATAAACATTCAACATTGGCCATGCTGTCAATCCAGCATGACTTCTGCCGCATTCAAAACAACTGCAATCTCGGAACTGGGAAATCTCAGACATGAAGAGTCACTGTAGTACCTGGATCGAATCCAGGCTGTATCACATCCGGCCGTCATTGGGAGTCCCATAGGGCGGCTCACAATTGGCCAAGTGACGTCCGGGTTTGGCCTGGGAAGACCGTCATTGTAAATAAGAATTTGTTCTTAACTGACTTGCCTAGTTAAATAAAGGTTACATTTGAAAATAAAAACATGGGACCATGGTTAAATTTAAAAAAACACCATGGGACCACACAGCCATCATACCGCTCAGGAAGGAGACGCGTTCTGTCTCCTAGAGATGAACGTACTTTGGTGTGAAAGTGCAAATCAATCCCAGAACAACAGCAAAGGACCTTGTGAAGATGCTGGAGGAAACAGGTACAAAAGTATCTATATCCACAGTAAAACGATTCCTATATCGACATAACCTGAAAGGCCACTCAGCAAGGAAGAAGACACTGCTTCAAAACCGCCATAAAAAACCCAGACTACGGTTTGCAAATGCACATGGGGACAAAGATCGTACTTTTTTTTAGAAATGTCCTCTGGTCTGATGAAACAAAAATAGAACTGTTTGGCCATAATGACCATCGTTATGTTTGGAGGAAAAAGGGGGAGGCCTGCAAGCCAAAGAACACCATCCCAACCGTGAAGCACGGGGGTGGCAGCATCATGTTGTGGGGGTGCTTTGGTGCAGGAGGGACTGGTGCACTACACAAAATAGATGGCATCACGAGGGAAGAAAATGATGCGGATATATTGAAGCAACATCTCAAGACATCAGTCAGGAAATTAAAGCTTAGTCGCAAATGGATATTCCAAATGGACAATGACCCCAAGCACTTCCAAAGTTGTGGCAAAATGGCTTAAGTACAACAAAGTCAAGGTATTGGAGTGGCCATCACAAAGCCCTGACTTCAGTCCTATAGAACATTTGTGGGCAGAACTGAAAAAGCGTGTGCGAGCAAGGAGGCCTACAAACCTGATTCAGTTACACCAGCTCTGTCAGGAGGAATGGGCCAAAATTCCCCCAACTTATTGTGGGAAGCTTGTGGAAGGTTACCCAAAATGTTTGACGCAAGTTAAACAATTTAAAGGCAATGCTACCAAATACTAATTGAGTGTATGTAAACTTCTGACCCACTGGGAGTGTGATGAAAGAAATAAAAGCTGAAAAAATCCTTCTCTTTACTATTATTCTGACATTTCACATTCTTAAAATAAAGTGGTGATCCTAACTGACCTAAGACAGGGAATTTTTACTAGGACTAAATGTCAGGAATTGTGAAACTGAGTTTAAATGTATTTGGCTAAGGTGTTTGTAAACTTCCAACTTCAACTGTATGTTACCAATACAACTTGATTTATAGTCTGTTTTTGAGAAATGTCATCATCGAATATTGCAAGAGCTTTCAGTGTCTGCTTATATGCTCCCTTTATTTATCCTACGGATCTGACTTGGTGTACAGGGAGAATACTGTAAGAACGGCCCATGTTCTGAATTCTGTCGTTGTACGTTTCAAAAGTGCTGAACAAATAGTTATATTGACTATGTCCGTCCTAGCTTGCTCATTAAAGTCTTAATCGAAATTACAGATTGCCTTTTAGTTTGTACATCTCAATTGTCAGTAGAAACCACATTTGTTTAAGCAAGTCAGCAATATCAGCTAGGCAGTAAATGAGGCTGAATGAACTATTTTGCTGCCGGACAAGGCTCTGCTGATAGCCAGGTGTAGTAGTGGCAAGGATTCACTCCATGGTGCTGAAAAAAAGTTATTCTGTTGGGACAGCTTTCTGTAGGCTCAAACAGTTTGTGGGCATCGTTTGTCACCGTTATAGTGCATACAGAGTTTGCCCCACCAAGATTTACATGCTAAAATAGCCACTGGCTGACACGATGGAGTAATTTCCAGACTTCTCAGATCTTCCTACCACATCAGAGCTTTTTCTGGGGAAGTGAGATCTGACTTGGGCCTCCCCTGGCTTGGGGCTGTTCCCTGCAAGGATGCAAACTGGTGAGGGCCCAAATAGGTGACACTTTTTCTTTTTGATACTGAAACATGCAAAAAAAACGCAGGTTTTAACTAATTAAACAACAAAGACTATGATCTACATGATCAGTCTCTGTGTGTAAAATAAAAAGTGGTTAATGTGAACCTAACACAACTAAAAACTGTAAGGAAAGCAATCCAATGTAATTTGTTGCCTAGACTTTACTGCAAATGCCACTCAAGTCTTGGGGAAAAAAACAATACACTAATATTGCAGTTAGCCATGACAGCCTTTATATTAGAATGTTTTTGACCACACATATCTAAATATTGCATTTAGGGAAAAAACAACTTAACCCTAGGATGCATAATTTATATTTAATTTATTTCACCTTTATTTAACCAGGTAGACTAGTTGAGAACAAGTTCTCATTTGCAACTGTGACCTGGCCAAGATAAAGCATTGCAATTCGACACATACAACAATACAGAGTTACACATGGAATAAACAAAACATACAGTCAATAATACAGTAGAACAAAAGAAAACAAAAAGTCTACATCCAGTGAGTGCAAATGAGGTAAGATAAGGGAGTTAAGGCAATAAATAGGCCATGGTGGCGAAGTAATTACAATATAGCAATTAAACACTGGAATGGTAGATGTACAGAAGATGAATGTGCAAGTAGGGATACTGGGGTGCAAAGGAGCAAGATAAATAAATAAATACAGTATGGGGATGAGGTAGGTAGATAGATGGGCTGTATACAGATGGGCTATGTACAGGTGCAGTGATCTGTGAGTTGCTCTGACAGCTGGTGCTTAAAGCTAGTGAGGGAGATATGAGTCTCCAGCTTCAGAGATTTTTGCAGTTCGCTCCAGTCATTGGCAGCAGAGAACTGGAAGGAAAAACAACCAGAGGAGGAATTGGCTTTGGGGGTGACCAGTGAGATATACCTGTTGGAGCGCGTGCTACGAGTGGGTGCTGCTATGGTGACCAGTGAGCTGAGATAAGGCGGGGCTTTACCTAGCAGAGACTTGTAGATAACCTGTAGCCAGTGGGTTTGGCGACGAGTATGAAGCGAGGGCCAACCAACGAGAGCGTACAAGTCACAATGGTGGGTAGTGTATGGGGCTTTGGTGACAAAACGGATGGCACTGTGATAGACTGCATCCAATTTGTTGAGTAGAGTGTTGGAGGCTATTGTATAGATGACATCACCAAAGTCGAGGATCGGTAAGATGGTCAGTTTTACGAGGGTATGTTTGGCAGCATGAGTGAAGGAGGCTTTGTTGCGATATAGGAAGCCGATTCTAGATTTAATTTTGGATTGGAGATGTTTAATGTGAGTCTGGAAGGAGAGTTTACAGTCTAACCAGACACCTAGGTATTTGTAGTTGTCCACGTATTCTAAGTCAGAACTGTCCAGAGTAGTGATGCTGGACGGGCAAGCAGGTGCGGGCAGTGATCGATTGAATAGCATGCATTTAGTTTTACTTGCGTTTAAGAGCAGTTGGAGGCCACGGAAGGAGAGTTGTATGGCATTGAAGCTCGTCTGGAGGTTAGTTAACACAGTGTCCAAAGAGGGGCCAGAAGTATACAGAATCGTGTCGTCTGCGTAGAGGTGGATCAGAGAATCACCAGCAGCAAGAGCAACATCACTGATGTATACAGAGAAGAGCGTCGGCCCGAGAATTGAACCCTGTGGCACCCCCATAGAGACTGCCAGAGGTCCGGACAACAGGCCCTCCGATTTGACACACTGAACTCTATCAGAGAAGTAGCTGGTAAACCAGGCGAGGCAATCATTTGAGAAACCAAGGCTGTCGAGTCTGGCAATAAGAATGTGGTGATTGACAGAGTCGAAAGCCTTGGTCAGGTCGATGAATACGGCTGCACAGTAATGTCTCTTATCGATGGCGGTTATGATGTCGTTTAGGACTTTGAGCATGGCTGAGGTGCACCAATGACCAGCTCTGAAACCAGATTGCATAGCGGAGAAGGTACGGGTCCAAATGTGTGTGTGTTATATTAAACATAGAAGAAGGGGTAAAAAAATGTCGGCAAGCAACTACTGGTCGAATAAGACATGGGAGAGATGACGAATTTTGGCAAAAATATTTATTTATAGACTATTACACTTGAAACAAATAGCCAAACTGAAAACTGCAGACATTACTAGTCGCTCCCCCGCGATCAAACCGACATAAAAAATAAAATGAAACGCAGCCTAACGTGAACAGAAATCTCAACTAGCAAGCAAGTCGCAGCAATGAAGAATTAAGTGCGTGCGCGTTCATGCGAAGGTAGGGGGGAGATTTTCGGCACAACACCGGCAAGGAGTTGTATACCAGTTAATACTATAGCGAATTGGTTAGGTTACTAACGTTAGCTGTCTGACTTTATTAGCCAGTTAATTTTCACACAATAAACTCAGTTATTTGATCAGCTAAGCAGGCTAATGTTGCTCAACATTTCTCTGGCTAGCTAAGGCTTACGTTATCGTTCAGGGGGACGCGCTGCTGTAACTGCCTTTGCACTATCTGCTGTCTTTCCAGAGCGCACGCTGATCCTATAACTAGCAAATTGGTTGTCTCTTGTCTCTTCAGTCGCGTGCAGCATTCTGTTGTTATGTGAACAATTGGCTGAGCCTTGGATACAGCCAGTATTGCTCCAAAGGCGCATCACTCGTTCGCTTACAGACAGAAATGATCCAACCCCCTCCCACACAAATTTTTGTCATCGGATCTACACCACTCACGTAGGTCACCTATTTTGGAATCAAAACGGTGAATTTCGCCGAAAGGTGACTAGTTTGCATCCCTGTCCATGAGGCAACACAGCCCATAGAAAAGCTCTGAACGGGCTGATCTTCACCTGACGGCAGATTTTATAAACCTTCAAATGTTTAAAAATGGTGTCTTTTATGGTGTTGTCACACTCGACCAGAACACCACAGCCCACTTCTGCTTCTTTCAATCTAAATAACAATAGGAGAAAGAACATGTCAACCATCATATGGGGGTGCTTCAAATGAATATCATGCCTGGGTTTCTAGTAGCTAACTTGAATTGAAACATTATCTAACTGCTGCACACCAGTGGAGGCTGGTGACTTGAAAAATTGAGGATTGGAGACCCACGGTATAGGCGCGGAAGGCACGGAGACCACAAAGCGTGTTTCAAAAATTGACAAACACTAATTATTTTAACCTAAAGCATTTAATAAAGCCATTTATAGTACAATATTATGGGTAATGGGAATGAGCGGCCTACTTGCACAGTGTTGGAAAGGGATCACAGCAGTGATTGACTGAGGGTATGAGGCATGAGTTGAGGTGTTCAGAGGCTTGACCAGTGCAGGACAGGATTTGACTGGAAGACAAAAAGCAATAACACAAGACACTACACAGTTAGACAAAAGAGCTAAGAATGAGTTAGTCCAAGCAAGGAGTAAAATCATTGATGTGTAATAATGTGATTGTGTATGTGATTTACTCTACATACAGTAATGAGAGAAAATTGATAGCGGTACTCACAGTGTTTGGAGAGGAAACATTCAATGTGCCAGTGGATGAGCGGGCACATGAGACGTCATGGCTTCAGTTCATGTCAGGAGAATGTTGACAATGGTAGAGGAGTGGAGTAGAAATTACCTCTTAATCAGGGAACAGGAGGGGACTTAGCTGTAAATACAAATAGCAGATACATTCCATTACAGCTGCACCATCGTAGGTTTGGACAACGAGTTTCTCTGACAGTTTCTCTGACAGTTTCTCAGACATCTCCAAATTCACGAAGTCAAACACAGACTGCGCATCTCGCCCACTTGACACATCAAAGTAGCCCAAGAAATGTTCCTAAATAAAGCCCTTATCATCCATATACCTGACGATAACTGACACCTGCAAGCAGACTGGTGGCACCATAGGTCCCAGAGCAGTGGGGCAATTGTTACCCCCTGATCACATTCACATTTTCTCCTGACAACCAAATGGACTATAAATACATGACGTTATTAATTAGTTGGCCCTGTACAGATGGACAGGGTGCATAGGCTGTTATGCAGCTGCTCTTATTAGTAGCCTACAGTTGATAAGACTGAAAAAAGTATTGTTTTCATCCCATACAGCATGTCAGATTTCTAATGTTTAGGTGTAGCCTAGGCTGCAGCAACATTTATGTCATTAGTTTTTGCTTCTGTCTGTCTGGAGTGATTATTTTCATCTTTGCTAAATAAATACAAGAGCAAAGTGCAAAGCCTACTTGAGCTCACGCGAAAAAAATGCGTCAACCTATCTCTTTAATCAAACTTTTAACGGATGATGCGATGGAAGATATCAAATCATTCAGAATTGTTTTCGACATCCCACGAAAAGATGTTCAGCATGTAAAGCATTGTGAAGTGCAGTTACAGGCGGCTTGATGAAAGGTTCCCTGTTAATTAACCAGCTATACATTTGATACCAGTTGGTATTGAACGCCCTCACCTTTTCATCCTTCTTCATGAAATCAATCTCAGGCAGAGATCGACCCTTGCTTTAACACATAGAACCCCCATAATGCTCTGTGGCACAATCCCGATGCGACACACTAGGTTCATTCTCTGATCCTACTTCTATGATTGGATGGACATGTCATGACGTGGCCCTCTTTGGGTATAGAAAGTAACCCTCCCTCTTTCTCTTACCACCACTCTCTCCCTCCTACACCCAGGCTCTGTTATCTCAGGTCATAAATTCCATGAGGAGACTCTCTTCCCCCCGGCCATGCGGTATAGAGAGAGGGTTCACAGTAGAACAAAGGAACTTCTTCTACCTCACAGAACTTGAGAACTGAACAATATCCATGTTTTGGAGAATGTGTAAACGGTCGGTGGAGAATCCAGCTACGACTGGTCCATTTTGTTTAATGTTGGTGACCTCATGAGAGACAATACAGCCACATTACCATAACTCTGTTTATATAAGAGTCTCCGTTATGAGATTTGCATCTAATTATTGTATAAAATGAATGAGTAAAGATGAAACTATTGTGAAATTATGTCATGTGATTTTAAACTGTTTAATGAAAGAGAATCCAATTCCCTTTAAAGTTTAACTAAGTCACTGGCCCGCCCCATGAGCAAAGACATTGATCTGGCGTTATTGGACAGACTTTTCTTCTGTTCCGAATATAACCCCCACCTGGAGAAGCCCACCTCAGACCATGCGTACCTCGGTTACCGAGAGGGCTAAGGTTTGAGTAGAGACCATGCATTCCTCGTTCATCTGAGGGAGCTAAGGTTGTAATGGTTGTTGAATTCCTAAACAAACCACGTGGAGCATTGGCTACACTGGTGGAAATAGTTCAACTCTGACACTATCGATACCGACAGAATAAGAGCAAATCTAATTATTCTAATTATTAGTCTGCAGCTATAATTTATGTCGACCTGGAATGCGAAGACCGACAACCGCCGAAACATCTATTCTACAAGAATATTTCTGAATGGGACTCTGAAGTATCCTTTCTAACCACGAAAGACTCCAGAGATGCAAAGAGAAGTTCAGATTAACTTTTCAACAGAAAGACTGACGATTCCAACAGAGATCACGACGACACACTGAGCGTAAATATATATATTGATTGCAATTATTCCCGAATGAGTGAGCGTTCATGTGCAAAGGATTGGCATTTCAGTTAATATAATTATCAACTGTGTAGTGTCTTTTGTCTTTCGCGCCCTTCTCAGTCTCTTTGTCTACCAAGCCGCCATATCGGTTTAGCCCACTAGGGAACATCCCTTATCATTTCCTTGTAACCATATCTACTTTGTTTGTTTGTTTATGCATTTCTGTGATTATTTAGTTAGTTAGTAAATAAATTATTAAGACAATTGACGTATGGATGATTCATAGTGAAGGCTGGGTTTGTGCAGATAACCAACAATTTACGACGTTTGGAATGAAACTATTGTGAGCTAAAGAATAATTCATTAATTAGAAGACTAATTGATCAGACATTAAAATATCTGAAGAGTTATATTAGGAAAAGTATAACTTTGTAATCTGAAGATTTTCCTTGGTACCCCGACTTCCTAGTCAATTACATTTACATGATTAGTTTAGTCACGTAATAATAATTACAGAGAATTAATTTGATAAAATAACAGTCTTCACTTTAATGATGCCAAAGACACGACAGACAACATGTCAATTCATTCTGCAAAAGCTTTGATTGGTTGGAGGACGTCCTTCGGAAGTCGTCATAATTACCATGTAAGTCTATTGAAGGGGGCGAGGCCTACCAGCCTCCAAGGTTTTGTATTGAAGCCAATGTAGCCAGAGGATAACGGAAGCTAGCTGACCTACACTATGGTTCTAGCCTCGACAGTGCTGTTGAAGTTAATGTAGACCTTCATTGCAAAACAGTATATTTTAACCAATTATTTGGTGACATATGAACATATTTAGTATAGTTTAATCTAAAAAGGATAACTTTTTAAATGTTTCACTTTTTTATTTTTATGAGATTTCTGAAGAGGATGGTCCTCCCCTTCCTCCTCTGAGAAGCCCCCACTGCTGCACACTAACTTTAGTGTGTAATTCAATGGCTAGATAAGCAAGCTACGCCCATAAATGAGGTTCTGATGTAAACATGTCAGTAACAGCATACAATAAAAAGGCATTAGTGTGTGTGTGTGTGTGGTTATTTCTATGCAATGACATGTAATTAGAGACACACCAAGCATTTTCATCTAGGTTTATTATTAGTTTTAATAAAACACAGGAACAATCTTAACCATTTGAGGCACTTTGGAGTATCATAATGCTAAAGGCAGAATTATGTATCTACAATAAACAACGCAGAAAACAACTTGATTAATTTACACTAGCTATGTTTCCATTAACTTGGCCAGAGATTTTTTTGGTCGACATTTAGAAAGTTTGCATAAAAAATAAATGCAACAATTGGCTGAAAACCAGCAGGCTCCGGACCTCGTAGGGTAAGAGTTGAGTATCCCTGACCTAGAGTGTCAAACACAAATTAAATGGTTGAAGTATTTCCATTATCCATTTAGGCAAATTGCGCATTAATAAATTGCCTGTGTGCCCTTCCATCTATCTGTTTCATGCCTCAGGTAGCCCGCAAAACCCAGCATGGATAGTATGCAGTATGCAAGAATTGACTAATATTTGCCATTTCTAATCATTCTAATTTGCCAACGTATCGCCACAGTCCGTGCAATGGTTGAACTTGCACTCTTGTAGAAAAAAAATAATTGGATGGTGATACTTGGGTAACACTTTACTTAACAGCCAATGTCATAACACATTATGACACGGTTATAACCATGTCATAATATGTCATAACAGTTTATAACCTGTCGTAATATGGTCATAACACTGTCATGACCAATATATTTACACCTGTTGTGACATATATTGCCTCATTTTATGGCTGGTTAACACCCCTACTCTTATGATAAGAGAGTCATGACACCCATTTAAAAATCCACCCCTGTCGAACAGATAAAAATGTTGTCGATCTTTCGAACATTTCTCCTATGGCTGCCATTTCCATTCAATGTGTCGCAATGTTTTTGTTGTTGTTGCAACATTGCTTTTGTCTAATAAATCTGGGTAAATGGAAACATGCCTTCTGAAAGTTTTAAAGGCCCCGTGCAGTCAAAATTCTGTATTTCCTGTGTTTTAATATCATATTGTACAACACAGCTGATGAAATTTAAGACTATAAAAGTGGGACTTAACTTGACTCATCGCGCTCTAGCGACTCCTTTAGGCGGGCCGAGCGCTTGCAGACTCATTTCTGTTGTCAGTTTAAAAGTGTTTCCTCCGACGCATTGATGCAGCTGGCTTCCGGGTTAAGCGAGCAAGTGTTGAGGCGCGGCTTGGCAGGTCATGTTTCGGAGGATGCATCAGTTGACCTTTGCCTCTCCCAAGCCCGTTGGGGAGTTGCAGCGATGAGACAAGATCGAAACCAAACAAGGGGGGTAAATTGTGATAGGTGAGATGGGCTGAGAGTGGCTGAGTGGTTGGATTAAAGAATTTATGTTTGGTAATGTATTATTGTTATGTGATTGCTTTATATAAAAGTATCATGTATGTAAAATGTGTATGCAAAATGTGTATGTGAAATGTATGTATAGCAGAAAAGTTGTAAAAAATGAAAAAGACATGTCCTCCAAAGATGGGTTAATAATTAAATATATATACATTTTTTTATATCATGAAATTGAGGAGAAAAAGGGGGTAAAAATAAATTAAATCCTTTTCTTTTTCAAGACAGATGCCTAAATATAAGAAAATATGGAGTCAACTTAAACTTATGAGGATATACACTGAGTGTACAAAACATTAAGGACACCTGCTCTTTCCATGACATAGACTGACCAGGTGAAACCAGGGGAAAGATATGATCCCTTATTGATGTCACTTGTTAAATCCACTTCAATCAGTGTACAGTGCCTTGCAAAAGTATTCATCCCCCTTGGCATTTTTCCTATTTTTGTCACGATCGCTATCTTTGAACTCCCGATCATAAATAAACCAAGGCGCAGCGTGCATGGAATTCCACATCTTTTTAATGAAAATGAAACTCACCAAAACAACAAACAGAAGAAAAACGTGACATTCTGGGGCTGCTCAAAGGCAGCTACACAAAAACAAGATCCCACAACTAAAGGTGGAAAAAAGGGCAGCCTAAGTATGATTCCTAATCAGAGACAACGATAGACAGCTGCCTCTGATTAGGTGTTTGCAACGCCAGGGTTGTGGGTTTCATTCCCATGGGGGACCAGTAAGGAGAATTTTTTTTAATGATATGTATGAAATGTATGCATTCACTACTGTAAGTCGCTCTGGATAAGAGCATCTGCTAAATGACTCAAATGTAAATGTAATGTAAATGAACCATACTCGACTCAACACAATGAAATAGACAAACTAAATTTTGTTTTATTACAACCTGTAATTTAACTGGATTTTTATTTGGATTTCATGTAATGGACATACACAAATAGTCCAAATTGGTGAAGTGAAGTGAAAAAAATTGCTTGTTTAAAAAAAAAATATATATATTAAATGGAAAAGTGGTACGTGCGTATGTATTCACCCCCTTTGCTATGAAGCCCCTAAATAAGATCTGGTGCAACCAATTACCTTCAGAAGTCACATAATTACTTAGATTGCACACAGGTGAACTTTATTTAAGTGTCACATGATCTGTCACATGATCTCAGTATATATACACCTGTTCTGAAAGGCCCCAGAGTCTGCAACACCAATAAGAAAGGGGAACCATGAAGCAAGCAGCACCATGAAGCCCAAGGAGCTCTCCAAACAGGTCAGGGACAAGTTGTGGAGAAGTACAGATCTCGGTTGGGTTATAAAAAATATCCGAAACTTTGAACATCCCACGGAGCACCATTAAATCCATTATTAAAAAATGTAGAGAATATGGCACCACAACAAACCTGCCAAGAGAGGGCTGCCCACCAAAACTCACAGACCAGGCAAGGACGACATTCATCAGAGAGGCAACAAAGAGACCAAATATTACCCTGAAGGAGCTGCAAAGCTCCACAGCAGAGATGGGAGTATCTGTTCATAGGACCACTTTAAGCCGTACACTCTACAGAGCTGTGCTTTACAGAAGAGTGTCCAGAAAAAAGTAATTGCTTAAAGAGAATAATAAGCAAAGGCGTTTGGTGTTTGCCAAAAGGCATGTGGGAGACTCTCCAAACATATGGAAGAAGGTACTCTGGTCAGATGAGACTAAAAGTGAGCTTTTTGGCCATCAAGAAAAACGCAATGTCTAGCACAAACCCAACACCTCTCATCACCCCGAGAACACCATCCCTGTGGGGATGTTTTTCATCGGCAGGGACTGGGAAACTGGTCAGAATTTAAGGAATGATAAATGGCGATTAATACAGGGAAATTCTTGAGGGAAACCTGTTTCAGTCTTCCAGAGATTTGAGACTGGGACGGAGGTTCACCTTCCAGCAGGACAATGATCCTAGGCATTCTGCTAAAGCAACACTTGAGTGGTTTAAGTGAAACATTTAAATGTCTTGAATCTGTGGTATGACTTAAAGATTGCTGTATACCAGCGGAACCCATCCAAATTGAAGGAGCTGGAGCAGTTTTGCCTTGAAGAATGGGCAAAAATCCCAGTGGCTAGATGTGCCAAGCTTATAGAGGCATACCCCAAGAGACTTGCATCTGTAATTGCTGCAAGAGGTGGCTCTATAAAGTATTTTGGGGGGGTGAATAGTTATGCACGCTCAAGTTTTCAGTTTTTTTGTCTTATTTCTTGATTGTTTCACAGTGAAACATATTTTGCATCTTCAAAGTGGTAGGCATGTTGTGTAAATCAAATGATACAAACCCCCATAAAATCTATTTTAATTCCAGATTGTAAGGCACAAAATAGGAAAATGCCAAGGGTGAATACTTTCGCAAGCTACTGTAGATGAAGGAGAGGAGAAGGATTTTTTAAGCCTTGAGACAATTGAGACATTGATTGTGTATGTGTCTCAGACAAAAGATTTAAGTGCCTTCGGACGGGGTGCTGTAGTAGGTGCCAGGCGCACCGGTTTGTGGCAAGAACTGCAACGCTGCTGGATTTTTCATGCTCAACAGTTTCCTGTGTGTATAAAGAATGGTCCACCACCCAAAGACCAACTTGACAACTGTGGGAAGCATAGGTGTCAACATGGGCCAGCATCCCTGTGGACACTTTCGACACATGTACATTTATACATTTTAGTCATTTAGCAAATGGGTACAACTCAATATTAGGAAAGTGTCCTTAATGTCTTGTTCACTCAGTGTACATCTTCTACTATGTGCATTGTACTGTATATGTACAATGTGTTAAAATGTAGCAAAGTAAATTCATTCATTATCTGCCCCACAAAAACAGCAGAAATTATCAGAAATTGGTTGTTCAAATTTTCAAAACAACAACCTACTTACATTTTTCTTTCACTTCTTCTTTAACTAATCTTACAACAAAGCTTTGAAAAGTAGAGTGAAATAAAATCTTACTCTATGGAGAACAGTGTTGCTTAAACTTCTGCTGATGAAACACCATTTGTCCTATAACATTTCACATCTTATCTTTCAATATAACCCATACATATCCAGCAATTCTTCCTCAAATAAATTATTAATGCATATTTTTTTAAATGTCTTAATACAACTCAAAATTAGTTAAAAGGTTCCAAGTGCAAATCTGAACAGTTAGTAATTTCTAGATTACTTTTCACATTTGGTTCACTGTCCTTTTCTTAAACAACATCAGGATTCAATCGTAGTGCCATTAAAATGTGCTTACCACGGTATTGCTTTTAACTAGTTACAATTTAAAAAAGACAGACTTGCAAATTGTCATAGTTTTAAAGACATTATAAATATATTCTGTCAAATTAATCCAGTTCAAAAGCAAAAGTAAACATAATTCAAAATATATTGCCATCATGGTTCATTTTATATCTCCCTATATTCGTAAGTAGCTAAAATTAGAAATGTTTGACTAAGCAACATATGCATATATTAACTATGTTCAAGCTATGTTATTTAAAGCACAAAAAGACACCCTAATAATAGGATACACTACTACTGTATTTAGTGATATCTTCATGTTTGTTTTTCCTTTTTGTTTACCATTGTTTTGATATCACATGTAAATAGTGCCTATTTTGTGTGCTCCTGATCCGACACGTCACACTGCTGGTTTCTCCTTGTGACAAAGCTAAATCTATTCAGGCAGTGCAATCGATTCACGCTCCAATGCTTTTAACTATCTTGTCTCATTTCACATCTTCCATTATCCACAGAATATGGTCCTGGAGATTGAAAATTACTTTTCACTAAGATTACTGTACCACGTGAAGTTAATAATTCCTAAATCCATACAGAACTCTTTCCATTTTTTACAACGGTCCCAGCTTTCTCTGTAGTGGCTGATTTCGGCCTGGCTCCTTGTTTCTCCTGGGTTGTGTTGACCCTGATTTGCTCTGCCATGGTGCTTACAGGACTACTTGTCCTCGAGGTGGGCTGGTTCTTGTTGGTGTTGTAGGTCTGGAAGGCCATTTCGAGCTGCTCCTGGGCCACCCGTAGGTGGCGGTGCAGGCTGGCCAGGTCCGAGGGGATGTTGTCATCTGGACTGGTGCACTCTTGGTTATGTTCCTGGACATCGTTGGCCATGTTCTGCTCATGGTGCATAATTAGACTGTTGGGGATAATCCGGTTGGGCCTGTCTGACTTCATGACCAGGTTGTACCCGGGGGGAGAGGCGGGGATGTTATGGGAGTACGGGTAGCTGTACGAGGGCCGTCGAGCCCCCTGATTCCTCTTCTTGCGGAGAGTGTCTCGGAATGTTCCAATGCTCAAGTGGAACATCTCACACACGTTGAGGAGAAGGCAGAGGCAGCTGACGACATACATGATGAGCAGGAATATGGTCTTCTCCGTCGGCCGAGATATAAAGCAGTCTACATTGTGGGGACAGGGCACCTTATTGCACACATATGATGAATTAACACGGAAGCCGTAGAGAAGATACTGGCCCGCCAGGAAGCCGATCTCAAACACGGCCCGGGACAGTAGCTGAAGGACATAGATTCTCATCAGGCCCTCTTGCATGATCCGCCGGCGGCCGTCATGTTTCTGCGGCTTGGTCGGCTCAGGCTTGACTTCTTGGGCTTCCACCATCTCCTCCTGGTAGATCATAGGCTCTACGTCGTTGTCCTCATCCTCCTCCAGCACCTCCTCATGCGGGTGGCTTTCCATCCACCTTTGAGCGTGAATGAGCTTCTTCCGGCGGTGGAACTTCCGGCGCTCCAACTCGGAGGTGCGGGCTATCTTGTGGATGGCGTAGCCCAGGTACATTACCGAGGGGGTGGAGATCATGATGATCTGGAAAACCCAGAAGCGGACATGTGAGAGTGGGGCGAATGCATCGTAGCACACGTTGTCACAACCGGGCTGCTTGGTGTTACAGGTGAACTTGGTCTGCTCGTCAGAGTAGATGGACTCGCCCCCCACGGCGGTCAGCACAATGCGGAATATGATGAGCACTGTGAGCCACACTTTCCCCACAAAGGTGGAATGGTTGTGGATCTCTTCCAGAAGACGTGTGAGAAAGCTCCAGCTCATGGTGGTCATAGAGGCATTTCAACTACAATCTGGAAACACATAAAAAGTATAATTAACGGTTTAGTTGAATAAAAGAGATACAAGAACTAACAGAACTACACACAACTCATACACAACACTCAACAGAACTAGTCACAGCTCATACACAACACTCAACAGAACTAGTCACAGCTCATACACAACACCAAATCAAATTTTATTGGTCACATACACATACAGTTGAAGTTGGAAGTTTACATACACCTTAGCCAAATACATTTAAACTCAGTTTTTCACAATTCCTGACATTTATCCTAGTAAGAATTACCTGTCTTAGGTCAGTTAGGATCAAAACTTTATTTTAAGAATGTGAAATGTCAGAATAATAGTAGAGAGAATGGTTTCAGATTGTATTTCTTTCATCACATTCCCAGTGTGTCAGAAGTTTACATACACTCTTAGTATTTAGTAGCATTGCCTTTAAATTGTTTAACTTGGATCAAACGTTTTGGGTAGCCTTCCACAAGCATCCCACAATAAGTTGGGTGGATTTTGGCCCATTCCTCCTGACAGAGCTGGTGTAACTGAATCAGGTTTGTAGGCCTCCTTGCGCGCACACAATTTTCAGTTCTGCCCACAGATTTTCTATAGGATTGAAGTCAGGGCTTTGTGATGGCCACTCCAATACCTTGACTTTGTTGTCCTTAAGCCATTTTGCAACAACTTTGGAAGTATGCTTGGGGTCATTGTCCATTTGGAAGACCCATTTGCGACCAAGCTTTAACTTCCTGACTGATGTCTTGAGATGTTGCTTCAATATATCCACATAATTTTCCATCCTCATGATTCCATCTATTTTGTGAAGTGCACCAGTCCCTCCTGCAGCAAAGCACCCCCACAACATGATGCTGCCACCCCCACGCTTCATGGTTGGGATGGTGTTCTTCAGCTTGCAAGCATCCCCCTTTTTCCTCCAAACATAACGATGGTCATTATGACCAAACAGTTGTATTTTTCTTTCATCAGACCAGAGGACATTTCTCTAAAAAGTACAATCTTTGTCCCCATGTGATATAGATATATTCCTGACATAGATATGTTTGTACCTGTTTCCTCCAGTATCTTCACAAGGTCCTTTGCTGTTCTTCTGGGATTGATTTGCACTTTTCGCACCAAAGTACATTCATCTCTAGGAGACAGAACGAGTCTCCTTCCTGAGCGGTATGACGGCTGAGTGGTCCCATGTTGTTTATACTTGCGTACTGTTGTTTGTACAGATGAACGTGGTACCTTCAGGCGTTTGGAAATTGCTCCCAAGGATGAACCAGACTTGTGGTCTACAATTTTTTTTCCGTGGTCTTGGCTGATTTCTTTGGATTTTCCCATGATGTCAAGCAAAGAGGCACTGAGTTTGAAGGTAGGCCATGAAATACATCCACAGGTACACCTCCAATTTACTCAAATGATGTCAATTAGCTTATCAGAAGCTTCTAAAGCCTTGACATCATTTTCTAGAATTATCCAAGCTGTTTAAAGGCACAGTCAATTTAGTGTATGTAAACTTCTGACCCACTGGAATTGTGATACAGTGAATTATAAGTGAAATAATCTGCCTGTAAACAATTGTTGGAAAAATGACTTGTGTCATGCACAAAGTAGATGTCCTAACTGACTTGCCAAACCTATAGTTAGTTAACAAGAAATGTGTGGAATGGTTGAAAAGCAAGTTTTAATGACTCCAACCTAAGTGTTCGCAAACTTCCGACTTCAACTGTATTTAGACAGATGTTCTTGTGGGTGTAGCAAAATGTTTGTGTTCCTAGCTCCAACAGTGCAGTAGTATCTAACAATACACACAAATCTAAAAGTAAAAGAATGGAATAAAAAAAATATATAAATATTTGATTGAGCAATGTTGGATTGGCATTGGTTAAAATACAGTACAATAGAATACAGTATATACATATGAGATGAGTAAAGCAGGATGTAAACATTATTAAAGTGGCTAGGGTTCCATTATTAAAGTGGCTAGTGATTCCAAGGGCAGCAGCCTCTAAGGTGCAGGGTTGTGTAACCGGGTGGAAGCCGGCTAGTGACGGCTATTTAACAGTTTGATGGCCTTGAGACAGAAGCTGTTTTTCAGTCTCTTGGTCCCAGCTTTGATGCACCTGTACTGACCACGCCTTCTGGATGATAGCGGGTGAACAGGCCGTGGTTCGGGTGGTTGATTTACTTAATGATCTGTTTGGCCTTCCATTGACATAAGGTCGCTGTAGGTGTCCTGGAGGGCAGGTAGTTTGCCCCCGGTGATGCGTTGGCCAGACCGCACCACCCTCTGGACAGCCTTGCGGTTGCGGGCAGTGCAGTTGCTGTACCAGGTGGGGATACAGCCCTACAGGATGCTCTCAATTGTGCATCTGTAAAAGATTGTGTTGGTTTTAGGGGCCACAACAAATGTCTTCAGCCTCCTGATGTTGAAGAGGATCTGTTGTGCCTTCTTCACCACACTGTCTGTTTGGGAGGACCATTTCAGATCAAGAGTGATGTGTACGCAGAGGAACTTGAAGCTTTCAACCTTCTCCACTGCGGTCCCGTCGATGTGGATAGGGGCGTGCTCCCTCTGCAGTTTCCTGAAGTCCACGATCAGCTCCTTTGTTTGGTTGACGTTGAGTGAAAGGCTATTTACCTGGCACCACTCTCCCAGGGCCCTCACTTCTGCCCTGTAGGCTGTTTCGTCATTGTTGGTAATCAGGCCTGCTACTGTTGTGCGGCTGCAAATTTGATGATTGAGTTGGAGGCGTGCGTTGCCACGCAGTCATGGGTAAACAGGGAGTACAGGAGGGGGCTGAGCATGCACCCTTGTGGGGCCCCTGTGTTGAGGATCAGCAAAGTGGAGGTGTTGTTTCCTACCTTCACCACCTGGGGGTGGCCCATCAGGAAGTCCAGGACCCAGTTGCACAGGGCGGGGTTTAGACCCACGTCCCCAAGCTTAATGATGAGCTTGTATGTGTGCAGTGCGATGGCGATTGCATCTTCTGTGGATCTATTGTGGCGGTAAGCAAATTGAAATGGGTCTAGGGTGTCAGGTAAGCGAGAGGTGATTTGATCCTTAACTAGCCTCTCAAAGCACTTCATGATGACAGAATTGAGTGCTATGGGGCAATAGTCATTTAGTTCAGTTACCTTTAGTTTCTTGGCTACAGGAACAATGGTAAACATCTTGAAGCAAGTGGGGACTGCAGACTGGGGTAGGCAGAGATTGAATATGTCCTACTCACAGCTCATACACAACACCAACATAACTAGTCACAGCTCATACACAACAGCAACAGTGTCACGCCCTGATCTGTTTCACCTGTCCTTGTTCTGGTCTTCTCGTCCTCCGGATTTTTGACCCTTGCCTGTCCTGACCCTGTACCCGCCCACCTGACCACTCTGCCTGTCCCTGACCCTGAGCCTGCCGTCCTGTACCTTTGCTCCATGTCTGGATTACTGAACTCTTCCTGTCCTTGAGCCTGCCTGCCATCCTGTACCTTTGCTCCTACTCTGGATAATCGACCCCTGCCTGCCTTGACCTGTCGTTTGCCTGCCCCTGTTGTTACAATAAACATTGTTACTTCACACAGTCTGCACTTGGGTCTTGATTCCTGATAAACAGAACTAGTCACAGACCACACACAGCACCAACAGAACAGCTCAGTTTGTTGTTTTGGAAAGTTTGTTGTTTTGAAAGCGTAATGAAAAGTTTCTTAGTAGCTAGCTACCTTTTGAGTTTGGATCCCGCGAAGCAGTTGGCATCAGATGCTGGAACTGCTACTCTCCGTCCAGTGATCCTGCCAACCAAGGCAAGGTCTGAGGAGCTATTTCGCATAGTGGCTAGCCTAGCTGCTAGCTAGCTGCCTATCAAGCTAGCTGAGTTTTCTTGAGGGCTTGAACGCAGCCAGCAATGCGGTTAGCCATTGTGGCTGGGAATGTGGATTGTACTGGGCTTGTGGCTGTCTAGATCCCTGCTGTTTGTTGTTGTTTTCAATCTTCCCAGCGACCTGCCCTGTCTGGAACTGCGAGGAGTAACAGTGTAACCTACGTTTCTAGCTACCATGGTAAAGCACAAAGCCGGCAGGAGGAATGTTGAAGACAGTGGTGTCTCTCAATCACAGGTGAAGGATTTTTTTAAAGAACAAAAAGAGTTCTACAAGTAGTTGTTACAACAACAACAAAAATACCTTAAAGTGTTTTGTTCAAATACTGGTGGAGTCAACTAATAAAAGAATAGAAGACCTGACCAGAGAGGTCCAGGACCTGAAGAACAGTTTGCAGTTCTACCAGGGTCAGCTTGATGAGTTTAAACAGGAGAACGTCAAGATGACAGCAATCTGTCAGTCATTGAGAGAGGACATCAGTTCTGTGTGTGAATCCATGATGACAATGATAGAGAAATCAGATTATCTCGAGGGACAATCAAGTCGGAATAACATGGTTATGGGCAGAGTTGCAGAATCTCCACATGAGACCTGGACGGAGTCTGAGGACAAAGTGAGAAAATGAAGATGGACCACAGGAAGATTGAGGTGGAGCGTGCCCACAGAACTAGAAAACCCAACACCGGCCCAGGTGACAGGCCCAGGCTGATAGTCGTTGAGTTTCTGAGGTTCAAGGACAAGGTAGCTGTTCTGGAAAGAACCAAGAACTAGAGAGGAACATACAGTATTTCTTCCTCAATGAGGTCTATCCTGAAGCTGTGCGCCAGAAGAGGAAAGAATTTATCCCAGCAATGAAAGCTGCATGGGGACATTGCTTACATCCGCTATGACACTCATTGTCCACCCTCCCCCTCAAAAGCCTGGAAGAGATGAGAGAGCCAAGCCTATGGGTTCGTAGCTTCAACCCCACAGCACACACACCAACTGATTAATGGACTGCTGAATGCATATGTTTTTCTCTTGCTTTGTTTGCTCTTTTCCATATTATGTCTATCTCTGATAAGCTACCCAGGAAAGGGCTGAAAACAGCCCATATTAAAAGTAATTAATTATTCTTAGTGCAAGGCCCATTTTTCTCAATTTCCGCCTGAATGATGTGCCCAATGTAAACTGCCTGTTGCTCAGGCCCTGAAGCCAGGATATGCATATAATTGGCACCATTGGAAAGAAAACACTTTAAAGTTTGTAGAAATGTTAAAATAATGTAGGAGAATATAACACAATAGATATGGTAGGAGAAAATTTTGTTGAGAGAGCGACCATGGTCTTACAATGGAAAGTATAAGGGCATATTGGAAATGAGTGTGTCAGCAGTCTATGTTCAAGGTTTCAGGCTTGTAACTTCAAAAATGAAGAAGAAATACTCGTTTTAGTACAGGGACACAGTCTTGGAAATTCATGTTTGCGCGCATCATGAAGAAAGGACACACCTGCTAAAATCAGTTTCCTATTGAACATACTTCTTTCCGTAAGAAATATTATAGTTTGATTACATTTTAGAGTATCTGAGGAGTGAATAGAAACATAATTTGATCTGTTGAAACAAAGTTTCTGCGTAGATTTTCGGATTCCTTTCTCGGCTTGTTGAACGAGTGGATTACTCAAATCGATGGCGCCAACTAAACTGACTTTTAGGGATATAAAGAAAGATTTTATCTAACAAAATGACACTTCATGTTGTAGCTGGGACCCTTTGAATGACAAATCAGAGGAAGATTTTCAAAAAGTAAGTGAATATTTAATCGCTATTTGTGAATTTATGAAAAATATTTTGATGTGGGGCGCCGTCCTCAAACAATCACATGGCATGCTTTCGCTGTAATAGCTACTGTAAATCGGACCGTGCAGTTAGATTAACAAGAAATTAAGCTTTCAACCGATATCAGACACTTATATTTACCTAAATGTTTAATATCCATAGTTTTTAGGATTATTTATTTGAATTGCGCACCCTCCAGTTTCACCGGAAGTTGTCCCGCTAGCGGGACAGCTAGCCCTAAGGAGGTTCATGAAATCAATAACTTGCTAACATCAGATAAAATTCATATATTAGCCATTTCTGAGAATCCATTAGATAATTAATTTGATGATACAGTAGTAGCAATACAAGGATATAACATCTATAGAAGAGACAGAAATGCTTATGGGGGAGGTTTTTCTGAATATATTCAAAGCCATATCCCTGAAATGCTTAGAGAAGATTTTATGTTTTGAAGTCTTGTGGTTGCAGGTTAACTTGGCACATTTAAAGCCTTTTCTTTTGGGTTGTTGCTATAGGCTACCAAATGCAAACAGTCAGTATCTAAATAAAATGTGTGAAATTCTTGATTGTGTATGTGATGTAAACAGAGGTCTACTTTCTTGGGGACCTGTATATTGACTGGTTTTCATCAAGCTGTCCACTCAAGTGAAGTTTCTCACTGTAACCTGTGCCTGTAATCTGGTTCAGGTTATTAATCAGCCTACTAGGGTGTTTACAAACACTACAGGAACAAGATCATCCAGATGTATCGATCACATTTTTACTAATACTGTAGAACTTTGTTCTAAAGCTGTATCCGTACCCATTGGATGCAGTGATCACAGTATACGGGCTATATCCAGGAAAGCCAAAGTTTTGAAAGATGGGCCTAAAATAGTCTATAAGAGATCACACAGAAGATTTTACTGTGACTCTTATGTGGATGATGTAAAAAATATGTGTGGGTATGATGTGATTAAAAAGGAGGATCCAGACACTGCACTTGATGAATTTATGAAATTGCTACTTATTGATAAACATGCACCTGTTAAGAAACTGACTCTTAGAATTGTTGACCTCTACAGGATTGGTGTCCCTAAACCGGGATGGTTGTTGCTAATGTGCGCTAATGTGACTAGAATGACGTATACAACAGCCAACTCTCCGGGACATAGACATGTCTTATATGGGCAGAAAGCTTATATTCTTGTTAATCTAACTGCAGTGTCCAATTAACAGTAGCTATTACAGAAAAAAAGACCATGTTATTGTTTGAGGAGAGTGCACAACAACAAAAAACATTTATCACGTCAACTGGTGTGATACATTCACCTCTGAAGGTAAATGATGTACTTACATTCAGTAACCTTGCTCTGATTTGTCATCCTGAGGGTCCCAGAGATAAAATGTAGCATAGTTCAGTTTGATTAAATCCCTTTTTATGTTTAAATGTAGGATTTGGGGTCTACAGTTTGACCCCACTGCTGTCTCTGGCTCCACTCCCACTCCGCCCGGACATCTAGATGTGTGAAAGTTAGTGTATAAGCTAATGGTCCATCATGTATGACATTCCTGGGAGTGTGTAAACTTACATTTTGTATTACCATAGCATTTGTGTATGTTCTCTATAGTTATGTACTTGAAAATGTATCAATTGACCAATTCGGCACATTTAGGCAAACCTCTGGCAGACTTGATACAAAATATTTGGTAGTGATGTAATTCTTCACTGGATCAGTCTTAAACTTTGTACACACACGGCTGCCTTCTGGTGTCCAAAATCTAAATTACACCCAGACTCCAATCTGAAAGTATGGTCTTTCTATTTTATCTTTTACCAGATCTAATGTGTTATATTCTCCTACATTAATTTCACATTTCCACAAACTTAAAAGTGTTTCCTTTCAAATGGTATCAAGAATATGCATATCCTTGCTTCAGGTCCTGAGCTACAGGAAGTTAGATTTGGGTATGTCATTTTAGGCAAATATTTTAAAAAAGGGTCAGATCCTTGCTTCATGGATTGATGAGGAATTGAAAAACTGTATGGTTGAAAGAGATGGGGCAAAGGGAGTAGCTAATAAGTCTGGCTGCACATCTGACTGGCTGACTTACTGAACATTGAGATATTATGTGACTAAACTCAACAAAAAGAAGAAGAAACTGTATTATGAAGCCAAGATCAATGATATAAGAATGATATATACACACAGGGGCGGAAATCCCGGGGGGGCACGACCCCCCCATCCTTGGAAAAATATGATTTGTCCCCCCCAATATATCACAAAAACATAACTATGTAATTTAAATAATATTAATAATACGCAATGAAAACAATTGTGCTGATTATAGACACTTAATAGCGCGTTTTTAAGTTTCAAAAGATTGCGACCCCCCCACCCTTTGCCTCACAATGTTTTGATCCACTGCCAGTTCCTTAGTTGGCAAGATAACAGAGGGGTCGTATCTACTGTCTGAAAGGCACTCAATGCACGTAACTGACGTGAGGTTAATCCAGTAAATCGCGCACACACACTAGCTGAATATGCAGAGCATAGCGTGCAAATATTAACTATTAAGCTAGCTAGTACCTATTCCATTTATGTGGCCTCGTCAAAAATGGAATCTTTGCTATCGTCAATTTATTCCAAGATCCAAGATCAGCATGCAGATGATGTAAGTTAGTGCTTCAAAGTCCCTGCGATAAGGTTAGCGATAAACTGAAGTCCAAACTGAACAGAACTACACTCTCTTCTACCATTGTCTTAAATATATTTAATGGTCTCGTTGCAAAAGCTAAATTGTCGCAAGGGAACTTTTATTTATTTATTTTATTTCACCTTTATTTAACCCGGGTAGCAAAGATTATAGCAAACATCACTGAAACGGAATTGGTGCTCGCTAGCTTTGCAAATTCAGCTATTGTTGGAAGCCAGCCAATATGAAACAAACTATTAAAATTACAAAAGGTGAACTCATACAGCTGTCAACTCTTGTCATTTTAATCCGTTTCACATTTGCTAGCTACCTTTTAGATCGAAGCCCAAATAGAATGATAAAAGATAAGATGATAGAAGCCCATCTCCTACTGTAAATAACCTACACACTGTGTGTGTGTGTAGCCAGCCAGCCAGCAAGGTAGAAAAATGGCAGAAAAATAAAAGACGGACATCAGAGTATTTTTCAGTACACCAAAACGCAAAGTAAGAACCCTAGTAGCCTAATATCTCAAAGACTAGTTGATAAAATGTTCATAAGAAAGAAATTATATTCTAATGGAAATGTTTCACAATGATGTCATTAGGCAGAGCAGGCAACAGATGGCACACAGACAGCAGAGTTGGGGACAGATATGCAGGGACAGACTGGCAGAGACAGGGAGTCTCAGGTAAGTTTGTTGAGTCTTTGTTTAGCAACATTATGAAAGGTTCTCCATTTTTTTGACTTGTAAAATAGGAACATAATTGGAAAATGCCATGGATACCCCCACTCTCAACTTAAACTGGTGACTGAACTAAGATTTGTTAAAGGCAATGGTATTGCTGTTGTGATTAGTTGTGTAGTTTTGGGTACCGGTAGTTAGGAGTACGGCAAACACCTTATTTCTTTGGTTCCTCAATATACATTTACCATATTACAATGTAGGCTATGTGTTACAGCACTACTTTTGGTGTCCCCCTCAGGAATTGCTCTTGAGAAAATGTAATGTAATTGTCCCCTCCAAAGTTGATATCAGATTTTCGCCCCTGTATACACACTGTCTATGGTTATCCCAACACCACAATCAAGACCATCCGGCCTATACACCATGTCTATTAGTTTACTCAAATACTCAAAACACTGGTACCACCTACATGTACTCACACAACCACAAACCCCCCTGTCTGTCCCACTCAGAGTTTATTGATGACGGAGGACAACCCAAACCAGAGGGTTTTTGCATTTTCACATGACCACCTGTACTCCTAAGCTCTGTATTAAAGTAACTGTCCAGTGAAAATCTTACTTTTAAAAGTTCATATTCTGTTAACTCATTCCCAAATAATGTTGCTGACTCGTCCTATTCTCGTATTTGTGGCCAAAGCATAAATTGGAGAAAAATACACTTAAAAAACCACACCTCAAACAGACCATTTACATTTTTTTTCCTATTTCATCAAATAACATGATCTCATGTTGGCTCATTGGCTGTGCTGTTCAATCAGCAGTCTACTTGAATGAATATTTTTAATGACAAGTGTATGCCCAGTCGCCCTCAACATTCTGTTGTTGGGGTATGCCCACACCATTACAACACAGAAAAGCTTCTTTTTAACATAGTGAATTCCATGTTTTTGGAAGGAAAACTTGTTCACTCATATTGGAAACACTAGACAGTTACTTTAAAACTTTTACTTCAACCAGATCCTAGAAGTCAAGTCTCTTCTTTTACCCTTTTCAAAGTCAACTTGTTACTGCATATTTACCTTAATCAGTTGATTAAACCTTTTGCTTTCTTTTAATTTACCAAATTACATGATACAGAGCAATTGTGTTATGATCCTCATATTCCTATAAAATATGTTTGTGTACTTTTTGCAAACATTAAAATATTTATTTGAGATGAACAATTCCACTCTAATCCCAACATGTAGGCAAAATAGATTTAAATAATATATTTGCACACAACTTTTGCTGTAATAGTACATAATGACAGCGCAACACAACAGACTAATGTTAATTAAAAGCAACAACTGTGAACATAATCGCTGGGACCCATTTGAAATTAATAAACAGATTGTTCTCACTCGCTTCCATGTGCAAAAAATGTGGTTCTAAATTAGCATTCTTGGAATCTTTTTTCTTAAACACTATAATTATAAAACACAAATAAAACTATTGGAGTGCATTCTTTTTTTTTTTAAGTAATTCTAATTATCAATTCAATTTAGCAAAAGACTTAAAAAAAACTGCTGACATACTGTATCACACACAGTGGTATAGTGGTGTAAACGCAAGTAAACACAGTTTTGTTCGCAACTTTTTTATTTTGCGCAACAGTTTACCCACCTTTTTGTGGAAAAATCCATTAAAAGTATCGGGAGCATTACCTTAGACAAGTAACGCATATGCATAAATAGTGAGAGGATCTGTACATAACCTTGTGTATAGATTACTCAAAAGCTTCTACTATTCTCATACTGTTTAATGATTAATGATGCAGCTTCTCGATGACTGAATGAAGGGATATTCAGATGAATTCTCTCCAAGCTAAAAGAGGGTTGTGAGTGACACCTGGGTAATATCAAGATAGGAGGCATATGGGGGAGGAGAGAGAACGCAGATGTGGAGGTGTCTCTGTGTGCTATACTCTTATTCAGAGAGAAAATCCCTATACTGTAGGTTCCCCTGAATGTTGACCTGGGACTCTCAGATTGAGTTTAGAGGAAGAGAAGTAGGCCATCTATAGCTTCTCCCAGGATGTTCTCCCACTAGTGTCCCTACTCCCCTCACACACAGAGCAGACTGACTGCCTGCTTTGTGAGTTGATAGTATCATGACTGTGTAGCAGCACTGTCTCCGCTAGCTGCCATCTGAGTGAAAACAGTGAACAGGAGAGGCTTGTTCGTCTGTCTAGCTACCACGAGGCCACGAGTCCTGCCCTCCAGACCAACCCGACCCTGTGCTGCTGCTGTCTCACACTGGGGAGAAAGGGGCAGCTAGCACCATATGGCCAGGCCACAGACGGCAGCTACCGTGGGCAAAATAAGATGGGTGAGCCCTCATGTGAAACACATATCTAGTATTATAAGTTAGTAAACTGTTCATAAAAATGAATAAAGGTGGGTAAACTGAGTTTACATTTTACTTCAATACATCCCTGCCCAGAACTTGAGGATAGGCAGGTTTGTTTAACTGAAACCCAGTAAGGATTATAGCTTGGCTTTATTATGAAGGGTGCCCCATGAGAGCATGCTTTGGAAGTGGTAGGCTGCTGTGTACAGCAATTCAGTGGTTCAAAGCAATTCAGTGGTTGGTGGGTAGTTTGCAATATTATTTTATGCAATTGGTTGAACTGGAACTGGAAAAGAGAAAACGTTTGTGTGTAACTTGTTCACATTACTCTTTCGCTGTGTGATATTGCCGTGTTTTATTTTAGGATCTGTACATGTTAATTCCATGCTAGATGTCAGAAGTTACTCATGCAAGAAAGCAATAAACATGTTTCATGCTCATGCCCTATGGGGATTACTAAATATAAATATTTCATTTCTGTAAACAACATGTTTTAACAATAATATTGGAAAAATTATGATAGAACAAATTGATTTGAGAATGTTGTATTAATGAATGCAATTACTATATGCATGTGTAAGTTTTAATTGTAGGCACTACTACCAGTTTTAGTTTTTTTCCCCTTAATTAGGGTTGCAAAGGGAGGTATATTACTGGAAACTTTAAAAGTTTACCAGTAAACTACCAGAATTGTGCTATCTTTCAAGGATTTTATGTAATCTATCTCAAGACCCTTTTGGGTACTTCAGATTATCACAGGTGTCTGTAACTATCTCTGTCCCTCTGTGTGGCCTTACCACGTGTACAATATTTGAAATAATTAAATTAGAGGATTTTAAAATAAATAATAGAATGACAAATCTGTAAAACATCCTAAATATACACCATGAACTCAGTCAGTGAACATCATTGGTGTTAAATATGAGGCTTTCAGCATGAAATATACTTTATATATATTTATTTTACTATGTCAATATGTATTTGTTGTCAATCTTTTGGCATCAAACTGAGGGCAGTTGTGAAGAAAAGTCAATAGTTAGAAGAGTTGCAGTTAATTTAAAATAAGGCTATTTTCACTTAAATCGTATGGTCTATCTACTTGAAACACATGGACAATATGGACACAGATATAAAAAATGAAAACGATATATGAATATATATATTTTTTTAAGTTATTGATGTACAAGCTTTGCAACCCTATTCTTAATATCAATCAATCTTGTAAATATTGATTTCAGTATCCGCACTTAGCTGAAGGAAAATAAATGACTGTGTGATATGACAAAATAAATGGTTTGTTTTTATGTAGGCTATCATTCCATTTCTGTATCACAACATAAGATTTGTTCTCCCATCAAAGGTGATCCCACCTGACTTGCCCTCATGACCTTGACTTTTGACCTGTGTCCTAATATGAATAAGTCATGTAAAATTATAGTTTATCACTTTTATTCATCATTAAACATAATCTAACCCAATATTTTAAAAACATGTCAAATATATTTCAAATGGTACCAATCTGTATAACAAGAAAACAATAATGAGAACTACATCTCTATATCTTATAGAACAAGTATTTATTAGCCTGGTGTAAACAAGTTGCAGTAACACCTTGCCGTAATTGCGTGGAATTCTTCTCTGCATTTTATATATTTTTTATTACATGTTTTATTTATTTATGGTAACACAGCCAAGACACAACAGTAAGGATTAAAGAAGACATTCAAAATACCCACCCATCCCCCCTCCCCAGCCCACATAGGACCACGTTTATTGACGATATCAGAGCAGTTCTCTTAATATTAGTCCATAACTCAACATTTTCTCTCTATCCCCATTGTTGCAGCGGCAACATCACCATCTATGGCCAACTGAGAACAACCAATTTGAGAAATTAAGAAAGGTTTAGGTTGTAGCGACCTAAGAGAATATACATGATAAAGAATTACAAATGACCTGGTGTCAGATTATTATTTGCTGCAAAATAATATCCTTCCAGCTTTACACAGTGGGACTAAAATATGTATATGTTTTGAAATAAAACTGGTGCCTGAGGAGACATATTGGGCTCATTTCAATACATATTTCTGCACCATACTTTTACCCTGTTGATTTAAAACCATGCTACATTTGGCATACAATTAAAATGTAACATTCTACATCTGAATTGTGCATCAAATGATTGTAATGTCATTTCAAATGTTCAGTCTACAACACCTACAGTATGACAGAGAAAAGAGCTACGCATCCTAGAGAATGAAGAGAGAGAGAATGAACAAAACCCACCTGGAGAAGAAGTTGCACTGCACGCTCTGTTCAGACATAACTTTGTCCACATTTTCACGGCCAACCCGTGCCAAGTCCGTGCCGATGGCATGGAGGGTCCATCCTGATCCTGATCTGATGCTGTGACACACTAGCTAACAACAACATAACCTCCCACACATAGTAAAAACAACAAACATTGTATAAGAAGACTACTTAGCCTTTTCTGCTTATCCTTTCCTGACTTATCCACACTGTGAGGACAGAACTGAACTCTTTCTCCTGTGAATGCCTCACATTCTGACTCGTGTCTGTTTTCTATTACGCCAGCCTTTTGCCCAAGAAGGAAGTATAAAAAAAGAGAACGAGAAAGACAAGGAAAAAATCTCTCCCTCCCTACCCTGGCAAGTGACCCTGACCAGAGGGTCAAATTTAAGGACATCTGACTGCAGATTGAAATTAACACCCACTCAGCTGAGGGAGGCTTGTTAGTGGCAACACCTCCAGCCTTCCCTTCCCCACCCACTCCCTAAAGCTCAACACTGCTAAACACTCACCACCCTATAGCTCAACACTGCTCAACATTCAGCCACCTATAGCTCAACACTGCTCAACACTGCTCAACAACCAACCCCTATAGCTCAACACTGTTAAACACTCAGCCTCTATAGCTCAACACTGCTCAACACTCAGCCCCTTGTAGCTCAACACTGCTCAACACTCACCCCCCTATAGCTCAACACTGTTCAACACCCACCCACCTGTAGCTCAACACTGTTAAACACTCAGCCTCTATAGCTCAACACTGCTCAACACTCAGCCCCCTGTAGCTCAACACTGCTCAACACTCACCCCCCTATAGCTCAACACTGTTCAACACCCACCCACCTGTAGCTCAACACTGCTCAACACTCAGCCTCTATAGCTCAACACTGTTCAACACCCACCCACCTGTAACTCAACACTGCTCAACACTCACTCCCCTGAAACTCAACACTGCTCAACACTCACTCCCCTGTAGCTCAACACTGCTCAACACTCACTCCCCTGTAACTCAACACTGCTCAACACTCACTCCCTTGTAACTCAACACTGCTCAACACTCACTCCCTTGTAACTCAACACTGCTCAACACTCACTCCCCTGTAGCTTAACACTGCTCAACACTCACTCCCTTGTAACTCAACACTGCTCAACACTCACTCCCTTGTAACTCAACACTGCTCAACACTCACTCCCTTGTAACTCAACACTGCTCAACACTCACTCCCTTGTAACTCAACACTGTTCAACACTCACTCCCCTGTAACTCAACACTGCTCAACACTCACTCCCTTGTAACTCAACACTGCTCAACACTCACTCCCCTGTAACTCAACACTGCTCAACACTCACTCCCTTGTAACTCAACACTGCTCAACACTCACTCCCCTGTAACTCAACACTGCTCAACACTCACTCCCCTGTAGCTTAACACAGATGATGACAGCTCGTCCTCTCTCTGCCACTTCTCTGATCTCAGCAAGACATGGTGCACCACACCACTGCCTCTCCTCACTTCCCCATGCCTAGGGTATCTGTAAAGCTAAGTTGTGGATGAGATAGCTTGCCTTGAAAATACACAATGTGGAAAGTAGATGCATCTGCATAGTGGTTGGCATATGGATGGTGATGCATATAAATATGAGTCTTCTCTCTCTTCTCTCTCACTCTCTTTCTCTCAGTCATTTAAATATACAAACACTCACACAGACCAACACCTACTGGAATTGTATATTTATATACAGTACAACAGATGTCCTTGATTATAACAAACAACAATGGAGAGAGAGAGGGTTAGCCTGCTGGGATATCCACTCTCCAAAGTGCCACACAGAGATAAAAAACACATTGCCTTAGAGCAGATCCGCTTCAATGTATCCAACAGGTACACTCAGTCATATCAAGTGTCCAAATATTTAGATGTTCCATCCAGGCGAATGGCCAGAGATGGGACTGGTGGACAGGTCCCACTCCACACTACACTCGACGTCTTTTCCCGACATGGTGTTAACACTCAAGGCTTTTTGTCAGGCCGTAGAACTGGAAGCACAATGTTACTTAGCGCATGTGACCGCTTTTTTCATATGACTAAAATGCATCTATGAGTACAGTAGAGGCAAACCATGTGCCTCATTCATACCACATGGTTCTTTGCCCATAAATATTTGTCTCCATGAAGAAATCCGAGCTGATATACTTAATTTCTAATTGAAAAAATTGTTCCTCAATCACTTTTATTGTGAGCCAGCCATCGTACTACTGTTTAATACTGGAAGTGACTGTCAGCTAAACTGAAATTGGTGCACAACAGGAAAGAGACCAGTATCTGGCTAATGCCAGTGCTACAATGACCATATGACTGTGGTGTGGAGTGACTTACAGTCTTCCTCAGAAAGATACTCAGAAGTCAAGAATCATCATTAAATTACATATATCTGGATACAGAGCAGGTACAAGCCTTATATCAATCTCTTTCATAAGCAAACTGGGGAGTGTGGATAACAAATGTCACTTTTATCACCTGTATTTTGGATGATTCCCTTGCTAATACCTCACTGACTTGGCCAATTTATCAACATTTTATTTCTGCTCAGACATCACTGGAAACCTCTGACACAGAATAAGGGTTACTGGTCATTCTTAAATTATCATTTTTCACCTAAAGACCAGTATTTTCCAAAAAGACTCATGAAATATACACTTCTTTAAACATTCATTCATGAGAGTGTGATATGAGAGTCGCGTGAAAACTGAGCGGGCTGAAGAGAGTGTGGAGAGCTCTGTGAGAGTGTGCAAGATGAGCATCTTGGCCATTTTAGTGTTGAGATGTGAGGGTGTGTGAGTGAGCGGACTGAGTGGGCGCTGGCTCTGAAACCAAGCCAGCTGGACCTGAAGGACCCACCCATCCTCCAGAGGCTTTGCCTCCAAACATCCCCTCCTCCTTCCATCCCTTTCTCCCCCCATCCCTGCATCTGACTGAGGAGTTCTGGCATTGCATGTACCCCTGCTGGGGGTCAAGGGAAGGAGGAGATGGGATGCTGCTGGAATCACTGGAGCATTTGGGGTTCATCTAGACAGCCATGTGCTGTGCTGTCCCTAGGGGGGAGCAACACAGTCAGACCATCACGTGGCTTCTTCTCTTAGTCGGATCACATACACAGCTCTAAACTCTTGCTGCCACCCAAAAGACACAGATGGTCAAGTAACTAGCCTAATCTATTTATGTTATTTTCTGGTTATAATAAGTTAGTCATTATATAATAAATTATGTTCATTCAGTTAATATTTATTCAATGATCTGTTGAGTTGATAAACCACCTGCAGATTCCTTTTATAATCATTTGTTGCTGCACAAAATGGCACATTCTGTTCAAACGACAGCTCCACAAGCATTTGCTCGTGGTCAGTTATTTGTCACCTCGAAGAGGTCAGTGAGAGTTGTGCTGTCTGACTGCAGTGGAGTTGGAATGATGCAACAACAAGGACACATGGACAGAAGAGTAGTGAACACCTCGACAGCTCTCCTCTCCTCAGCCCCTTGCCAATGTCACTTTCCCGGAGAGTTTTTCCCTCGCTGCAGAACTAAGTTGACGGGAGCCGACTAGAGGCCACGGAGGTCTGTGTTTATGTAACAGATCAAGCAAAGCCATGTGACTTGGACGTGGCCCCCAGAGAAAAGAGTGACACAAGACACCAGAGCAAAGCATGCGACTCGGCCGGTGCTTTCCCCCGTTCTCCTCTCCCCCACATCATCCAACTGCCCTTACCGGGCAGTGCAGAGCAGAGTAGGGAATATCCTGTAGGCTGCCTGAGAGTAGTGGCAGTCCTCTTTCATTTGTTCACTTTTCTCTCCGTTTTTCAGCCAAGCCTATCCTATCCTACCCCTTGGGTCTGTGCATCCCTTGCCAGTTTGACAGAGGCTCAAGTCCACCGAAGCGATTGGGGTGAAGAGCCTAGAGGTGGATGCCAACATTATCCAAGAAAAACTTCCTTCAGCTGAACTTGGATGTCTACTCTTAGTCAACAAGGCATTGCAGTATAGCTGTGAAGGACGTGGACATGGTCCAACTATAAAAAGCAGGTGGACTCAAACTTTAACAAATGTAACATGCTGCAAATGTTCTCTGGCATTTTGCTATATATTTATATAACTTAAAAGAATGTACATCTGATGTAGATTGTAAATTGCCTGTAAAGTTTGACTGCCCTAAACAATTTCAGAATGCAGTGGAATGGTTGAAATGCTCTTGCTCCACTGAAACCCTTGCTTATCCTTACGTAAGGACTATGTATACACTGTAACAACATTTCTTAGAACAAAAACGGACAAAGAGTGCATTTTTACATACAGCCCCCAAAAAATATGTTCCATGAGAACACTAGGCCTGCTAACTATCTAACTGGAGGTTTTGGTTTTACTGTGTTCAGATAGTATAAACACACTAAGAATTAAGTCTTCTCTACGCAGAAATTCTGTACGACAGTATACTGAGACAGAACTGAACAGCCTCAAGACTGACATTGCCTTTAGGTAGAACATGATGAGCAGACATTAATATCCCTTTCATTTTTATGTAAGTTGAGAGAAATAGTGGGAATGTAATGAAAAGCATATATTGCCTTGTCTATTCTGTTGTCAGTAAGAAGTTATGTATCAGTACTCTGGCTTTCAGGCAGATGTTGCACTTGACCTGAGGTGGATGTAAGGATAAGGACTCTGGTTTAAATGTTGTTGATGCAGATTAAGTGTTATTTGTTTGTTCATTAAATGGATGATGCCAAAAATGGGATAAGTCTTACTTGAGCTCCATCAATCCTCTGGTTTAGCTTTTTTTCTACAAGTTTGGTATATCCCAGTAAACCAAATTTGGTTCTGTGAAAGTTCCCAGAACATTCGTTAGGTTGCAGCTAATGTTCTCATAACAAGAATGGTCCAGTTGTGCTGATGATTATACAATGTTTGTATAAAACATTTGCTTAACGTTGCAAGAATGTTCCCAGAACACACCTTGTCTGTTCTTTAAAGTTTCAAAGAATGTTTCATTAGTTTGTGGGAACATGGTGGGGACATCACAAAAGATATGTTCCCAAAACACAAAAACTGTCGAGTTGTGCGGATGATTAAACGTTTCATTTAGGGTGAAAAAAACATTCACCTGATGTTACAAGAATGTTCCCAGATTGAAAAAAAAACTTTTTTTAAAGGTTCCCAGAACATTTAATTAGGTTGTGGGAACAGTGTGGGTATATCACAAGAGATAGGTTCCTAAAACACAAAATCCAGTTGTGATGACATTATTACAATGTTTACATCAGGGTGCACAAAACATTCCCTCAATGTTCTTAGAATGTTATTCCTTATTCCTATGTTCCCAGAATGATACAATTAAGTTTTGAACAGTCCACAGAGGTTTGTTTCATGCGTTAGTGTTATCTTATTGTTGAGGAAGTTAGTTCTACAATAATCCATGTAAATCAAATCAAATTTTATTTGTCACATAATTCATAAACAACAGGTGTAGGCTAACAGTGAAGTTGAAAAATATATGGCATTTATTTGGAATCACATGACAATGTATAATACATTTATTGTACAAACATAGTTTTGACATATAGTCCAAAGCTGGGATTGAACCTGGGAGCTTTGGAGTGCTATCCCTGAAATTAATCCATTGTGCCACTGGAATAGTCCTAACATAAATAAAAAGTTGTTTACACCTTTACTCTGACTTCCAGGTTGTTGTTTTTGTCTTCGCAAAAGATAGGTTAACTAAATCTAGAAAAATAAATATCCTCTAATGTTTCTTACTCTACCAGTCCTGTTTACAGTATATATTGACTTTTATTTTCCCTACAAACTTGATTTCAGAAGTCATGTTAAATTATTGCCTGTTGTGAGGTGTACACAGATGTGCATATGTACTAAGACATACAGTAGCCATAGTTTGGATCATCATTTAAGGATTTCAGTACAAATGGAAATCCAATAGAAACATTAGGATCCTTGTTGTGCAGCAGACTAAGTATCCTACAGGGCTTGAAAATGGTAGATCGCAGGTTCAAATCTACTTGATTGTCATTCTTTAAAAAAGCTATAGCTATGTATGACAATACTCTTATAAAATATAATGACGTAAGTGCCCTTTTTTCAAAGTTTGGTAACTTCATATAATAATGTTAAATTACACATCAATATTAGCAGAACATTGCAGCAATGTTTTCAGAACTACTTCCATCATTGAAGTATGTTTTTAGAACAATTCTGGATCATCATGTTATAACCCCCCCCCCATGTCAATGCTTTGTTAGAGCCACCTTTTGCAGCAATTACAGCTGCAAGTCTCTTGGGGTATGTCTCTATAAGCTTGGCTCATCTAGCCACTGGGAATTTGCCCATTCTTCAAGGCAAAACTGCTCCAGCTCCTTCAAGTTGGATGGGTTCCGCTGGTGTACAGCAATCGTTAAGTCATATCACAGATTCTCAATTGGATTGAGGTCTGGGCTTTGACTAGGCCATTCCAAGACATTTAAATGTTTCCCTTAAACCTCTCAAGTGTTGCTTTAGCAGTATGCTTAGGGTCATTGTCCTGCTGGAAGGTGAACCTCCGTCCCAGTCTCAAATCTCTGGAAGACTGAAACAGGTTTCCCTCAATAATTTCCCTGTATGTAGCGCCATCTATTTTCCTTGATGGCCTAAAGGCTCAATTTTAGTCTCATCTGACCAGAGTACCTTCTTCCATATGGTTGGGGAGTCTCCCACGCCTTTTGGCAAACACCAAATATGTTTGCTTATTTTGTTCTTTCAGAAATGGCTTTTTTTCTGGCCACTCTTCCATAAAGTCCAGCTCTGTGGAGTGTGCGGCTTAATGTGGTCCTATGGACAGATACTATCTTTGGTCTCTTTGTTGCCTCTCTGATTAATGCCCTCCTTGCCTGGTCCATGAGTTTTGGTGGGCGGCCCTCTCTTGGCAGGTTTGTTGTGGTGCCATATTCTTTCAATTTTTTTATAATGGATTTAATGGTGCTCCGTGGGATGTTCAAAGTTTCTGATATTTTTATTATAACCCAACCCTGATCTGTACTTCTCCACAACTTTGTCCCTGACCTGTTTGTAGAGCTCTTTGGTCTTCATGGTGCCGCTTGCTTGGTGGTGACTCTTGCTTAGTGGTGTTGCAGTCTCTGGGGCCTTTCAGAAAAGGTGTATTTAAACTGAGATCATGTGACAAATCATGTGACACAGATTGCACAGAGGTGGACTTTATTTAACTAATTATGTGACTTCTGAAGGTAATTGGTTGCACCAGATCTTATTTAGGGGCTTCATAACAAAGGGGGTGAATACATATGCACGCACCACTTTTTTATTAAACAATATTTTTCATTTCACTTCACCAATTTGGACTATTTTCTGTATGTCCATTACATGAAATCCAAATAAAAATGTATTTAAATGACAAGTTGTAATGCAGCAAAATAGGAAAAACGCCAAGGGGGATGAATACTTTTGCAAGGCGCTGTATGTTCAGGGACCTTTATTAGAACCATCATGTTATAACGTCACTATAACTTTATGAGAACATTTTAGGAATATTCCATGATTGTTGTTATGGGTCTTTTGAATAACATATCAATCAGCATTGGCAGAACGTTCCTGCAATGTTTCCTCAGAACAACTTTTATTGCTCCCACATTTTGTTGTGGCAGTATGTTCCAAGAACATTACCGGAACATTGTGTTATTACATTCCTTGGAAACCTAATGAGAACCTTAGGGGAATGTTGCTTTGTAGTAGTTGTTACAGATTTTGTGAACAACATTTTAATGAATGTTAGGAGAACATTTCATTTAAAACATTTTCTTAAAAAATATATATTGGTGATCAAAAACATTCTTTGAATGTTTGTGGGATGTTATCATCCTAATGTTAGCTCAATCCCTAACTGGAACTTAATTGGAATGTTAGCTAATGTTCTGGGAATGATCCCAGTTTGCAGGGCTGTTTGTTGTTATCAATGTACATCATTGGTTGTTAGGCCTATACAGGATCTTAATTAGACCACCCTGTTGCAGGACAAATTTTCCTGCACCACAGTAAAAAAAATGTGTAGTGTATTCAAGGTTTAAAAATTCTTAAAGTTTTTAATTACCACTTTAACATTTCAGACTTGATTTGCCCTAACAAAAAATGTATTAACCCATTCCAACATTTCAATTAAATATAATAACCTAGTAATTCACATTACTAGGATTATTTTCCTGCTGTGAGAAACTGGTCAAATTAAGATCCTGTACATAGGTAGGTGTCTCGGATGACATCTCCATTAATGTTAGCAGAATGTTCCAGTAATTTTTTCTCAGAACCAATTGAATTGAATCCAGACATGATTTCTGAAGAATGTTTAGGGAACGTTATTGGAACAATCATGACTGTCAAGTCCTGACCATAGAAAGATGTTATTTTCTATGGTAGAGTAGGTCAGGGCGTGAGAGGGGGGGGTTTCTATGTTTTCTATTTTTAGGTTCTAGTTTTGTATTTCTATGTTGGGGTTTTGTTTGGGATGATCTCCAATTAGAGGCAGCTGGTCCTCGTTGTCTCTAATTGGAGATCATACTTAAGTAGGGGTTTTTCCACCTGGGTTTTGTGGGTGATTCATTTTGAGTTGTGTATGTGTTCATCTCTGCGTCACGGTTTGTTGATTTTTGTCATTCAGTTTATTTATGTATTGCATAGTTTCACAGTATAAATAAAATGTGGAACGACACACGCTGCACTTTGGTCCGCTCATTCCTACGACAGTCGTGACAATGACACAACGTCACGCTATAACTTTTTGAGAGCATGGTGGTTGTTGTTATGGGTGTTTTTAATAGAATCTCCACCAACATTAGCAAAACATTCCCGTAATGTTTACTCAGAAACATTTCTATTGCTCTCACATTTTGTTGCGACAGTATGTCTAAAAACATCACTGGTATATTCCGTTATTACGTTACCTGGAAACCTAATGAGAACGTTTGGGGAATGTTCTGTGGTGGTTATTACAGCTGTTTAGCACAACATTTTAGTTAATGTTAGTAGAACATTCCAAGGATATTTAATTGAAAACATTTTCTGAAAATGTTATTAAATCATTTTATTTTTTTATCATTCTTTGAATGTTTTTGGGTTATCATCCTAATGTTAGGTAAACCCTAACTATATCTTCATGGGAAGCTGTCACGTCCTGACCATAGAAGTTGTTATTTTCTATGGTAGAGTAGGTCAGGGCGTGACGGGGTTGTCTAGTTTAGATTTTCTATGTTATGTTCTAGTTTCTGTATTTCTATGTTGTTGTTTTTTGGGATGATCTCCAATTAGAGACAGCTGGTTATTGTTGTCTCTAATTGGAGATCATACTTAAGTAGTTGTTTTTCCTACCTGGGGTTGTGGGAGAAGGGATTTTGAGTTAGTGTATGTTGCACCGCTTCGTCACGGTTTGTTGTTTTGTTTATTAGTTTATTTGTATGTATTGCATAGTTTCACAGTTTAATAAAGAAAATGTGGAATGATACACACGCTGCGCTTTGGTCCGCTCCTTCATCATACGACAACCGTGACAGAAGCTTAGCTAATGTTGTGGGAATGTTTCTTGATTGCTCGGGAATATCTAAAAAGCATTTTTACAGTATCTTTCCTCACCCATATATGTTCTAAAGAGTGCCGAGTACTGTCTACTTGGCATGGACCATGTCTTTCGCTTATATCAAAGACACTCTAAGCCGCTTCATGTAAAAATGCATGAAAATTGCCAGAAGAGCACCACATTTTCCATTCACCTGGGTTCTGAGGTGAAAGCACCAGGCATTGTTATAAACTTTCAATAAGGCAGCAAGCAAGAGAAAGGCAGTGCTAATATCTAAGTTGAATCTTAAGAGAAAAAAATGGATTTGAAAGTGTTATATCCTACAGCTCACAATTAAGATATTGTCTGTCAAGATGATTAGATGTTTGTGAAGTTACTAGCTGACTTCATGTCATCCTTATGCGACCCACATCACAACCTTTGGTCACTTCACACTCCCCTGCTCTTCTCACACACATTTTTCGCACTTCCCATTATTATATTGTACATTGCCTATCATAGACTAAAACTCAATTTCAAATGTCTTCAAGCTCCTGCTTTACCCTAATTTAAGAAGATGACCAATTAAGTACTTTCTGTTATAAATGTGCAATAATCATATTCTGGATTATATAATGATGCCCTCCATACAATTAAAAAAATACTCAAACATGATTCTGCCATGCGATCCACATATATACACATAAATATTACATTCATATTTATACAGCAAAAGAATGACTATAATGTTCTAATATTGATGTGCTCTGAAATACATTGCATGATTATCAGGTCAAGAGGAGAATCACTCCACACAACTTCCCCTTAAAACAAACCAAGCAACAAACAACAAAGCTTGCTTGGAGTGCTGGAGGTCCTTAAACTTTAACATTATCTTGTCATAACTGACCATGTCATGGGGTGGACCCAGGCCTGGCCCGAAGAGCAGCAGACCTATTCGGGGTCATTTGGATTTCAGTAGCAGAGAAATGCTTAGTAAAGCAACACCCCCAGAGCTCTTAGTAAGCTAGCCTTTTACTGCAGTGTAAGAGACAGAACCACCAACTCAGTGAACTTCAGCCACTGGCAGCGCTCCCACAGGCCTAATATGATAGCATCAGCCAACGCTCCCTAGCTCCTCCATGCCGTGTTGTCTTACACAACAATAGCTGACAGCAGAATCGTATATCTATGACTCTTGCTCCTGCCACCGTCTAAGTGATATTACATGACTAGTACAGTAATAAGATCAAGGTGTTGATGTCAGCCCGTTAGGGCCTGTTTATGGTTTTATGTGGAGTATGTTTGATAGTTAGATAATGCTAGAGTATAAAAAGATGATGCTGATTTCATAAAAAAATACTTTGATACAGATAAGAGGTCAGAAAATACATGATAATACAATATTTATAAGAATTTATGTGGTGTATAACCTCATTAAAATCCACTTACTAATGCATTGTTGCATGTTTTACATTTTTTATTTTGATTGGTCAAACAATAACATATATTGTATTCACAGGTAGGGAGAGAATACATCATGTGCAATATGCAAATAATATAATCGTATTCTTAAATGCAAGAGGTCATATTCATTGTTAATGGTACAGTATGTAATTTCGACCCATCACATCTGTTTTCGCCACTGGAGGTTTTAAAACACTAGGTGGCATCCATGTATCTGAATGGTCATGCATGCATTGCTGTCTCAGGCTGAAACAATATGACAAAAGGCTATCTTGTACCACTACACAACCCTTAGCCTAGCCTGTAACAAATGCTACAGCAAATGTTTGGTCAGAATTAGGCAATCAGATCATATCAAGCCTACTTAGTAAGAGAATTAACAAGCTTTTATTCTGCTTGGACTGTAGCTACACCGTAGAGTTTCAAAACGTACGTGTTGTTGAGATTCATGGGACGCAATTAAAAGCTGGTCACTAATTACACATCTACATCACATCTACATTGCATATATTTATGCAAATGGGTATAGAAACACATTAGCTATACTTAAATAATGTGTTGAATCTGATGGCTTAGTCTATGGTGCATCTTTCACACGGTCAGAGCCTTGAAAATGGGCACACGACGTCACTTCAATGTGGATAATTGGGTAATTTTTGGTTGAAACATTGATCAATGAGATTACAACCTATATTCACCCAATCAAAAAGACAGCCAAAAGTTTGTTGAATTTCCAATGCGTTATCACTATGCAGTGTCTGATTTTTGGTTTAGTTGTCACTGAAATGCTCTTTCAACCATTTAAAAGCATATCAAAGTTCAAATGGGAATACAATGTCATATATTTTGTTTATTTATACAACATACAGTATTAATGTGTTATCACTATGCTTCTCACTATTAGCACAGCCAAATGACCTGGATTGCAGTGTGCAGTGTGCAAGTGATCGATGCCGTTCGAGATTCTGCACAGATTATTACAGCGATTGTGAAGATCTCATAGACCTGCGATGACCTATGAATGTTATCTTGAACATGCACACTTCATATATAGAAATGATGACCATGGATGTGTTACTCCTTCTCCGTGGCCGACGTAAGTAAGACATTTAAGCGTGTTAACCCTCGCAAGGCTGCCAGCCCAGACGGCATCCCTAGCCGCGTCCTCAGAGCATGCGCACACCAGCTGGCTGGAGTGTTTGTGGAGATATTCAATCTCCCCCTATCCCAGTCTGCAGTTCCCACGTGCTTCAAGATGTCCACCATTGTTCCTGTAGCCAAGAAAGCAAAGGTCACTGAACTAAATGACTAAACACCCTGTAGCACCCACTTCTGTCATCATGAAGTGCTTTGAGAGGCTAGTTAAGGATCATATCACCTCCACCTTACCTGACACCCTAAACCCACTTCAATTTCCTTACCGCCCCAATAGATCCACAGATGATGCAATCGCCATCGCACGGCACACTGCCCTATCCCATCTGGACAAGAGGAATAGCTATGTAAGAATGCTGTTCATTGACTATAGCTCAGCATTCAACACAATAGTACCCTCCAAGCTCATCATTAAGCTTGGGACGTGGGACTGAACCCCGCCCTGTGCAACTGGGTCCTGGACTTCCTCACGGGCCGCCCCCAGGTGGTAAAGGTAGGAAACAATACCTCCACTTCGCTGATCCTCAACACAGGGGCCCCACAAGGGTGCATACTCAGCCACCTCCTGTACTCCCTGTAATGAACACGATGGGAGACAGAGAGCTGGTTTCAAGCGCAGAGCGCAGCAGGTGATTATTGCAATGGACCACAGGAGGAGGCAGGTAGCTGGGTCCAGGGGCAGGCAGAAGGTCATACACAGGGGGTTCAAAAGGGCAACAGTACAGGCAGGGAAAAGGCTAGTAACGTAGTCTGGGAAATTAGGAAGTAGGTAGATAACAGGAAATCCGATAGGCTAAAATACAGACAGGGAATAGGCAAAAGGTGTCGTTAGTGAGGCAGGCAAAAACTATCATACACTGGAGGAGTAAATCACGAGAAACACAGCGCTCCAAAAGACGTGTGTCACAAAACAAACAATACCTCACAGTGATGGGGTGCAAAGAACTGAACTAAATAGTGTGTAAAAATGACATATAGGTGTGTGAACAGGTGATTAGAATTCAGGTGATTGGGATCTGGAGAGTGAGCTGCGTTCAGGGGATCCAGGTGTTTGAGGGTGTGAGTTGGAAGCAGACGTTACACTCCCTGTTCACCCATGACTGCGTGGCCACGCATGCCTCCATCTTAATCATCAAGTTTGCAGGTCCCGTGTGGCTCAGTTGGTAGAGTAGTTGGTAGAGCATGGTGTTTGCAACGCCAGGGTTGTGGGTTCGATTCCCATGGGGGACCAGTACGGAAAAAATATGTATGAAATGTATGCATTCACTACTGTAAGTCGCTCTGAATAAGAGCGTCTGCTAAATGACTAAAATGTAAATGTACAGACTACATAACAGTATTAGGCCTCAACACAAGCATTTTGCTACAGACACAATAACATCTGCTAAATATGTGTATGTGACCAATACAATTTGATTTGAATGTTAAATTAGTGTGTAAGAAGGCTGTAAAGGTCATATTGTGTTTGGTTGACAATGCAACCAAATATCAACATTTAAAGGAGTGGTATCTACTGCTTGGATAGTTCCATTTGAGCCACTGGCTTAATCCCATTCTTCAACTTTTATTTTTGGTTGAGTTGGTGACGTGAGTCCAACATATAATTTGTTAACTTGTCGACAATAGGCTATTTATTGTATTTCAAAAGTGATTTTGAATTGTGTTTGGTTGTCAATGCAAGGAAATGTGTCTACTGCTTGGATCGTTCCATCTGTGCCACTGACTTAGTCTGGATTTAATTCCAGTTTGTCTACAAATTAATAATTGATAGGTTGGAATAACGTCTCCATCTCAACCAAAAGTCTAAGTTAAAGAATAGGACTACATCAAATCAAACTTTAAATGCACTTTAAATAAAGTTTGATTTGATTCAGTCCTATTCTTTAACTTAGATTTTTGGTTGAAATGCAGACGTGCATCTTCATTGAAAGTTGGTTACTATGGTGACAGAATCCTGTGGTTGAAGTTTCACCCGGAAAAAGCAATAATTTACGTTGATTACTATTTTCGACTTAGATTCCACCTCAATACTTTGACAAAGGATGTTGAAAAATGTTTCAACCAGTTTGTGCCCAGTGGCTTTGTTCCTGCAAAGCAAAAGCCCAATTATTTTCCCATTTGTACACTGAGAATATAGAAGATATTGTTTATTTTACGCATAATCATTCTTAAAATAAGGGATCAGTATTTTCTGACTTGTTGGTTCAGACTCACAGGAAGCATCAGGTGGTTGGCCTGAGGTGAGCCTACACTGAGCATATTCATCTGTACAGTAGGACACTGCATGCAATACTATGAGCAAGGAAGGCCTAGTGACATGCAATCGCCAGTGTAGAAATGCCAGCAGAATAATAGATATGAATCTCAATAGGTTTTATTGCCACTATGTAACTATTACTTTGTCAACACACAGCACATGTCTAGAGGTTTGCCATACTGAGAATGTTGATTACATACAGACTACCAATGAAGTCATTGAACATGTGCATAATAATACTGAAATGCCCTAATACTGTACGGCAGCAATGTCCGGCTGAAAAACATTTGAATAGTAATGTGTTTTCAGAGAAGATAACATTTTTGGGAACTTTCTGTCAGATTTCAAATGTGCTTCAGTGTCAGGTCAATGACCTAGAGTGTCAGGTCAATGACCTTGTTGCTTTGCTGATATACAGCATGTACTTTTGAATTGTGCCAACAGGTAACTGGAGGATAACCTGAGGTACCATTTAACTGGCTGATGACCAAAGGCACCCTTTAATAATGTAAGTGACCTGGTCTGGTCTATGAGAACCCAAGAAAGTTTTGTTGGAAATAACACGTTTTTTCATGTAGAGGGTGTCTGCCTTATCATCCTGGTGCCTTTTCTGGAATAACAGCCTGGAGAGTAAATAATATTGTATTTTCATATATTGTCACGTCCTGACCAGTAAAGGGGTTATTTGTTATTGTAGTTTGGTCAGGACGTGGCAGGGGGGGTGTTTGTTTTATTTGGTTTGGGGTTTGTTGATATATGTGTTTATGTAGAGGGGTGTTTGTTCAGAGTATTCTGGGGTTTTGGTTATGTTCTATGTTGTGTATTTCTATGCTCTATCTATGTTGTGTATTTCTTTGTGTTGGTCTGGTATGGCTCTCAATCAGGAACAGCTGTACATCGTTGTTGCTGATTGAGAGTCATACTTAGGTAGCCCTGTTTTCACCTGTCCCTTGTGGGAAGTTGTTTTTGCACTGCTGTGTTAGCCTGCAATACTGTTCGTTTTGTTCGTTAAGTGTTCAATAAAAGATAAAATGAGCACTCAACCCGCTGTGCCTTGGTCCACTATATACGACGACCGTTACATATATTTTAATATATATTCAATCATTTTCATATCACATAAAATATCTATAATGATAAAGGAAATATATTAAATATTCTGTAATAAAATAAATAAAACAAAGTAAAAAATATGATTATTTTGCACATTGCCAGCCAAGAAAGTTTGACTATAAAACTATATGATTATTATAATCTACATTATCATTGCATGTAGTACTTGTATGGCAGACTGAAGGATAATACAAAACGATTCTCCACGAGGAGATTGATTCTCCTCCCATACGCTTTAGTGGACTCATATCTAACTACAGTACATAGCATTACATTAAAAGAAATACATCACAAGAGCCCCCTGAGGTAAAACAAGCGCATCGCAAATGGATAATGGAAAAAAGCACCTACCTCTCCATGGGGCCGGCTAGGTTTGACCAGACTAGTATTCTTCACAGTGAGCATTCTGGGATGGCTTCCAGAGACGTTGCTTAGCTTCCCCGAGGGACGGAAGCAGGATGACAGAGAGACAATGGCTCATTTTTCTTCAAAACTCCTCACCACCAAGTACAGGCAGGACACTCAGGACTCCTGCCAATGGCCCCATTGTTCCCTGGCTTGGTCAGTCAGTCGCCTTCATGACTGGTGCTCTAGCTCTACTACTGTAGCTCTACTATTTGTTTATTTCATCCAGGATGACTTCTGTTCTGTCACAGCCATTCATTCATCCAGAAAGGTTTTACTGATGCTACTCTGAACCTCGAGTACAGAGCCTTGTGACTTAACTAACAGCGTGTGTATGTGTGTGTCTCACAGAAGCAACTCAGACGGAAAGAATAACCTCTACAGTTTTCTCTAAATATGTGCAGTAAAATAGACAACCTTTACGTATTAATGTGGAGAAACGTAAAAGATGAATAGTCATGTCATATGCAAATGAGGAGGTTCTATTTCAATTGTATTCAAATGAATACTGTGGTATTTTCACCTCTCCAAGGTATAGTTTCTAGAATGAACAATGTATACATTTCATACATAAGATACATAAATGTTTGGCCATAAGGCAATCCATTAAAATCAAATGTATGAAATGTATGCCCTATCCAAGAAAAAGTATCAACCAACAGAACCTTTTTCTCTTATGGTTTAGACAAGGCTGTCAGAAAGATTAGAAAATGTCAGAGTGTGGATTTATCCAGAACAAAGGTAATCAAAACTGGAATAAATGACAGTGTGTCTTTCAAATGGCACAACGTGCATCCAAGATTGTTATGCTGTGTCACGGTTGTCATAAGGAGAAGCAGACCAAAGTGTAGCGTGTGTGTGTCGTTCCACATTTTATTACACTGTGAAACATAAACAAAAGAACAAAACAACAAACCGTGATGCAGAGATGAACACATGCACTACTCAAAAAACAATCTCCCACAAACCCAGATAGAAAAAAAAACCTACTTAAGTATGATCTCCAATTAGAGACAACGAGGACCAGCTGCCTCTAATTGGAGATCATCCCACACAAAACCCCAACATAGAAATACAAAACTAGAACCTGACAACATAGAAATAGAAAACATAGAGAGAGAAAAACCTGTCACACCCTGACCTACTCTACCATAGAAAATAACATATTTCTATGGTCAGGACATGACATGCTGTTTATTATTATTGCTAGTGTAAATCAAATTCAAGCTGTTCACTGTTGTAAACAGGTCTTCTACAGTACCTGGCCTAGTTGCCAGTGCTCAGTTGTAAGGTACCAATGGAAAAATGGGAGTAAATATTCCACGTTGGAACAGATGATTATCTTGCCCCAGGCATCACAGCACAATCACACTGTATGTGCTCTTTTCAGTAACCATAGCCCATATTGTTGAACACAATGCAGGCAGCACTATGGAAGCTGAAGTGCTGTATATTTCCCTGCCATCTTGGGCTGCCCAACATTAAGAAGAAGCCTAATGTTAGGTGACTGCTCAGTCTAACCCTATTACTGGCCAGTTGCGGGCTATTTTTGTATTTCTTTCCCCAAATTATGTATCACAGGAAAACCCATATAAGAAAAAAATACACCTAATTAATTAAATTAATACAAAAAGACCATAATGACAAATCACAAATAATTCTCAATATACAATATTGAGAATGTAACCTTTTCATTGGGTATAGCCAAATAGTGTGTGCAAATAATTAAGACATTTCATTTGATTGTAGCTATTTATGAGGTAATATTCACTAAATACAAATAGGAATTTGAGCCTTGAATGATAGGCCATAATGTTGAACTAAAGCAAGGATATACCATACCACCTTCTCAACCAAAAATATTCCTATTCCACAAATGATTTGTTGATGTATCAGACCGTGAGACTTCAGAAACCCATATACTTTTGGTTGCCATTCACAAGTTCTCTATGTATGATGTGGAGTATGATATGAAGTTGAAAGTTCAGATTTAATCACATAGCTTGGCCACTGAGCACAGATGTCATTTCAACATCTAGTTTCGATTTACATTTGGTTGAGTGGTCAACTAACATGAATTCAGCGTGAAATCAACAAAACATTTCACCATGTCATTGGATTTAGGTAAAAAGTTGTGGAAAAAATGCCCTTATGTTGTTGACTTTTTGCATATCCAATCAGTTTTACATGTTGATTCATAGCCTGGTCCCACAGATTAAAATCCAAGACACTCAAATTAGTATGATATGTTACGTTTGGTACGGTTAAATAAGACAGATTGTTACTTAAGGCAAACACGTAAGTAGGGTTTTTGGTCGGGGTGGATGGGTTGGCATAGAATGAGAACATCTAGCAACCCAAAGATTGTGAGTTTGAATCTCATCACAGACAACTTTAGTATTTGAGCTAATTAGCAACTTTTCAACTACTTAATACTTTTTAGCTACTTTGCAACTACTTAGCATGTTAGCTAACCCTTCCCCTAACCCGAAACTTAAACCTAACTCCTAAACTTAACCCTAACCCCTAACCTAGATAACGTTAGCCAGCTAGCTAACATTAGGCACCTAGCTAGAATTCATGACATGACATAGGTTTTCAAAATTCATAACATATAATACGTTTTCATGATTCGTAACATATGTTTTGCAAATTCATAACATATAATATGAATTGTAATTCGTAACATATATGAAATGGGTGTTGAACATCCACAAATTAATATATACTATATGATACGTAACCAATCATACTAAATGGAGTGTTTCAGTTTTACATACAGTTGTTGTAGAGACAAATCTCCAATTTGCCTTTGCTCTTAAAGAGCCACTGAACACGCCGATTGGCACGTGTGTTTTTCTGTTGCTCATTAGAAAAACAAGATTTCAGTCTTCGAGGTGTGTTTCCTGACCGATTTCCATGTTTGGTTAATGATGTTTGTCCCCCATGATAAACTGTAGATGCGGAAGCCTATTTCACTTCCTCAAAATCCCCAGAATGAATATATGATAACTCAAGAAATCTGTATTTATGTAAAATATACACTGGGAGTCAGGATGCAGTAGGTGAGTTTAATAAAGAAACGATGTTGATGAGCAAACATGAGCAGCGTACAGAAAGAGAGAAAACAATATTACATGACTGATGTCAACTGAGGGATAAATAAAGCTGGAGTAATCACAGTGTAAATGATGACCAGGTGTGCTTAATGATTGGGAACAGGTGTGCGTAATAATAGTTGCCAGGGCTGATGGTTAGTAGAACGGCGACTTCGAGCGCCGGAGGGAGCATGAGTAGGCGTGACAATTTAATTTGTACATTTTTGCCGAGGATGTTTTAGTTGAGCAATTTTACATCTAACTAAGGTGTTTGGTGCAGTATTTCTCAAGTAAAAAAAAAAGCACAACGTGTTATCTTATGTAAACGTAGCTGCTGGGCAGGTCTGTCTCACTGTCTATGCTATTGGATAGAGAGCAATCACCGCAGCTGTTCACCACATGTTAGTGGGCCAATCAAAACCCAACCGTCATTTACCCGTTGTGACGCACAGGATGTTCCAAATTCCATTTTAGACGAGACTGACTTTATGACCAAAAGTATCCTATTTACACTAGTCAATTTTGACACTAGAATAACTGCTTCTGACTCATATGGATGCCACATAGACATTTTTCAAAAGGATTCATTGCTTTTTAAAGGCAGTCTCTCTTTAAGGGCACAAATGGGTACAAGTCTTACTGAATAGGCCTAGTAGCTGTTTATGTGGTTCAGGGTGGATTAAACTGAATGCCCCCACATTATATAATTCTAGCTACTTTTTCTGAGTAGTCCATGTAGAGTGTGGATTTGGGAAAACTTTAGTAATGTCAGACTGATTTAGACATCTGCCTTTTGTGTCCACACTGTGGCCTAGGACATACCGTGCCTTCAGAAAGTATTCATACCCCATGACTTATTCCACATTTTGTTGTGTAACAGCCTGAATTAAAAATATATTAATTTTGTATTTTTCTCCCCCCATCTACACACTATACCACATTATCACAAAGTGAAACTATGATTTTAGAAATGTTTGCTAATTTATTGAAAATGAAATACTGAAATATCTCATTTATATAAGTATCCACACCCCTGAGTCAATACTTTGTATAAGCACCTTTGGCAGCGATTAGAGCTGTGAGTCTTTCTTGGTAAGTCTCTAAGAGCTTTCTACACCTGGATTGAGCAACATTTTCCCATTATTATTTAAAAAATTCTTCAACCTCTGTCAAATTGGTTATTGATCATTGCTAGACAACCATTTTCAGGTCTTGCCATATATTTTCAATTAGATTTAAGTCAAAACTGTAACTCAGCCACTCAGGAACATTCACTTTCTTCTTGGTAAGCAACTCAAGTGTTTAGGTGTGGTTTATTGGTTTAGGTTATTGTCCTGCTGAAAGGTGAATTCATCTCCCAGTGTCTGGTGGAAAGCAGAATGAACCATATTTTCCTCGGCGACATTGCCTGTGCTTAGCTCCATTCTGTTTATTTATTATCCTGAAAAACTCCCCAGTCCTTAACGATTACAAGCATACCCATAACATGATGCAGCCACCACTATTTTTGAAAATATGGAGAGTGGTACTCAGGGATGTGTTGAATTGGATTTGCCCCAAACATAACACTTTGTATTCAGGTCAAAAAGTTAATTGCTTTGCCACGTTTTTTGCAGTATTACTTTAGAGCCTTGTTGAAAACAGGATGCATGTTTTGGAATATTTGTATTCTGTACAGGCTTCCTTCTTTTCACAACGTCAATTAGTTTAGTATGGTGGAGTAACTACAATGTTGTTGATCCATGCTCAGTTTTCTCCTATCACAGCCATTAAAGTCTAACTGTTTTAAAGTCACCATTGGCCTCATGGTGAAATCCTTGAGCAGTTTCCTTCCTCTCCGGCAACTGAGTTAGGAAGGACGTCTGTATCTTTGTAGTGACTGAGTGTATTGATAAACTATAGAAAGTGTAATGAATAACTTCCCAAGTGAACCAGACTAAAAAGATAATACAAGTAACAATACAGTACACAGCAGTAGCTTTAAATAAATGTCAACTCATCTCCTACATGGAGTTAGTTTAGAACACCTGTGCCTTTATTTTTTTTTGGTAAGATTTTATGAAATGTTTTGAAACAATACAAACATCAACTACATCACACCTGCCCAGACCAACATGCTCACACCCTCAGCATCACTCTCCGGCAACATGGCCTCCAACTGCACTATTTTGTTTCTTGCTGTCGACATGACTCTGCCATTGTGCTGTTGAATTTGTAAAATTTGTCTCTTGTATAATTAATTCTATACATTAATTAATACTGGATTAAGTGTACATTTTCATTTACTGTAATTTCGTTAGCTATGTTCCAACATTCCCTCCATCTTGTGCTAATATTAGTTGCTTTTAAGTCTTGGTTCCAATAGTTTATATTTTTTTCTAAGAGATTGTCAGTTGGATAGGCTCTCTGCAAGGTTTTATATAGCTTACCTATCATATGAATATCATTTTCTGACTCAAATAGGATTCCCTCAAGATTGCTCTGATGTATAAAAAAAAAAGATTTCAAATTGAAATTTCGTGATATAAAACGTTTAAGTTACATGTACTTGAAAATATCTACATTGGTCAATTCATGATTTGCTTTTGAATGCTGTCATGGAAATAAATGTATTTCCTATAACCAAGTCTTTTACGGTTTCTATGCCTTTTTCCATGTGGACCAATTTATTGGTGAATTCTGAAAAGCTATCCAAGGATTCTTCTATACGGTTGTGTTTTTTGGGAGTGATATTGTTACTTGTAGAATACGCTACATTTTCTTCCATGTTTTTTTTTCTTAACTATGAAGAGGGTAATGTTCTTAGCTTTGTCCTTTGAAAATAGATACATGAAAAGATTTTGGGGATGAGCAGGTGCATCTTCAATATGCAGGCGCATCTTCCTCTTTAGCGCATTTAACAATATAAGGCAAGTAAAAGCCTCAGCGAGTTGATACAATTCCAAGTCTGGAAGGTTAAAACCACCCTCAAGGAAGACTTTTGTTTATATTCTATGAGTTTTATTTGCCCATATAAAGTCTGTTGTGACCGAGTATACTTTCTGGGGAATTGGTATTACATAGAATACGTACTAAAACTTTGGGAGCCATGCCATTCTGAAGAGGTGTATTCTACACTCTTAGAAAAAAAGGTGATATCTAAAACCTAAAAGGGTACTTCGGCTGTCCCCATAGGAGAATCCTTTGAAGAACCCTGTTTGGTTCCAGGTAAATTGAACCCAAAGGGTCCTACCTGGAACCAAACAGGGTTCTCCTATGGGGACAGCCGAAGAACCCATTTGAAACCTTTTTTCTTAGAGTGCACAGGTTAGATGTCCTGTATGAGAAGATTGTTCCATTTAATAAGGTCTGCTTTCATATTGTTGAGTAATGGGATAAAGTTAACTTTTTATATATTTTTTGCCACTTATTAAACAAGTATTTCATATTTTTTTGTAGTTCACTTACAGATAACATATGTGCATTTCTAATACTATCTGTAACCCTTTCCTATTACTCACCGGCTTTACAGGACAGATTTTTTTTCTGTCCATGTCAGCTTTCAATTATGCAATATCTACTTTCCAGTTAACTCTAAGCATGAACAAAAATATTCCTTCCATCTAAATTAACACAGCAATTATATCCAGTTATTGTAATACTGTAACACATTTTACTGTACTAAGTACTCTAGATAAATGAATGTTTAGACACAGTTTATAATAATCATCATCAGATTAACAGTAGTCAAAATGTTGTCAAAGGCTGGTTTGTGTCAGTCAACCATTTTTAAAACCTGAGTCTGTATCTAAACTGGATGTCTCTGGTTGGATGCATGGACCCAAAGCCCCAGCGCTTGGTGTCAATATCAGGTATCTTTTCATCTGGGTTCTTGAGTTCAAAGTCAAAGTATGTGAGCATGAGGAAGACAAACTGCTTCAGCTCATTGGTGGCGAAGAAGCGTCCTGGGCACATAGTGATCCCAGCACCCCATGGCATGTTGTAGTATTTAATTTTTTTCCCACCTTTGTAAAAGTCTGTCTTTTTGCCCCCCTCTGCTGTCAGGAAGCGATCATACTTATAGGTGAGTGGGTCGGGGTGGACCTCCGGGTCCATCTGGACAGCAGTGTAAGGAAACAGGGCTACTCTGTCTCCTTCTCTGATGTGGTACTCGTTTCCGTCGGCCATCTTGAGGGACATGTCCTGGAGCACGGCCCTGGTGAGGACGGGGGCGGAGGTGAGGCGGAGGGTCTCCTCCACGGCGCTGTCCAGGATGGGCGTCTTTTGCAGCATGTCCTGGGTCAGGTTGATGAAAGGGCCTTCGTGCTTCACCTCCTGGCCCGTCTCCTTCAGCACCTCCTCCACTTCCCCCTGCACGGCCCTCATGGCGTCTGGGTGCTTCATGAGGTAGAAGAGGAGCCAGAAGGCAGCAGGGCCTGTGTTTCCCTGTGAGGCCCAAAGGAGAAGAAACATGTACCTGTCCTGCATGAAGTCTTCCATACCGTGCTCCTCCCTCTCCTGCTGCTGCTCGTGCACCCAGACACTGATGTTCTCCTTGGTCTTCACCTTCTGCACTGACAGCATGTTCCAGAACAGCCGCTTCAGCCTCTCCGCCTCTCTCTTCTCCCCTGGAAGCAGGACCCCATAGGCCAGATTGGGGAAGAGCTGGTCATACTTACGGAACTCAAGGAAGAGCTCTTGGGACTCCACTCTGTCGACTTCTCTGGCTTTCTCCATGCTCCCTGTGGATTTTGGTGTCTCATTACCGAACAGAGCCAAGTAACCTGCCCTGAAGACAATGTTGTAGCTGTAGCTGAACAGACCGTCCTCATTCCAGGTCATATGGTTATTATCCCCTGTCCCTACACTGTGCAGCATCAGATTCTGTAGGTTGCTCATCATAGCCTGTGTCATGACCACTAAACCGTCCCCCATCAGGTGCTTGTTGCTGGACATCTGAGGAAACCTGTGGTCGGAGTGGTAACCAAACACTTTCTGCACCAGATGCTGTGCAAACTTGCTGAAGTCCAGTTTGGCACGGGCCTCCTTCACAACCATCCCAAAGGACCTAGGGTCCATAAGGAATGTGAAGTAGAATCCTCCCAGCTGCACGGTGAAAATATCCCCATGCTTCCCCTTCATCCTCTCCAGGAACTTTGCTGTGTCCCTGCGGAACTCAAGGACATGGCCCAGCCAGGGGATGGGGCCCCGGTCCAGGGGGGGTTCCCCGGGTCGACGCTGCCTGACAGCCCCCAGGAGGTAGAAGCCCCCCAGGACAGAGGCTAGCAGAGCCAGAAGGATCAGCAGCAGAAAGCCCATGGTCCTTTCTTCTTCGTTCTCACACAGACAATCTGAGCCCCGGCTAGATTTTGTTTTTTTATGGCGTGGTGAAACTATGACATTCCTGTCAGCAGTTAATGACTAACTCGATTGCACAATAACCAGAAACCTCCGACAAACGGTACAGAACAGTCTTTGGTGTTTCCAGTTTAAACAAATGTTAATACGTATAAAGGTCAGAAAAATTCCAATAATTAATTGCATATTACAGGAAGTGCTAAATATTTTGTCATTTAGAGTCTGTATGTTTCATAATCTGGAGAAGACAGCCCAGAACAGAATGCAATGGAGAGGAATCGTTGATGGCCTATACTCCCAAAGTAGAAACAGTAGCAAAGTAGAAAAGTAGCTTCATAGTACATTCCGATCTCTATTTTGGGTGTGATGAAAGTAAAAATATAGCATATTCTTTTTTTCTCTCAACAATGTTAGGCCTAGTAGCTGTTTATGTCGTTGAGAGTGGATTAGACATAGCCACCAAATGATGTAATTCTAGCTACTTTCACCTCCTGAGCAGTCCATGTAGAGTGTGCATTTGAAAGCACCTTTAGTAACCTCAGACTGATTTTGACATTTGCCCTTTGTGTCCACATGATGGCCTATGACATTTGTAGGAGTATACATCACCCTTTTATGTGCACAGTAGCATTGCATACCACAAAGCTTCCTTCTATTTAGCTTACTAGTTTAGCTTTTGGGGAGCTGCTGAATCTTGGGGACACTTCAACCCCAAATAACCACAGACAGTCTCTACCAAAGCATTGAATTGTCATTGAATTTACGTCTGTGCCCAGTTGAGATACACTAACTATATTGACAATAATACCTATTTCAGACAGAAGATGTGGTATAGTATGTGATTTTTGAATGACTACCACATCTCTGTACCCCAAACATACAATTATCTGTAAGGCTCCTTAATCAAGAAGTGAATTTCTAGCACAGATTTAACCACAAAGTCCAGAGAGGTTTTCCAATGCCTAACAAACAAGGGCACTGATTGGTAGATTTGTAAAAAATAAAAAGTGAGTATGGTGAATTATTAATTAGGCTTTGGATGGTGTATACAAAGCTACAGGCGTCATTCCTAACTCAGTTGCCTAGTTACAGTTTTGACTTATATCTGCTTGAAAATCTACTTGAACATGTCTGTCTAGCAATGATCAACAACCAACTTGACAGAGCTTGAAGCATTTTTTTATTTATTAATCACATTAAATAAATAATAATCTTCCGAAATGACTTTGGCAAAGCAACAAAATAACTAGGGCTTTACAATTATGTTTTATTTAGTGAAATATTACATCTGTTTGGATTTCTTGCAGTCTATAAAAAAAAATGTAATTCATGTTCTCATTAGTTAAAAAAAATGTTTTAAAAAACTTTTCCATTTTGACATTACAGAGTATGTTGTGTAGATTGTTGACAAAAAAATGACAATTATATCCATTTTTACCCCACTTTGTAATACAACAAAAAGTGGAAAAAGTCAAGGGTTGTCAATACTTTCTAAAGATACTTTACATGGGTCGTTCCACGAAAAGAGTGCCTTTTGCGTCCCTTTGACATGTTAAGTAGAAATTGTGCACCAAAATTGAATTTTAAAAGCCTGTTATATTACATGAAGTGCCCTTTAATATAGACCACATTGAGAATTCAATAAATCTGTTTTTAATATGAATAAAGACTTGCTAAAGTGCCAAATTTCCGCATGTCCCTCCTTAACCGCCAAAACTTAAAAAAGAAATGTAATCATCATTTTAAATCCCTAGTTATTTTGTTGTATTGACAAAGTCATTTCGGAATATTATTATTTATTTCATGTGATTAGTGAATCATTTACATCTTTCGCTCATTTTAAGTTCAACCCTGTTACATGAACTGAACCCTATTTAACATGGTGAAACTATTCCTTTAAATATTTATTTAGTCAAATAGTAGTGTAAAAGCTGGTGAGTTGGTAAATACTCTTTTTGACAATTTTCTGGTGTTTTGTGGTGGAAACTAAGTGGGTCTAGCTTAACATGTCAACCCTGTTATCTCTCGATTAACCTAACATAGCAGCCTGAGCGGCGTTTCTTTCTTTCTGGTCCTGACGAGAAAAAAATACTGTCGGGGGAGGTTCTCTTCTGCACTGTTGAACCAATCCAGTAAATGTGGAGGAGTTAAGATGGAGTGTCACCTTGTTAATGTTCAAAAGCGGAAGTCGCATCACAGGCTCTCTTTCTATTTCCCCTGAAAACCAGATGCACGAGGGTGCCCATAGACAAGCAACATTTTTTTATTAAAGGCCCAGTGCAGTTAAAAACATGATTTCCCGGTGTTTTATATATATTTCCAAACTATGAGGTTGGAATAAGACCCGATACCTGTATTTTGGTTACAGGGTCTAAAATGCAGGCTTCATGACTAGGACTCGAGGTAGGATTTAATATACCATGCTTTCTTATCCCCTACCCCTTTCAGATATACAAAAACGCAGGTTCAAAAAAAGGTGGGATGGTAAAAAAAAAGTGGGATTTTTGTCTGTGTATGAAAGGGGTATAACACTTATACCACAACCAAGGCTTTATAAGGATATTTTATTACATTTGACAGGAGGAAAAGCACAAAGATTCAATGCTTGACATTACAATGTTATAAAAACAGCAATGATTATTATAGTACAGGGTCAGAATATGAGTGAACCAGACTAAAAAGATAATAAAAGCAAGAATACAGTACACACAGTAGCTTTAAATACATGTAAATTCATCTCCTACATGGAATTGGTTTTGAACATCTGTGTGTTTCTTTTTTTGTTGTTGTAAGATTTTATGATAATTTTTTTAACAATACAAAATATACACATACAAATGACAACATCACACAAAAATCAACCGCATCACACCTGCCCTGACCCACATGCTCACCACCCAGCATCACTCTCCGGTAACATTTACATTTTACATTTTAGTCATTTAGCAGACACTCTTATCCAGAGTGACTTACAGTAGTGAATGCATACATTTCATACATTTTTTTTTTTCTTTTTTTTTTCTGTGCTGGCTTCCCGTGGGAATCGAACCCACAACCCTGGTGTTGCAAACACCATGCTCTACCAACTGAGCTACAGGGAACATGGCCTCCAACTGCACCATTTTGTTTCTCTCCATTGCCCACACACTTTCAACATTTAGATAAGAAAGCATTTGACATTTCCATTGTGTTAAGGATGGAGGATTGGTTGATTTCAAGTTAAGTATAGATTTTTTCAAGAAGATTGACAAGAAAAGTATTGTCCAACGCATTGGGTATTTCCAGTGGTGGAAAAAGTACCCAATTGTCATACTTCAGTAAAAGTAAAGATACCTTAATAGAAAATGACTCAAGTAAATGTGAAAGTTACCCAAGAAAAAATACTACTTGAGTAAAAGTCTAAAAGTATTTCATTTTAAATATACTTAAGTACCAAAAGTAAAAATATAAAACATTTCAAATACCTTATATTAAGCCAACCAGATGGCACCATTTTCTTTTTTTTTATTCACAGATAGCCAGGAGATCACTCCAACACTCAGACATCACAAACGAAGCATGTGTGTTTAGTGAATGTGTCCGATCAGAGGCAGTAGGAAGGACCAGGGATGTTGGACCATTTTCATGTGTGTGAATTGGACCATTTTCCTGTCCTGCTAAGTATTCAAAATGTAACAAGTACTTTTGGTTGTCAGTAGTACTTTAAAATATTTGTATTTAAGTATTTTACATCACAGGGTATCTCACTTCACCCTCATATGCCATGTCTTTATAATACGCGGAAAGACGGATTAAAAGTAAATGTACATTGTAATACTTCCTATAACTTTTGGACGTTATAACATTCCCAGAAAGCATGGATCATTGAGTCATTGTTAGTTTTACAATTAAGACATGATTATGCCATTGTGCTGTAGAATTTGTTAATTTTGTCTCTTGTATAATGCATTCTATACATTAGTTTATACTGAATTAAGCGTACATTTTCATTAACTGTAATTTCCTTAGCTATGTCCCAACATTCCCTCCATCTTGTGCCAATATCAGTTCCTTTTAAGTCTTGGATCCAATAGTTTATATTTTTTTCTCAGAGATTGTCAGTTGGAAAGGCTCTCTGCAAGGTTTTATATAGCTTACCTATCATATGAATCTCATTTTCTCACTCAAATAGGATTCCCTCAAGATTGCTCTGATGCCCAAAAGATTTGAAATATACATTTTGTGAAAAAAACTTTTAAGTTGCATGTATTTGAAAATATTTACCTTGGTCAATCTAAAATTGCTTTTTAATGCAGTCATGGAAATAAATGAATTTCCTATTATCAAGTCATTTACGGTTTCAATCCCTGAAATTTTCCATGTGGACCAATTTATCTGTAAATTCTGAAAAGCTACCAAGGATTGTGTTTTTAGGGAGTGATATTGTTTCTTGTAGAATATGTCTCCTACACGTCTCCTACATGTTTCTAATACTATCTGCAAACCATTTCCTCATGACTCATCACTCAAAAATATTATATAGTACCTGATTTCAAATTTCAAATGTAATATTTCCAGCTGACTCTAAGCATAAACGTTCTAGCCATTTTCAAAGACAGAAAAAGTAGATAATTTTGCCTCTCTGAATAAACAAAACAATTATATGCTGTTATTTTAATACTGTACCACTTGTTGCTGTACTATGTACTCTAGATACATTTATGTTTAGGCACAAGATAGTTTATAATAATCAAAATCGGATTAATAGCTCGTGAGATGGAAGTTTACACTCAAAGCGTTGTCAAAGGCTGGTTTGTCAGTCACTCAGTTTTAAAACCTAAGTCTGTATCTAAACTGGATGTCTCTGGTTGGCTGCATGGACCCAAAGCCCCAACGTTTGGTGTCAATATCAGGTATCTTTTCATTTGGGTTCTTGAGCTCAAAGTCAAAGTATGTGAGCATGAGGAAGACAAACTGCTTCAGCTCGTTGGTGGCGAAGAAGCGTCCTGGGCACATAGTGATCCCAGCACCCCATGGCATGTTGTAGTATTTAATTTTTTTCCCACCTTTGTAAAAGTCAGTCTTTTTGCCCCCCTCTGCGGTCAAGAAGCGATCATACTTATAGGTGAGTGGGTCGGGGTGGACCTCTGGGTCCATCTGGACGGCAGTGTAAGGAAACAGGGCTACTCTGTCTCCTTCTCTGATGCGGTACTCGCTTCCGTCGGCCATCTTGAGGGACATGTCCTGGAGCACGGCCCTGGTGAGGACGGGGGCGGTGGTGAGGCGGAGGGTCTCCTCCACGGCGCTGTCCAGGATGGGCGTCTTTTGCAGCATGTCCCGGGTTAGATCGATAAAGGGGCCTTCGTGCCTCCCCTCCTGGCCTGTCTCCTTCAGCACCTCCTCCACCTCCTTCTTCACGGCCCCCATTGCGTCTGGGTGCTTCATGAGGTAGAGGAGGAGCCAGAAGGCAGCAGGGCCTGTGTTGCCCTGTGAGGCCCAGAGGAGAAGAAACATGTACCTATCCTGCATGAAGTCCTCCATGCCGTGCTCCTCCCTCTCCTGCTGCTGCTCACGCACCCAGACACTGATGTTCTCCTTGGTCTTCACCTTCTGCACTGACAGCATGTTCCAGAACAGCCTCTTCAGCCTCTCCGCCTTTCTCTTCTCCCATGGAGGCAGGACCCCATAGGCCAAATCGGGGAAGAGCTGGTCATACTTACGGAACTCAAGGAAGAGCTCTTGGGACTCCACTATGTCGACCTCTCTGGCTTTCTCCATGCTCCCTGTGGATTTTGGTGTCTCATTACCGAACAGAGCCAAGTAACCTGCCCTGAAGACAATGTTGTAGCTGTAGCTGAACAGACCGTCCTCATTCCAGGTCATTTGGTTATTATCCCCTGTCCCTACACTGTGCAGCATCAGATTCTGTAGGTTGCTCATCATAGCCTGTGTCATGACCACTAAACCGTCCCCCATCAGGTGCTTGTTGCTGGACATCTGAGGAAACCTGTGGTCGGAGTGATAACTGAACACTCTCTGAACCAGCTTTTGTGCAAACTTGCTGAAGTCCAGTTTGGTGCGGGCCTCCTTCACAATTGTCCCGAAGGACCGAGGGTCCATAAGGAATGTGAAGTAGAATCCTCCCAGCTGCACAGTGAAAATATCCCCATGCTTCCTCTTCATCCTCTCCAGGAACTTTGCTGTATCCCTGCGGAACTCAAGGACGTGGCCCAGCCAGGGAATGGGGCCCCGGTCCAAGGGGGGTTCCCCTGGTCGACACCACCTGAAGGCCCCCAGGAGGTAGAGTCCCCCCAAGACAGAGGCTAACAGAGCCAGAAGAATCGGCAGCAGAAAGCCCATTGTCCTTTCCTCTTCGTTCTTTCAGAGCACATCTGCGCCACAGCTGAAGTGTATTTTGTGTTTTCAATACCCATGACTCATGCTCCTCCCCAATTCCATTCACAGTGAGAGTGCCATTAGTATTCTAAGCACTAAGAACTTATACGCACTCAGTAAGGATGTAAGCATTGTTTTGTTTTTTTGACACTTCATTTTATAGCACAAAATGCTCATATATGTTGCACTTTCCCATGAAACTTTAATAGAACATTAATATCTTATATTGTATGTTTGGTGTGACGTTGATGGAATATTCTCCTATCCCTCTAAACAGGACACTGGAATGTTCTTGCAATGTTCCTATGAAACATGTCTAGAATATTAATATCAAGGAAAAGCATTGTTTATACATAGCTCTGCCTCAAGCATATGTATTTAGATGGCTCAGGGCCAGGACCATGCAGGTTTCAGCTGGTTTCAGTCAGGAGACTACAGAGAGATTTTGAAAACTTAATAGATCACATGTGCAGAGAGAACTTCTCTCAGATTTGTAATAGTGTTGCATTTTGGGCCTTTATGCTGTATCATACCATAAAGAGCAGTGGAGCCAGCCCCAAAACAAGATCATTGAGAAGAGAGGTAAGATTGAAGAAGACATGCACATACCCAAGATATACCCAAGATATACCCAAGTCCTCCTGAATCCCTAACAAGGCATGAGTGCAAAAACAAAACAATAACCCCAAAATGGTCATGCCATCTATCTGCAACTATTTAAAGCTTTGATGAAATCTGATGATTTTATGGATAGAGGCATACAACTATAATGGCCATGCTCCTTTAAACCATTCATCATTCATATAGACTTTTGTTGTTTCTATGTTTCTTCATTGTGACTAGAAGTGACTTTTCGTAGCAGGTTAGGAGAGCATTTTAGATAACTTTTTTCCTAACCTTAACCTAATTCTCCTAACCGGCTACATGAATTATTCTAACCTGCTGCATAAGTTTTCCTAACATGCTACATTAATTATTCTAACCTGCTGCATAAGTTTTCCTAACATGCTACATTAATTATTCTAACCTGCTGCGTTAATTCTTCTAACCTCCTGCGTAAGTTCTCCTAACCTCCTACGAAAAAGTAACTTCTGGTCTTAGTTGTATACTACCTAGTCAGAACCATGTTTCTCAACCTACGACTTTTGTAACATTCAAATCTTGTTGTGTAGGCTACAGTTCTCTACATCCGTTGTTGTTTTACTCTACCTTTGTATTCTCTTTCGACCTCGTTCCCACACAACGTTCAAAAGAAAACCACACAAACATTCTGAGCGATGTGTAACTTGAGTCACTGACAAAACACACCAGCCTCTCGGCAACTAACCCCCACGCCCTTCCTCCTCCTAAAATCAAAAGGAATTCAGAAAAAAAGTCTGCTTCCACCTTTTGTCTCAGGGATTATGGAACAGATCCTGCTTTACAGAATTGTGGGTTTGCATCTTTTCTTAGTAGGAGCTTGGCTGTGAATCCTTTGGCAGTTCCCATCTGATTACTGAAAACTATATTTCTTCAGCAAGTGTTTCAGTGTTTGGTCTGTGCCTTTTTCTCTAAGCTGGGAAATGTTAATTATGCATTTTCAAGTCATACCAGTTACATTTTATTTTGGACAGCCATTCCCTGACAAATAATGGGGGAATAGTTCCAGGCACTACATACTGCTGCTCTTTTTGCTCTTCATAGCTCACTCTGATCTGCAAAACCACCATTGGGATCAATCTCTCTCTTGAGTATGTCTTCAGCAACGCATTTGTTTTCTTCAGCTTGATAACCTTGAAATGCTCATTGTAGACAGTTATAGACACTGCAGATCCTGTGTCAAGCTCCATTTTGAGGATTGTGCCTTTGTTTTCTGGTGCCGCCCATATTATGCTACTGCTGGGAGAAGTCACTGGTCGTGTCCGAATACCCATACCTGCGTTTTAAATAGTAGGCCATTTGAGTATGCGAAAACATTATGTTTAATAACGCTCTAAACACTAGGCTTTTATCCTATTTAAAAAGTACTAAAGACAGAAACATAATTTGCTTCCATTTAAACATATTTATTAGTAAAACCAAAATGTTGTAACATACAGTTGAAGTCGGAAGTTTACATACACTTAGGTTGGGGTCATTAAAACTCGTTTTTCAACCACTCCACAAATTTCTTGTTAATTAACAAACTATAGTTTTGGCAAGTCGGTTAGGACATCTACTTTGTGCGTGTTACCCTTCCAATGAGCTTATCATATAAACTGCAACGCGAAAAGTACGGTTTACTTCACTTTTAATCATGTCAGCACGGGTAACAGCCGTTTACAGTCTTTCTTTAGTTTTTCATTCTTACTCTTCCCAATTCACTTAAACTATATTTCTTTATTTCCCATGGGCTTCTTTATTTCCCATGGGCTTCACCAGAGTACCCCCTAGTGGCTGGAATACAACTGTATTAAGCCCCTTACAACACCCCCCTGTGTTGTCCCAAACATTTTACTGTCCTCAAAACAAACAGAGGATGTAAGTACTGGTAATGAGAACAACAGAGAAAACTGGCCTAACAGCCATATAACTATCTAGACATGTCCAGTCTGCCTTTATAGGCAAAGATGCAACCCCCACTAAACATTATCACACTGTGATTAGTAAAGGTAAACGAGAAAATATATACACATCAGAACATCTCTAGTTGGTATCCTGATAAGAGCTTGGCAGCCCTAAAGTGTTATAGGTTAGAATGTCTCTGGGCCTCCTCTGCCGGGCTGAACGGCGGGGCAAGGTCATGGGTGACCCCAATGAATCAGTGTCCACTTCATCATGAGATGATTGAGTCTCAGCTGTTTCCATATTTACCCGTCCTCTCCAGACTCTCTCTGAGGACTGGCTGGCACTTCTTCACAGTGAAGTTTCTATCAGTCTGACCCCATTCCTCACTATTATCTGATACTAGCTGTGTGCTACTCTGTCTGCTCTCTTCATCCCTGTGTGGCCTATTGATGAATACTGGATAAGAATCCTCATCTGAGCTCTCAGACTCAGCGCTCTCCCCATTTTGCAGCTTTTGCTGGGGTGGTTCCCTTCTCCACAGACCTCTACTGGGTGTTTCAACAGGTTCCTCAAATGGTAGGGAATTACATGACATGAGCATATTGCGATGCAGAACCCGGGCCCTGCCTGTACCCATCTCGGGTTTGACCTCATAGACAGGGCTGTCATCACCTTTCCTGGTTACCACCACATGTATTTGGTCCTCCCAGTGTGATCTTAGCTTTCCCGGCCCCCCACGTTCTGACATGTTCCTCACCAGTACACGATCCCCTGAGACAAGAACCAAACTAATTTTCTTCCGATCGTAGTAGGCTTTTCCCTTTGCTGTTGATTTCTCCATGTTTCTACTGGCGATGTTATAGGCTTCCGCCATCTATTGCTGCCACTTCTTAGCATAATCCTGGTATGATTTCTCCTGTTCCTTTATCTGTAACCCAAAGACAAGGTCAACAGGTAGCAGTGGAGCCCTTCCAGATGGCAGGAAATATGGTGAGAACCCAGTAGCATCACTGGTGGTACAATTATATGCATAAATGACCTTGTTCAGATAATCACCCCAGTTGGCCTTTTTCTCTTCATCTAGTGTGCGCAACATTGACAACAGTGTACGGTTAAATCTCTCCACCTGATTCCCCTGTGGATGATATGGAGAGGTTTTGGAATTGGCTATTCCCGTACAGTTCTGCAAGGCTCTGAATAACTGATTTTCAAACTCTCTTCCCTGATCATGATGGATTTTTGACACAAAGCCAAACTTTGGGAAAAAAATCACTGAAAAGCTTTTTTGCTGCAGTTTTCCCTGACTTATTTCTGGTGGGGTAGGCTTTTGCAAATTTTGTAAAGTTATCTAAAATAACTCAAATGTACTCGTAGCTCTGCTTTTCTCCAAATGCAAATAGTCAATTGAAATCATCTGGAAAGGAGCTGTAGCTCAAACATGTTGCATTGGGGCCCTAGTTATTACACTGGGTTTCTTATGTTTGATACACTTACACACTTTAGTGATAAAGTGTTCAATGTCATGTTGCATGCGCGGCCAATAAAAGCGTTCTAGTGCTAAGTTCAACACTCTTTCTGTTCCTAGATGGGCCATTTCAGTGTGTAAGTACTTGTAGATCAGTGTTCTATACTGACTTGGTACCACAACTTGTGTCCTTTTTGCTGTTTTCCTTTGTAATAATCCATCTGGTGAAACATGGAGCCTGTTCCACTCTTGCAATAACTGTTTGACTTTGTATGACTCTTGTTGACATTCTGTTGGTTTAGGCTTAGTCCTTTGACTTTTCAGTTCCAAGATTCTCGATACAGCTGCATCGTTTATTAACTAAGCCTGCATGATATTGTGTGGAGACAGTCGGTCTGTAACTGTTCCCCCCCACAATGACAGCTCAACCTTGCACTGATGGCCTTAGTGTGACCGCGGATATCCACGTTACACAGTCATTCTGTTGTGTCTGAACATTATTGAGTGTAGCTTTTACCATCTCAAGTGAGTGTTTCTCTGTGCATTCTTCCATGTAATGTTCAGCATTCAAAGGAGAGCGTGACAGAGAGTCTGCGTCAGTGTTTACCTTTCCAGGACGATACTTCAGTGTGAGATTAAAGTCAGACAGCTCTGCCACCCAGCGATGACCGGTGGCATTCAGTCTTGCTGTAGTTAGTACATATGTCAAGGGGTTATTATCACTATACACTGTCACAGAGGGAGCATAAAATAGGTAATCTCGGAACCGCTCAGTCACTGCCCATTTGAGGGCCAAGAATTCCAGTTTCCCTGAGTGAAGGTGACAGTTTCTCTCTGCTTGAGTCAGGGTGCGGGAGCCATATCCAATGACTCTCAGTTTGCCACTTTGTGGTTGGTATAACACCCCTCCCAATCCCTCTTCGGAGGCATCAACATGCAGGATAAAAGGGTCCTTGAAATCTGGGTAAGCATGCACAGGTGGATTAGTCAACACACTCACCAAGTGTTCTAATGCTCTCTGGTGAGCATCCTCCCATATATCTTTCTGGTGGGGCAGAGCCTGTCCCGACTGCATAGATACCTTGGTCCTTCGCTTCCCAAATGCTGGAGTCTCCAACTTCACTGCTAGTAAGTCATAGAGACATTTAGCATGTTGTGAACAGTTCTGTACATAACCCCTGTAGTACCCTAGAAACCCCAGTAGTTTCCTCAGCTCTCTCACTGTAACGTTGGTCGTATAAAGGAGACCAAGGCGCAGTGTGTAAAGTGCTCATATTTACTTTTAATGAATATACTTAAACAAAACAACAAAACGACCGACAACAGTTCCGTCAGGTGACATACACTAAACAGAAAACAACTACCCACAAAAACCCAGGAAGAAAAACCCCTACTTAATATGATCTCTAATCAGAGGCAACGAGGATCAGCTGCCTCCAATTAGAGATCAACCCAAACAATCCCAACATAGAAATAGAAAACTAGAACTTAAACATAGAAATAGAAAACATAGAACAACCCAAAACACCCCCTGTCACGCCCTGACCTACTCTACTACAGAAAATGACATCTTACTAGGGTTAGGACGTGACACTCACGTTTGTTGGTGGCCTGTTTACCAGTTCTTGCACTGCTACAATTTCTTTAACATACATTCTGTAACCCTCAGCAGAAATTATTTTTCCTAAATAAAGGACCTCATTCTTGAATAGGTCACACTTATCATGTCACGTCTGATTTGGACTGGCGGATAGGCGGAATCAAATGCAGGAGACAGAGGTGCTGGAGGTGAGTGTCTTTTAATAAAACGGACACACACAAATGCCGAAAAGCACAGGGCGCTATACAAAGTTCGCCTGGGAGAAACACTTTCCCATAAAACACAAAATATAATTCAAAGGCACAAAAAGGCAAGGAGCGCAGCCCGGTAAATCCTTCCCGTATAATTGTCGGTAACACAACGTGGACAATAAACAATCCCGCACAAAATCCCAACTGAAAACACACATTAAATAAGTCCCCACTAATGACATACACAAAACAGGTGCGGAACAGACAGACAAAACTAAACGACACAGAAACAACGATCGGTGGCAGCTAATAGGCCGGCGACGACGACCGCCGAGCACCGCCCAACCGAGGAGGGGCGCCACTCTCGTTGGATCCTGTGACATATCAGCCCTGAGTTTAATACCCCATTTATTTTGCTGCCTGAGTACTTGACGGATATCTTCCACATGTTGTTCGAATGACTGACTAAAAATAAGAACGTCATCCAAATATGGTATAAAGATTCTATCTCTTATCGACTCTAAACTTTCCTCCATGCTTCGTTGGAAAGCAGAGGGACTGTTTGATAAGCCAAAGGGAATTCTATTTCATTCATATAAGGCCCAAGGGGTGCTGAAGGCAGTGTATTTTCTGGACTACTCTCCCACAAAGCCTTGGTGGTACGCCTTTCCTTGATCGAAAACTGTAAACCATGAGTTTCCTCCCAAACCATCAAGTATTTCCTGTATACGGGGTATGGGATGACTGTCCAGAACAGTCTTCTTGTTCAATCCCCTGTAATCAACACAAAGTCTTAAACTCCCATCCTTTTTCCGTACGCAGACCAGAGGTGATGAGTATGATGAAGTTGACTTCCTGATTAAGTTTTTGTTCAGGAGCCCCTGAAGGTGGCTTTTCACCTCAGCATACAAGGGGCGTGGCACACCGTTGTATCTCTTTGCCACTGGTATGTTATCAGTCAATCTCCATTCTGAGATTTTCAATACACCCTATGTCCATGCCATCTTTGGCGAAAACATCTGATTCCTCTCTGAGCATCCGTTTGACTAATTCTTGTTGTTCTTGGCTCAAATGCTGAACCTCTACAGGTGCGTCCCACCACTCTATGTGACCTTTGTCAGGGCCAGGCTCCGGTGGGGATCTGTCCTGAACCTGTGCACAGTAACCTTTTCTCCACTGGGCACAGGAACCAGGTGACACGCTACTACTCTCTGTAATGTCCCTATCATTGTTTGTCTTGGTAAGGTAATGTCATGTTTGGTGGTATTCACTACTGCAATGTCAACTTTTCGAGATGGCCGTTTTGATGTTTTCACGACCTGACTTTGTAGGTCCAGGCCACAGATCACTCTCACGTCCGGTTCAAATAACACAATTTCATAATTGAAGGGGGCCTCTCTTGGGATACAGGGATGAATCCATTTTGTTTGTCCACCTGGAATGACAACATCACGCCTGCCTGCTGTAAGCAAGCATTCCTCCGTGTACTCTGAGTGCTGAAGCAGATTGAGTAGTCTTTGCCTTTCCCTGTCCTAGCTTAAGTGCATTTCTAAGCATCTCTACCGTATACATCAGCTCTGAGGGCTCCTTGTTACTTTTTGTTTGAACTATTTCTTCAATTACATTAAACCCAATGATTGGTTTCTCCAGGCTTTCATTTGTGACTAATATCGGAATCCTCAACTGTTTTCCTGCAATGACCTCAGCTTTGGGATCAAGCAAACCTAAGCACATGTCCATCCAAATTCCAAGGGAATTTCAGTGCCATTGGCTGCCCTCAGATCCAGTTTCTCTGTATTGCCCATGATTTCTACCAGTGGTCTAACTTGTGTGCATGGCAAATTACGTTTTCTCCATTCCTCACTTATGATGGATACCTGAGCCCCTGTGTCCCATAGTGCTAGGGTCTTTACCCACTCCATATAACACCACACTTGACATGTTTTACCAATGAGCTGTGCTTTATTACAATGTCCTGTGGTTGCTGGGGTAGTTGGCCCTCACTCTCCCTGTGTCATGGGACCAGGGGAGTTGTGTTCAGTCTTGCGGGCAGTCTTACATGTAGGTTGGTGCTGTTTCCAATGATCCTGTTGGCACACTTTGGAACAATAGGCAGCTTTCTGACACAATGAACACAACTTCAACTCTGAGATTCTCTCTACCTTTGCACTGCAGCCACTGCAACACTGGATGGAACTAAATGTATCTGAGATCACTCCTCGTTCCATGGTTGTGACCCCCAGGCGTTTCCCGATGGATGTGCGTTGCCCCTGATCCTACATCCTACTGCCCAATGGCTATCACTGCCACATTTGTAGCAATGATGACAAGTCTGTTGACCAGTCTCATAACAACTTTTGCATTTTCTATTCTCCCTGTTGGTTGGACTTGGTTTTCTGTTGGAGCGATTCCTAACTGAACAGTCACCCTGGCCCTGCACTGACTGTACTAATGAGGCAACCTGACAGGTCAGTTCTTTGATTGCTTCATTGCTCGCATCAATTTTACTCAATTTTATTTTCGGACTGTGGTCTGTGAGGGCTCTGCCTGTGCACATTCCTCTCCGCTATCCTCCCTCTGTACTGCGTTCACTCGTGTGGGTGTGAATTTACGTGAAATCCTGGCCTTTTGCATGCGTTCGCTTTCATTGCTCTGGGCAATTTGCACTTTCTCAAGCAACGGTTCATCACTAGTGTTAATATTCTGGAGATGCACTCTCATCTCTGCCCTGACATTATCATTTGTTAATCCTGTAATAATGGCCTGCAGGCATTGACTCCTGACTAACTCTGTGTCATATTTCAGTCCTGATTGGGCATGGGCTGAGGCTGATAACACTTTCTGTCTCAGGTCAAAGAATCGGACTAGGAAGTCCAAGGCAGACTCTCCCGGCTCTTGTGTTGCTTTAGTCAACTTGTGACACAGTTCAGTAGCATCCTTCTCTGCATAATGTGTCCTCAAGATTTGCCTTAGTGTGTAGATTGTCATGTCTGTTTTTCCCTCCAGATAACTCCTCATCTTAAACCTGTTGGGGCTAGGGGGCAGTATTTTCACCGCCGGATTAAAAACGTACCCGATTTAAACTGGTTACTACTCTTGCCCAGAAACGAGAATATGCATATAATTAGTAGATTTGGATAGAAAGCACTCTAAAGTTTCTAAAACTGTTTGAATGGTGTCTGTGAGTATAACAGAACTCATATGGCAGGCCAAAAACTGAGAAGATTCCATACAGGAAGTGCCCGGTCTGACAATTTGTTGTCCTTCTGTTGCATCTCTATCGAAAATACAGCATCTGCGCTATAACGTGACACTTTCTAAGGCTCCCATTGACTCTCTAAAGCCGCCAGAAAGTGGAATGGGATGTCTGCTGTCTCTGGGCGAAGAACAGCAGCAGGCTTTGTGAGTGGTCAGCCTGGGGACAGTGAGACTGAGATGCGCATCCACGAGAATTCTAACATTTTTTCTTTCAGCCTTTGAATGAATACAACGTTGCCCGGTTGGAATATTATCGCTATTTTATGAGAAAAATAGCATAAAAATATGCTATTTCTGAACATCACATGCTAATGTAAAAAGCTGTTTTTTGATATAAATATGAACTTGATTGAACAAAACATGCATGTATTGTATAACATAATGTCCTAGGTGTGTCATCTGATGAAGATCATCAAAGGTTAGTGCTGCATTTAGCTGTCTTCTGGGTTTTTGTGACATATATGCTTGCTTTGAAAATGGCTGTGTGATTATTTTTGGCAGGGTACTCTCCTGACATAATCTAATGTTTTGCTTTCGCTGTAAAGCCTTTTTGAAATCGGACAATGTGGTTAGATTAACGAGAGTCTTGTCTTTAAAATGGTGTAAAATAGTCATATGTTTGAGAAATTGAAGTAATAGCATTTCTAAGGTATTTGAATAACGCGCCACAGGATTCAACTGGCTGTTACGTAGGTGGGACGAATTCGTCCCGCCGGTCCTAGAGAGGTTAACTACATCTTTAATAATTAAGATACTTTTGCAAAAGCACTTGACCTTCAATGATGCCATTGAAAAAGGTGACTACACCTTCAATACAAAGAGCTTTTATACTCATGAATCCACCCCTTCAACGAACATTGACGAACCACAGATAGTTAGGAACGGTTCACAAAGAAAGACTGTTTACTTTAGAGAGGAGTATCTACAGCCAGATAGCATTCGCTATAAATTATCGTTCAGTTTGGTCCCTAATGACGAGATTCTAATCTCGTCCCTGTTACTTCATAGAACAAAAACACCATTTCATCCAATGGCATATATCAATTGTCAACTCTAGATACTCCCATCCCAAGCAAACCCCCTCTTGACCCTACTCCTGGACAGGCTCACTGGGGGGAGTGACCTGCGCACAGACATTGTGGAGACAAATAATTGGTTCCCCATTAATCACGCCATCCCTTCACATGGTTTAAGAATAGGTAAAGACACTCACATACGAAGACAATATTTCATTATGTCCTCCTCTCTTGCTGATATTCTGCATAGCAACAGATACATTTAAAAAACAAGTCTGACCTCTCCCCTCTCTGGGCCCCAAGTGACTGAGCCCCAGCTAAGGGAAACGTGCAACTGAAAGACACCAGTGTCCAAAGGACAATTTCTAATGACAAGTATCTCACATAAGCATATTATACTAATAAAACATCTTAATTATCTATGTTACCCAACTAATTCTGATTCATCCACCACACCTTACAGACAAGAAGCTTGATTGGGTGGAGGATAGGGTGTTTTATATGAGAAGATTTTATTTGAATAAATCCCAACTCACTGCCCAAGCAACCCATCACCCTGGCCTACTCTCCCCCTGGTTATTTGTGTTATATAGCAAACATTACCCTGCTCTTACTGTTGAAAAATGTAACATTCCACCCTAACATGTTGTTGGGAATGGCATGACAACTGTTCTTGATTCCATTCGAGAAGTAGCCAATATAGAAATAATGGAGAATGCTACTACCACTGCTTTGGAAGCGCTGACTGCTGAACTATTTGCTACACATACCATGGTCTTACAAAATAGATTGGCTTTGGATATGCTCCTAGCGGATAGGGGGGTTGTGCAGTGGTGGGGGCAGAGTGTTACCACTGTTTCACCCTTTAATGGGGATCCAAATTACCCTAATGGATATGATAGTACCTGCTTCCCTCGAAATGACCCCGATCCCTATGAACCTCCCTTTTCCCTGGATTGTTATTATTAAATTACCTTTTCAGAGTTTCACGCAGACCACGCTTTTCTGTGTAAAATGCCAATTTCTCTGAAACCAAAAGGTTTTCAATTCTGTCTGACAACTCTCAGATATGTCATGTATGGTGATGCCCATAGTTTTCATGGCATCAAAGGGGGAATTGTGGTGGCAGAATTTGGGGTGAGCAGATGTAACTTCTCAAGGGATATGTTCTGTGTTGTACTGTGATGTTATGCCTTTCATAGACTCACGGTATGTCTGCACCCTAACACAAGGCCATTGTGTTCCGGAACTGTTGAATTGAAAGAACTGTTGTGTAAACAATATGATTATATTATCACCTCTCACTATATAAGGGACAAGTAACCATTTCTTCCTTGAGTTCTTCCCCGTGAAATCAGTGGTGGATCTCCCCTGCAGCTGCTCATATTAAAGATTTTTCTATTATATCATTAAATAGTCTCTGCCTTAATCTTTGGATCGAATTTTCCACAACAGACTGTAAACTACATCAAACCACATCCACTGCACACATGCCTGTTCTTAAAACTATGTGAAGATATGGGTTAAGAGCATGACAATGTTCTATTTCACACCGAGGCTTGGTGGTTATGGAGGGGGAGTGTAGGAAAGATTTTTTTGCATTGAGAGAGGAACTGTTGTCATTCACAATGGATATAAAAAAAACAGACTTGGTTGACTTTTTTTGTAATGAAAATAAAAAGTGTCTCCTTGCCGATGTAACAGACATATTTGGGAAAGTGAACGAACTGAACGCAAGCATGCAGGGGAAATTCAAAAACACTCTACAGATGAGTGACCGAATCAGTAGATTCTGAGGAAATAATTCTTATTGGAGAGAGTCTTTCAAAAGCGAACCATGCACCCCTTCCCTCAGCTGTGCATGTTTCTAACAGAAAACAGCATCAGTAAGTGTCCCACACGTGTGATGACTGTACTAGCTGGTTGCACGCGGCACTGTGGCAGGATGACTGCTTCTACTCAAACGCAGTGGTGAAAGCGTTGCTGAGAGCACATTGGCTATCGACCAGCCTATAGAGTAGGGCGTGGGTCTTGATGGCTTGGGAGCTTCTCCGAAGGAATATTCATGTTCGCTGCGTCACAAGCTTGCTATCTCTCAGGTTACCATGACAAGTATCATAACAACATGGTCAAAGTTGAATGTATCTTGTTCCATCCCAGCAAAAGCAATGGGGATATAAAAATCGAATGCCTTTCACGCAACATGCCGCAATGAATTAGGTATATGTGGCTTTTCTTTTTAAATGTTTTTTACCCTCTACCCATTTCAGATATACAAAAAATATTTTATTAAAATGCAGGCATGGTCAATTAGTGGGATTTTGGTCTGTGTATGAAAGGGATATAAGTAAGTAGCTTTTGGGCTAGATTCAATCCGTAGTGCTGGAAGATCCGTGTTAAAATGTAAAGGGTTATTTACGATTTAGCTGACATTTGCATCGTTTGCCGGTGAAAGCAGTCTCTGGAAATGCCAGAATTTTGCCTTTAAATTTCAATCCCGCAATTGTGCTGATCTTCCACCCCCTGGATTCAACAGCCTGGTTTCATAAAGTAGATGTAACATAGTAAACGTGTTTGCAACGCCAGGGTTGTGGGTTCAATTCCCACGGGGGACCAGTACGGGGAAAGAAAAATGTATGAAATGTATGCATTCACTACTGTAAGTCGCTCTGCTAAATGACTCAAATGTAAATGTAAACAACCCTACTCCTCGGCCAGAGCGTCAGCGAAACACTATGAATTTACTAATGGTCAATCTGACAAAACTCTGAATTTACGAACACCCAGAGCACACTGAGCACACTCTGGCACTCCAGACTGAATTTACATACACACCTTAGGCCTTACAGTACATTAATATCTCTATTTTGAGTGTGATAAAAGTAAAAATATAGTTTCAATTTTTATTTTACGTTAGAGGTCAGTGATAAAGATCTAATGATTGGAATATTGTGTATGGTAAGCTGTTATATTTCATCTTCTGAGCATTTAATTGGCCTGTAAAAGTGAACTCTTTAAGGCACGTGTCAAACTCATTCCATGGAGGTCAGAGTGTGTGCGGGTTTTCGCTCTACCCTTGTACTTGATTGCTGAATTAAGGTCACTAATTAGTAAGGGACTCCCCTCAACTGGTTGTCTAGGTCTTAATTGAAAGGAAAAAACAAAGACCCGCAGACACTCTGCCCTCCGTGAAATGAGTTTGACATCCCTGCTTTTGTGGAATGAGTTTGACGTCCCTGCAATATTTCATCTAAAAGATAAGAGTATTGTGAAATACTGTCTGCTATCCTTCTAAAGGGCAACTAACTCTAGGCCACTGACATCAACTTTCAGGAGGTGCACAAGAATAAACAATTCATGACGCATTGATGGATGTTCTGGATATTTGTTAATACCGTCTCTAATACCACAATGTCTTTCTGAACCTCACAAACATCAGTGCGGTAACGATGTAGAGGATTTGATGTGGCGTTGAAACGTAGACACAGGAAAAGTAACAAAGTCTAAATATTTTGGATCTAAAAACAGTAATTTGGGAAACTTTGAAGACACACCCTTCAAGTTTACATTTCACTACAGTGTACGTATTATGGGCTCATTTGGATGTGTGAAAGTCCATGGGCTTGATTACTGTAGGGCAGCACCCTACTACAGTACTAAGCACATACTATCCCTTATCTTGTCACTGAGGAGCCTAGAAACATATTTTTAAAATGATCTGTGTACTACAGGATAACGGTGTTAACCTCTCTTGCCTCATGCCGCCCCCATCTGGCCAATTAATAGTAGTATGCATTTGTTCTATATACCACCACTGACCATTAGTCAGTGGGCATTCCGAGTCTTTCCTTCAAAATGCTTAAAAGTCGGCCTAGAAACATGGATCTTTTTCAAATATCCAATGGAAAGCCCAAAAGGTAGGCTACCATTATGACAGATCGTGAAGCGCACGTTCAAATAAATTTTTACCTGGACAAATTATTAGATTACGGGTTTTTTTAACGCATTGAACTAGATTGATGTGCTTTTCTCGCAATTTATTGTTTCTGCAGTGTGGATTTACTCTCTTTGGATGATCATTTTGTAAGTAATAGCAGTATGCAAATAAGGGAGCCAAATTAATGGCTCTTTCACAGATGCAATTCAGTTCCCCACACCAAAAAGATCTGTTCAAAAAGAGCTGTTCGTTTGCAAACGACCCATCACTACTGACCATACATTCTTCTTGACAAAGGGGTCACAGTAAAATGGTCCATGTTGTTTGCCTATTGGCAGTCTTCCAGGGGGTATTTTTAAGTAGTCCAATCTGTCTGAGTCTACTTATCAATGATTGTGTCCTGTCCTGGCAAGAATTAGAGTGGAAAGTTTGATCGGTCAAAGATGTTTCCTGTTTAATGGGGAAACAAACAAAAATGTTGACTACTTTAATACACATAAGTGAATTTGTCCCAATACTTTAGTTCCCATAAAATTGGGGGACTATGTATAAAAAGTGCTGTAAACGGTTCACACGATATGGATGAAGATATGCACTTTAACCTCATAGTCATTGTATCATTTCAATTTTCCCCACAATTGTCATTGTCCCAATACTTTTGGAGCTCACTGTATATGTTATCATCAAGAAGAATAAACAACTTTCCTGTATGATGTATTATGCATTAGAGTAGACTTATCTCTGGAAAAAAAGAGTTTCTGAAATCCTAAAACCCAGTATTAAATGTGCTATTCTATTTTGAGTAAGCACTATGATACTCAGCATTTAGTCTGTAGTTATTAGGCATTCCTCCGTTTCCTGGTATTTGTCATAATCTTTTCCTATTCTTATTCCCCTGTTTAAAGCAGCAAAGTAGCCTATTAGTATCATTTATGTAAAATCATAACTGGGATTGTAACTGTTTAAATGGAAACACTATAGCGTGCAGCTCACAGATATTACAGCATTTGTTGAACTGATGTTTTTTTTGCCATCATGTACACTTTGTAGCCTTTCACTGCTGAGGTAGGCTACCATCCCCTGCATCAGGCTGACCCAATTGTCCCTTGGCAGAGGCCATGTCACACCTCTGTGTTACGGACCAGGTTGCCAGGGAACTCAGTCAGCTGAGCTGGTCAGCCAAGGAAAAGTAAAAGCTGAGGAATAGCCTCCATCCTGGACTTCCTTAACGTGTGTTAGTGCATCACTAACCATACGACCACTTACACTATCACTTTGACGACTACCATCAGTCCAATTTCTATCGCTGTGTGTGAGTGTGCCTGTCTGTCTTGAGTGTGGAATAAAGCACATTCGGTACATCTGTCTCCTAATGGTCATTATCCGCGTTCTAACAGAGGCGCTGGGACAGTTGTACCTATATATTAAAGCAGCACCTCTATCAGAGTCCACCACCAGTTGGTGGCTCTCTTTTTCATTAGGCCTAGTGTAAATCTCATATCTGGTTGTAATTTTGGCCCTATATCCCTTAAAGCCACTCTAAATCTTCTTGCAAACATCTGAGTTAATCTGAATTCACATTTTAGTTAGGTTTGAACTCAATAGACTTCACTCATATAGAGGCTTATGAAATGTTACTTAATTGACCGCTATAGCCTATCTATATATACCTCTAATCGTAAACGTTATTTATGGATAGGAAACAGCCTAGAAATAGATATTACAGAATATTATAGCATGAAATCAAATCAAATTTTATTTGTCACATGGTTCACAGACAACAGGTATAGACTAACATTGAAATGCTTACTGTTAATGAACCAAGCGTGTCTGTCTGTTAGTCAGTTCCATCTATGTAGAATATATAGGTCTAGTATAGATAGGTGAGTTGAATAAAATAATCAGATTCATGAAAATCCATTCATATCATCAGATCCGAATCGACTGACTCTGGTACATTCTGTTCAGTCCTTGCTAGCAGATATCCTTTGGACATTCAACTCTTACATCACTGAAGATGAAATTTAAAATGGTTAAGGTTAGTTAAGGGCTATGGTTAAGGTTAGAGTTTAGGGTATGGACATCCCAAAGATCCCTTATAGCACTAACCCTTTATGTTCCAGCAAGCAGTGCATGCCCATAGAGATAGTTAGAGGACTCATATTTATAGCTGTGCCATTATAGCACCTGTGACAGCATGCCGAGCTCCATTGAGGCTCGAATCCATAGGAATCCCCACCCAATTGACGACTTTGAATACTTCGACATGGTGGAAGCATGGTGGAAGCCCTCAATGGCGCTGCCCCTGCTATAACAGCCTTTTGGCCACTCCTTATCCCAGTCTGCTGTTCCCACATGCTTCAAGAGGGCCACCATTGTTCCTGTTCCCAAGAAAGCTAAGGTAACTGAGCTAAATGACTACTGCCCCGTAGCACTCACTTCCGTCATCATGAAGTGCTTTGAGAGACTAGTCAAGGACCATATCACCTCCACCCTACCTGACACCCTAGACCCACTCCAATTTGCTTACCGCCCCAATACGTCCACAGACGACTCAATCCCAATCACACTACAAACTGCCCTAACCCATCTGGACAAGAGGAATACCTATGTAAGAATGCTGTTCATCGACTACAGTTCAGCATTTAACACCATAGTACCCTCCAAACTCGTCATTAAGCTCGAGACCCTGGGTTTCGACCCCGCCCTGTGCAACTGGGTCCTGGACTTCCTGATGGGCCGCCCCCAGGTGATGAGGGTAGGTAACAACATCTCCACCCCACTGATCCTCAACACTGGGGCCCCACAAGGGTGCGTTCTCAGCACTCTCCTGTACTCCCTGTTCACCCATGACTGCGTGGCCATGCACGCCTCCAACTCAATCATCAAGTTTGCAGACGACACTACAGTGGTAGGCTTGATTACCAACAACAACGAGACGGCCTACAGGGAGGAGGTGAGGGCCCTCGGAGTGTGGTGTCAGGAAAATAACCTCACACTCAATGTCAACAAAACAAAGGAGATGATCGTGGACTTCAGGAAACAGCAGAGGGAGCAGCCCCCTATCCACATCGATGGGACAGTAGTGGAGAAGGTGGAAAGTTCCTTGGCGTACACATCACGGACAAACTGAAATGGTCCACCCACACAGACAGAGTGGTGAAGAAGGCACAGCAGCGCCTCTTCAACCTCAGGAGGCTGAAGAAATTTGGCTTGTCACCAAAAACACTCACAAACTTTTACAGATGCACAATCGAGAGCATCCTGTCGGGCTGTGTCTCCGCCTGGTACGGCAACTGCTCCGCCCACAACCGTAAGGCTCTCCAGAGGGTAGTGAGGTCTGCACAACGCATCACCGGGGGCAAACTACCTGCCTTCCAGGACACCTACACCACCCGATGTCACAGGAAGGCCAAAAAGATCATCAAGGACAACAACCACCCGAGCCACTGCCTGTTCACCCCGGTATCATCCAGAAGGCGAGGTCAGTACAGGTGCATCAAAGCGGGGACCGAGAGACTGAAAAACAGCTTCTATCTCAATGCCATCAGACTGCTAAACAGCCATCACTAACATTGAGTGACTGCTGCCAACATACTGACTCAAAAATGTATGTAATAAATGTATCACTAGCTACTTTAAACAATGCCACTTTATATAATGTTTACATACCCTACATTACTCATCTCATATGTATATACTGTACTCTATACCATCTACTGCATCTTGCCTATGCCGTTCGGCCATCACTCATTCATATATTTTTATGTACATATTCTTATACATTCCTTTACAATTGTTAGGTTAGATTACTTGTTAGATATTACTGCATAGTCGGAACTAGAAGCACAAGCATTTCACTACACTCGCATTAACATCTGCTAACCATGTGTATGTGACAAATAAAATTTGATTTGATTAGAATTGTTAAATTGCTACGATATATTTTCTAATGTAAAGATGACGTCAAAGTTTCACTGTACTTTCCAATACAAACCCATGTCACTGATATTTGAACTTATACTTCGTCATTCATCATTAATTTAGTGTTGTAGGTTTTACAAACTCAAATACTGAGACCTATGTCCCAATATTTTCCAAGAATATGATTTGCAGCCTATTTAATGTCATTGATGTAGCGAGACAATCATTGTGAATAACATCTTTTCTAGATTTATGTTATAAAGTAACTCTCGGTAATTCTCCAAATGTTTCTGATTTCAGCCAAGATGTCTGCAGTTGAATATGATAAAGGAGAGTCAAAATGTATGCGAAAGGCAAAGGAGAATCCTTTTGTTGCAATTAGTGATTAGTATACAACTGTAACGCCCTGGCCATAGAGAGGGGTTTTTGTTCTTTATTTTGGTTAGGCCAGGGTGTTACATTGGGTGGGCGTTCTATGTTCCTTTTTCTATGTTTTTGTATTTCTTTGTTTTGGGCCGTGTGTGGCTCCCAATCAGGCACAGCTGAAGCTCGTTGTTGCTGATTGGGAGTCACACATAAGGAGCATGTTGTTCCTTTGGGTTTTGTGGGTAATTGTTTCTGTTTAGTGTTTGCACCTGACAGGACTGTTTGGCTGTTGGTTTCTTGTTTTTTGTCTAACGTGTTCTTTCTGTAATAAATTCCTGAAGATGAACACATCCTCTGCTGCACCTTGGTCTACTCTCTCTCACGACAGCCCTTACAACAACACACACGCACATACATACACACACACATATCCATCATAGTTTAGTTTTCTCATGCACCTCTATGATTACATCACCAAATGAAAGCAATATATGAACCTGCACATACAGTAGCCTACTCTACACAGTCAACATTTGTTGTTATTTTGTACTGTTGTATTGATGTTGATATTGACTGTATGTCTTCCAGTGTCATTGTCCTATAGGCCCAATTGTCCTTTATATTCTGTACTCTACTTTATCTGTTGTTGTTTTTTGCATTCAAGTAATGGCAGGATTCTTTACCATCGTGGGCTACAGACTGTTCAAGTTGAAGATCTGTGGATGCATGAAGATGTCAGTGCCCCTGATCCACATGTGTGTAATGGCTCAAGGATTTGTGGTGGGAGCTATGGCCATTGGTATGTACAGTTTTACATGCCATTGGAACCCGTTGACACATGGGGGCTGTTTGAGGAAGCAAGATCAATGAGTTAACCAGCTGTCCCGGAAAATCGGAAACAACTTAATGTTTTCGAGAAATATAGACATGAATTTGGCATGGTATAATTATCTCTTGTGGACAGACAAATGTAACTGGAATTGAAGCATTTGTCAACCATTTGTCAACAGACGGTGGGATACGACAACTAACGACGGACTTTGCTCTGGTGCACAGATTTTCCACCACTGATCATTTGGACAAATCACACTTTTGCAGGGGACATTTGGAACATAGACTTGCCTATAACTTGGAATGAGAGGAGGATGGAGCTACCACCTTGCTTCCACTCCTTGTTCTAGTATCTTTTCTAACAAGTTTCCTCCCAGAACTTAATCGAGCACATGACTCATTTACGCAATATTTTAGTTCTGGATTTCCGAGATTAGGTATAATTGACTCGACATCCTAACAACGCATTTTCAAGTTTAGCTTTCAAAATTAATCTGAAAATCAAGAGATATATTTGACTGCTTTCAAAGTTAGCTGGCTAACATAATGATCCTGCTTTCTGGAACATCCCAATGGTATTAAAATTAAAATCTGTATATTTAGACAATAAAGAAAAATATAAATGCAATATGCAACAATTTCAAAGATTTCACTGAGTTACAGTTCAAATCCAGGCTGTATCACATCCGGCCGTGATTGGGAGTCCCATAGGGCAGCTCACAATTGGCCCAGCGTCGTCCGAGTTTGGCTAGGGTAGGCCGTCATTGTAAATAAGAATTTGTTCTGAACTGACTTGCCTACTTAAATAAAGGTTAAATAAAAAAAAATAAGGAAATCAGTCAATTGAAATAAATTCATTAGGCTCTAATCTATGGAATTCACGACTGGGCAAGGGTGCAGCAATGGTTGGGCCTGGGAGGGCATAGGCTCACCCACTTTGGAGGCAGGCCCAGCCAATCAGATGAGTTTTTCCCTACAAAAGGGCTTCATTACAGAAATAAATACTCCTCCGTTTCATCAGCTGTCCGAGTGGTTGGTCTCAAACGATCCTGCAGGTGAAGAAGCCGATGTGGTTGTCTGTGGTTGTAAGGCCAGTTGGACATACTGCCAAATTCTCTAAAACGACATTGGATGTGGCTTATGGTAGAGAAATGAACATTCAATTCTCTGGCAACAGCTTGTGTACATTCCTGCAGTCAGCATGCCAATTGCACAATCCTTCAAAACTTTAGACATCTGTGGCATTGTGTTGTGTGACAAAACCACACATTTTAGAGTGTCCTTTTATTGTCCCCAGCACAAGGTGCACGTGTGTAATGATCATGCTGTTTAATCAGCTTTTTGATATGCCACACCTGTCAGGTGGATGGATAATCTTGGCAAAGGAGAAATGCTCACTAACAGCGATATAATCAAATTTGTCTACAACATTTTAGAGAAATACGCCTTTTGTGCGTAAGGAACATTTCTGGGAGCTGGAATGCTGCATCAGATGACCTGGCCTCCACAATCACCCAACCTCAACCCAATGGAGATGGTTTGGGATGAGTTGGACTGCAGAGTGAAGGAAAAGCAGCCAACAAGTGCTGCATATGTGGGAACTCCTCCAGGACTGTTGGAGAAGCATTCGAGGTGAAGCTGGTTGAGAGAATTCCAAGAGTGTGCAAAGCTGTCATCAAAGCAAAGGGTGGCTACTTTGAAGGATATAAAATATATTTTGATTTGTTTTTGGTTACTACATGATTCCATATGTGTTATTTCATAGTGTTGATGTCTTCACGGTTATTCTACAATGTAGAAAATAGTAAAAACAAAGAAAAACCCTTGAATGAGTAGGTGTGTCCAAACTTTTGACTGGTACTGTATATACAGTTACTTCGGAAAGTAATCAGACCCCTTGACTTTTCTACATTTTGTTACGTTACAGCCTTATTCTATTTTTTTTATATCTCAGCAATCTACACACAATACCCCATAATGACAAATCGAAACGTATTTAAAATAAAAAACATATTATTATTTCCATAACTATTCAGCCCCTTTTTTCGAGCTCTGGTGCATCCAGTTTCCATTGATCATCCTTGTTTCTACAACTTCATTGGAGTCCACCTGTGGTAAATTCAATTGATTGGACAAGATTTGGAAAGGCACAGAGTTGACAGTGCATGACAGGGCAAAAACCAAGACATGAGGTTGAAGGAATTGTCCATAGAGCTCCGAGATAGGATTGTGTCGAAGGTACAGATCTGGGGAAGGGTATCAAAAAAATTCTGCAGCATTGAAGGTCCCCAAGAACACAGTGGCCTTCATCATTTCTAAATGGAAGATGTTTGAAACCATCAAGACTCTTCCTAGAGCTGGCCGCCTGGTCAAACTAAGCAATTGAGGAAGAAGGGCCTAGGTCAGGGAGGTGACCAAGAACCTGATGGTCACTCTGACAGAGCTCTAGAGTTCCTCTGTGGAGATGGGAGAACCTTCCAGAAGGACAACCATCTCTGCAGCACTCCACCAATCAGGCGTTTATGGTAGAGTGGCCAGATGTAAACCACTGCTCAGTAAAAAGCAAATGACAGCCCGCTTGGAGTTTGCCAAAAGGCACCTAAAAACTCTCAGACCATGAGAAGCAAGATTCTCTGGTCTGATGAAATCAAGATTGAACTCTTGACCTGAATTCCAAGCATCACGAAACCTAGCACCATCCCTACGGTGAAGCATGGTGGTGGCAGCATCCTGTTCCAGAGTGCTCAGGACCTCAGAGTGGGGCGAAGGTTCATCTTCCAAAAAGACAAAGACACTAAGCACACAGCCAAAACATCGCAGGAGTGGCTTCGGGTCAAGTCTCTGAATGTCTTTGAGTGGCCCAGTCAGAGACCGGACTTGAACACGATCGAACATCTCTGGAGAGACCTGAAAATACCTGTATAGCAACGCTCCCCATCCAACCTGACAGAGCTTGAAAGAATATATTTTTGTGTCTACACACATTACCTTTTTTGTGGAATGTATCCACATTTTGATCGGATGTGGTTGGAATGGTGTGTAACGTTACAACCACCAATTTACAGACACAAGCAAAATAGTAATATTTTGGCACAGTGTTGCGGGGTTTGTGGCGAAATACACTATATATACAAAAGTATGTGAACACCACATCAAATTAGTGGATTCAGCTTTTTCAGCCAAACCTGTTGCTGAAAGGTGTATAAAATCGAGCACACAGCCATGCAATCTCCATAGACAAACATTGCCCACTCAGTGACTTTAAACGTGGCACCATTATAGGATGCCACCTTTCCAACAAATCAGTTAGTCAAATTTCTGCCCTGCTAGAGCTGCCCGGTCAACTGAAAGGGATGTTATTGTCAAGAGGAAATGTCTAGGATCAACAACGGCTCAGCTGTGAAGTGGTAGGCCACACAAGCTCACAGAACGAGACTGCTGAGTGCTGAAGCACGTAGCGTGTAAAAATCGTCTGTCCTCGGCTTCAACACTCACTACCCAGTTCCAAACTGCCTCTGGAAGTAACATTAGCACAAGAACTGTTCGTCGGGAGCTTCATGAAATGGGTTTCCATGACCAAGCAGCCGCACACAAGCCTAAAGATCATCATGCCCGATGCCAAGCGTCGGCTGGAGTGGTGTAAATCTCGCTGCCATTGGACTCTTGAGTAGTGGAAACGCGTTCTCTGGGGTGATGAATCAAGCTTCACTATCTGGTAATCCGACGGACAAATCTGGGTTAGGTGGATGCTAGGAGAACGCTACCTGCCCTAATGCATAGTGTCGACTGTAAAGTTTGGTGGAGGAGGAATAATGGTCTGGGGCTGTTTTTCATGATTCGGGCTCGGCCCCTTAGTTCCAGTGAAGGGAAATCATAACGCTACAGCATACAATAACATTCTAGACAATTCTGTGCTTCCAACTTTGTGGCAACAGTTTGGGGAAGGCCCTTTCCTGTTTTAGCATGACAATTCCCTGTGCACACAGTGAGGTCCATACAGAAATGGTTTGTCGAAATCGGTGTGGAAGAACTTGACTGGCCTGCACAGAGCCCTGACCTCAACCCCATCGAACACTTTTGGGATGAATTGGAACGCCGACTGCGATCCAGGCCTAGTCGCCCAACATGAGTGTCCGACCTTACTAATTTCTCTTGTGGCTTAATGGAAGCAAGTCCCCGCAGCAATGTTTTAACATGTCGTAGAATGCCTTCCCAGAAGAGTGGAGGCTATATTATCAGCAAAGGGGGGGACCAACTCCATATTAATAACCATGATTTTGGAATGAGATGTTCAGGTGTCCACATACTTCTGGTCATGTAGTTTATGCCCTAAAACAGATTTGGCCACTCATCAAATCAGATTGTATTTGCCACCGAATACAACAGGTGCAGACCTTACCATAAACTGCTTTCTTACAAGCCCTTAACCAACAATGCAGTTTTAAGAAAAATAAGAGTTAAGAAAAATATTTACTGAACAAACTAAAGTAAAAAAAAAAAAAGCAACAATAAAATAACAATAAGGAGGAAATATACAGGGGGCACCGGTACCGAGTCAATGTGAGGAGGTATAGGTTAGTCGAGATAATTAAGGTAATATGTAGGTAGGGGTAAAGTGATAGGCTAAATCTCCACTGAAGTTCCTTACCAAGAAGACAGTGAGAGGCTGAGTTACAGTTTTGACTTAAATCTACTTAAAAATCTATGGCAAGACCTGCAAATGGTTGTCTAGCTATGATCAACAACTAATTTGACAGAGCTTGAATAACTTTGAAAAGAGTAATGGGCAAATGTTGCTCAATCCAGGTGTGGAAAGCTCTTAGAGATTTACCAAGAAAGACTCACAGCTGTAATGGCTGTCAAAGGTGCTTCTACAAAGTATTGACTCAATGGTGTGAATACTTATGTAAATTAAATATTTCTGTATTTCATTTTCAATAAATGTGTTAATATTTCTAAAAACATGTTTTCACTTACTCATTACGGTGTAGTAGACTTGCATGTGCCACCGCTTGCGTTCTCCCCACCTCCATGCTCCCCCCACCTGTTGCGCGGTGCGTGCCTCTAAGGAGGAACACGTTGCCATGGATACACTAGCGTTCGATCGGACGAGGAAGTGTACCAATACCAAAACAGCTCTACACACGTTTCGTAAACTGTGACATGTCAAGCTTATAACCACAGATATCGCAATTGTTCAGCAACCTGTGTATTGTTATGTTGTAGCTCAACACAGAACGTTGTTACGAAGGTGAGTTTAAACTATTCATTTACATCTCCTGCCTGTTATAACAGCTAACGTTAGCTAGCTAAGTTAGCTAAACTAACGTTAGTTAGCTAACCTTAATAACGTCCTTAGCCAACGCCGAGCTATCTTAAAATATGATGCTAGTGAGGTTTAAAACCTCTGAGACTAGGCCCAAGCATACTTTACACGAAGTGAGTTGTTAATTACTCAAACATATTTTGTTTGGATGTAGGTCTAGTGTCTTGTAACCATAACCACCCCACCCCTCCTCTCTCCACCAAGTTTCAGTTTATACAACCGTTGTAGACCGCGGTAAAATTTGTTTTAGGATATTCGGTGAATATTAGGTTTTCTCTCATCAATAACTATTGAACAAAGCATGCCATGGCTATAAGATGGTATGTTCTGAATCGGCTGGATGGAGAAATATCCACACCTTTATTATTATTTGTGTAATAATACGATTTCGGATTTCAATCTTCAAAGTGTACAAAGTGCGCCATGGCTATTTAAATGACATGTTCAGAATCAGGGAAGGATGGACAAAAATCAAAAGCTTTATTTAGGTAGATTTATTTATCTTCCTTTTTTTTTAGCTTTCAATCTTCAATAGCTCTTACACAAAGGGAGAGATTGTTATGTGCCATGTGTATTTCATTTTCTTTTTATAATACATTTGCAAAAATCTCTAAAAACCTGTTTTTTCGCTTTGTCATTATGGGGTATTGTGTGTAAATTGATGAGGAAAACAGTTAATTTAATCAATTTCAGAATAAGGCTGTAACATGTTGAAAAAGGGAAGGGGTCTGAATACTTTCCGAATGCACTGTATATTTTTCTTAGTCATGGCACGCTTTGTGTAAGAGCTATTGAACATAAAAAATAAATACAAATGCAATTTCTAGAGAGAAAAAAGCAAAGGAGCTTTGTCCGTCCTCCCCCCATTCTGAATATATCATTGTCATAATCATGGCACGCTTTGTGTAAGAGCTGATGAAGATTGAAAGCTAAAAATAATAATACAAAAATGCATTTCAACCAAAACAAAGCCATGGATTTTTGTCCAACCTCCCCGATTCTGAATATATCATTTTCATAGTCAAGGCACACTTTGTGTAAGAGCTATTGAAGATTGAAAGCTACAAATAATAATAAAAAAATACATTTAAACCAAAACAAAGCTGTGGATTTTTCTCTCCATCCACCCCTGATTCAGAATCTACCATCTTCATAGTCATGGCATGCTTGATTCAATAGCTATTGACGAGAGAAAACCGAATATCTACAGGATATCCAATATAAAACACATTTTACCTTGATCTGTTCTAGCTCCTGTTTGTGTTTCATGGAAATTAGCATGTAACTGTAACCTTACACATTGACATTTCAAATTCAGGTCTATCTCAACTGTACCTGCCTATGTAACTACCATGTAAATACATATCATTAAGAATGCATTACATAATTTAAATGGCCCCCAAAATAACAGTGTTAGTTAGCTAACTACCCTTTTTTGTTCTGTCAGCCAAATTAAGTGTTAACATTTCTTTTCAACACCAAGGGACTGCAATTTCTGGGTTGGACCTTTCTGTACAACATGGAAGAAGATGATGGACTAAAGGATAACCTTCGTCTACAGTTCCAGGCTCTGCAGGAGCAGCAAGAGAAGCATCTCCAGAGAAGACTAGAGAAACAGAAGAAGGAGCAGAAGGCCACTGAGATCCAGGACAATCTGAACCTGTCCCAGCTAGACATTCATCACACGGATGATTGTAGTAAAAAGTGAGCTCTTTCAAATATTATTAGGTTAGGTCTATATTATTAAAGTTAGACAACGTTTCCTCCCCCAATACAGCCTAACATTATGCTTACCGTAGGCATTGTAGCATTATGAATTAGTTATATGTACCTATCTCATTATTACCCAAATGGATTAGTGTTTGGAGCAATTGTTTTGGACAAAGGCTTTCATTAGCTTTGAAATAGCAATTGTAGCAATATGCAAGTTGTGGGTCTTTAGGGGAGAACTTTCATAAACCTAAATATGACTGTGTTGTTATTGTCGTTTGTAATTGGAGGGAATTTATCATCCTCCATATTAAAATGTTGACTTTAATGGGTTTTTAATCCCCACAGGCTATTACAGAATGAAAATGAACAGTTGCAGGACCAGGTGAGGGAGCTGAGGGATGAAAATGGCCGACTTTTCAAACTAGTGAGCGAGAAAGACTTTGAGATTAAACATCTGAAGAAGAAGAGGGAGGAAGACAGGCTGGCTTTAGCAGGTATTGTACAGTATATGAAAAAACTTGAATGAACAAATCATCTTTTGGGTTGATAAGCATTGGATTTGGCTACATTCTGAGTAAAATTATTATATATGTTGTTGTCTTTGTTTTATTCTTACTTTCAGAGCTCCATTTGACTTTGGGAATGTTGTCTGAAGTGGCATGTGTCCTTTTTTATTGATTTTATGACTATCTTGTCCAAGGCACATCTGGCTTGGCGGGTGATGCGGCAGCTACCAAGATTGTTGAGCTTTCTAAGAGGAATCGAGAGTTTGCTTCTGAAATGGAACGAGAAAAAGTTAAAGTAAAACAAACTAGCAACAGAGTGAAACAGCTTGAGAAAGAGGTAAATGGGATGTTTAAAGAACTTATCATTTCACATTACTATAACAAAGAATCAGCAACTGTAACAAACCAGAATTCCATCTCAAATCCAGTCTGTCAATTGACAATGACATTTGGATACAAAATCCCAATTTTATACATAAATGCCCGAGACTTTCCACTTCTTGACCCAATTGGCCATTTGTCAGCGATATTGCTTTATAGACTGATGATGTAAGCTCTTGACTGGATTGGTAAGTAATTAAAATAATTGCAATTATGCTAAATCCTCTAGCTCCAGGCTGCTTTGTTGCTTAGTCCTCCTGGGAAGAAAATGGATGTAAAGCCACAAGACATGAGGTCATCCCAGGACTTCCAGGAGGTAATTAGTCTTAATGACTGATCATCATTTTTAAGCCGTAAACAAATATGAGCCAATACTCAAGGGAACTCTGCCACATATGCTTATGTTGTTGTATCAGGTTAGCAAAAACTTTTATACATGTTTATTCTAAGCAAACCTGGCAAATTGCATTTGTGTCAATATTGTGACTTTTCAATGACAGTTATGACTGTGTTCCTCTTACCAATAGAACAGTCCAGTGGTAAAATCTCTACAGGAAAAACTATCTGCTGCCCAATTCAAGATGACAGAATATCGAAACCAGATTCAAGCTGTCAAGCAGGAATTGAAAATAGCTCAGAAGGTGCGTATACAGCCGTTTGTTAAAAGTTCAAACATTTCAAAGGTTATGGCATACTATTCATGGCATGTTTTTGTTCCTACTGTAGGTGTTATCCAGTGAGGTAGGAGAGGAAGTCAGCATCCAGCAGCTACTGACCAGCCCAGGTAACTGGAGAGGTCGCTCCCAGCAGATACTGGCTCTCCAGATTCGGGTGAGCTGACTGCCTGCTGTCATTGGAAGAACTTTCGAGGCACAGAATATTGATCACACAATAAGCTGTTAAAATACATACAAGGTGATTTGTTGACTGCAATGTAGCCATCTTAATGTTTCTCTGTTGTTTTTTTGTCCCCAGGTTCGGGACCTGGAGCAGCAGCTGAGCCAATCAGCTCAGAGGAAGCAGCCGTCATTCGTCACCGTGGAAGAGGAGCTACTGTGGAGCGGGGCCCTGCAGAAGACACCCCCCCAGGACAGAAACCTCACCTACATTCGCAATATGGAGAGGGAGAAGAGAGAAACTCTGGAGGTAGGAAGAGCCAGACTTGATTGACAATTGATTGACAGTTCAATCAAACCTGCATTGTGGTATTCACACAGTAGCTCTTTTGAGATTTTGAGGTTTAATTGAACTCCAGCCTTAGTTCTGCTTCTCTCCTCCTGGCATGTGTGGTTAGAGGATGACGGGGGACTATGATTCCCTCATGAAGGACCACAATGATGTGAAGAAGAAGCTGGAGGGCTCCAAGGCCAGAAACAAAAACCTGAGCACTGAGGTGAAATCACTGAAGGCCCAGATCTCCACCCTGCTGGACAAAGGAAAGCATGATGATGAGCTGGTGGATGCCTTACTGGTATGTTAGCAGACCTCGGTTCAAATAGTTTTCTTTGAACTGCTTTGAGCATTTGATTGAGCCTGTCTCAAGTGCCAGATGGGCATGGTTTGCACTTTTGCGACTTTTCCATTCTATAGATATGTTTCAAATACTAGTATGAACCCATGTACTGTATATTGGTATATCATATTAGAACTTTGAGGGGATCATGGGAAGAACTTCAACCTGAGTTAAGCGCTAAATGGAACATAATTGCCTTTTTATGCACTTTTCGCTCTACGCATATTCTGACCTTGAACTTAAACATGAGAATAGCATGCTATTCACCCGCTATTCGTTTGGTGGTGGAGATCAAATAAATGAAGGTGTGGCGGAGGTGTGTCTACTGATACGCCGTATTCTGATCTTGACTTAATTCCCTCATAATTCAACCACCTTTACGCGCGATGAATCAATGAATAAGGTCGCGCAACCTGTCGGTTCCAAGTGGAACAACATCTACTTTCATTTTTCTGATAGAAATAACACCATCCTCCATGCGTTGTGGTTTACAAATTGATAAAAGGTAGGTAAATGAGTAAGCCGTTTGGCTAAGGCGATTGTAAATATAAATGACAATTGTTTTAGATCCTTATGATCGCTGGAGACCAGTCATATGGCAGCAAACTGAAGCATATCAACATATCACCTTTTCCACAGTGAAGTTTATGAAATGCTGGCTTTATAACTTGCAAGGATGACATTTGGAGACCCAGTCTATAGGCTTCTGTAGCCATACAGTATAGCGCCAAACCTACCTATTTGATTTCTAGAATGTTTTAATCATATGCCCAGACTTTTCACTGTATTTCTTTCATTTTCACTGTATTTTTTCCTTTTTGTATCATGTTAAATATCTATCGGTAGCCACCGTCAGTTATACCCAAATACTATTATTATATACATTTATAACTGTCACTTTGGTGTTCTTACATTTTGCATCATTCCATTACATCCATTACTTTCTTTCCTCTTGTCACGTTCGTGTGGTTGATCCTGAGGATCTCTAGCAATAGTGGGTCATATTAGGCTAACGCATAACAAGCAATAATTTGGGACATGTAGCCTATTTGAATAATTATGGAACGCACACCATGCTTTAAAACCTGGACCCTGGCGCACGGTTCACGACAACTGTACTATTGTCATCACAGTTCTCTGATTAGTGATTATTATGGTAGATTTATAGGACTACTGTTCAACCCCTATTGTACACTTTTTTCACCTTCCAATATTTCATGGATTGAACAATTAAATATGGCAATTTCAAGGTGAATCAAACCACCATTTTTTTATTCACCAACATATTTTGTGAGTAAAGGTTCTCCAACCCTGTTTTTAAAAAATTATTCAGAAATACTTTCCTAACCCTAAATAATATACACGATCAGAGTATTTTTACATCTAAAAAGGAGATATGTATTTTCATGGTTTTCTTTCATTGATCACTTATATTCTGAACCGTTTTCTTTTATCTACTTCCCCAGAGTCAGGTGAACTCGTGGATACCATTTTTATGTTTCTGTGTGCAGTTTGAAGGGAGTTGCTAACTAGCTCTAGTGCAATTGCTAACTAGTGTTAGCACAATGACTGTAAGTCTATGGTATCTGACACTGGGGAAGTAGATATATTTGCCAAAATCCCATATTTTCAAGTTCTCATAACATTGTTTCAGATGGATTACATCTTCACTCATCGTATTGATCTATAATTGAACGAGTCCTTGCATACAAATACCTTGGTATTTGGATTGACACTGATTTATCGTTTGAAAAACATAGAAGGACCTTGTTAGATTGACATTTTTATTTTTTACAGAAACAGACCTTGTCTCTCACTAGTCAGCAGGAAGCAGTCAACCTTTCTACATGATCTTGATTATGGTGATTCTATTTATAAAAGTGCAGTTGCCTTTTTCATAGCACCCTTCGTTGTATTACTCTTTACTGTATTCTTTACTAAAAGGTTGGTTGGACCTCTTTGAAGTCTCGTAGATCACATCATTACTCTCTTTTTGTTTACAAAGCCCTGCTCCACAAGCTTCCAACTTACCTAACTTCACTATTAAGATTTAAAATGACAAGTTATCAAACCCGTTTACAGGGTTGGTTAAGTCTGGAGACTCCTTTGGTGTCTGCAGAGTTACGTAAGTCAGCCTTTAGTTTTCTTTATTCCACATGTTTGGAATGATCACCAAAATACATTACAAATAGATGTCTTAGTGTCCTAGGGCAGTTCAGGCAGGGGACGTAGGATTTTTATAATGGAGAATGTTTGTTTTAGTTGACTGTGTTTTATGTATATTTGTCTGTGCAATATATGTTGTGCTGTATTTTATTTGTTTTATATTGTATTTTATTTTTGATGTATTTTATTAAATATACAGGGCTCCCTTGTAAAAGAGACACTGGTCTCAATGGTGACTACCTGATGATTAAATATAGGTAAATAAATAATGCTGTAGACCTACTGCATTTGCCAACGTCAAATACATATACATATGTAAAGTCCGTTGTTGGAATGAGACCAAGGCGCAGCGTGGGTTGGGTTCATCATACTTTAATATAAATGGTGAACCAGCAAAAACCAAAACAAGAAGCAACACACCGAACGAACAGTTTCGCAGGCTACTCACAGCAATGCAAAAACAACTTCCCACACCAGACAGGTGGAAAAAGGGCTACCTAAGTATGGCTCCCAATCAGCAACAACGAAGTACAGCTGTCCCTGATTGAGAGCCATACCAGGCCAAAACACAGAAATACAAAACATAGATAGGGAACATAGAAATAGAAAATATAGAACACACATCAAAACCCCGAAACACACAAAACAAACACCCCCTGCCACGCCCTGACCAAACTACTATAACAAATAACCCCTTTTACTGGTCAGGACGTGACAACATATCACAGAATAATCAGTTTGATGCATCAGTTACTCTTAGTTTGTAATATGCTGATGCTTCACTTCACTTACCAACACATACAGTAGTACGCATACGTTTCTAGAGTGAAGTGTCTCTTGACATGTCCTCCCCTAACCCTGTCCCCTGTCCCCTGTCCGCCTAATCATGTCTCCCTCTCCACCTGTCCCCTGCCCCCTCACCTGCCCCTGTCCCCCTGTCTGTCCTGTTGTGAGTACTGTAGAAGCAGCAGAGCCAGCTGCAGGAGGTGCTGGGTAGGCTGAGCCAACAGGACGTGCAGACCAAGGAGAGCCAGCAGAACCTGGGGCAGCAGCTGAGCAGCGAGGCCCAGAGACACACATCCCTCATCCAGCAGCTCAAACACATGGTCTCCGAGAGGGAGGCCAAAGTGAAAGAGCTGGAGGATGAGATACAGCAACAGTCCTTTGAGGTAAACTGACTGTGATTCTGCAAGGAGATAAAAAGACTTCTAGTGATGTCATTGCTATTGACTGAGAGTTTTGGCTTCAGCGTTTTGGGCTAGTTCCATTTATTTCCAGTCGCTTCCAATATAGAAAAATGTAGCAATGATGCTTTATGGTAGCATTTTTTCAAATGCAACTGACCTATGGAATTCAGGACTGGAATTTAAACAGAATGGATTTTGTATATGTGTTGCAGAGAGAGGAAGGCGGTCAATCAGGCCCAAAGACTACCACTGGCAGTTTCTGGCCTTTGACAGCAGGGGGAGACAGCAGTAAGAGGATTAGCTCAGCCCGGTATGTGTGCAAGTGGGAGTCATAAATATAAGATAATCTTGTGTCATAAATGTCAAATATTATAGTACATTCATGAATATTTGACTCATCTACCTTGCCTACAAATTATTCAATTATCAGTTGATAGTGTCATTGATTGTGCAATGACTATATTGATATATTATTTATCTAAATGTATGTTGTTTTTTTTATCTCTCATATAGTTCCGTATCTAAACTTGGACATAAACTAGTGGAGTCAGCAGCTGGGGTCAGTTTAGAGGTCAGGTAAGTCTTAGCCTCCATAACATCTGGTACAAATCATCTGATCTTTTTAACTGTTATTCGATGTACAGTAAAACCTGTTTGTGGTGGACTACACCTACTGATACAATTTACCACTATCTCAGAGATGCAGGAGCTCCTTCGTGTTGTCAGAACTGTTCAGAGGACGTGAGGTACCTGAAGGCAGAGTGTACAGAGTTTCGGACCCTTTGTGAGGCTGCCTGTGTGGAGAGAGATAGGCTCTTAGAGCTAGTCAAGCTCCAGCAATCCAGGTATTACATACATCAACTACCAATGGATTTCATTTCTGCAACACAAATTTCCGGGTGTATTGTGTACATTACATTAGTTTAGTTTATTTTCCTGTCCTTTACTAAATCATATGGGTGGGTGTTTAGATTGCTAATATTGGGTGTGTGCCTTTTGTAATTTCTTTATTTATTACTGATTTCAAACCATTGCATGAGTGTTTTCTCTCAACCTCTCTGTTAACCTTTGTGTTTATACATCTTTCCGGCATGGAAATGTAAGCCTCCTTACTTTGTAATGACCAGATTACAGTACCTGATCGGAATTTTCATGATGATCATGCAGTTTTTAAACATAATACCGCAATCATGACTACCTCGGTTGGCAGAAATAAAAGTACAGGCCTTGTTACTGGCTTCACCTTTCAGATATATAAAAAGAACACAGCATTTTAAAATTGGCAGGTTTTTGTTTTTGGTATGAATGGGATATAGTAGTAAGAGACTGGGCTGGTGTGTTTGATGTGACAGGGAGGGGGAAGGGATGCAGAGGTGCCTAGGGGCAGAGCAAAAATTCCAAGGAGAACGCAGAAGGGCCGTAGCCCTAGAGCAGCAGCTAGAAAAAGCAAAGCTGGATCTGGGCAAAGGATTGACTCCCAGAAAAACTAGCAACAAGGGCACTGGAGGTAAGTCTCAGGGTAGGCACACTGGTCTATAACAGTAACACAGTGACAAGACTGAGAATGGGATTTATATTGATCCATAACTGCTATTTCTGTCTTATTTTTGTTGTTATTTTTTTTCTACCATCCCAGGAGCCTCGTCTAGTGGGAGACAGAGGGAATCATCATCCCCTCGAAGCCCTCCTGACCTTTCCAGGGAGGCCCAAGTCATTGAACTAAGTACACAGTGAGTTTGACTTAGTGTTTTTTTGTCTTCTCTTCTGTCTCTCCTGGAACTCCTGGCAGGGGACTCTGTCTGTTACAGTCTGGAGATACAAACTGTCAATCTATGTTCAATTCTAATAAGATTGAAAGTCTTCAGTGAGATCACACACAAGAATAGAGAATATAACATACTAGAAACTCACAGAATACTGAGTATGACATACTAGAAATATTGTACATGTACTGTAAAAGCCAAAATGGGGTGTCAGATACATTGTACATGTATACATTGGAGTTTTACTTTCTATGAAGAGTGAGAACAGCTCGAAAAATGCAGAGGGTATTCATACATTACAAACTCCTAAATGACTGAAGCACACAACCATGTTGACGTGTTGTTGTGTGTTTCTCTCCCTCTGTCCCCCAGGCTGGCGGTGCTGCAGGGGGAGAACAAGGCTCTGAGGGCTGAGCTGAGGAGCACTCTCCAGGCCAAGGCTGAGGACCTGCAGCTCTGCAGTGACATGATGAACCAAGTCAAGCACGTCTTTCTGCAGGCGCTGCGACAACACAAGCAGGACAGAGACACAAACCAGGAGAATTAGTTAGCTAGCTGTATTAAAGGCCCTGGCTGCTGAACCTGCTGGACTTGAACCACGTCCCCAAAAAACCTTAAGTTCCTCTTGTCCAGTCATATCAACTCTGAGGAAGGACAGGAATGGAGCAGGCCTGTCTGCTTCAGCAATACAATGTAATTACTGGTTTTTGGTTTCCTGACTGCTTCCTGCTAACTCTGTTGACCAGGAAAAAACAAAAACCTGCTTTGATTGCCCCCATGTAGTGAATATGAGCAAGCCAATCAAAGCCAACTTGGCACCTGCGGACCAAAAGGTTTATCAACTTTGACATGAAGATGTCACACAGTGTCTCCTACTGTTGATTGCATGACTGGTCAGCGCATATGGAATGTGTCTGCATTATTTGATGTGTATGCATGGACCATAGGTGTTTTTCTTTTCTAAATGTCACTGTCATATATCAAAATAGTGTTGTCGTCTTAGCACCTGTGTTTGTAAGATATAGCATAGAGGGCCGCAGTGTGTTTGTAAGATATAGTATAGAGGGCCGCAGTGTGTTGTAAGATATAGCATAGAGGGCCGCAGTGTGTTTGTAAGATATAGCATAGAGGGCCGCAGTGTGTTTGTAAGATATAGCATAGAGGGCCGAAGTGTGTTTGTAAGATATAGTATAGAGGGCCGCAGTGTGTTTGTAAGATATAGTATAGAGGGCCGCAGTGTGTTTGTAAGATATAGTATAGAGGGCCGCAGTGTGTTTGTAAGATATAGTATAGAGGGCCGCAGTGTGTTTGTAAGATATAGTATAGAGGGCCGCAGTGTGTTTGTAAGATATAGTATAGAGGGCCGCAGTGTGTTTGTAAGATATAGTATAGAGGGCCGCAGTGTGTTTGTAAGATATAGTATAGAGGGCCGCAGTGTGTTTGTAAGATATAGTATAGAGGGCCGCAGTGTGTTTGTAAGATATAGTATAGAGGGCCGCAGTGTGTTTGTAAGATATAGTATAGAGGGCCGCAGTGTGTTTGTAAGATATAGCATAGAGGGCCGCAGTGTGTTTGTAAGATATAGTATAGAGGGCCGCAGTGTGTTTGTAAGATATAGTATAGAGGGCCGCAGTGTGTTTGCTTTCCACTAATAGAGTCATCAACATGTGACAATGAAATATAACATTTTTTTTTCACCGTCACAGCTAAGATGCTAATGTTTAGTTAGGGCTCTATTCAATCCATAGCGCTGAAGATCTGCTTCATAACACATTGATAATTAAAGGCAATGTTCCCTGCGGTCTCATAGACTGCATTCACGGTAAACGCTGCATATCAAATCACATTTTATTTGTCACATATGCCAAATACAACAGGTGTAGGTAGACCTTATCGTGAAATGCTTACTTACAAGCCCTTAACCAACAATGCAGTTCAATAAATAGTTTTAAGAAAATATTTAGTAAGTAAAAAAAATGAAATAAAATCAAAAAGTAACATAAGAAAATTACATAACAATAACGAGGCTATATACAGGGGTACCAATACCGAATCAATGTGCGGGGGTACAGGTTAGTCGAGGTAATTTGTAAAGTGACTATGCATACATAATAAACAGCAAGTAGGAGCAGTGTAAAAACAAAGGGGGGGGTCAATGTAAATAGTCCGGGTGGCCATTTAATTCATTGTTCAGCAGTCTTATGGCTTGGTGGTAGAAGCTGTTTTGATCCTAGACTTGGCGCTCTGGTACCGCTTGCCGTGCGGTAGCAGAGAGAACAGTCTATGACTTGGGTGACTGGAGTCTTTGACAATTTTTTATGTCGGCTCAATCTGAAATTACCTTTACATTTCAACATGGATCCTCCGAGATACTTGTATCCAGGTTACAGTATCACACATAAATATTTAACAGCCCCAAACCAAATAGTAAATAAAGTAAAGTACCTCAATAGTTCAACATTATTCAAAGCTATCGTGGCTAATCACTTCTGACTTAAAACCAGATGTGGGGGAATAGTGGTTGAAAACGAATGCAGACTTTAAGCTACACAAACTCCCCACTCTGCCACTATTCTGTCGGTTCCTTAGAGCATGTTCCCAATGCTTACTGTATATACAGTGATCTCCAAAACTATTGGGACAGTGACACATGTTTTGTTGTTTTGGATCTGTACTCCAGCACTTTGGATTTGAAATGATACAATGACTATGAGGTTAAAGTGCAGACTCAGCTTTAATTTGAGGGTATTTTCATCCATATCGGGTGAACCATTGGAAGTTACAGCACTTTTTGTACATAGTCCCCACATTTTAGGGGACCAAAAGTATTGGGTCAAATTCAATTACCTGTGTATTCAAGTAGTCAAAAGTTTAGTATTTGGTCCCATATTCCTAGCCCGCAATGATTACATCAAGCTTGTGACTCTACAACCTTGTTGGTTGCATTTGCTGTTTGTTTTGGTTGTGTTTCAGATTATTTTGTGTCTTAATAGAAATTAATGATAAATAATGTATTGTGTCATTTTGGAGTCACATTTATTGTAAATAATAATAGAATATAGTTCTAAACACTTCTACATGAATGTGGATGCTGCCTTGATTACGGATAGTCCTGAATGAATCGTGAATAATGATTAGTGAGAAAGTTCACCCTATAAACGGTTCACCCGATATGAATGAAAATACCCTCAAATTAAACCTAACAGTCTGCACTTTAACCTCATCGTCATTGTATCATTTCAAATCCAAAGTGCTGGAGTACAGAGCCAAAACAACAAAAAATGTGTCACTGTCCCAATACTTTTGGAGCTCACTGTATATATAATATATGACCTGTGCATCTCATTCCACTAGTGGATTCCAAAAAGCTGTCTACTGGACTGTGTATCCTTGTGGGAGTGGCCCCTACCCCTAACCTAACATCCGAGTTATTTTCTTACTATGTTAGCCAAAAGGATTTCAGCAGAACCCCCTGCTCCCCCTCTACTCTCCCTCCCTCCACCCCTCCACATCACGCTTAATTTAAACCCATGGCTGAGTTAGTGTGCTGCTTGAAATACCACACTATTTCTCCCAGAACCCTGTGGGAGATTGGCGGGTCCCGGCTGGACTGAGCGAAAGAGAGAAAAAGTGCCACAAGACAAAAATATCAGACTTTGGGACGTGATGAAGAAAGCCTTTATACTGCGAGAAACAAAAAACTGCTTGTGTTGCAATGCACACCTCCTAGGATTGAAGGTGAGGCACTCTCTATGTAGTGTTCTACTACCAGCGTTTTAGTTAGCTGTGACTTTGACTAGGTAAGACAGCAAACGTTTTTACTTGCTACTTTTGGCTCTCACTGCAACGGTGCTGGTTTTGTATAAAATAAACTTCACAGCTTTTGTTGATAGAGCAAATAGTTGTTATATCCAATAAATGCATCACAACAATACAGAAACGTCCTCAAACGATGCTACTACTCAGTGGATGATGTGAGCATTCTGAGTATTTACATTTTGACACTTGGGCTGTACCAAACATGCATGATCATGATTGGAATCCCTTTTCAAGTCAATCTGCACAAATTAAACCATCATTTCCTCTAAAGTTATTGCTCACTTCAGTTAGTGACTGACAGCTCATATAAGCTGCTAAGGAATACGATTATATATAATATTACATTGTATTCATATGCAACTTAAATGAGCTGTCAGTCACTCCTGTGTCACCAAGGAATAAACAAACACTCGTGTAGCCTTAGTATTAATATGACTATTCCTGATGACTTTAGAAATTAAAGGGGTGTCATCACTTTCAAATAAATTACATTTAAACCAAACAGTTTTTATATTGTTGTATGAAAGTTGGATTACGCAGAAAGGTGTAGATTTATTCCAAAATACCCAATAACCCACCAAGCCAAACACAAACTTGTGTAAACACAGCAGTACATAAACAGGCTGACCTATTTGTCATTCCAGGTTTCAATGACTCCTTTCTCCATCCTTCTCCTCAGAGGTATTCCCCCTCGTTCTGGACCAGTGCTACCTCCAGACCATTGACTGCATCCAGAAACTAAAGTCAACAACCCAAGCTGTGAACGCAGAGGTTAAAGTTAGCCGTCAGTATTTGAGGGATACTGTGTGTGTGTGTGAACATTTCTCTAGGCCCTGAAAACGAACGGACAGTATGTGTGCCCCTCTATGAGTCCATTCATTCCCACTGTAGCAACTTTCTCAAACACACTGCTTCAGCTGACTCCTAATCTGTTCATTTACAGTAAGTAGGGAGGAAAGCAAGCCAAGGCCGTGGTTTTACAACAAAGGTGTAGGCTACACTGTAACAGAAAACTAATTTATACGGTAATGTTAGGTATTATCAACAGCGAAAAGAACTAACGTTTTACTGCAGCATGCTGTAAATTATGGTGCATTGTGGGAAAATTGTTGTATTTCGAATGTTACTGCAATTCCACCCCACAGAATACAGTACTGTACCTTATCTTTGGAGTGGCAAAACCCTTTTGACCACTAGTGGGTGCATAGTATTGTTGATTCTGGCTCATTAATATATTTTAAATTGTGCCTTGTAAGACAATATATTTGTTACACCCATGAGTGAGAATGCTGTACCAATTTAACTCGTGTGGTTATAGTGCCCCTTCAATTTAAAATGTATAGATGGGTTAGCTGACAATGTGAAGGGTCCCAATTTACGTTCAGTGCATGTCACTAGATGGCAGTATGGTCAATTCTGTTTCCATTTTCGACCCCTGATGAAATGAGGTTGACAATGAATTATCATTTAATTAACATTTTATCTGATTTCACTACAGACAAAATATATTAATTTGTGCAGCTTTATTTTCTATACAAAACAATTATCCCTTCCGTTGTCACTTTTTATTCATAACCTCCCACTGGGCAAGATGGCAATTCAGCAACTATTCCACGTTGGTTCAATGTAATTGCATTGAAATTACGTGGAAACAACATTGATTCCACCAGTGTGTGCCCAGTGGGCTTTGTGTTCCAGACTAATCTTTTGACATGTACATGTACTGCTTTAATTTCCAGGAAGAACACATTTCTCAAAAATAATCAAAGATTAGATGTTTTCTGAGCATTCACCTAATGGCAAATCTGCCAGCCTACAAATAAACATATTTATTCTGAAAATGAATGGAAGCACAACATTTTGTGTGATTTACCAATTTGGTCAAATTGTCAGTGGGCACACACCTTGTCAGCTAAACCCAACTCTATCATAGTAGCCTGTGACAGAAGCTACTATCATAGTAATCTTTATGGAAAATGACCATTTAACCTATTTCACCTTTCACTGAGCAGACTCCACACACGTTATTACCAATAATCTCACTCATGTCAAAGTGGCATGTACTTTTCATGGCTGATGATTTAAGGATGATCAAGCTGCCTGGAAGTCTGAATCACTGACTTCTTTATGTCTGACACAGGAATTGCCATAGCCACTGACGCAGAAGTCCTTTTTACCCCAGTTGATGTCTGAAAGCAGCCAAGAGTCATCTCTTATCAAGTTAGGCTGGGTAGATGGGAATCAGGCCTAACGACCGTTTTCGCTCAACTCCTCCGCACAATGCTCCATGGCACCACACCGACAGATGTCTGGCGGATATGATCGGTGTTGTGTTATATCACGGTGCCATGGCAAAACAGATACAGGGGGTATTGTTTATGACAGGAAGAGTAGCATTGAGGGAATACTCTCTTTTACATTTAGATTTGAGTCATTTAGCAGAAGATATTATCCAAAGCAGTGGTTCCCAAACTTTTTATAGCCCCGAACCCCTTCAAACAAACATTCAACCTCCAGATGCGTACCCCCTCTAGCACCAGGGTCAGCGCACTCTCAAATGTTGTTTTTTGCCATCATTGTAAGCCTGCCACACACACACACTATACGATACATTTATTAAACATAAGAATGAGTGTGAATTTTTGTCACAACCCGGCTCGTGGGAAGTGACAAAGAGCTCTTATAGGACCAGGGCACAAATAATAATATAATAATAATCAACAATTTTGCTCTTTATTTAGCCATCTTAAATATAAAACCTTATTTGTATATAAAAAATGGTGAATAACTCACCACAGGTTAATGAAAACGGTGTGCTTGAAAGGATGCACATAACTCTGCAATGTTGGGTTGTATTAGAGAGAGTCTCAGTCTTAAATCATTTTCCACACACAGTCTGTGCCTGTATTTAGTTTTCATGCTAGTGAGGGCCGAGAATCCACTCTCACATAGGTACGTGGTTTTAATCTGATCCAATGAACCATTGCATTTCTGTTCAAAATGTTGTATCAAGACTGCCCAAATGTGCCTAATTTGTTTTTTAATAACTTTTCATGTTCAAAACTGTGCACTCTCTTCAAACAACAGCATGGTACTCTTTCACTGTAATAGCTACTGTAAATTGGACAGTGCGGTTAGATTAACAAGAATTTAAGCTTTCTGCCAAAATCAGATATGTCTATGTCCTGGGAAATGTTCTTGTTTCTTACAACCGCATGCAAATTGCATTAGCCTACATTAGCTCAACCGTCCCGCAGGGGACCCACCAATCCTGAAGAAGCTTTAGTGATTGGATGTTAATTATTTGACTCAGATACCTGTATTTGACATTGTGTTGTTATTTCGCTGAACACTAGATGGTTTAATTTTATTTTTGGCAGTGAAACGAGGCTACTCAGGCGAGAAGAAAACCTCACCCAAATGTATAACCCCGTTGGAAAATATAAATGTACTGTTTGAAAATGTGAAGAAAAAAAAAATATATATATATTTTTTAAAATTCTGAATCACATTTTTATTTGGCGTATCCCAGTTCAGGATTATCTGATCCAGAGCATGCTCAAGTATTTTGGAAAGAAAAGAAAGAAGGGATACAGCTCTGTAGTTTTCAGAGTGGTCGAGTGTTGGTTTCTTGAGGAGTGGAGCAACTCTGGCCATATAGAAGTCAGCGGGTCAGTGATGAGTTGATGAGGGAAGTGATGAATGGGAGGTCTACAGAGGTAGTCTGGAGAAGGATAGAGGGGATGGGGTCGAGTGGACAGGTTGTCGGGTGGCTGGACATCACTAGTAGCAGGATTTCACCTGGAGAGAGAGGGGAGAAAAATGTCAAGTCGTAGGGTAGTTCTGTGTGAGTGGGACCTGTGGACTCAGTAGGCTGAGGGAATGAGGGGTGGATGTCATCAACCTTTGTTTCAAAGTGGTTGACAAGGTCTAAAGTTATTTTAATTTGTATTTTAAGAATATAGGCTAGAGGTCTTTTTTTAGTTTTTGCATGTTTCTCTTGATATTTTCTTTGGTTATTTTGGCTTCTTAAGCTCTATCAGGCGTCCTACACACTAAGAAAATAGGGTTCCTCCAGTATTCTTTGGGAAGGGTGAACGGTTCTATGTGGATCAATAATGACTCAAATCTGTTTTAGTGATAATGAAGAATTAGGGATGGTGTCTCATTAGCATATTTTGGGTGTGGTTTGCGCACAGCTCTATTTGTTCAACAGTGCGTGAGAATGTCATTCCAGATAATGTAATCTGTTGTGTTATGCCATTACATGTTAAATATGACTATGGCCAGCGTCAGTGTCTTGAGAAAGACATATATGGCCTTGTGTCATTTAAGAACCGATGTCTAAATCAGTGGTTCTCAAATCTCTCCTCGGGGACCTTCAGCAGTTCCAGATCTAACACACCTGATTCAACTTGTCAATTCACACAATAATATAGCCTATAGGATTTTAACAATACTGTTTGATATGGCTAAGCAGAAAATATGACCCTTTATGGATCTTCAAAAGGTTATTTCTAGAACCTTTGAGATTGAGAAAGGTTCTTTATAGAACCATTCTTCATAATGGTTCTATAAAGAACCGTTAAATAGGGTTCTATATACAGAAGCCCTAAAAAGGATTCTAACCACCCTTTTTTGGTGCTATATAGAACATTTTATTAATGGTTCTTCATAGGACCTTAGGAAAAGGATTCTTGATAGCATCCTAAAGGTTCCATTTCTAACCTTAAAAAAAAGGTTTCTGATTATCACAGCTGTGACTAATGAAGTTACATTTTATTATATTCTATAGGTTTCCCAAGTCTCTCCCCGTAGCATGCGGAACCTAACTTGCTGATACAAATAAACCACAGGAACCTGAACAGCTTCTACCCCCAAGCATTAGACTGCTAAACAAGACTGCTAAATAGTTCATCAAATGGTTACCAGGACTACCTCCATTGACCCTTATTTGCACACACTGGACTCTACCCACACATTCACTCATACTTACATTGACACCCCAACATGCACACGCACGCACGCACACACACACACACACACGCACTATAAGCCCACACACAGATGACGTGTTTACACATGCATACTGACGCTACACACACACACACACACACAACAGGAGGTTGGTGGCACCTTAATTGGGAGGACGGGGTCATAGTAATGGCTGGAACGGAATCAATGGAATCGTTTCGGACTCATTAAACACATTAAAGACTCATTATTGTTATTTGTTATTCACTGTGTATGTATTCCTCGTGTCAGTATTTCTATTTGAATTTTATATTTATCTTTAACTCTGCATTGTTGGAAAATGACCCATAAGTAAGCAATTCACTGTTAGTCTACACCTGTTGTTTACAAAGTATGTGACAAATAAAATGTGATTTGATTTGATTTAATGGAAGGAGTCTTCAACATGCTGCCGTTACTGGGAACAACACATCGAATCAGCTGTGCTAAAGTATGCCTACTAATCATTGTGAAATGTTCGTATATGTCCAGTGTGTAGCCTTTGTGAGACATGCAGTCTGAGTTTAAGTGAGGTAGACAAGCGGCAGATATAATTATTATCAGGAAGTGTTAGTAGGAGGTGATGGGAGAGAAGCAGGCAGACATGCTGTCATTGTGCTTTTTCTTATCCACCTATAACAGCCCCACAATAGCAGATAGACTAGTGTTTCGTGTCTGTAATGCTTTTACATGTTTCATCTGATTAAATCTATTTCAGTTTTCAGAATTGAACACAATGGGTTATGGGGTTGGGAAGATTTCACTGAATTATAGTAGTGATGCGGGTTTTTGACCCGTCCCACAAAGGAAAATCACCAGTAATGACCCTTCAACCAATTTGCTGGTGTCATTTAGGTTATTTTAATCCAATTATTCTCCCATCGATAGCCTTTTTCACATTTCAGTTTGAAATGACTCAAATCCATTTTTTCCGCATATTCAATTCTAATTTGATATTTTTCCTGCAATCTGAACACCCAAAAAGCACATGGAATCGGATATTTCAAGCCACCTTCGTAGGGGGTTTGAAGCCAGAATAGAAATCTGATTCCTGTCCATGTGACGTATCTGAATGGTCAAATCAGATTTATTTGCCCTGAAGTGATTTTTAGACTGTTATTTCATATATGTTGAAAATGGACTATGTGGCATCGATTCGAGTCAGAAACAGTTATTCTATTGTCAAAAGTGAGTACAAAGTGTAAATAAGATCATTTTGGTCATAAAGTCAGTCATGTCTAAAATGGAGTTTGGAACATCCGTGCATCACAATAGGTAAATGAAGGTTGGGTTTTGATTTTACAATGTCTATTTGACCTCTAACATGGGGTGAACAGCTGCAGTGATTGCTCTGTATCCAATAGCATAGACAGTGAGACAGACCTGCCCAGTAGCTCTGACTTTCTTTACTTAAGACAACACGTGTCACATCTTTCAATTTAAGAAATACTGCACCAAACACCTTAGTTACATGTAAAATTGTGCAACTAAAACACCCTCGGCAAAAACGTAGAAATGTATTACAGATTTCTTGAGTTATCTTAGATTCATTCTGGTTATTTTGAGGAAGTGAAATTGGCTTCCGCATCTACAGTGTCTCATCGGGGACAAACATAATTAACCATATACGGAATCGGTCAGGAAACACACCTCCATGACTGAAATCTCGTTTTTGGAATGAGCAACAGAAAAACTCATGCCAATTGGGGTGTTCAGTAGCTCTTTAACAAAAGCCACATCTCAATAGGTGGTCCAGGTAAGTCATGACATAACACAAGTGGGAGGTGGGCCTTTCCTTTATTGTTTTCTATTGCTCCTCTATTGTTCCTCAAGCAAGAGGGGAGGCCGATGACATCATGGGTTCCCATCTGACCAACTTGAATGCCCTACTCCTTAAAGTTTGAAGATGTGTAAAAAAAAAAAGAATAACTTTAGCTCAAAACATATTTTTTGTACCCTTTAGTGTGTGTACTTTAATGTATTTATGCTTGGGAGATGAGCTTTTCTACAGTAAATGTTAACTAATAGCTGGAGGACGTATGTTAACCTCTTTGTTTTTGTGTTCCAGGTGGCTGTCCAGAGGTATTGGTGCAGTCACAGGCATGGAGAATCATTGGTGTCAGAGCTAACACGGCAGTGATGTTGAGCCATTTGACATTCCCAAACCACAAGAAGGTCATTAAGATAAGCTTATTGGTATGGCCTAGGACACAAAACACTCAAAATGGATTGAGTCATTTATTGCAGTTATTTACCACATTGTAAGCTAATTGCATGTCAGAGAGAGGTATTGGATCATTACAAAGGCTGAGAAAAGAAACTGTTGGACACCTTTATGAAATCTTTAATTGTGGCTTGTCTTACATGACCAGATGCAACCTCTTTCAAATGAAATGCATCACATTCAACTCAATATTAGGAAGGTGTTCCTAATGTTTGGTATACTCAGTGTACTGTAAATGACTCCTTAGCCAGACAAGAGAAGCAGTGCCTTAGCCAGACTAATAAAGACTCAGGAGTATTACAGTGCCTTGCAAAAGTATTCCCCCTTGGTGTTTTTCCTATTTTGTTGCATTACAACCTGTAATTTAAATGGATTTTTATTTGGATTTCATCTAATGGACACATAAAAATAGTCCAAATTGGTGAATTGAAATGAAAAAAATTACTTGTTTCAAAAAAGTAAAAAAATAAATAAAACGGAAAACTGGTATGTGCATATGTATTTACCCCCTTTGCTATGAAGCCCCTAAATAAGATCTGGTGCAACCAATTACCTTCAGAAGTCACATAATTAGTTAAATAAAGTCCACCTGTGTGCAATCTAAGTGTCACATTATCTGTCACATGATCTCAGTATAGATACACCTGTTCTGAAAGGCCCCAGAGTCTGCAACACCACTAAGAAAGGGGCACCACCAAGCAAGCGGCACCATTAAGACCAAGGAGCTCTGCAAACAGGTCAGGGACAAAGTTGTGGAGAAGCACAGATCAGAGTTGGGCTATAAAAAAATGTATCAGAAACTTAAACATCCCACAGAGAAACATTAAATCCATTATTAAAAAATGGAAAGAATATGGCACCACAACAAACCTGCCAAACCCACCAAAACTCATGGACCAGGCAAGGAGGGCATTAATCAGAGAGGCAACAAAGAGACCAAAGATAACCCTGAAGGAGCTGCAAGCTCCACAGTGGAGATTGGAGTATCTGTTCACACGACCACTTTAACCTGTCTGGGATAGGGGGCAGTATTTTCACGGCCGGATAAAAAACGTACCCGATTTAAACTGGTTACTACTCTTGCCCAGAAACGAGAATATGCATATTATTAGTAGATTTGGACAGAAAACATCCTAAAGTTTCTAAAACTGTTTGAATGGTGTCTGTGAGAATAAGAGAACTCATATGGCAGGCAAAAACCTGAGAAGATTCCAAGCAGGAAGTGGCCTGTCTGACAATTTGTAGTCCTTCTGATGCATCTCTATCAAAATTACAGTATCTGTGCTGTTACGTGACACTTTCTAAGGCTTCCATTGGCTCTCTAAAGCCTTCAGAAACCAGATTGACGCGTCTCCTGTCTCTGGGCAGATAACAGCAGCTTAGTTTGTCAGTGGACTGCCTGGTGACAGAGAGACTGGAGATGCGCATTCACGAGACCTCGCCATTTTTTTCTTTCCCTTTTTGAATGAATACAACATTGTCCGGTTGGAATATTATCGCTATTTTACGAGAAAAATAGCATAAAAATTGATTTGAAAAAGCGTTTGACATGCTTCTAAGTACGGTAAAGGAACATTTTGAAAAAAAATTGTCACGAAATGCGCTCGCGCGTTACCCTTTGGATAGTGACCTGAACGCACAAACAAAACGGAGGTATTTGGATACAACTATGGATTATTTGGAACCAAAACAACATTTGTTGTTGAAGTACAAGTCCTGGGAGTGCATTCTGACGAAGAACAGCAAAGTTAATCCAATATTTCTTATAGTAATTCTGAGTTTAGTGAGCCCCGAAGTTGGCGGGTGTCTGAATAGCTAGCCTGTGATGGCTGAGCTATGTACTCAGAGTATTGCAAAATGTGCTTTCGCCAAAAAGCTATTTTAAAATCTGACATAGCGATTGCATAAAGGAGTTCTGTATCTATAATTCTTAAAATAATTATTATGTATTTTGTCAACGTTTATGATGAGTAATTTAGTAAATTCACCGGAAGTTTTCGGTGGGTATGCTAGTTCTGAATATCACATGCTAATGTAAAAAGCTGTTTTTTGATATAAATATGAACTTGATTGAACAAAACATGCATGTATTGTATAACATAATGTCCTAGGAGTGTCATCTGATGAAGATCATCAAAGGTTAGTGCTGCATTTAGCTGTGGTTTGGGTTTTTGTGATATATATGCTTGCTTTGAAAATGGCTGTGTGATTATTTTTGGCTGGGTACTCTCCTGACATAATCTAATGTTTTGCTTTCGCTGTAAAGCCTTTTTGAAATCGGACAGTGTGGTTGGATTAACAAGAGTCTTATCTTTCAAATGGTGTAAAATAGTCATATGTTTGAGAAATTGAAGTTATAGCATTTGTATTCCACTGGCTGTTGAATAGAGTGGGACGCTAACGTCCCACCTAGCCCAGAGAGGTTTTAAGCCGTACACTCCACAGAGCTGGACTTTACAGAAGAGTGGCCAGAAAAAAATCCATTGCTTAACCTCTTACATCTAGATGTTCTGCTAGCGGAACGTCTGCTCCAATATCCAATGATGGGCGTGGCGCGAAATACAAATTCCTCTAAAATCTGAAAACTTCCATTTTTCAAACATATGACTATTTTACAGCTATTTAAAGACAAGACTCTCGTTAATCTAACCACACTGTCCGATTTCAAAAAGGCTTTACAGCGAAAGCAAAACATTAGATTATGTCAGCAGAGTACCCAGCCAGAAATAATCAGACACCCATTTTTCAAGCTAGCATATAATGTCACAAAAGCCCAGAAGACAGCTAAATGCAGCACTAACCTTTGATGATCTTCATCAGATGACACACCTAGGACATTATGTTATACAATACATGCATGTCTGTTCAATCAAGTTTATATTTATATCAAAAAACAGCTTTTTATATTAGCATGTGACGTTCAGAACTAGCATACCCCCTGCAAACTTCCGGGGAATTTACTAACAATTTACTAAATTACTCACGATAAACGTTCACAAAAAGCATAACAATTATTTTAAGAATTATAGATACAGAACTCCTCTATGCACTCAATATGTCCGATTTTAAAATAGCTTTTCGGATGAAGCACATTTTGCAATATTCTAAGTACATAGCCCAGCCATCACGGGCTAGCTATTTAGACACCCACCCAGTTTAGCCTTCACCAAAATCACATTTCCTATAAGAAAAATGGTCTTACCTTTCCTGTTCTTTGTCAGAATGCACTCCCAGGAATTCTACTTCAATAACAAATGTAGGTTTGGTCCCAAATAATCCATCGTTATGTTCCATCAGTGACGTTTTGTTCGTGAGTTCTAGACACTATCAGAATGGTAAATCACGGTCGCTTGCATGGCGCATAACGTGACAAAAAATGTCTAAATATTCCATTACCGTACTTCGAAGCATGTCAACCGCTGTTTAAAATCAATTTTTATGCAATTTATCTCGTAGAAAAGCGATAATATTCCGACCGGGAATCTGCGTGTCTGTAAACAGAAGGAAAAACAGAAAGGCGGCGGCGGGCAGTGTTCACGCCTAAGCCCTTTGTCCTCTGATAGACCACTTAGCAAAAGCGCTCGTGTGTTTCAGCCAGGGCTTTGAATTACGTCATTCAGCTTTTTGCCGCCTTCTGAGAGCCCATTGGAGCCGTAGGAAGTGTCACGTAACAGCAGAGATCCTTTGTAATGGATAGAGATAATAAAGAAGGGGAAGAAATGGTCAGACAGGGTACTTCCTGTACAGAATCTTCTCACGTTTTGGCCTGCCAAATGAGTTCTGTTATACTCACAGACACCATTCAAACAGTTTTAGAAACTTTGGAGTGTTTTCTATCCAAAGCTAATAATTATATGCATATTCTAGTTTCTGGGCAGGACTAATAATCAGATTAAATCGGGTACGTTTTTTATCCAGCCGTGAAAATACTGCCCCCTAGCCATAAGAGGTTAAAGAAAAAAATATGCAAACACGTTTGGTGTTCGCCAAAAGGCATGTGGGAGACTCCCCAAACATATGGAAGAAGGTACTCTGGTCAGATGAGATTCAAATTCAGCTTTTTGGCGATCAAGGAAAACGCTATGTCTGGCGCAAACCCAACACCTCTCATCATCCCGAGAACACCATCCGTGAAGCATGGTTGTGGCAGCATCATGCTGTCGGTATGTTTTTCATCGGCAGGGACTGGGAAAGAAGTGAAGGAATGATGGATAGCGCTAAATACAGAGAAATTCTTGAAGGAAACCTGTTTCAGTCTTCCAGAGATTTGAGACTGGGCCGGAAGTTCACCTTCCAGCACAATGACAGGACAATGACCCTAAGCATACTGCTAAAGCAACACTCAAGTGGTATAAGGGGAAACATTTAAATGTTTTGGAATGGCCTAGTCATAGCCCAGACCTCAATCCAATTGAGAATCTATGGTATGACTTAAAGATTGCTCTACACCAGCGGAACCCATCCAACTTGAAGGAGCTGGAGCAGTTTTGCCTTGCAGAACGGGCAAAATCCCAGTTGTTAGATGTGCCAAGCTTATAGAGACATACCCCAAGAGACATTCGGCTGTAATTGCTGCAAAAGGTGACTCTAACAAAGTATTGACTTTGGGTGGGTGAATAGTTATGCACGCTGAAGTTTTTATTTTTTTGTGTTATTTCTTGTTTGTTTCACAATAAAAAATATTTTGCATCTTCAAAGTGGTAGGCATGTTGTGTAAATGAAATAATATATATATATATTTTAAATCCATTTTAATTCCAGGTTGTAAGGCAACAAAATAGGAAAAATGCCAAGGGGGGTGAATACTTTCGCAAGCCACTGTATAGCTGTTGGACTAATGGATATCTTAATAAAGCCAACTAAATGAACCAGAAGATGTCTTCCTGTGATGTGGATGTGAGCTTGGGAGTTATGGGAAAGGGATCCTCCTTCATACTGCTGCTTCAGTAACAGTCACTCTGCCTCAGTTTTCTTGTGTAACTAAACCGTCATCAGTGTGTTCCATGAGAACAAGCTAACCACTTTTGTCTGCTTACTGTAGAGGTGTTGGTGTAAACATATGGCCATAACAGCATATACAGTAGCTTGAACTGATTTAACATAACTTTTAGCAATAGACACAGCAACCAAACCTCTGAAATGGACCAGTCTGGCTTGTTTGAATATCTGGTCACTTTATTTCAGTATATTGCCCAAGTGATTGATTATATTTATCCTTCTGTAATTTCAGCAGAACATACCTGTCATCAGCTCATTGGCAAACACAGTGTCCGTTCGAACACTGTATTCTGAAGTCAGACACCTATGCTTCTGTATTACATCCTGCCACACAGAGGACAAGGACAATATAACTGAAAGATTGTCATTCACTGCTCTATGTTCCCTTGACCGTCCTACACAAGCCACTGCCCTCACAAGCAGGCAGCTCCCTCCCATCCCCCACACAGTGCTATAACCTACCTACCTCCCTTTCCAGAATGGGCTGTAAACTACACCAGTCCTATCAATTAATTAATGACCCTGACTGAAGGGGCTGGCTAGTGGAACTGCCTACAGGAATATGGTGTGATGTATTTAGTGGTGCATGGTACTCTGTGTAGGGAGGGAAGACAACAGGGTAGGGGAGGCAGAGGCAGTGCACCAAATGAGAGGAGAGAGGACGCACCCTGTCCCCGCCAGCAGCCCTCACTGACCATCAATCACCCAGGGCCATTTGGTCCTGTCCAGGGTAGCCTACGGCACAACCACCCAGCCCAGCCACCCAGCCAGACAGGCAGAGGAGAGGAGAGGAGAGAGGGGGCAGGGAGCTGTAGCCTGCAGGGAGAAAGTAAGAGGGAAAGAATGGCAGCCGGGGAACGGCCTTCTTCGTGTTCCTCTCCCCAGCCGGCATTGCTGGGCTTGGGGGCAGCTCTGCTCTCTTTCTGCATCTCCGCTGTGCTCTCCCAGGTCCCGGATCCAGAGGTAAGAACGCGTTCGTTCATACAGGTCTCTGTCCGCAGTGGCTCATCCCCACTCGTTCCCTCCACTGTTTAAAGGATGGTTGCTTGTTTTCATGTGATTAATAAATGGGGCTTATTCGCTATGGAGCTATGGTGTTGGGCAGCCCCATAGACAATAGTCAATCTACATGTGTAGTAGCTCAATATTTTATGGTGTAGTGTTCTTCCCAGAGTAGCATGGACGGGTTGTTACAGCATGTGCAGATGTAATGATCACCATGTGCGGCCATTTGTATTTTCGGATGCCAGGAGCAATGCCATAATCCCCGGTGTCAGAAATGAAATACTGTGGCAGGCTCTTAAGAGCGCTAATGCATTGTTTTAAAATGTGAGACCTCATGTTGTACTGCGTACAGGGAGTTGTACAAAACAAGTAGCAGTATTCCATGCTAGATCAGAGAATAGACATGAGAGTTTCAGAGACATCTGTCTGGAAATAGTGACAACACATGCACTGTTCTCTCTGACGGATACCCAGACTCAATTAGTAAGAGAGAAAGATGAGACTGAATCATTTCTGTGTTAATATGCTGCACCAGCAGAGTCAGCAACATTGGAAGTTTGTGGACAAGGTGAACAATCTATCGATCTGGCCTTGAGCAAGGCACTTAACCTTAATTTCTCCAGGGCTGCCATCAATAATGGCTGATCCCTGGATGTGACCCCACTCTCAGAGGGAGTTGGGATATGCAAAAAGATAAGAATAATAATTCCATCTCACACATGTACAGGTTTCCCACTTGTACATGCAATGAAACAGGACAAACATAATCATCCCCCTATTTGACCTTTGTGATGTGTACTTGCTTGAAGAAAGACATCTGGTTCGGTTTTGTATTAGGACAGAATTATCTCAACTAAGCCTATGTGTCTCGAGGCCGGTTTGACACTGAAACTTCAACAATCATAGCAACTGCAAGCTTCAGCCAGAGTCAACTCTCCCACTGGATCTGAGTTGTTTGAATATGTCTACCAAAGTTCTGGCTTATCCACTAATCCCAACACATAAAATAGGAGAGTGAGGGAGGATATTAAGTAGTACATAATCATGGTGAACTACTATGAATTCCCTACTTTGTATTAACGGCAGCAGAGTTACAATCTCTTGTCCCCTGGGCCAACATATTACCTCCCCCCCTGCTAAAGTGCCATTACACTTGAGAGTAAAGTCATATCAGGCTACAATCTTAGTCAAAAATGCATGATTTGTTTTGGTTTTTTGGCAACAACACCCTATGCCCCTGATGGCCTTGGCAGATGGAGGACATACTCATACAGTACCCTGAAATGTGGAGATTTGGTGAGAAGTCAGCCAAGGTCAGGCCCATGACATATTTTTAACATGCTGACTCACAAAAGCCAATCAGCTCTAACACACAGCTCCCAAAAGAGCCCACTCTAACACTGAGCCCTGGCTGTATCAGAAATGGCACCCTATTCTCTGTACAGAGCCCAAGGGCCCTAGTTTAAAAGTAGTACAATATGTATGGAATACAGTGTAGATGAGCTTTTGTCAAAAGTAGTGCACTGTATTAATTCTGTGCCTTTTCGGAACCATGCCTGTCTGTCACACTGTAAATGAGAGACAACATACCAAGAAACATTACAATTCCAAGAAGCACAATTTTCTTACAATACATCAAGGCAATGGTATTTTAGTAGTTGACCTACAAACCTCATGGCAAGAAATATATATATTTTTAAAAACATGTACGCTGCCCAGAAGGGTTTGACCGGGACCCCATTAAGTACATTTACATGCACACTAATAATTCAATATTAACCCTCAAACTACCAACTGTGGTCATTTTGACCCCATAGGAATATTTTGAATCGTATAGCCCAAAAGTGGTTAATTAAATTCTTCGAATTTTTCAGGACTTTGTCAATCAACTTGTGTCACGGCTGTTCGAAGGAGCGGACCAAAATGCAGCGTCGGTTTCATTCCACATATTTATTAAACGTGAAACTTAATGCAATACATAAATAACTTGAAAACACAAAACAACAAACCATGACGCAGAGAGGACAACACACTACTCAAAAGACAATAACCCACAAACAACAGAGAAAAACCCCTACGTAAATATGATCTCTAATCAGAGGCAATGAGGATCAGCTGCCTCCAATTAGAGTTCAACCCCAAACAATCCCAACATAGAAATAGACAAACTAGAATTGAAACATAGAAATAGAAAACATAGATCAGCCCAAAACACCGCCTGTCACGCCCTGCCCTACATTAGAAAATGACATCTTACTAGGGTCAGGACGTGACAGAAGGCTCTGGGTTGCAGACCACCGCTGAAGGCTCTAGGTTGCAGACCACCGCTGAAGGCTCTGGGTTGCAGACCACCGCTGAAGGCTCTGGGTTGCAGACAACCGCTGAAGGCTCTGGGCTGCAGACCACCGCTGAAGGCTCTTGGCTGCAGACCGCCGCTGAGGGCGCCAGGCTGAGGAGCATCGCTGGAGGCTCCAGACTGGGAGCGTTGCTGGAGACTGCAGACTGGGGAGCGTCGCTGGAGGCTCCGAGCTGAGGAGTGTCGCTGGAGGCTCCGGGCTGAGGAGCGTTGCTAGAGGCTCCGGACTAGGGATGCGCGCTGGAGGTCCGATGCGTGGGACTGGCATAGGTGGCGCCAGACTGGAAACACGCACCTCAGGTCGAGTGCGGGGAGCAGGAACAGGACACCCGGACTGGGCAGGCGCACTGGAGGCCTGATGCATGGAGCTGGTATAGGAGGCGCCAGACTAGTAACACGCACCTCAGGGCGAGTGCAGGGAGCAGGCACAGGACGTACTGGGCTACGGAGGTGCACTGGAGGGAGAGTGCGAGGAGCAGGCACAGGACGTACTGGAGGTACCACGTTCCTCTGTACAAACAATAGTACGCAAGTATAAACACCATGGGACCACGCAGCCGTCATACCGCTCAGGAAGGAGATGCATTCTGTCTCCTAGAGATGAATTTACTTTGGTGCGAAAAGTGCAAATCAATCCCAGAACAACAGCAAAGGACCTTGTGAAGATGCTGGAGGATACAGGTACAAAAGTATCTATATTCACAGTAAAACGTGTCCTATATCGACATAACCTGAAAGGCCGCTCAGCAAGGAAGAAGCCACTTGCTCCAAAACTGCCATATAAAAGCCAGACTACGGTTTGTAACTGCATATGGGGACAAAGATCGGACTTTTTGGAGAAATGTCCTCTGGTCTGATGAAACAAAAATAGAACCGTTTGGCCATAATGAGCATTGTTATGTTTGGAGGAAAAAGGGGGAGGCTTGCAGGCCGAAGAGCACCATCCCAACAGTGAACCACGGGGGTGGCAGCATCATGTTGTGGGGTGCTTTGCTGCAGGAGGGACTGGTGCACTTCACAAAATAGATGGCATCATGAGGATGAAAAATTATGTGGATATATTGAAGCATCATCTCAAGACATCAGTCAGGAAGTTAAAACTTGGTCGCAAATGGCTCTTCCAAATGGACAATGACCCCAAGCATACTTCTTTTGTGGAAAAATGGCTTAAGGACAACAAAGTCAAGGTATTGGAGTGGCCATCACAAAGCCCTGACCTCAATCCTATAGAAAATTTGTGGGCAGATCTGAAAAAGTATATGCAAGCAAGGAGTCCTACAAACCTGACTCAGTTACACCAGCTCTGTCAGGAGGAATGGGCCAAAATTCACCCAACTTATTGTGGGAAGCTTATGGAAGGCTACCCAAATTGTTTGACCCAAGTTAAACAATTTAAAGGCAATGCTACCAAATACTAATTGAGTGTATATAAACTTCTGACCCACTGGGAATGTGATGAAAGAAATAAAAGCTGAAATAAATTATTCTCTCTACTATTTTTCTGACATTTCACGTTCTTACAATAAAGTGGAGATCCTAACTGACCTAAGACAGGGACTTTTTACTAGGATTAAATGTCAGGAATTGCGATAAAAAAATGTATTTGGCTAAGGTGTATGTAAACTTCCAACTTCAACTGTACATTCCTCCATAAATAATTTGCCAATCAATACTCTAAACTGCCCGAATGACACCAGAACATTACTGAGAATTTTGTTCCAACAATACGGTGCATTAAAACTAAAAGCAGATTTAGCTAGCTTGGTGGAGACCCTAGGAACATCAAGAGTTAACCAATCCTGTGAACGGGTTAAGCAACTCAGGTGTCTATGCTTCAACAGAACAGTTAGATAAGATGAAAGTTAATGAAGTAGGGCCTTGTAGGGCCTTGTAAAAAAAGGGAGTAATGTAGAGATCTACGGGTCTTTAGCAAAGTCCAGCCAGCATTTTGATATCAGATGCAGTGATGAGTATGCCAACTGTTACCTGTAACAAAACAAAGGGCAGTAAGGTAGGTTTAAGAGTAGTAGCAGCTGCACAATGATAAATAATATCACCATAATTAAGAACAGATAAAAAGGTTGACTGATCTGCTTCCTACTGCTTAGAGAAAAGCACAATCTGTTTCTGTAGAAAAAGCCAACTTTAATCTTACCTTCTTAACCAGCTCATCTATATGTTTTTAAACATCAAATCCATGTCAGTCGAAATGCCTAAGTATTTATATACAGAAACACCTTCAATTGGAGAACCATCCAGTGAGTGAACATGTAGCTCATCTGAAACATTCTTACAAGAGTTTAAAAACAGCATGTATTTTGTGTTGCCCATATTAAACACAAATTTTAAATCAGCAAGGAATTCCTGCATAGCTATAAAATCTGACTGTAGTTTTAACACAGCCAGATCAAAGGTTGGGGCAATAGCCGACATAATAGCATCATCCGCATACAGATAAAGGTTACATTTTTTAACAGATTGACCAATGGTTTTTATATAAATAGTGAAGAGAACAGGTCCCAAAATCTACCCCTGTGGTACACCTTTATGCACTTCAAGAAATTCAGGCTTAACCTCATCAGTCACGAACGCCTGAGTTCTGTAACTAAGATAGTCATGAAACCATGAACAGGCGTCAGAGCTCAGGCCTATTGAGGACAACTTATTCAATAAAATAGCATGATCAACAGTATCAAAAGCTTTTGAAAGGTCCACAAACAATTCAGCACATTTCATTTTAGTGTCTAAAGCATTGAAGGATCATTAACAACTAAAGTGGTTGCTGTAATAGTGCTGTGCCCAGGCCTAAACCATGATTGGTTTACATCAAAATACATTTCTCAGATAAAAAAGAGCAAAGTTGTACATTTACCAAGGATTGTAGAATCTTAGCTAGACACGGAAGCCTTGTAATGGGGCAACAATTATTAACATCACTACTATCCCCACCCTTATGGAGTGGCAGGATAAGAGCTGTCCTGATAACAATATTAACTAAAAAGTGTGGGTTATTGAGCCAACAATGATGGGCACTGCACACTTAAGCAGACCGGGTTCCAATTGGTCGGCCCCTGTGGATTTCTTGTTGTCTATTGCTAGCAAAGCATCCACAACTTATTTTTCTATAAAAAGCCTAAAAGAAAAGCTTTGACTATGAATTCTTTGACATTTCAGCAAGTTTCCTCTATCAGAGAGAGAGAGGGAGAGAGAAACAGATATACCTAAAGGAGGTACAGTCATTGTTGACATTTTTATTGATGTTCTGAGTGTTGCCATTAAAAGAGAGTGTGCTGTTGATGATGGTTCCCAGGTACTTCAAACTCCCACTCTCTATACTTCTTCACCACCCAGGACTAGGTGGCTCACTGGGTCTGCCTTCCTCTAGAAATCAATGACCAGTTATTTTGTTTTGTTGATGTTGAGTGTGAGTGTGAGGTAGCTGTTAACGCACCAGTGATGAACTCTGTTTACTTCTGTTTGGTAACGCAGTGTGTTATCTGAGCTGTTGACAAGGGAGGTGTCATCTGCATATTTCACTGCCAAGCAGTCCCTGTCGGAGCCTCTCAGGTCATTGGTGTATATGAAGAATAGCACTGGAGAGATGATAGTTCCTTGGGGGGAACCAGTAGATGTACAGTGAGGGAAAAAAGTATTTGATCCCCTGCTGATTTTGTACATTTGCCCACTGACAAAGAAATGATCAGTCTATGATTTTAATGGTAGGTTTATTTGAACAGTGAGAGACAGAATAACAACAAAAAAATCCAGAAAAACGCAGGTCAAAAATGTTATATAATGATTTGTATTTTATTGAGGGAAATAAGTATTTGACCCCTCTGCAAAACATGACTTCGTACTTGGTGGCAAAACCCTTGTTGGCAATCACAGAGGTCAGACATTTTCGAGGCTGACGTTTGGCAACTCGAACCTTCAGCTCCCTCCACAGATTTTCTATGGGATTAAGGTCTGGAGACTGGCTAGGCCACTCCAGGACCTTAATGTGCTTCTTCTTGAGCCACTCCTTTGTTGCGTTGGCCGTGTGTTTTGGATCATTGTCATGCTGGAATACCCATCCACGACCAATTTTCAATGCCCTGGCTGAGGGAAGGAGGTTCTCACCCAAGATTTGACGGTACATGGCCCCGTCCATCGTCCCTTTGATGCGGTGAAGTTGTCCTGTCCCCTTAGCAGAAAAACACCCCCAAAGCATAATGTTTCCACTTCCATGTTTGACGGTGGGGATGGTGTTCTTGGGGTCATAAGCAGCATTCCTCCTCCTCCAAACACGGCGAGTTGAGTTGATGCCAAAGAGCTCCATTTTGGTCTCATCTGACCACAACACTTTCACCCAGTTGTCCTCTGAATCATTAAGATGTACATTGGCAAACTTCAGACGGGCATGCATATGTGCTTTCTTGAGCAGGGGGACCTTGCGGGTGCTGCAGGATTTCAGTCCTTCATGGCGTAGTGTGTTACCAATTGTTTTCTTGGTGACTATGGTCCCAGCTGCCTTGATCATTGACAAGATCCTCCCGTGTAGTTCTGGGCTGATTCCTCACCGTTCTCATGATCATTGCAACTCCACGAGGTGATATCTTGCATGGAGCCCCAGGCCGAGAGAGATTGACAGTTCTTTTGTGTTTCTTCCATTTGCGAATAATCACACCAACTGTTGTCACCTCACCAAACTGCTTGGCGATGGTCTTGTAGCCCATTCCAGCCTTGTGTAGGTCTACAATCTAGTCCCTGACATCCTTGAATAGCTCTTTGGTCTTGGCCATGGTGGAGAGTTTGGAATCTGATTGATTGATTGCTTCTGTGGACAGGTGTCTTTTATACAGGTAAAAAACTGAGATTAGGAGCACTCCCTTTAAGAGTGTGCTCCTAATCTCAGCTCGTTACCTGTATAAAAGACACCTGGGAGCCAGATATCTTTCTGGTTGAGAGGGGGTCAAATACTTATTTCCCTCATTAAAATGCAAATAAATTTATAACATTCTTGACATGGATTTTTCTGGATTTTTTTGTTGTTATTCTGTCTCTCACTGTTCAAATAAACCTACCATTAAAATTATAGACTGATCATTTCTTTGTCAGTGGGCAAATGTACAAAATCAGCAGGGGATCAAATATTTTTTCCCTCACTGTACAAAAAAGAAGGAATGTTGTGTTGTTGAACTTGACATACTGCCCCATGTTCAGCAGGAAGTCCAGCACCCACAAGGTATTACTGGGGTCCACCTGTAGGTGGGAGAGTGTCACAGAAAAGGTGAGGCTGCATGCAGTTAAAAGCAGAGAAGTCCAGGAAAAGGATGCACACATAAGAATGAGGTCTCTCCAGGTGTTTCACGGCACTGCGCAAAACCGTCAGTACTGCATTGTCGACTGATCTGTTCTTCCTGTATACAAACTGCATTGGGTCAAGGGCTCCATCCACATGAGACCTGAGACGTGTGAGTATCAAGTGCTCAAGGCACTTCACAACGACTGAAGTTAACACCACAGGAAGAAAGTCAGACAATGTTTTGATAAGATCAAAGTTTTACATTGTTCCCATCTGGTTTCATTGACCGTTACATTACATTGCACTGGTCAAATGGTTTACTGTAATATTCCATTTGCATTGTTATTGGAAAAGCATCCTCCTTGCCAAGTTCAATGAAATTGTACTGAAAAAATCTATAGAAATTGTTTTTGCTGAAAGGATATCCTTCTGTGAATGTTTCAATTATTGCACTCTGAATTTCAAAAAATAAATAGTTATCTAATATTTCACATAAAAGCCCCATTTGCTTGAAAGTCATCTTGACTAATGCACAAGTGTTGTTTGGCCCTCTTCCCAGATGTATTGTTCTGTGAGATGAGATTGTTTACAATGACAGGAAACTTAATAAGTGTCTGTATCCTGACCCATCATATATTGATCTGTACGCATGAACTATGGGGCTGCTAGATGTAACCCCTGCTTGTTGTTCCTTCAAAAGAAGGCGTGATAGAGGACTACCAGGAAGGATACCTCCAGGGCTGGCCCTAGCCTTTTGGGGGCCCTAGGCGAGATTTGGTTGGGGGGGCCCACCCATCGCGCGGGCAAAACATGTTAGTGGTCCCCCTCTTGACAGTGGAGTGAAGAAAATGCAGTTACAGTTAATTACCTACAATTCTACACATTTTGCCATGGGGTGGAGATAATTTTTTTGCGGTTGTAAAGCAAATTTCCTGAAATTTTTACATATTTTGGCATGACTTTTGCCATGTTAATATGAGTGAGAGTGACTAATAAAATCAATGGCTCTTGCTGCCAAGGGAATGCCTGACAGCTTGAAAGAAGTTTTGGACACTACAGTGAAAATGGTTAACTTTGTTAAGGCAAGGCCCCTGAACTCTTGTGTATTTTCTGCATTACGCAATAATATGGGCAGCGACCATGTAACGCTTTTACAACATACAGAAGTGTGCTGGTAATCAAGGGGTAAAGTATTGACACATTTTTTTGAATTGAGAGACAAGCTTAAAGTTGTCTTTACTGACCATAATTTTCATTTGTCTGACCGCTTGCATGATGACGAGTTTCTCACACAACTGGGCTATCTGGGTGATGTTTTTTGTCACCTGAATGATCTGAATCTAGGTTTACAGGGTCTCTCCGCCACTATATTCAATGTGCGGGACAAATTGAGGCTATGATTAAGAAATTGGAGCTCTTCTCTGTCTGCATTAACAAGGACAACACACTGGTCTTTCCATCATTGTATGATTTTTTTTGTGTGCAAATTAACTCAAGCTTACAGACAATGTCAACTGTGATATAGCAAAGCACCTGAGTGAGCTGGGTGCGCAATTACGCAGGCACAAGCGAGAGCTGCCCAGTGACACGAGCCTACCAGACGAGCTAAATAACTTCTTTGCTCGCTTCGAGGCAAGTAACACTGAAACATGCATGAGAGCATCTGCTGTTCCGGACGACTGTGTGATCACGCTCTCCGCAGCCGATATAAGTAAGACCTTTAAACAAGTCAGTCAACATTCACAAGGCTGCAGGGCCAGACGGATTACCAGGTGTACTCCAAGCACGTGTACTCCGAGCATGCACTGACCACCTGGCAAGTGTCTTCATTGACATTTTCAAACTCTCCCTGTCTGAGTCTGTAATACTAGCATGTTTCAAGCAGACCACCATAGTCCCTGTGCCCAAGAACACTAAAGTAACCTGCCTAAATGACTACCGACCCATAGCACTCACATCTGTAGCCATGAAATGCTTTGAAAGGCTGGTCATGGCTCGCATCTACACCACTGTCCCAGAAACCCTATACCCACTCCAATTTGCATACCGCCCCAACAGATCCACAGATGATGCAATCTCTATTGCACTCCACACTGCCCTTTCACACCTGGACAAAAGGAACACCTACAGTTGAAGTCGGAAGTTTACATACACCTTAGCCAAATATATTTAAACTCAGTTTTTCACAATTACTGTAATTTAATCCTAGTAAGAATTCCCTGTCTTAGGTCAGTTAGGATCAACACTTTATTTTAAGAATGTGAAATGTCAGAATAATAGTGGAGAGAATGATTTATTTCAGCTTTTATTTCTTCCATCACATTCCCAGTGGGTCAGAAGTTTACATACACTCATTAGTATTTGGTAGCATTGCCTTTAAATTGTTTAACTTGGGTCAAACATTTCGGGTAGCCTTCCACAAGCTTCCCACAATAAGTTGGGTGAATTTTGGCCCATTCCTCCTGACAGAGCTGGTGTAACTGAGTCAGGTTTGTAGGCCTCCTTGCTTGCACACACTTTTTCAGTTCTGCCCACAAAAATTCTATAGGATTGAGGTCAGGGCTTTGTGATGGCCACTCCAATATCTTGACTTTGTTGTCCTTAAGCCATTTTGCCACAACTTTGAGAGTATGCTTGGGGTCATTGTCCATTTGGAAGACCCATTTGTGACCAAGCTTTAACTTCCTGACTGATGTCTTGAGATGTTGCTTCAATATATCCACATAATTTTCCATCCTCATGATGCCATCTATTTTGTGAAGTGCACCAGTCCCTCCTGCAGCAAAGCACCACCACAACATGATGCTGCCACCCCCGTGCTTCCCGGTTGGGATGGTGTTCTTTCGGCTTGCAAGCCTCCCCCTTATTCCTCCAAACATAACGATGGTCATTATGGCCAAACAGTTCTATTTTTGTTCATCAGACCAGAGAACATTTCTCCAAAAAGTACGATCCTTGTTCCCATATGCAGTTGCAAACCGTAGTCTGGCTTTTTTATGGCGGTTTTGGAGCAGTGGCTTCTTCTTTGTTGAGCGGCCTTTCAGGTTATGTCGATATAGGACTCGTTTTACTGTGGATATAGATATTTTTGTACCTGTTTCCTCCATCATCTTCACAGTGTCCTTTGCTGTTGTTCTGGGATTCATTTGCACTTTTCGCACCAAAGTACGTTCATCTCTAGGAGACCGAACGCGTCTCCTTCCTAAGCGGTATGACGTGGTCCCATGGTGTTTCTACTTGCGTACCATTGTTTGTACAGATGAACGTGGTACCTTCAGGCATTTGGAAATTGCTCCCAAGGATGAACCAGACTTGTGGAGGTAAAAAAAAAGACACTTCTGACGTCTTGGCTGATTTCTTTTGATTTTCCAATGATGTCAAGCAAATAGACACTGAGTTTGAAGGTAGGCCTTGAATTACATCCACAGGTACACCTCCAATTGACTCAAATTATGTCAATTAGCCTATCAGAAGCTTCTAAAGCCATGACATCATTTTCTGGAATTTTCCAAGCTGTTTAAAGGCACAGTCAACTTAGTGGATGTAAACTTCTGACCCACTGGAATTGTGATACAGTGAATTATAAGTGAAATAATCTGTCTGTAAACAATTGTTGGAAAAATTACTTGTGTCATGCACACAGTAGATGTCCTAACCGACTTGCCAAAACTATAGTTTGTTAACAAGAAATTTGTGGAGTGGTTGAAAAATGAGATTTATTGACTCCAACCTAAGTGTATGTAAACTTCCGACTTCAACTGTATGTATGAATGTTATTCATTGACAACAGCGCAGCGTTCAACACCATAGTGCCCTCAAAGCTCATCACTGAGCTAAGGGACTAAACACCTTGCAGATAATCACCTAAACACCTTGCTCTGCAACTGGATCCTGGACTTCCTGACGAGCCACACCCAGGTGGTAAGGGTATCTAACAACACATCCGCCACACTGATCCTCAACACGGGGGACCTTCAGGGGTGCATGCTCAGTCCTCTCCTGTACTCCCTGTTCACTCATGACTGCATGGCCAGGCACGTCTTCAACACCATCATTAAGTTTGTTGATGACACAACAGTGGTAGGCCTGATCACCAACAACGATGAGACAGCCTATAGGGAGGAGGTCGGAGACTTGGTCAGAGACAAGGACAACAACCTCTCCCTCATTGTGATCATAACAAAGGAGATTGGCGTGGACTACAGGAAAAGGACGACCGAGCACGCCCCCATTCTCATTGACAGGTCTGTAGTGAAGCAGGTTGACAGCTTCAAGTTCCTTGGTTTCCACATCACCAACAAACTAACATGGTCCAAGCACACCAAGACAGCCATGAAGAGGGGACGACAAAACCTATTCCCTCACAGGAGACTGAAAAGATTTGGCATGGGTCCTCAGATCCTAAAAACGGTTTTACAGCTGCACCATCGAGAGCATCCTGACAGGTTGCATCACTGGTTGGTATGGCAACTACTCGGCCTCCGACCGCAAGGCACTACAGAGGGTAGTGCGTACGGCCCAGTACATCACTGGGGCCAAGCTTCCTGCCATCCAGGACCTCTATACCAGGCGGTATCAGAAGAAGGCCATAAAAATTGTCAAAGACTCCAGCCACCCTAGTCATAGACTGTTCTCTCTGCTACCGCACGACAAGCGGTACCGGAGCGCCAAGTCTAAGTCCAAGAGGCTTCTAAACAGCTTCTATACCCAAGCCATAAGACACCTGAACAGCTAATCAAATGGCAACCCAGACTATTTGCATTGCCCCCCCCCCCCCCGCCCCCACCTATGTGCCCCCGCACATTGACTCTGTACTGGTACCCCCTGTGTATAGTCTCTCTATTGTTATTTACTGCTGCTCTTTAACTATTTGTTATTCTTATCTCTAACTTTTTTTGTATTTTTTGTTGTTATTGTGGGTATTTTCTTTAAACCTCATTGTTGGTTAAGGGCTTGTAAGAAGCATTTCACTGTAAGCTCTACACCTGTTGTATTCGGCACATGTGACAAATACAATCTGATTTGATCTGGATTCGTTATCCCTTTCATGCCATGACTCCAGTCCACTTACTGATATCTGAACAATGGAGCCTCATCAAAATTGCAACAAGCGGTTAAATGTTATTTAATCAGAAGCCACTGCCAGATTTCTGGATAGGGCTGCGCTCAGAGTATTGTGCCTTGGCAAATCGTGCTCTTAAAACACTGATGCCCTTTGAAACCACGTACCTATTTGAGAGTGGATTCTCGGTCCACACTAGCATGAAAACTAAATACAAGCACAGACTGTGTGGAAAATGACCTGTGGTGAGTTATTCACAATTTTTGATGAACAAATAAGCTTTTATATGTAAGATGGCTAAATAAAGAGCAAAATGTCGATTATTATTGTATTATTATTTGTGCCCTGGTCTTACAAGCTGGTTTGTGACAAAACTCACACCCATTCTTATGTTTAATAAATGTATCGTATAGTGTGTGTGTGTGGCAGGCTTATAATGATGGCAAAAAACAGCATTTGAGAGTGCGCTGACCCTGGTGCTAGAGGGGGTAAGCAGCTGGAGGTTGAATGTTTGAAGGGGTACGGGACTATAAAACGTTTGGGAACCACTGCTCTAGAGTCTAGACAATCCTATCCGCCAATCAGGGCTGTGTATCTAAATATGTTTACATTTCTATCAACACGCCCACACAATCAGACTGAGCATTTCAATGGCAATGACAGGGTCAAGGAAATGATACAAAAATATTTGGAGGTTCTTTTATGAAATAAATACACACAGTGATTTATTTGAAATGTATTAGTGATGATTTAAAAATGGGGGCTCTAAGGCTTATCACCAGGGCTTTGAATTCATCATAATGATGATTCTTAATAATACAGTATAACCTCGGATTGTAGCCTAATTGTGATGTCAAGGATGTGGACTACAAACTTTGAGGCAGCTCTAAGAGCGTTGATGTCTTATCTTTCTTGATTAATGTCATGTTGTTTAATATTTATAGTTTCTTCATAATGCGTCTTGTACTGTGTATGAATAGTTTGACCTACAGTACGAAACCCCAGTCAGTATTATTTAAATCATGCATAGGAAATTTAAATGAGCCTCATGATTTACATAAATTCACAAAAAAACTGCAAGTCTCTTTCTCTTACTTGATCTCACACCTAAACTATAGCCAACCATAGCCTATCAAAACAAATGTCCTTGTTAGAAATGTTAACTTTTTCGTTGAATAATCAAATCCTCCTTCTGCAAGATAATTTTACTCCTGCAACAAAACTGGTCAAATTAAGATCTAACATCTGTATTTGTGGGGTAAACAATATTCATTAAAGTCTTTCCTTTTTTTACCTTCACTCTTTGTGCCATGATGTGTGATTCATTTTCCTCAATCATTGCCATTTACTCAGTGAACAATTATTTTGTTTTCATTATGTTCTTGTAGTATTTCTCAGCATTCAGTGGCTTTCCAGCATTTTATTACCAGCTTTTCAGACAAAGTTATGAAAAAGGTGAAAGAGTCGACATAACATAACAAATTGGAACAAAACAGGAGATGGTGTCTAGTATTCAAAGAGATTGGTCTATTTTGTGGTTTGATGTTCTTGTTCAGTTCAACGCTGTTGTTTTGTTTTCCCTTTTACTTCTTCAGATAGTCATCTTTCTATTTCAACCCATTGGTCTCCATTGTTGAGATGGTTTTTCAGGCAGATTTAAGTTCATTTTTTAGGCTTAAGGTGGTAGCACTCCCCCACTAGTGTCCTGACTGACATGTCCTGACATGTCCTCATGTCCTGTCTGACATATTCAGAGGACTAAGAGGTCATGAGTGATAACACCCGACTGGCATGTTTCACATTCTGCATGATCTACGAAATCCTCTATTTCAGGGTTTTATTCCAAGCCAAGCCCTTCTTCCCTGTTTCAGGGTTTTCCATATCCATACAGTGACATCAATTTTTCTTTTACACTTCTGTATTTCCTCCAATTGTCTTTTACACTTCTGTATTTCCTCCAATTGTCTTTTACACTTCTGTATTTCCTCCAATTGTCTTGCCACTGTGTGTCTCTTCAGAAACTGAGCGGAAGAGAAGAATATTATTCTCTCAATCAGATTGATATTAGCATCAATTGCGGTATTTGTCCAAATAGCATTTAACTAACTGTCATGAAGACTATCAAACAGCAGAGTGATTTGAAGAGTACCTGTCTAGATGACACAATAATGTACTCATGCATATATTGTCTCTTTTTCCCCCCTACAGCTTTTACCGACAGATCCCCCAAAGAAGCCAGACCCAGTCACTTCAGAAACAGTCGTATTCTGGGGACTGCGGTTATGGCAGGTCATTGGCATCTTCTCTATGTTTATTCTAGCAGTCAGTAAGTATTTCTCTAAACCTGTCATAGTAGTATATCTGCCAGACATTCAAGACTATTTATGAAATAAATATTTACATAAATATACAAATACCTAGCAATTTCACATCGATCCTCCATCTTCCAATTCTATTTATATAAATCACATTAGTAAAATGAATGTACAAATCAGTCAGTCAGTCAAGGTACAATGCTTCAGCCAAGCATAGTCCAACTAGTTTGCATACAGAACAGATAGATCGCATGACACATGGAAATGCATATCATTTGCTGAATTGTCATGATGGTTATTGTGAGGGAGGGCTCCAAATAGTCATGGTATTGTCTGTTTATGTTTGCTTTATCGACCACATGATGCATGGTTCAATAAGGGGAGGAGGAGGACAACACTACACAAGACAAAAATGACATTCTACTTTAGTCATAATTCATCGGACATCTAAACAGTAATAACTAAACCATGTCATGACAGAGACCGAATCAACAAAAAGGAAAGTAGTCTGATAATAGCTGATTTGAAGTGTCACTATACAGTAATATACAGTGAACTCCAAAAGTATTGGGACAGTGACCAATTTTAGGCTCTGTACTCCAGAACTTTGGATTTGAAATGATAGTCCTAAATGAATCGTGAACAATGATGAGTGAGAAAGTTAGACGCACAAATATCATACCCCGAAGACATGCTAACCTCTCACCTTTACAGTTACGGGGTGGTTAGCATTTTTTGGGGGGTATGACATTTGTGCATCTGTAACTTTCTCACTCATCATTATTCACAATTCATTCAGGATTATCTGTAAACATGGTAGCATCCACATTAATGTAGAAGTGTTTAGAAACATATTTTATTCTTAATAAAAGTGACTCCAAAATGACACAATACATGATTTACCATTAATTTCTATTGGGCACAAAATAATCTGAAACACAACCAAAACAAACAGCAAATGCATCCAACAAGTTTGTAGAGACACAAGCTTGATGTAGTCATTGCGGGCTAAGAATTTGGGACCAAATACTTAACTTTTGACTACTTTAATACACATAAGTGAATTTGTCCCAATATTTTTGGCCCCTTAAAATGAAGGGACTAAATACAAACGGTTCACCGAATATGGATGAACATACCCCAAAATGAAAGCTGATAGTTGCACTTTAACCTCATAGTCACTGTATCGTTTGAAATCCAAAATGCTGGAGTACAGAGCCAAAGCAACAGAAAATGGTTCACTGTCCCAGTACTTTTGTAGCTCACTGTAAATGCTAATAGTTGTAAAACTGCAATGTCACAACGTTGTGATAGTAATGTCTAGTTAAATACATATTCATATGTACTTCAGATACAAGCAAATAATATTCCACATGGGAAATACATTTATCTTTTATCTCTCTCTTTCTCGCCCACCTTCTCCATTTGCAAGTCATCACCCTATGCTGCATCTTCAAATGCCGTATCCCCAGGACGAAGAAGGAGATTGAGGCGCGACATGCTCAGAGAGTAGCAGCTAAGGACTACGCCAACACACTGGAGACTGTGCCTCCTCTCAACGAGCTCACAGAGATCCCAGGAGGTAAGTAATGCACTTCTCAGACCCTCTCTACCTCAACAACAGTGCGATGCACATTTTAGGACATCCCTACTCCCTATGACAAAAGTCCCTAGGACGTTGGTGTGGTGTACATTTTAGGATATCCCTTCTGCCTATGACAGAAGTCCCTGGGAGGTAGGTGCAGTGTACATTTTAGGAAATCCCTATGACAACAATTCCTAGGAGGTAGGTGTGGTGTACATTTTAGGACATCCCTACTTCCTATGACAAAAGTCCCTACTCTCAACTCCCTATGAACTTTAGCACTTTTTTAAACTCCACAGCAAGGCTAGATTAAAGTGTGAGACTTTATTTTTAATTTGTAACATTTACCTTCCATTAGTAAGCACCTCAACTAGAGGTGTTTGCACCTTTTATTTACTTACTCTACTCTAAGAACTACCCTGTTTTTGATTTCAGAGAGTTTTTCAAAGGAGAGTAGACAGGGAACTGCTGGGTGAGTTTTATATGCTATTGATGAAATGTCATCTGCTAGGCCTTTTGATAAAGTAGGAGATCAATAGCGGCTTGACACGGTTTTAACACGACTGGGCCCCTGACAGCTTTTGTATTCATTAGTTTGAATGTTTCTCTCAGATTTCATCACATTATGCTAATGGTTCGTCACATTCTAACCATGCAGAGCTAAGATATATTTTTCTCTTATTTCCGACGGATAACACAGATCTCTGTCTGACCCTCTGGATACAAACAGTGTTTTGAATTAGTTTAAGATGACATATTTTTCCTGTCTTATCTGATTGAAGATGTAGATTGGTCAACATACTCATAAATAGTCTTGGCCTCACAGGGTGATAAAAAAAACCTCTCTGGATGAGTGAATACAGGAAAATATACTCTGAGTGTACAAAACATTAGGAACACCTGCTCTTTCCATGACATAGACTGACCCGGTGAATCCAGGTGAAAGCTATCGTCCCTTATTGATGTCACTTGTTAAATCCACTTCAATCAGTGTAGATGAAGGGGAGGAGACAGGTTAAATAAGGATTTTTAAACCTTGAGACAATTGAGTCATGGATTGTGTATTGTGTGTGCCATTCAGAGGGTGAATGGGCAAGACAAATAATTTATCAGTTTGAACCAGTTTGAGTGTGTCAAGAACTGCAACGCTGCTGGGTTTCCTGTGTGTATCAAGAATGGTCCACCACCCAAAGGACATCCAGCCAACTTGACACAACAGCGGAGTCAAAATGGCCCAGCATCCCTGTGGAACGCATTCGACACCTTGTAGAGTCCATGCCCAGACGAATTGAGGCAGTTCTGAGGGCAAAAGGGGGTGCAACTCAATACTAACAAGGTGTTCCTAATGTTTTGAACACTGTGCATAAATAATATATGCCATTTAGCAGACACTTTTATCAAAAGCGACTTATACCATGCGCAGACCGGATGCGCGCGTGCGGCATCATGTGCAAATGGATTTTGTCCCCCCACACCAAACGCGATCACGACACACAGGTTGAAATATCAAAACAAACTCTGAACCAATTATATTAATTTGGGTACAGGTCGAAAAGCATTAAACATTTGAGTTGTTATTTTACCTGAAATGAACAAGGTCCTCTACTCCGACAATTAATCCACACATAAAACGGTCAACCGAATCGTTTCTAGTCATCTCTCCTCCTTCCAGGCTTTTTCTTCTTTGGACTTTATATGGCGATTGGCAACTAACTTTCATAATAAGGTGAATTACCACAACCAACCCCAGTTCATCTTTCAATCACCCACGTGGGTATAATGAGGAGATGGCACGTGGGTATCTGCTTCTATAAACCAATAAGGAGATGGGAGAGGCAGGACTTGCAGCGTGTTCAGCGTCACAAATAGAACTGACTTCTATTTTAGCAACGCAGATGCTCGTTAGCGCGCAAGCTGTGTGGGTGCAATGATTGAATAACATGTATGTGTACATTTATTTTGCAACGCTTGTGCACGCGACGCTAGGGGTGTGGTCAGCATGTTAGTCATGCGTGCATACATTTTACAGATGGGTGGTCCCAGAAATCGATCCAACTATCCTGATGTTGCAAGCACCATGCTCTACCAACTGAGCTACAGAGGACCACAGGAATATAGGACATCTAAACTTCCATTGGATTAACAGTATAGCTTTAATTATAGGGCCTCTATGTCAGTGTCCGTCTCTTCATTTTCAACGGTTCTAACTTTCATGCCTTCTCTTTGGCTTCTTCCTCCTTCAATCTTTCATCTTCCAACCCTATCCCTTCCCTTTGACCTGTACCTTCCTCTCAAAACCCTGTCTTTCATCCTCTCTTCCTCTCTTCCGTTCTTCCATTTTCTTCCTCCTCCCTCGCTTCATCCTCCCTATTTTCCTCCCCCCCTCTCCTCCCTGACCTCTTTCTCCTCTCCATCCTCCCTCCTCCCCCTCCTCCTCTTCATCCTGTCCCTCCAGCCCTCCCGGACACTGCGTCCCTCCCGACGGTCTCTGAGCAGGTCCAGGCTCGCAGCGCCAGCAGCAGCCAGCTCCCAGTGGTGAGAGAGGAGGAGGAGCTCACTGGCCCCCTAACTCAGCCCGAGACAGGATGACGTTCCTCCCTCCTTCTCCTCTCTCCTTTCCCCCTCACTCAGCCTGAGACTGGATTACCTCCCTCCTTATCTCTTCTCACCTTCCCTCTCTCCACATTCCTATTTATATTCTGACAAAGAGGGCAATCCACTAGAGGGAACATTGGAACATGCAGCTCAGGATTCAGTAAATCACAGAAAAGCATTGAATAGTTGAATAGAATAGTTAATTTAATAGATCAGCATTCATCGCTACTTCCTAGAAAGAAGGGCATGGACATTGTGGAAAATGTTGCCTGCTGAAGAGTAGTAGTTGCATGCGTTACGTACTTAAAATGCTCTTTGTTGATATACTCATCCTTGTTGATCACACATTGATTGTACATTGGACACAGAACTGCAAGTCCAGTATTTAGTAGGCAAATGTGGATGATGAAAAAGTAGAGATTAATCTTAAGGCTTCTGTCGTTGATGTTGCATGTCTACGGCTGTCCTTCGTTGTTTTTCGTCTTTTTCTCTTTCTCCTTCTCTGACTCAATCTGTAATCTTGGCTTTATATAAATATATATATGATCTTTTATTTAAGCTTATACAGTAACACCCATGACAACCAACCCTGGTCCTGGAGAGCTGCAAGGCATACAGGCTTTTTTCCCAACCTTGCACCAACAACGTCTTAATTATTAGTTGAATCGCATGTTTTAGTATGGGGGGAACAAATGCCTGCACACCATGTCAAGTTCATCCATGTCTAAGGTTGGTGGTCACTGACATACTGTACTGTACTTGTCATTTATCTCTGTCTTTCCATCTGATCCAGGTGTGTGTGTTTCTGTACATGCCATCTGTTCTCTTGAAGTATCACACAGGCTTACATGGACATACATAGGTCTGGAATGAGAGACACCACAATATCAAATCAAATTTGATTTGTCACATGCGCCAAATACAACAGGTGTAAACCTTACAGTGAAATGCTTACTTACAAGCCCTTAACCAACAATGCAGTTTTAAGAAAAAATAAGTGTTAAGTAAAAAATAGATAAGTAAAACATTTTAATAAATAGTTAAAGAGCAGCAGTAAAATGACAATAGCGAGGCTATATACAGGTGGTACCGGTACAGAGTCAATGTGCGGGGGCACCGGTTAGTCGAGGTAATTGAGGTAATGTGTACATGTAGGTAGACTTATTAAAGTGACTATTCATAGATAATAATCAGAGAGTAGCAGCAGCGTAAAAGAGGGGAGGGGGGTGGCAATGCAAATAGTCTGGGTAGCAATTTGATTAGCTGTTCAAGAGTCTTATGGCTTATGGCTAGAAGCCTTTTGGACCTAGACTTGGCGCTCAGCTACCTCTTGCCGTGCGATAGCAGAGAGAACAGTCTATGACTAGGGTGGCTGGAGTCTTTGACCATTTTTAGGGCCTTCCTCTGACACCTCCTGGTTAAGAGGTCCTGGATGGCAGGAAGCTTGGCCCCAGTGATGTACTGGGCCATACACACTACCCTCTGCAGTGCCTTGCGGTCGGAGGCCGAGCAGTTGCCTTACCAAGCAGTGACGCAACCTGCCAGGATGCTCTCGATGGTGCAGCTGTAGAACATTTTGAGGATCTGAGGACCCATGTCAAATCTTTTCAGTCTCCTGTGAGGGAATAGGCTTTGTCGTGCCCTTTTCATGACTGTCTTGGTGTGTTTAGACCATGTTAGTTTGTTGGTGATGTAGACACCAAGGAACTTGAAGCTCTCAACCTGCTCCGCTACAGCCCCGTTGAGGAGAATGGGGGCGTGCTCGGTCGTCCTTTTCCTGTAGTCCACAATCATCTCCTTTTTCTTGATCACGTTGAGGGAGAGGTTGTTATTCTGGCACCACATGGCCAGGTCTCTGACCTCCTCCCTATAGGCTGTCTCATCGTTGTCGGTGATCAGGCCTACCACAGTTGTGTCGTTGGCAAACTTAATGATGCTGTTGGAGTCATGCCTGGATGTGCAGTCATGGGTGAACCGGGAGTACAGGAGGGGACTGTATTATTATTTTACAATTATTATGGATAAAATGGATTTTGGGTCTGACTGTGTATTGGGATTACTACCATAATGAGCGTGTCAGTCAGAGACAAGCTTAATCCATTAGAGAAATCATAATCTATGTGAAAGAGTACATAATGTCACATCCAGCTGTATATTATAATGCAGCATCAGGGGATACTGGGGTTAATATGCATTTATTTCCGCAGCAAAACCTCTGCCGTGAACTTATAAGTATCAACCATGTGCTGAGAGACAGAGCGAAAGAGAGAGAGCGAAAGGGAGAGAGAGGGTGGAGAGAGTGAGAAAGAGGGAGTCTGGCATTTATAAATGAAAAGAATAAACAGATATGTTTTATAAATCGTGGAGACTCATGAACCCCACACAGCTGTTTACCCCTGGATTCATCCACAAGAGATAGTGAATTTTCCAGCAAATAGTAAGTGTTCCAGGGCCGCCTTCCACTAATTAAGAAATGAGTGAAGTATGCAATTTAAAATATGCATCTCTGTAACGCCTGACCTGATAGCTATGTGCTGCTGTGTGCAAGTATTTGTGGAGAGAGTGTATGCGAATTTCCTGGCCATATAATCCAACATATTATTGAGAATATATTCAGTTGGAAACAGAAATTACTATAATATGAATTAGTTATTACTTTATACTTGTGGTTATTGCATCTCCTGATCCATAAGATTCCATTCTGGGCATTGACAACAATGTTTAACCGAAGAATTCATCTGCAACAAAGTGTCTCTGAGAATACTGACATAACTTCACTCTCAGAAGTTTTACTCACCACTTTACCTACATGACCTAAAATCAATATAGTTTCAGGCAGCCTGGATAAAAGTGATAATGAAAAAGATAATCATGTCTGTGAGAACATTTGACATTCGTAGGAGATGGTAGAGCAAGTACCGGACAGGAGGCAACGCTCGGGGGAGGACTAGGGACGAAGTGCAACTTCCCACTCCCAATTCTTTGTCATATGGATAAAGCTATTAAAATGAAAAGTAGACATTGTTCCAGCACACTTTGATCTGTCATGCTCTGAGTTGTGTCAGTTCTCTGGTGGCTCAAGAGCCTCCTGAGGCATGCTGTCAGACAGGGTCCACTTAGAACTGACTGATGCAACCTTCTCACTTCCTCACACCTTTCTCTATACAGTAAGAGAGATGCAGGAAGGACGGACACTCGCGCATACATATGCACAAGCACAAACACACGCAGGCACACATGCATAGTCACAGATCCACACGCACACCTTTCTTACACATCTTAGTCCCACACAGAGGCGTAGGGTCATCTGAGAGAGATCACGTTACCCCAGGAAACCCAACGCAGGTGTAAAAAGTCTATACTTTATTCCAGGATACCCATTACGGGCGGCGGTATCTTTAGAAACAAGGTTGCCATATTCATGTCAGGGGAATTTAGCTAAACGTGTCAGCCTATTTTCAATGCATCTCCTTGTTATTGCATTTCTATTTTAGTTGTTGTGTGTTCCACTTGGATTTAGTAGCGTCTATGAACAACATGATTATGAAGCCATGCATGTATGAAAGCGTGTATACTTACTGTATTTAAAATGTATGTAGGTCCATCCTTGTGATGTACTTGTCTATTAATGTTCCGTACTATGTCATGTTTTTTTGTTTTCTGTGGACCCCAGGAAGAGTAGCTGCTGCTTTAGCAGTAGCTAATGGGGGAGCCTAATAAAATACTAATTCTGAGGGTTATTCTGGTTGCCAAACGATATCCTCATGCATAGAGGGGTCAGGAGTGTGAGCGTGCATGTTGCACCTCAGCCTCCGCCGGACTGAATATCACCACCAGAGAGAGTGTTTTGTGTGAGTGTGTGTCTTCTCGGATTGAGAAAATAACACCATCAGTGAGAGGAGTCGTAGCCTTGGGTCGTCACAGCGGGATGGAGGACGATAAAGTGGTCACAATTGACATCAAGTGGCTTGACTCTATTTACACGGTAATTACATCGGCTGGTACAGTGGAACTGAACATGTGGGTACAGGGTACACACAGTGGATTGTATTTGACTGTTTGCACAAGTTGATGGATTTTGTAGTTCATTCATCTGAAATCTAAAGCAATAATTCTGGGGTGAGAAGAGGCGGTGATTCGTTTGAGTGTGTTCCCGAATCTAAAATGATGTGTGTGACACATTCCACAGATGGGTATTACAGATAATAATTTCTAGTCAGAATTTAACAATGTACTTACTCTACCCTTTACCCATGTAAGGTACAATATAAACACATAATTAATAGAGACACTTAATGTGAAGCGTTAGCCAAAAGGGTTGTCTACACTCTCTAGTGCAATGTTTCCCAACTCCTGTTCTTGTGTGTGTCTTATACCCTCAACAGCACACAATTTGTTGTAGCCCCAGACAACTTGTCAACTAATAATCAAGTCCTCAATGAGTTGAATCAGGCGAGTTTGTCCGGGGCTACAACAAACGTGTGCTGTTGGGGGTACTGGTGGAATGGAGTTGGGAACCACTGCTCTAGTGGTGATGTATAAAGACAATCGCCCCTGCTTCCCTAGAAGCGGTTCCCTTGCCTGCCTGATCTATTTAGTGTCTACAGATGTCTGCCCCTGCTACTGTAGTAAGAAGGTGTGGTAAAAAAGCAGCAGTATCATTTCCCTCTCAGCAGTGGTTCTCCTGAGAGCAGGAACTAGCACACTGGGGGTTCACCATGGGTGTCATGGAGGGGAGGAAGGGAGGCATGGGGAGGAAATCCTCACAATCCTCACAGCTCTAGATTGTGACAAGTGGGAGCTGTTGAATTTCTCATTGTATAAGTCCTCTCATGCCTAGAGGGGATGTTGTAAGGCATGCACACAGTCTCGGTCTTAATGCTGTTTCAAATGCTTGGTTATAACTGATTGCATGTAAACCTCTATCTCCAAATGATGTTTTCCTTAGAAAAAAATGATATCCACATACGGGTATGGATATGCTGGATTACAGAAGGGATATACCCATCTACCTTTTCAATTATTTCCATATGTTTTAGATCTATTTGCTTTGCAGTAAAGTCTCATTCCTTGACTTGTGCAAACAAAACTCATTGCATAGAACAAACATGGTTATTTTGATGTTGTGCAGTAGAGGCCATCTAGATTGTGATGTTTGTCATTATCAATCACCAGGATTATGAAATCCTCTGGAGGGCAGCGTGCCTATAGTCCTTGACAGCCTTCTGGTAGATTGAAACTTTCATTCATCAAATATTTGTCGATTTCAAATCCCCCTAATTTGTTTCCCAACCAGCCCAGTACACTTATGAAACCTCATTAGTAGACAAAATAGGCTACGTTCATTAGAATGTAGAGAGACAGATGCACATTCATTAGAATACTATGACCCACTTTGCCGGGATTATATATTTTCCTTACCACATATTATTGCAGGAAGGGGTCTTGATGATAACAACTGTTGTTGTCGTGGCCTCCAAGTGATTGTTTCCCCTTGTGCTTTTGTCCTTCCTCCAGCTGTAGTTGTGGAGAAAAAAGAAGAGGTGACAACAGTCTCAGGAAAAATGGATGGTGAAAAGGGGGAAAAGAAGACCAAGGAGAAGAAAGAGGGCAAGGGTGCCAAGGAGGGAAAGGATGATGAAAAGGAGGGATCTGCTAACAAAAAAGGAGAAAAAGGGGAAAAGGGGGAGAAAGGGGGAGGAAAGAAAGGAGAAGCAAGTGAAGGAAAAGGGAAGAAGAGTAGAGAAGGGGAGAAAGGAGGAGGTGACAAAGGAGGAGGTGCAAAAGGAGCTGCTAAGGGGGGAGCCAAGAAACCTCCCTCGAAAAAGTAAACACTGGGTCGGAAACACAAATTGTGCTAAACAACTTTTCATAAGTAATTTTTTTAGTTGTCAATTTTGTATTTTTTGTTTTTGTAAAAATGATTGTACATAATGACAAAAAGTACATTAACTATAAAACAATCTTTAACCCTTGTGTTGTCTTAAGGGTAAAAAATGACCCGCCACTATGTTTAACAGCAGAGAGAACCCCCTAAATGATATTTTTTCAACTTGAAATGTGATTACTTTTCCTAAGAAAAAGTGAAACATTGTCTTTGTTCATATTTCCATGAAAGCTGTACACCACCAGGGTACAAAGATTGTCTTAGGGTCAATTTTGACCCTGCAGTTATAAAATAATTTACACATCACGTAAACCCCAAAGACACACACACACACACGAGAAATTGAGAGTGTGTACTACTGATTGAACTCAGACAAAACTAAAAAGTTATTGTGCATGTGCGGCATCTTCCCTCCACGACCCCACACATGACTCAAGTTCAGAGACAAAATAAAAACAATTTCAGACAAAATTAACAACATTTCAGACAAAATTAACAACATTTCTTGAAAGCATTGTTTACTAATGGGGAATGCAGTCAGAGGCTATAAAGGTGCTGCAGATGACAGTCCCCCCAGTTCTCTCTTTGCTGAAGCCATGAGTGCACATCTCAGTGCCCAACAGGTCGTAGATCAGATGTCCAGGAGGAACAAGAGAACAATGATTTAGAAGAGGAAGAGGTATCTGAAGAAGAAGATGGAGAAGAATACAACCCAGAGCACAATGCATCATCTTCAGATGAAGAAGAAATCCCCCAAGCTGAAAGAGAGACATTTTTGTCAAATAACAGCAAAATAACATGGTCCTTGTCACCATATGACAACCAGGGCAGGATGGCAGCACAAAATGGCATAAGGATGACCCCAGGGCCCACAAGACATGCAGTTGCCCAGGACATCGCATAAACATTCTACATGTTCATCACACCAGCCATCGAAAAAATCATCCTGGAGGTGACAAATGTGGAGGGTTTCCGTAAGTATGGAAACAACTGGAAAAGGATGGATGAGATTGACCTGCGTTCCTACATAGGGCTGCTAATCTTAGGGAGTGTGTATAGGTCCCGAGGCGAGGCTACATGTAGTCTCTGGGATGCAGAGAGTGGAAGGGCGATTTTCAGTGCCACGATGCCACTGAAAGTCTTTCACACTTTCTCAAGAATGCTACAATTTGATAACCGTGAGTCAAGACCTGCAAGACGTGTGAGACAAATTGGAGGCCATAAGAGAGGTCTGGGAGAAGTGGGTGGAGCGTCTACCATACCTCTACAACCCAGGGCCTGAAGTAACAGTGGATGAGCAACTGGTTCCATCCATCTGTAATGTAAGTGATTTTCACTATTCATTTTATTATGTATTGCCGTAATATCATTGATTTATGTGATTGTTTTCTGTGACACTGATACTAATTACTGATAGTAATCTCCTTTGTCAAAAGGTCGCTGTCCTTTCCGGCAGTATATGCCCAGCAAGCCAGCAAAGTATGGCATCAAGATATGGGTGGCCTGTGACACACAATCCAGCTACGCTTGAAAGATGCAAGTCTACACAGGGAAGCCGACCAGTGGAGGCCCAGACAAGAACCATGGGATGCGGGTTGTGCTCGATGTGACAGATGGACTGAGGGGGCACAATGTCACGTGACAATTTCTTCCCCTCTTATGAACTCAGCCAGCAGCTACTGAAGAGGAAGATCACCATGGTTGGCACAGTTAGAAAGAACAAGCCTAAGCTCCGCCCTGCACTCCTCACAACAAGGGGGAGAAAGGCCTTCTCATCAAAGTTTGCCTTCACCCCCACCACCACTCTAGTTTCTTACCTCCCAAAGAGGAACAAGAACGTGGTCCTTCTGAGCACACTGTACAAAACGTCTGAGATCAGTGATCATGAGGACAGGAAGCCAGCCATCATCCTGGACTACAACCACAACAAAGGAGGCGTGGACAACCTGGACAAGGTGATTGGAACTTACAGTTGCAGGAGGATGACTGCCTGCTGGCCCCTGGTCATTTTCCATAACATCATTGATGTGTCCTCATACAATGCCTTCGTGATATGGAACAAGATAAACCCTACCTTGATGCCTGACAAGCGGAATAAGAGGAGGGTGCTCCTGGAGCAGCTGGGAAAGGCACTTTGAACCCCACACATTCAAAGACGGGAGCACCTCCCCCGCACAGCAGCTTCTGCAGCGCATGTGGAAGTTGTTCAGGGAGCTGAATCTTGTCCTGATCCACCTGAGGCTGCAGCTGGGGCAGGCAAGAAGAGGAGATGCCAATTCTGTCCCCCTACTGTAAAACAAATACTATGTGCAGAGCATGTGAGAAATACGTCTGCAAAGTCCATGCACACACACTTGCATGCTGTCCTACATGTGCTAATTGGAGCTGATTGATTTATGTTCTTCACGTTTTTGTTTTGTATCTATTATCATATTTTATTCTTATTTATTGCTGTTTATACACCTTGTGGGTGTGGGAAATATAATATATATAAGAATATATCACTATGTTGCCAACAAAAGTTAGACTTATTGTTTCCCTTCAATAAAATGCATTCAAAACTACTTTCTGCACATTTCTGCTACTTTCTTAGGCTATACAAGTGCTATCTCTTGCTACAAAAAAATATGTTTACACCTACGCAGTACCTTTAGCAATAATAATAAACCTTTACTTTATTAAAGAATACAATTATGAAAGGTGTGTTGTAATAAAAACGAGTGGTGTCCACTGATTAAATGCAGTCTTTCTTGCATTGTGAAGAGGGAAAACCCAGATATTCACAAAATGTGATGAATGACAGGTTGTTTCTTCATGCAAAATAGATTTGGGGTTTAAAATTCAAATAAGCTGCTTTATTTTAGGGGTTTAGTGAAGGCAGGCCATTTTTTACCCTAAGGACAAGGGGAGTATACAGTACAGAATGTTAAGACTACAGAAGGGTTAAACTGTATTTACTTACAGTGATCTTGATCAACAAGAACATAATTAGTACGGTGCAAATTCAATGGACACTTAATCTACAATAGAATTGTACATTTTAATGTCTTATTCACAATACAATGATGAACATCAGACTGAAAAACATTTTCCTCTTAAACCCACGTTTACATTTACAACATTGACTTCACACACCCGACATGGAGTGAAATCAACCAGGCATGGTGTCCTATTTCAAACAAAACAGTCACACCCTCTCCACACATGGCATATACAGTAGACTATTAACACAAAATACCAACTCCTATCTCTCTGAGGACAGATACATTTGCAATATGAGATAAATAAAAAAACAACGAAAATATCATAGGTGATTTTATATACTTCCATGAGAGGTAAAAAAAAAATGTGTACAATATTATCTCTGTAAAGTAATGGCCTTTTTACATATCGAATTCAAAAACACAATTTACATGATACAATCAATATGAAATGGAATAGGGTATTAAAGTGCGCATAAATCTACAAATGTTTGTTTGAAATTATATTTTCCCATCAACACTGGTTCTAGTGTCGCAACCTTCTAAACAAACACAGACAGTTAAAGGCCAGACTAGCGTATCTACTATACACAATACTACCAAGCTTATTTACTAGTGGCATGTTCGTTGGCTGTAGGTGGGTGTAAGATAACCACTGTATAAGAAAATGTGGATATTCCACTTTATTTTTCATTTCCTTGCTGGCTTAGATGGCATCTTATGGTAACACGTTCTCTAATAGTATCCTTATATCACGCTTACATGTACAGTTGAAGTTGGAAGTTTACATACACTTAGGTTGGAGTCATTAAAACTCAATTTTCAACCACTCCACACATTTATTGTTAACAAACTATAGTATTGGCAAGTCGGTAAGGACATTACTTTGTGCATGACAAGTAATTTTGCAACAATTGTTTACAGACAGATTATTTCACTTATAATTCACTGTATCACAATTCCAGTGGGTCAGAAGTTTACATACACTAAGTTGACTGTGCCTTTAAACAGCTTGGAAAATTCCAGAAAATTATGTCATGGCTATAGAAGCTTCTGAAAGGCTAATTGACATAATTTGAGTCAATTGGAGGTGTACCTGTGGATGTATTTCAAGGCCTACCTTCAAACTAAGTGCCTCTTTGCTTGACATCATTGGAAAATCAAAAGAAATCAGCCAAGACCTAAGAAAAAAAATTGTAGACCTCCACAAGTCTGGTTCATCCTTGGGAGCAAATTCCAAACGCCTGAAGGTGCCACGTTCATCTGTACAAACAATAGTACGCAGGTATAAACACCATGGGACCACACAGCTGTCATACCGCTCAGGAAGGAGACGCGTTCTGTCTCCTAGAGATGAACGTACTGTGGTGCGAAAAGTGCAAATCAACCTTGTGAAGATGCTGGAGGAAACAGGTACAAAAGAATCTATATCCACAGTAAAACGAGTCCTATATCGACATAATCTGAAAGGCCGCTCAGCAAGGAAGAAGCCACTGCTCCAAAACCGCGATAAAAAAGCCAGACTACGGTTTGCAACTGCACATGGGGACAAAGATCATACTTTTTGGAGAAATGTCCTCTGGTCTGATGAAACAAAAATAGAACTGTTTGGCCATAATGACCATCGTTATGTTTGGAGGAAAAAGGGGAATGCTTGCAAGCCGAAGAACACCATCCCAACCATGAAGCAAGATGGTGGCAGCATCATGTTGTGGGGGTGCTTTGCTGCAGGAGGGACTGCTGCACTTTACAAAATAGATGGCATCATGAGGATGAAAAATTATGTGGATATATTGAAGCAACATCTCAAGACATCAGTCAGGAAGTTAAAGCTTGGTCGCAAATGGGTCTTCCAAATGGACAATGACCCCAAGCATACTTCCAAAGTTGTGGCAAAATGGCTTAAGGACAACAAAGTCAAGGTATAGGAGTGGCCATTACAAAGCCCTGACCTCAATCCTATAGAAAATTTGTGGGCAGAACTGAAAAAGGATGTGCGAGCAAGGACGCCTACAAACCTGACTCAGTTACACCAGCTCTGTCAGGAGGAATGGGCCAAAATTCACCCAACTAATTGTGGGAAGCTTGTGGAAGGCTACACAAAACGTTTGACCCAAGTTAAACAATTTAAAGGCAACGCTACCAAATACTAATTGAGTGTATGTAAACTTCTGACCCACTGGGAATGTGATGAAAGAAATAAAAAGCTGAAATAAATTATTCTCTCTACTATTATTTGGACATTTCACATTCTTAAAATAAAGTGGTGATCCTAAGTGACCTAAGACAGGGAATTGTTACTAGGATTAAATGTCAGGAATTGTGAAAAACGGAGTTTAAATGTATTTGGTTAAGGTGTATGCAATCTTCCGACTTGAATTGTATATCACGCAACAGATCTTTGTAAGGCAGAAAATGAACTCTGCCTCTATATTTAACTCTACTTTTTGGTGTAAAAGGTAATGTGCCCTAACCATATAAGACCATGACAATAAATAGGAAACCACAAAGATTAGGAATAAAAATATACATTTGGAGGGAACGTTTCAACCGTATATGAACTATTCAGCCTGGCCGCTCAGACTAGAAGTAACATAGTAAACGTAAATGTGTTACTCTAAAAATGAAAGGGAAATATGTGGGAGTATAATGCAAACATCTTGCAACCCAAAGGTTGCGTGTTCCAATCACATCACAGACAACTTTCGCATTTTAGCTAATTAGTAACTTTGCAACCTCAAAAAAGGGTTCTTCGGCTGGTAGAACCCTTTTGGGTTCCATGTGGTAGAACCCTCTGTGAAAAGAGTTATACTTGGAAACCAAAAGAGTTCTACCTGGAACCAAAAAAGGTTTTCCAAAAGGGTTCTCCTAATAAATACAATTCATACAAAAATGGAGGAACACAAAATGTATGTTTACTATGTTAAGTCAATCCTTGAAACCACGTTGAAATATTGGGATGGATAGGAATGAAACGTACTGTACATTAACTATTGGGACAGATAAGGTTGAAACAAAGTATTGGATCTGTGACATCTTTACACAAAGCCTGGTGCTCCAGTCTGTTTGTGCTTTAGTAAACTCCTCCATGCGGTTTTTTATTTTCATGCCAAACATAAGGCATGACAATGATAGAAGCATTGGCTACAGCACATAGAGTATAGGACAAGGCTACTTTTACACAGCGTAAAGACACAAATACTGGTTCTGTGACAAACTAACTAACTAACAAACAAACAAACAAATTATTTTAACCCTTCAATTCCCTCTGAGAACATTGGCTGGAAAACAAACTGCTGTGTGATGGAAGTGAACTTGTAAAGTTGGGGTATTTCAAATCAAAATCAAATTTGATTTGTCACATGCTTTGTAAACAACACGTTTAGACTAACAGTGAAACGCTTACTTACGGGCCCTTCATAACAATGCAGAGAGAGAGAGAAAAAAATAATATGAATAATAAATATACAGTATATATATATATATATATATATATATATATATATTTATAAAGTGTAGCTAAACATATTTTCACAAAAGTTTCTTGAGTGTAGAAATGTGGATATACAGTGGTGGGAGAGGAAACTGTAGGGTAAAAGTGCAATTTAGTTCTTGAATCAAATAATTATATGTGAGTGTAAATAACTGTCTAATGTTCTGTCAATACTGTACCTTTGTTAGGCATTCTACTGAAAACGTATTTTAACGGTCCTGATACATACAGTATTGTCCCTCACCTACAGTATATTCTCCAGTTTCTATACATTTAATACTATATACAATATAACATATTTCAAATATCAAACATCCCTTACATTTTTGAACAGTCTGTACAAACATCAAATTATATTTAGAATACATTTCCATGACCCTTGATGCTATTTTAGCTCACAACTAGAATGGATTTTTATTATCATTGTAAACATTGTGACTTCTATGCAAATGCATACATACTGTATATACAAAAAGAGCAGCATAACACGTGACCATATAAAACATAACAGTTGTGTGCTATTTAGTTCTAGTGTTCCTTCATACCGTTTCTTCACGAGTCTCCTTTGGAATTCTTCCTTGGAATTTTCCTGTGAAATTTGAGAATTCCTTGGAATTCCTCATTTAAATAACATTTTATTTCGAAAATGTAACTGTTTCCTGCACCCTGAGTTTTGGAGAGGGTGCCTCCCTTTGAAACATGAATAAAGTACTGCTTGCTACAATTAGTGCCTTCAGAAAGTATTCATACCCTTTGACCTTTTCCACATTTTGTTGTGTTACAGCCTGAATTTAAAATGGATTAAATGTAGATTTTTTTGTCACTGACCTAACACACAATACCCCATAATATCAAAGTGGACTTGTGTTTTTAGAAATGTTTACAAATTACTGGTAGATGGGTAACAAAAAAGCAGACATTGAATATCCCTATGAGCATGGTGAAGTTATTAATTACACGTTGGATGGTGTATCAATACACCCAGTCACTACAAAGATACAGGCGTCCTTCCTAACTCAGTTGCCGGATAGGAAGAAAAATGCTCAGGGATTTCACCATGAGGCCAATGGTGACTTTAAAACAGTTACAGAGATGAATGGCTGTGATATGAGAAAACTGAGGATGGATCAACAACATCGTAGTTACTCCACAATACTAACGTAATTGACAGAGTGAAAAGAAGGAAGCCTTTACAGAATAAAAAATATTCCAAAACATGCTTTCCTGTTTGCAACAAGGCACTAAAGTAATACTGCAAAAAAAGCAATTCACTTTTTGTCCTAAATACAAAGTGTTATGTTTGGGGCAAATCCAACAACACATCACTGAGTACCACTCTCCATATTTTCAAGCATACTGGTGGCTGCATCATGTTATGGGTATGCTTGTAATCGTTAAGGACTGGGGAGTTTTTCAGGATAAAAAAAGAAATGGAATAGAGCTAAGCACAGGCAAAGTCTGAGGTAAACCTGGTTCAGTCTGCTTTCCACCAGACACAGAGATTAATTCACCTTTCAGCAGGACAATAACCTAAAACACAAGGCCAAATCTACACTGGAATTGCTTACCAAGAAGACAATGAATGTCCTGGGTGGCCGAGTTACAGTTTTGACTTAAATCTGCTTGTAAATCTATGGCAAGACTTGAAAATGGTTGTGTAGCAATGATCACCACTAAATTTGACAGAGCTTGAATCATTTTTAAAAGAATAATTGACAAATATTGTACAATCCAGGTGTGCAAAGCCTTTAAGAGAAAGCACCAGAAAGACTCACAGCTGTAATCGCTGCCAAAGGTGATTCTAACATGTATTGACTCAGAGGCGTGAATATTTATGTAAATGACATATTTCTGTATTTCAATTTCAATAAATTAGCTAAATTTTCTAAAAACTTGTTTTCAATTTGTCATTATGGGGTATATTGTGTAGATGGGTAAGATTTTGTATTTATTTAATCCATTTTAAATTCAGGGTGTAATACAACAAAATGTGGAATAAGTCAAGGGGTATGAATACTTTCGGGAAGGCACTGTACAGTATATAAAAGCTTCTTATTTTTAATCCTCTTAACGCTGCCTCTCCCACTCCATTGATATGTTTCGGTTATTTTTATGGTATTATATATTGTGAAAGAGAATATTATCATTGAAGAATTGAATCAGCACATCATGGAAACAACATAACCTTCCATAGTCATTACACTATTGAATATCAAGATAGTATCTTTTAAATAGCAAAAGTAAAAACTGTACAAAAAGTTGATAATCATGGAGAAAAGTCTTCCATTGGCCTTCCTCCATATAAATCAACACTAGAAGCCAGCACACCTCTGAAACTACAGTACAGACTAGCTCAAACTGATGCACTAGAATGGTGGGTTTGGAGTACCTGAGTTTTATTCCCTTTTACATCAAAGTGGGTTAGGTTTTCTGAATTGACATCCATATTTAAAACCAATCGAAATGTAGTGAGATCTCCCCAACCATGTAGGCAGAGTCAACTGCAGCCAGGCATTTCCTCATATAACTAGGAGTTCCTAATGTAACAGATGTAAGCTAGTGAGCTGTATGCTAACTTATCCATCCGCTACACTAACATAAGCTAACATGCTCCGGCCAGAATGAGGACCTACATATACTGTTAGACACCTTCAACCACAGGACCTGTGGACCATCAATGCTGTAGGTTTCAGACAGACACATTAGCCTACTGTCCATCCACAGACCATTCATGATCCACAGGTTTTATAATAGCTTAAGAATGTGAAAAAGCTACATCTGCAAGTTGGTTTTCATCAATTATAAAGTACCTGCTGCAACTCATTGAAGTCAGTGAAATAAAACAAAACAGATATGAATTTTTGTCCGTACGGCAGGTGGAAATAGTCTCAGAAAGAGCGGTGGTGTTTGCTACAGTACAATAGAGAAGGTGATTGTCTGTGTTGGTGGCTCACCTCAAACACTGAGGTACCCTTTTAGCCTTGAGCCTTTGTCCTCCAGTCTTTACCCACCCACTAAAATCCTGGCTCGATTCACAGGAGAAAAAACTGGCAGTGTCGACAAAAGACAGCTATCCTCCTACTTTATAACATCCTGAGAATACTGACTGGTGCTATGTTCTATGACTCATTCCTACAAAGATCGTCATCACAACGGAGGGGCTATTGACATGACTGTCTTTCACTAGAGGTCACATGAACGTCACATAACGGTCTCCCGCTCCTCCTCCACTACAGGCGAGGGTTTCTCCTCCTCAACAGAATGCGGTGGCGTGTTATTGGATAGCTGCTCCTCCTCGGGAATGTGTAACTCCTGTCCCGAGGAAGGGATAGAGTGCTCGGAGACGGAACCGTTCTTCACATAACCCGGGAGGTTCCGGTGCCCGTTGACGGTGACTGGGGCCCCAAGGCGCGTGGTGAGATGGAGGGCCAGGGGCCCCCGGGCAGTGACGTTGGTTACACTGGTGTGAGACACCATAGGACCATAACTATACGTGTTACTGCCACTACGGGCTTTACGTTTAAAGTCCAACGCTAGTGTCCTCCTGCTCCAGGTTTTCTTAATTTCTGCCTGGACCTAAAGGAAGATGGAAAGAAATAAGATTGTCACTAAGTACATCTAAACCGACAGTGGCATATAATCAGGCACGTGCGCCGATATGTGTCTACCTGTGGCCGAGCATCTTCCCCTTTGCCCTCCCACTCGTCAAGTACGCATTTAGGTTGTGGTCTAACGTTTTCTAATACAGTTTTAGTCGTCGTTGTTCTGAACCCACTGCCCCCGGGTCGTCGAGACGTCGTCAAGTTCGGCACCCCCCCCCACCCCCCATCCGTTGGTCTGGCCTGTACGGAGCTCACGTGCGCCCGGTATCCAAACATGCATGGCTTGTGATGCAGGTCACCGGTTGAGTGTGTTTGTGTGTGTGTGTGTAGTAAGCTACCTAGTTTAAATATAAACAGTACTGCATAACATTTGATTAACCCTTGATAACACTTGATTTACATCATCAATATCTGACTGGTTGGCAGCAGCCCTTCACAATTTATTTCCTTATAGAAGCATAGCCGCGGGAAGGGTGCTGGTGTTGCAGCACTCCCGATACATTGAAATAAATTTGCCAAAGTTATAGAATTACTGCTGTCTGTTCAGAAATTAATTCAATAATTCTCAATAGCCTACTACACCATGAGTAGGCCTATAAGTTAGCCACAGAGGATCAATAGCTTCTTTTTAAAAAATTGCCTAGCTGTGGATTGTGTGTAGCCCAATAACAAGGCAGTCGGGAACACACGGCAAATCTGTCAGTGAACAGCATGCAGTCAAAACAGGCCTTTACAATATTTCAAATTCAATCGTGGGAGAACACAGGTTGGAAAGCAAATGGCTCCTGCTGAAAATAGAAGAGTAATCTTTCAACTTCCAAATGGGCCTATTGAGTGAACATTGTTTACAAGAGACGGGTGAGTCAGTGAAACTGGAAAGCTTTTTTTTCCTCCTCATATTGTACCATGTGTGTGTCTCCGCACACCTAGGCCTCTCAGTTAGTCACTGTCAAAGTAGCTTGTCATTTTGATCATTTGTGCGGTATTAAACATAATTCATGTTAAATGATGTAGAATTGCAGAAAATGCATTTATAAAAAGGCACAAACTGTTTTCTGACCCTAGGCTACTAAAAATGTTCACCATATGTGCAACTTCTGTGTGCACCTCTACTCTAGGCTACTTCTCTATGCAAATGCGATGATATGCATGCAATGCTTCATTATAGCCGCAAGGTCATTTTTTAAGGCGTTCCGGTACCTCAGAGCTCCCTAGGTGACCCACCTCTCTCGTTCACTTTTTGTTCCTCTCAAATGAACAAATTAAGCACTGAACACAGGTAGTCTAGACTCCAGCTAACCACCATATACTAAAATAACAATCAACATTAGGCTATATTATGAAGTTATTATTTAAGAGCATTGAAGATAAAAATCACAATCAGTAATAAAAAAATGAGCAGCTTTACATCAATAATCAGCTGATCGCCTACCCTCTATTCCTAATGTCAATCATGCCTTCAAGAGGCACTGTAACTAACATGCTTACAATGTGTGATGAGTAAGTGTGTTGTATAAATAAATATACCTTTTTTCATTTTGAGAACCTGCCCCCTGAAAGGTCTGTGCACATCCCTGCATAAGATAATTAAGTCTGAGGTTTTTTTGTGTGCATACTGTGTGCATGCTGTGACTGCAATTAATCATGAGCATAATATTATATATCAGGATTACATAGTGTCTCAAATAATATACTATAATCTATTAGGATTTCCTTAAAGACATTTTCATAGATAAATCTTCATAAAATTGTTCAACGTTGTCCTTACCTCCCCATTGCAGAAACAATATATAATTGCCACAAAGAATCCCTGAAAAGAAGACAAACCATTATTACAAGTTTGCGTATGACTCAAAGTACACAGGTTGACCTGAGCATCTATCCAGAGCACTTTAGAAGAATGTCATGCAATATAAAGTGACGATTCAAGTCATTGACACCAGCTGCTTACTCTGAAAACACTGAGCTGCGCAGCTCACGCTAATTTTACTCATAAAAGTTTCATCACAACTCAATACTTAATTATGTTTAGCACACCACTACAGCATATGCAGTGCCCCATAGCGGACTTTGGCTGATTGATATATCTCCTTTTTACAGTACTGTAGCAGCTCATCATTTCAGATCCATTGCTGGCTGCCTGTGACTAAACCCACATGCAGTAAAACATAATTTGGTTGTTCGTTCATTCATCCATGTTGTACAAGACCAGTCAGTACCTGGAATGAATTGAAGAGCATCTCGTAGTGCATCTGTATCTGCCAGGGGACTCCAGTTACCTCAGTATAAGGCATGGCCATGAACACTATGTAGTGAACGCCAAACAGTGGCATCAGGACCAAAGTAGACTTCAACAGTTTCCTGTGGAGGGAATGAATAATAGCAGTGATTAATTTTACATTTACTGCGTGTTACAGTTGCGATGGGGAGATTCAATTTGATATTATCATGGACATTCACTGTATTATTCTTTTTTTTACATACTGTATTACTGACATGACTGCCCCACTTGGCATACCATTTCAACGTGGATATTTGGGTAATATTTGGTTGAGACGTTGATCAATGTGATGTCAACCTTTATTCACCCACTCAAAAAGACATCCAGCAGTTTGTTGAATTATCATGTTATCACTGTTTTCAACCATCTAAATGCATAACCAAATTCCAAATGGAAAAAGTATGTAAGATTTTTGGTTTAGTTGTCATCTAAATATTTTATCATTGAGCTTTCAACCATTTAAAAGCACATCAAAGTTCAGATATCTGTTCAGATATTTTGTATTTATACAACTTAATTAATCAAATGTGCTTCCTCTAAAAGCACAACCAAATGACCTGGATTGCAGCTGAGATAACATTAAAAGTACAGTGCAAGTGATCAATGCTGTTCGAGATTCTGCACAGATTATTATAGCAATTGTGAAGATCTCCACAGACCTGCAACCGTTGCATGCTATCTTGAACATACACACTTTCTATGATTACATAAGAAGACTTATATAGTTACAGTAACCTCAAAATGTGGCCATGGATGTGTTACTCATTTTAAAATGTAATAAATAGTGCTACATTAGTTTCTAAGATAACTTTTAACAGTATTACAAAAGTAGTATTGAACTGTGTTTGGTTGACAACTGTCACGCCCTGACCAGGTGAACTCGGGTATATTGGGTCAGGGTGTGTCATGTTAGGTATTTTTCCTTGGTTTGTGTTTTGTTTACGTTTTAGCCTTGTGTAGGCTCTAGGTGGGAAATTCTATGTTGGGTTCTGTCGATTCCCAATCAGAGACAGCTGTCGCTAATTGTCTCTGATTGGGATCACATTTAAGTGCTGTTTTCCCCACGCTGTTTGTGGGGTGTTGTCTCGTTGTTTGAGCACGTAACGTATTGGCATTTTTTCTTGATTTTGTGTACATGTTTAATTCCAGTGTGTTGAATAAACATGTGTTCGCTCCCAGCTGCGTTTTGGTCCGCTTCCTCGTCACCAGACGCCGAACGGTACAGAACACCCCACCAACAACGGACCAAGCAGCGGAAGAAGGCTGGCAAGGACAAGGAGCAGCACAAGGAGAGGCACCAGGAGAAAAGCTATCTGGAGTCATGGACTTGGGAGGAAATCCTGGAGGGGAAAGGACCATGGGCTCAAGCTGGGGATTATCGCCGCCCGCAGTGGGAGATCGAGACGGCGAGAGCTGAGAGGCGCTGGTATGAGGAGAGGGAGCGCAACGGACACGGGAGGCAGCCCCACAATTTTTTTGGGGGGGGGGCACACGGGGAGATTGGCGGAGTCAGGTGGTAGACCTAAGCTAACTCCCCGTGCTTACCGGAAGCAGCGTGGTACTGGTAAGACACCGTGTTATGCTGTGGAGCGCACGGTGTCCCCAGTGCGCGTTCAAAGCCCGGTGCGCTACATACCAGCCCCCCGCAAGTGCTATGCGAGTGCAGGCATCGAGCGAGGGCGGATGGTGCCAGCTCAGCGCGTCTGGTCTCCAGTGCGCCTCCTCGGTCCAGGTTATCCTGCGCCGGCGTTGCGCACTGTGTCTCCAGAGCGCTGGGAGGGTCCAGTTCGCCCAATGCCTGCTCTCCGCCCGTGCCGGGCCAAAGTGGGCATTCAGCCTGGAGTGTGGGTAAAGAGTGTCCGTACCAGAACTCCAGTGCTCCCCCACAGCCCGGTTTATCCTGTGCCTCCTCCTCGGACCAGGCCTCCAGTGGGTCTCCCCATCCTGTGCCACCTCCCAGGACCAGGCCTCCAGTGGGTCTCGACAGTCAACGGTCGCCGGAGCTGCCCGCCAGTCAACGGTCGCCGGAGTGGCCAGACTGCGCCGAACTGCCGGAGTGGCCAGACTGCGCCGAACTGCCGGAGTGGCCAGACTGCCCCGAACTGCCGGAGTGGCCAGACTGCCCCGAACTGCCGGAGTGGCCAGACTGCCCCGAACTGCCGGAGTGGCCAGACTGCCCCGAACTGCCGGAGTGGCCAGACTGCCACTCCACAGTGGTCCAGTCCGGGCCAGAGAGGTAGGGTTAAGGTGAAGGCGGGGGAAAGAACACGCCCGGGGCCAGAGCCTCCACCGAGGGTGAGGCGCCCACCCGGGCCCCCCCCAATAGACTTAAGTTTGGTGCGCCGGGAGTACGCACCGTTGGGGGGGGGGGTTCTGTCACGCCCTGACCAGGTGAACTCGGGTATATTGGGTCAGGGTGTGTCATGTTAGGTATTTTTCCTTGGTTTGTGTTTTGTTTACGTTTTAGCCTTGTGTAGGCTCTAGGTGGGAAATTCTGTTGGGTTCTGTCGATTCCCAATCAGAGACAGCTGTCGCTAATTGTCTCTGATTGGGATCACATTTAAGTGCTGTTTTCCCCACGCTGTTTGTGGGGTGTTGTCTCGTTGTTTGAGCACGTAACGTATTGGCATTTTTTCTTGATTTTGTGTACATGTTTAATTCCAGTGTGTTGAATAAACATGTGTTCGCTCCCAGCTGCGTTTTGGTCCGCTTCCTCGTCACCAGACGCCGAACGTTACAACAACTCAACCAAATATCAACATTTAAAGGAGATGCATCTAAATGATTGGCTAGTTTCATCTGAGCCACTGGCTTAATCATGTTCTTTAACTTTTATTTTTGGTTTAGTTGGAGACGTGAATCCAACATATCATTTTTTAGTTGTTGACACGTTAATGAGCTATTTACATCTCTATGGGGTCAATTTCACGCCATATGAATTGAATTCAAAATAAAATAAATTGTGAACATGAAAAATAAAGTTGAGAATGTAAACACATTTTCGAGGACGGGTGAAATAATGGATGTTGAAATCAAAAACCAAACAATTGAAAGCAAAATAAATAGAATTGTAAATAAAAGACATCAAAAGCAAAACCCCAAAATGTGTAAGCAAATAATTTTAAAGCGAGAGCAAAAAACTTTGACAAATTATAAAAAAATGTATCTGAAAAACAAATGCAAAAATCATTTTCGATTAAACTGCCCCAGCAACAAATGCTATTGAATAGATTTTGCCTACACTTTCAATTGTTTGGTTTTTGATTTCAACATCCATTATTTCACCCGTCCTCGAAAATATAATGTTTACATTCTCATCTTTATCTTCATGTTCACGATTTATTTTATTTTGAATTCAATACATATGGCGTGAAATTGACCCCATACATCTCTAGCTCAATCAAAAATCTAAGGTAAAGTATATGACAAGATCAAATTAAACTTGATTTAAAGTACATTTAAAAACTTAGATTTTATATTATTTAGTCCAATTCATTAACTTGGATATTTGGTTGAGATGGAGACGTAAATCTAACATATTTTACATTTGTAGACAAACTGGAACTAAAGCCACACTAAGTCAGTGGCACAGATGGAACTATCAAAGCAGAGGACACAGTACATTTCCTTCAAATGTTGATATTTGCATGCGTTGACAACCAAACACAGTTCCATATCCAGTTTGTCTTCAAATAAATAATTGGTATGTTGGATACACTTCTCCATCTCAACCAAAGATCAAAGTTAAAGAATAGGACTAAATCAAATCAAAGAAAACTTAAAATGCACTTTAAATAAAGTTTGATTTACTGTAGTCCTAATCTTTAACTTTGACTTTTGGTTGAGATGGAGATGTGAATCCAACATATTCATTATAAACTTGTATATTACATTTGAAATCAACCAAAGCTTGAAACCCTAGGGGCTCTATTTTAACAAACCTAACGCAAAGATGAATCTTAGCGCTGGCGGTAGCGCTATAGCTTCAGGGGTGTGTCAGAAATATTTTAGCTAATTTCACAACAGGAATTATGGGTGCAGTAGCTGGCGGTGGCGCGAAAGAGCTGTGATTTGAGGAATTGTCAAACGATGGGTGTAGCTGGTGCATGGAAGTCAGGCGCAGGAGAGCAGAGATGAGTGGACAAAGCACTTTACTGAGGCAATTATTAGAACAGAACGCAACCACGTCACAAAAACAAACGCCCAAAGAACAAGTGAGGCAGCACAAAGTACAACAACCAAGTACAAAGTACCTGCGGCCACAAAGCACGGATACAAAACAAAACCCGGCGCAAACCAGCCGGAAGCGTGCCAACCTTGACAATAAACAATACCCCACACAGACATGGAGGGAACAAAGGGCTAAATACACATAGTAATTATGAGGAGATGTAAACCAGGTGTGCAGGAAAACAAGACAAAACAAATGGAAAATGAAAAGGTGGAGCGGCGATGGCTAGAAGACCGGTGATGTCGACCGCCGAACGTCGCCCGAACAAGGAGAGGGACCGACTTCGGTGGAAGTCGTGACATGAATAAACAAGTTGTGGCTGTGTCGGGGCTTAACACCTCACTTTCCAATCAGAACGTGGTCCATGGCTTAATATGTGGATGCTTGTGTACTTGTGTATTTACGGTCTTTTATGTATTGTGTCATCATTAACTCCAATTAGAATATTAGTCTGCTATAGCCTAGTTTGTTAAATAGCCTGCCTCATATTTGCTAAATATGTTGAACATGTTTGCAGTCAACATTTTTGCAATTGCATTGCTCCAATATGGGAATAAATTGTTAAACAGACTATAGCATTCACACTGATATAGGGGCTACGCCTACTGTAAATTGCAGTCTGGACATGCCAAACATAGTTAATAAGCTAAATTAAATTCACTAAGCTTTTGATAAGGCCTAAAAATACAGTGTATAATTAATTATAATCTAATCCTAATAATAATTAAACAACAACCTGTCATAAATAGGCCATGTCTTAATACAGGCAACATAATTGCTTACATTGGGCATATACAATAAACAAGGCAACTTAGAATATGGATGGTTTTACGCACATGCAAACTTTTCACAGGAGCTGGACAAAGATCCAATATAAAGAGAAAGTGGGAATGTCCACTCACCAGTGTACTGCTCCCAAATGTAATGTTTTATAAACACCATGGAACCATCTTACAAATCATGTTTTCATTTCTCCAGAAATAGACCAAATTGCATTGCCTTCGAGTTCTTAAAATAAACACATGGACCGTTAATCTTTCTAATTAGTTCGTTCTTTAATCAAATTAAACGAAAAACAATTAATCTGTTTTTTTTAAACAACAACAATATTTCTGAATAGGATCGGGTCAGAAGCATGATATAATAAATTGCATTTCTCGTTCCATGAGCATAAGGCAATGTGTGCACACGTAGGCCTAAGGGCTCTTCGGCAGGCGGAATTGATGTCCTATCCAAGATAGTTCATTAAATAGTATATAGTAACCCTACAATAGGCCTAGTTATAACAAACATGTAGCCGATCAAGTTTTTATTGGTTTCAACATGCAAATATTCATCTACACACATTGCATTCACATTTTGAAAATGCACTACATGTTCGAGCCATAGACAATTGGACATTGCCCAAACGTTGGAATAAGATTAGCCTCCCATCGCTGTTCATATGGCCCGTTAGTGACTTTGCCACGTCAAAGGTAAACAAACAAACTGGAAAATAGTCTAGGATACAAGTGGATTCAGCACCAAGGACAGCGATCAGAATTCCTGCGAGTTGACAGTTGAAAACAGACGAAAGTGCAAGATGCTTTTTTAAAACAAAATGAGAAAGGAAAAATAATAAGCAGTCTATTGTAATAACTTCATCTTCCTAAACAGACTTCCTACAGTCACTGACACCTTTCATTCAATGGGCATTGAACATAGGCCTAATGAGTCCAAACTTTTTAACAGAAGCTGCATGGACAAAAATAATGTCCAATATAAAGAAAAAAATGGGAATGTCAGTTGACTGTTCTGTTGTTTATGATATTTTAATAAAACATTGGTTATAGGTTACTGATTAAACTGTGCGCCTCCACTGGCAAAAAAATCGATGCCATAACCAATCGCATTACCGCTAAGACCAGAGTCTTAAATATCACTAGTAGTGCTGCTTGAAATTGGCACATCGGTGCACATTTTTAAGGACACACATCTCAAATATTTCCACCCCTCTCACCTCAGCACAAGCGAGCTGATATAAGACAGGTAAATTACCAACCCTGGCACCAGGTTTGTAAAATAGCAGAGTTCTCGCTTTTACAAGTTGAAATTGCCAAAGTGTGCGTTTGACACTAGTGTAGCCTTAACGCCAGCCCTAGGACTATATGTATGCTCTATTTTTAGTTGAACCCTGGGTTAAATTGAAATAGTTTCATTAAGGTGCTCTATTAAACATACCGTTTGGAATGACTTTGATAGCAACAATGAACCTATTTAGTTATTAAATGATCTCTCAATAATCATTCTCATCTTTAAGTTTGTTAAAATCCTGGATGGGAGACCAAAGGGATAGCTGTAGACAGATCAACTCTCCAGTAGGAGGTGCTGCCCAACCTATAGTTTTTTTCTGATAATGGATATAACATTGAAAATCTGAAGTTGTTTCATATGTATAAATTCAACATACGGTTTGTCTAGCTTGAAAATTGGTAACCATGATGACATAATCCTGTGGTTGAAATGTCACCTTCAAAACAACATTGATGACTTTTTGCAAACCCAATGTATTTTCCTTGTAAATTCCATGTCACAATACGTTGACAAATTACACTGAAACAACGTTGATTTAACCAGTTTGTGCCCAGCGGTTGGTGGCATGTTTTGGTGTGATAAAGATTAAATACTTCTATCAGCATGCTGGAAATAACACAGGCTACCTTACAGTAGGCTACCTTACAGTACATGTTTATTTGTATTTATTAAGGATCCCCATTAGCTGCTGCTCTTCCTAGAGTCCAGCAACATGAAGGCAGTTATATACAATTTCAAATATTACATGACATTACACTTCATAACACTTTTCACAATACATTAAGTGTGTTCCCTCAGGCAGTGACTATCACATATCTACAATACAAAATCCATGTGTACGTGTGTGTAGAGTGCGTGTCTTATCATGTGTATTTGTGTCTGTGCCTGTGTGTCTCTTCACAGTCCCCGCTGTTCCATAAAGTGTATTTTTATCCGTTTTTTAAATCTGATTCTACTGCTTGCATTAGTTACCTGATGTGGAATAGAGTTCCATGTAGCAATGGCTCTATGTAGTACTGTGCACCTCCCATAGTCTGTTCTTGACTTGGGGATTGTGAAGAGACCTTTGGCGGCATATCTTCTGGGGTATGCATGGGTGTCCGAGCTGTGTGCTTGTAGTTTAAACAGACACCTTGGTCCATTCCTCATGTCAACACTTCTTACAAAAACAAGTAGTGATGAAGTCAATCTCTCCTCCAATTTGAGCCATGAGACATTTACATGTATATTATTAAATGTTATCTCTCTGTATACATTTAAGGGCCAGCAGTGCTGCCCTGTTCTGAGCCAATTGTAATTTTCCTAAGTACCTTTTCGTGGCACCTTACCACACGACTGAACAGTAGTCCAGGTTTGACAAAACTAGGGCCTATAGGACCTGCCTTGTTGATAGTGTTGTTAAAAAGGCAGAGTAGCACTTTATTATGGACAGACTTCTCCCCATTTTAGCTACTGTTGTATCAACATATTTTGACAGTTTACAATCCAGGGTCATGCCAAGCAGTTTAGTCACCTCGACTTGCTCAATTTCCACATTATTTATTACAAGATTTAGTTGAGGTTTAGGGTTAATGAATGATTTGTCCCAAATACAGTGCTTTTAGTTTTTGAAATATTTAGGACTAATTTATTCCTTGCCACCCATTCTGAAACTAACTGCCACTCTTTGTTAAGTGTTGCAGTAATTTCAGTCGCTGTAGTAGCTGATGTGTATAGTGTTAAGTCATCCGTATACATAAACACACTGGCTTTACTCAAATCCAGTGGCGTGTCATTAGTAAAGATTGAAAAAAGTAAGGGGCCTAGACAGCTGCCCTGGGGAATTCCTGATTATACCTGCATTATGTTGGATATGCTTCCATTAAATAACACCCTCTGTGTTCTGTTAGATAGGTAACTCTTTATCCACAATATAGCAGGGGGTGTAAAGCCATAACACATGTTTTTCCATCAGCAGACTATGATCGATAATGGCAAAAGCCGCACTGAAGTCTAACAAAACAGCTCACACAATCTTTTTATCATACATTTCTCACAGCCATCAGTCATTTGTGTAAGTGCTGTGCTGAATGTTGACTGTCCTTTCCTATAAGCATGCTGAAAGTGTGTTGTCTATTTGTTTACAGTAAAATAGCATTCTATCTGGTCAAACAAGATTTTTCCCAAAAGTTTACTAAGGGTTGGTAACAGGCTGATTGGTCAGCTATTTGAGCCAGTAAAGGGAGCTTTACTATTCTTGGGTAGCGGAAATAATTTTGCTTCACTCCAGGCCTAAGGGCAAACACTTTCTCGTAGGCTTAGATTGAAGATATGGCAAATAGGAGTGGCAATATCGTCCACTATTATCCTCAGTAATGTTCCATTCATTCTCAGACCCCGGTGGCTTGTCATTGTTGATAGACTACAATACTTTTTTCACCTCTTCCACACTCATTTTACGGAATTCAAAATTACATTTACATTTTTGTCATTTAGCAGACGCTCTTATCCAGAGCGACTTACAGTAGTGAATACATGCATTTCATTTTCATTTCATGCATTTTTATTATTATATATTTTTTTTGTACTGCTTGTCTTTCATAATTTGATCAGTTATACTTGGATGTGTAGTGTCAGTGTTTGATTTTGGCATGCAATGCGAATCTTGCCAATGAAAAACGAATTAATTAATATTAATCAATATCAGTGTGTTTCGTGATGAATGAGCCATCTGATTCAATGAATGATGAGTTTGCCTTTTTGCCCAAAATGTAATCTAAGGTGCTCCAAAGATTTTTACTATCATTCTTGATATAATTTATCTTTGTTTCATAGTGTAGTTTCTTCTTTTTATTTAGTTTAGTCACATGATTTTTCAATTTGAAGTATGTTTGCCAATCGGTTGTGCAGCCAGACTTATTTGCCCTTCCTTTTGCCTCATCCTTCTCAACCATACAATTTTTCAATTCCTCATCATGCTTATTAGTAACTACAATAAAACAATTTCAGAAATGTGTCAAGTGCAGCATCTGGGTTGCTCCTCATTACAGACCAACAAGTATTATTTACATAAACAACATAGGAATCACTACAAAACATCTTGTATAACGTCTTATACACTATATTAGGCCCAGCCTTTGGAACTAGATATGGCTATTATATTCCAATGGATTTGGATACAGCTCTAAAGCACATTTTTGCAGCATTAGTAAAGATGTGATCAATACATGTTGACGATTTAATTCCTGTGCTGTTTGTAACTACCCTGGTAGGTTGACTGATAAGAAGCTTTTTCTTGAGTGGGCAGCTTGATGAAAGCCAGTCAATATTTAAATCATCCAGATAATATGTTGATATCACATACATTATCAAGCCTTTCAGACATGTTATCCAGATACTGACTATTAGCAGCTTGCCAACAGGAATAGGCTTTAGGTGAGGCATATGAACCTGTAGCCATATTACTTCAACAGTATTTAATAGGAGATCCTCTCTAAGCTTTACAGGAATGTGGTTCTGAATATAAACAGCAACACCTCCACCATTGGCATTTCTGTATTTTCTGTAGATGTTATAACCATGTATTGCTACCACTGTATCAAAGGTATAATCTAAGTGAGTTTCAGAGATTGATCTGTTTCTAGCAAATGATTGATTTCATTAACCTTGTTCTTAAGCTACATATATTAACATAGGCTATTTTTAGCACTTTTCTGGGATGCTTGATTGTTTTCATTGCTTTACTGGGAAGCGTAGCAGGAGTAGATATTCTCATGTTATTTATGTTAGTGGAAGGTGAGCTGCACAGTGGACTTCCTACTAGGGCACACCACCTCAGTGCTAACAGTATAATTCTGGTTCATAGGCACATGATTGCTGTATACAATAGCTGTAGGATCAGCAGAGGTATTCAAGGCAGTTAAAGGGATATACAGTGCATTCGGGAAAGTATTCAGACCCCTTGCCTTTTTACACATTTTGTTACGTTACAGCTTATTCTAAAATTGATAGTTTTTTTTTATCAATCTACTCACAATACCCCATAATGACAAAGCCAAACCTGTTTTTTACAATTATTTTCAAATGTATAAAAAAAACTGGAAATATCACATTTAAGTAAGTATTCAGACCCTTTACTCAGTACTTTGCTGAAGCACCTTTGGCATCGTTTACAGCCTTGAGTCTTCTTGGATATGACACTACAAGCTTGGCACACCTGTATTTGGGGGAGTTTCTCCCATTATTCTCTGCAGATCCTCTCAAGCTCTATCAGGTTGGATGGGGAGTGTCGCTGCACAGCTATTTTCAGGTCTCTTGAGAGATGTTCTGTCGGGTTCAAGTCTGTGCTCTGGCTGGGCCACTCAAGGACATTCAGAGACTTGTCCCGTAGCAACTCCTGCGTTGTCTTGGCTGTGTCCTGAGGGTTGTTGTCATGTTGGAAGGTGAATCTTCACCCCAGTCTGAGGTCCTGAGCAGCCTTGAGCGGGTTTTCATCAAGGATCTCTCTGTACTTTGCTCCATTCATCTTTGCCTCAATCCTGACTAGTCTCCCAGTCAGTGCCACTGAAAAACATCCCCACAGCATGATGCTGCCACCACCATGCTTCACCATAGGGATGGTGACAGGTTTCCTCCAGACGTGACGCTTGGTATTCAGGCCAAAGAGTTCAATCTTGGTTTCATCAGACCAGAGAATCTTGTTTCTCATGGTCTGTGAGTCCTTTAGGTGCCTTTTGGCAAACTCCAAGCGGGCTGCCATGTGCCTTTTGCTGAGGAGTGGCTTCTGCCTGGCCACTCTAACTAAAAGGCCTGATTAGGAGAGTGCTGCAGAGATGATTGCCCTTCTGGAAGGGTCGCCCATCTCCATAGAGGAACTCTGGAGCTCTGTCAGAGTGACCATTGGGTTCTTGGTCACCTCACTGACCAAGGCCCTTCTCCCCTGATTGCTTAGTTTGGCCGGGCGGCCAGCTCTAGGAAGTCTTGCTGGTTACAAACTTCTTCCATTTTTAAGAATGATGGAGGCCACTGTTCTTGGGGACCTTCAATGCTGCAGAAATGTTTTGGTTCCCTTCCCCAGATCTGTGCCTTGGCACAATCCTGTCTCGAAACTATACGAACAATTACAACCTCATGGCTTGGTTTTTGCTCTGACATGCACTGTCAACTGTGGGATCTTATGTGCCTTTCCAAATCATGTCCAATCAATTGAATTTACTACAGGTGGACTCCAATCAAGTTGCAGAAACATCTCAAGGATGATCAATGGAAACAGGATGCACCTGAGCTACATTTCGGTCTGAATACTTATGTAAATAAGGTATCTGTTTTATATTTTTAATACATTTGCAAAAACTTAGAGAAACCTGTTTTCAGGTCGTCATTATGGGTATTGTGTGTAGGTTGATGAGGGAAAGAAAATTATTGTATACATTTTAAAAGAAGGCTGTAACGTAACAGAATGTGGAAAAAGGGAAGGGGTCCGAACACTTTCCGAATGCACTGTACATTAGGTTACTTACATTGTGTCTACCAAAGCCCCTAGGATAATGTACATTTGCTTATGACAACTCAGCAACACAATGGTAGGTATTAACTGTGTTGGGCTTGGGCATACATGTCATGATAAAGTAATCAGTGAAGGAACAGTCAGAGTATGGCTTCTTACCTGTACTGCTGTCTTGTGTCACATCTGCCAGCATTTGTCTCCCGAAGTTTAGTGGCCAGAACTCGGATTATATTCAGGAACAGCATAAAATTCACCTTTGATAACAGACAATGACACAATGTAGCACACCAAAGCCCAATATCTCAACTACTAAGTCTCTCAGAAAGCAGATAGTGGTAATAGTGGTCAGTAATTGTGATAATTAAACGTGTCAATTGAAAATGTTAAATGCCATTATGCCAATTAACATTTTCAATTGACATGTTTACTTACCACTATTGCTGTTAGAATGGGTACTTGTACAATCCACTTCAGATTGCCTGCACTTAGGTCCCAGCATCTGTAAGTGATAAACAGGGAATTTATGAAAAACGAATATAGATACGCATGATTGTGGAACGAATCTATTTCGGTATATTCTAGTGTAACAACAACACATTGGCAAGTTGGCAACCCTTCCAGACTGGTCTTAGGCTCTAAAGTCTTGGCTGGAATTCAACCCAACCTGCCATAGCAATGTTTTACGCATGGTCCTTGTATACAAGCTACTGCCTGGCCGCACACAATTCTTATTTTGAAAACGGTCAGAATCTACCTTAGAGTGGAGTCAACGTGATAGGCTTGTAGTAGTATGTTTCTACAGTCCTCAAAGTCATTCTGTGATTTTATATAATCATGTGGAAATAGTTACTACTTTGTAAATACTGTAATGTGGGTTTCGATTAAATTGAAGACGTACACTCTGCCTTTAAACATTCAATGAACCTAAGGGGATTCTTGAACACGTTCTAAGGTTCTGTCTCACATTTTTTTTCTTTTTTTACCTTTATTTAACTAGGCAAGTTAGTTAAGAACAAATTCTTATTTTCAATGACAGCCTAGGAACGTTGGGTTAACTGCCTTGTTCAGGGGCAGAACAACATTTGTACCTTGTCAGCTCAGGAATTCTAACTTGCAACCTTTTGGTTACTAGTCCAACGCTGTAACCACTAGGCTACTCTGCCGCCCCAAATAAACTTATTCATGAAAGATTCTGGCAAATGTACAGTACTTTGTGTTCAGAGCCAACATCAATGATGACAAATTGGGATTACAGCGCAATACTTACTCTGTGTCTGCCAAGGTGGCTCTCACACTTGCCCACACTGTCACAAACATTGCTGGGACCCCTGCAAATCAACAACGAACATCAAGATATATCTCAAAACAACTTAACAGCTGAGACCCCATCAAAACAGATTATAGTGATCTATAAACCACACAAATAATGATTAAACACAAAATACAGCAATTTACTTCCAATTATTATAGTGGGTTCAAGTCAAAATTAGCCTTGTAATATATTGTTAATATAGCGAGGCAATTTGGCGACACAGCATCCACATTGTATGCGCTGTGCTTACATAACCGTTACGCACAGTGTGTACAATGCAGGAGCCGTACAGCCTAGCTCTCTGAACTATTCTTGAGTTCTGCGTATAACAGCATTCACACCGTATGTGTGAAAACATTGAATAGTTAATAATTGTTGATCAATCAAAAATCAGCTGTCTGTGAAATATTATACGAAACATTATGACATAGGAAATGCTTTTCAAATGTATTGATTAATACAGTTCAAGTCGGAAGTTTACATACACTTAGGTTGGAGTCATTAAAACTAGTTTTTCAACCACTCCGCAAATTTCCTGTTAACAAACTATAGTTTTGGCAAGGTGGTTAGGACATCTACTTTGTGCATGACACAAGTCATTGTTCCAAAAACGGTTTACAGACATATTATTTCACTGAATCACAATTCCAGTGGATCAGAAGTTTACATACACTAAGTTGACTGTGCCTTTAAACAGCTTGGAAAATTCCTGAAAATGATGTCATGGCTTTAGAAGCTTCTGATAGGCTAATTGACATCATTTGAGTCAATTGGAGCTGTACCTGTGGATGTATTTCAAGGCCTACCTTCAAACTCAGTGCCTCTTTGCTTGACACCATGGGAAAATCAAAAGAAAATCAGCCAAGACCTCAGAAAACAATTGTAGACCTACACAAGTCTAGTTCATCCTTGGGAGCAATTTCCAAACGCCTGAAGGTACCACGTTCATCTGTACAAACAATAGTACGCAAGTATAAACACCATGGGACCACGCAGCCGTCATACCGCTCAGGAAGGAGACAAGTTCTGTCTCCTAGAGATGAATGTACTGTGGTGTGAAAAGTGCAAAACAATCCCGGAACAACAGCAAAGGACCTTATGAAGATGATGGAGGAAACAGGTACAAAAGTATCTATATCCACAGTAAAAGTCCTATATCGACATAACCTGAAAGGCCGCTCAGCAAGGAAGAAGCCACTGCTCCAAAACCGACATAAAAAAAAACAGACTACGGTTTGCAACTGCACATGGGGACAAAGATGGTACTTTTTGGACGAAAGCCCTCTGGTCTGATGAAACAAAAATAGAACCGTTTGGCCATAATGACCATCGTTATGTTTGGAGGAAAAATGGGGAGATTTGCAAGCCGAAAAACACAATCCCAACCGTGAAGCACGAGGGTGGCAGCATCATGTTGTGGGGTGCTTTGCTGCAGGAGGGACTGGTACACTTCACAAAATAGATGGCATCATGAGGCGGGGAAATTATGTGGATTATGTGGATAAAGCAACATCAAGACATCAGTCAGGAAGTTAAAGCTTGGTCGCAAATGGGCCTTCCAAATGGACAATGACCCCAAGCATACTTCCAAAGTTGTGGCAAAATGGCTTAACTTCATCGGGGTAAGGGGCAGTATTTTGATGTCCGGATGAAAAGTGTGCCCGTAGTAAACCGCCTGCTACTTAGGCCCAGAAGGTAGGATGTGCATATTATTAGTGGATGTAGATAGAAAACACTCTGAAGTTTCTAAAACTGTTTGAATGATGTCTGTGAGTATAACAGAACTCATATGGCAGGCAAAAACCTGAGAAAAAATCCAACCAGGAAGTGTGGAAATCTGAGGTTTGTAGTTTTTCAAGTGATTCGCTATCCAGTATACAGTGTATATGGGGTCATATTGCACTTCCTAAGGCTTCCACTAGATGTCAACAGTCTTTAGAACGTTGTTTCATGCTTCTACTGTGACTGGAGAGAGAATAAGAGCCATTGGAATCAGATGACTGAGAAAATGACATGAGCTCAATCGTGCGCCCTCACGTGAGCGTTAGCTGTGTTCCTTTTCATTTCTGAAGACAAAGGAATCGTCCGGTTGGAATATTATGGAAGATTTATGATAAAAACATCCCAAAGATTGATTCTATACATCATTTGACATGTTTCTACGAACTGTAATAAATCTTTTTTGACTTTTCGTCTGAACTCACTGCGCGAGCACAGTGGATTTGGATTACTCGACTGAACGCATGAACAAAATGGAGGTATTTGGACATAAAGATGAACTTTATCGAACAAAACAAACATTTATTCTGGAACTGGGATACCTGGGAGTGCATTCCGATGAAGATCATCAAAGGTAAGTGAATATTTATAATGCAATTTTTGTCATTTCTGTTGACTCCAAAATGGCGGGTATCTGTATGGCTTGTTTTGATATCTGAGTGCTGTACTCAGATTATTGCAGTTTGCTTTCGCCGTAAAGCTTTTTTGAAATCTGACACAGCGGTTGCATTAAGGAGAAGTGTATCTATAATTCTTTGAATAACAGTTGAATATTTTATCAACGTTTATGATGAGTATTTCTGTAAATTGATGTGCTCATTCACCGGAAGTTTTGGGAGGCAAAACATTTCTGAACATTACATGCCAATGTAAAATGGGGTTTTTGGATATAAATATGAACATCATCGAGCAAAACATACATGAATTGTGTAACATGAAGTCCTATGAGTGCCATCTGATGAAGATCAAAGGTTAGTCATTAATTTTAGCTGTATTTCTGGTTTTTGTGACGCCTCTCCTTGCTTGGAAAATGGCTGTGTGGTTTTTCTTGTCTAGGCGCTGTCCTAACATAATCTGATGTTATGCTTTCGCCATAAAGCTTTTTTGAAATCAAACAATGTGGTTGGATTAACGAGAAGTGTATCTTTAAAATGGGATATAATACTTGTATGTTTGAGAAATTTGAATTATGAGATATTTTTTTTTAGCATCCCACATACCCCAGAGAGGTTAAGGACAACAAAGTCAAGGTATTGGAGTGGCCATCACAAAGCCCTGACCTCAATCCTATAGAAACTTTGTGGGCAGAACTGAAAAAGGGTATGCGAGTAAGGACGCCTACAAACCTGACTCAGTTACACCAGCTCTGTCAGGAGGAATGGGCCAACATTCACCCAACTTATTGTGGGAAGCTTGTGGAAGGCTATCCAAAACGTTTCACCAAAGTTAAACAATTTAAAAGGCAATGCTACCAAATACTAATTGAGTGTATGTAAACTTCTGATCCACTGGGAATGTGATGAAAGAAATAAAAGCTGAAATAAATCATTCTCTCTACAATTATTCTGACATTTCACATTATTAAAATAAAGTGTTGATCCTAACTGACCTAAGACAGGGAATTTTTACTAGGATTAAATGTCAGGAATTGTGAAAAACTGAATTTAAATGTATTTGTCACAGTTGTCGTAGGAAGGAGCGGACGGACCAAAGTGCAGCGTGTGTGTCGTTCCACATTTTATTTTCACTGTGAAACTTTGCAATACATACACAATAAACTGAACGAACAAAAACAACAAACCGTGACGCAGAGTAGAAACATACACTAACTCAGAAACAATCTCCCACAAACCCATGTAGAAAAAAAACCCTACTTAAGTATGATCTCCAATTAGAGACAACGAGGACCAGCTGCCTCTAACTGGAGATCATCCCAAACAAAACCCAACATAGAAATACAAAACTAGAAAACCCTCCCTGTCACGCCCTGACCTACTCTACCATAGAAAATAACAGCTTTCTATGGTCAGGACGTGACAGTATTGGCTAACGTGTATGTACCCTTCCGACTTCAACTGTATGTGTTTTTTAAAGGGGTTCATTAGTAGCAGTGCATCTTCAGTTAAAAATGTGTTTTCTATGACATCACATACCCCATCCAATCAAAGTGAATCCCCAGAGGTACTTCCTGTCTGAGAAGAAGGTCATGAAGATGAGGCTGTGGAGGTACAAGCCCTCTACTAGGATCCAGTAGTAGTTGGTGGCCAGGAAATACAGGAACAGGGTCACTGCTAATTTACAGCCAATCTAAAGGAAACACAACAGACAAATACATCTAATATACTGAATTTACTAAATACAATAGGCTATTTCATGGTCACAAGCACAAGGTTCTTCTTGTAGTGACCTGAAGCCATACATTTTGAATCTTTAGAATCCACTCTTGCTTTGCACTGTTATATACTGCTTGGCTTGTGTGACATACAGAAACACTAAGGGTAGTGTGTACAATGACAAATGTGTATTCACTTTGCAGGGAGTAAACCAACATTCAAGCCTCTCCATAATGAAACTTCTAGGTTCCAAGCACGGTTTGTACAATGAAAGATTTATTCTAATCCAAGTAATACTGTGTGTTGCTCAAACCTGGAGAGGTTGATAAAATATACAGGGAATTTAACAACAGGGAATTCCTGGTAGGTTAGCCTGTGTATGTCCCAAAGGATGCCAACCTCTATGCCTCTGTCTGTCCTACTCAGTGGTGTAGTGGTGCCTGGAGAAGTGGGAATACTCAAATTTTGCCTATTCCCCCCCCAAACGGCCCGCCCGAAGATGTTTAAGCCTATCATTAGCGTCACTATATTTTTACGGTTCCTTAAAATGTATGAAACCTGGACGTTTTACTTCATATTATGAGGCATGTCTTACCTTGCTTCAAAGTAACCTAAAGCCAAAATCTCACCATAGGAACATGGAGACAATTATTCTATAAAGACTTCTCATTTCCGCTCTCCTGTTCTATTGTTTTTCAAATCAACTTTCATTGTCTGGCAGCCAAAGATATTATCCTTGTCATATTAGCAACCCATAATAGTTGTTGCATTGTTAGATCTCCCCTCTTTCTAAATGTCCATCTCTGTCCAGGACAGAGTGCAATTTTCCCGCAAAATGCATTTTGGAACATTTGCGCGAAGGCCTACCGCCGTGTGCACATTGCTGCGCTTAAAACGTGAAGAACTAAAAGTTTATCAACATTTTAAGCTAAACATTCTGATCGGTTCCATCAGGCTTAATAATTGATAAGGCATATACCTACACTACTGGTCCTAATGTACAGTACCAGTGAAAAGTTTGGAAAAACCTACTCATTCAAGGGTTTTTCTTTATTTCATTAGAAAAGCTTCTCCAACAGTCTTGAAGGAGTTCCCACATATGCTGAGCACTTGTTGGCTGCTTTTCCTTCACTTTGTGGTCCAACTCATCCCAAACCATCTCAATTGGGTTGAGGTCGGTTGATTCTGGAGGCCAGGTCATCTGATGCAGCACTCCATCACTCTCCTTGGTCAAACAGCCCTAACATAGCCTTGAGGTGTGTTTTGGGTCATTGTCCTGTTGAAAAACAAATGATAGTCCCACTAAGCGCAAACCAGATGGGATGGCGTATCGCTGCAGAATGCTGTGGTAGCTATACTGGTTAAGTGTGCCTTGAATTCTATATAAATTACTGACAGTGTCACCAGCAAAGCCCCCCACACCTCCTCCTCCATTCTTCACGGTGGGAACTATACATGCAGAGATCATCTGTTCACCTACTCTGCGTCTCACAAAGACATGGCTGTTGGAGCCAAAAATCTCAAATTTGGACTCATCAGACCAAAGGACAAATTTACACCAGGCTAATGTCCATTGCTTGTGTTTCTTGGCCCAAGCAAGTCTCTTCTTCTTATTGGTGTCCTTTAGTAGTGGTTTCTTTGCAGCAATTCGGCCATGAAAGCCTGATTTCCGGAATGACTGATCATCATGTCTTAAAGTATTAGACTGTCGTTTCTCTTTGCTTATTTGAGCTGTGCTTGCCATAATATGGACTTGGTATTTTACCAAATAGGGCTATCTTCTGTATACTACCCCTACCTTGTCACAACACAACTGATTGGCTCAAAAAATCCACAAATTAACTTTTAACAAGGCACACCTGTTAATTGAAATGCATTCCAGGTGACGACCTCATGATGCTGGTTGAGAGAGTGCCACGAGTGCGCAAAGCTGTTATCAAGGCAAAATGTGGCAAATTTAAGAATCTCAAATATAACATATATTTTGATTTGTTTAACACTTTTTGGGTTACGACATGATTCCATATGTGTTATTTCATAGTTTTGATGTCTTCACTATTATTCTACAATGTATAAAATAGTAAAAATAAAGAAAAACCCTGGAATGAGTAGGTGTGCCCACACTTTTGACTGGTACTGTACGTAGCTACTTCCTTCAGCCTGGCTTGCACACTAACTATTGATAATATGCGCGAGCCAAGAGACTTATCCTCTTAGCTTTTTCTCCTACTACCCGCTCTTTCTTATCCAGTTTTATAATCAGACTTTCTTTGTGGCAAGTCTTTACAAATAGCATTGATTTAGCTTATTTAGAAATGCTGCGAGAGACAGTAATAAAACAATCATAATGAAAAGCCTCAAGAGTCACGTGTACCGAATGCTGGAACGACTTTAGCAACTCATATCGAATAGTCCCTGGATAACATTGATCACTATGTCCTCAGAGGATGGCCTTTTACAATGATCTAACAAATTTAGAACACACATTTCACAAAAACAGTCAGAACCGCATTTATGAAAATATGTTCTACGTAAATAATTACAAAGGTGCCTTGGTCAATAACTTCACTACCTTAGCCTGGAACTTACTATTCTCACGTATTAAACCTCCTATAGTCTGGGGCCAAAGTTAGGTACTTACAAACTGGGTTTTGTTAGCTGGAGGAGCCTCAGTGATGGACTTGAGATCTTCCACACTGACTCTTTCCATGTCCTCTAGGGCAGAACCAGAGTATAGCACCACGTCCTTTATGAAGATGCTGATGCCTCGCAGCATGAAAGACACAAACAGGTGCATGTGGATGTAGTTCCTGGTACAATGCAACCGCCTGGATGAGTGGAGGAGATAAATATATATTAAAAAAAAGATATCATCTTCACAGTGACAAGCAATAGTCGTGTTGTGGTAATACTAGGTCATACTATTGGCTTACTCAAACCAAAGACAATCATTGAAAAAAATACAGAAATGCTTGTGCAAAACTTCTGAGAAACTGACGCTACTAAGCCGTTAATACACTAGGAACCCATGTTTAAATCTTATCAAGGTGGTAAGTGTGTGGAGGGGGGAAGAGTTTTCCACAGTGAGTGTGTTTGTATGTACAGTACCAGTCAAACATTTGGACACAGCTACTCATTCCAGGGTTTTTCTTTATTTTTTACAATTTTCTACATTTTCGAATAATAGTGAAGACATCAAAACCATGAAATAACACATATGGAATCATGTAATAACCAAAAAAGTTTAAACAAATCAAAATATATTTTATATTTGAGATTCTTCAAAGTAGACACACTTTCTGCAAAGCTGTCATCAAAGCACTCTTGGCAATCTCTCAACCAGCTTCATGGGTTAGTCAACTGGAATGCATTTCAATTAACAGGTGTGCCTTGTTAAAAGTTTTGTGGAATTTCTTTCTTTCTTAATGCGTTTGGGCCAATCAGTTGTGTTGTGACAAGGTAGGGGTGGTATACAGATGATAGCCCTATTTGGTAAAAGACCAAATCCATAATAAGGAAAGAACAGCTCAAATAAGCAAAGAGAAATGACAGTCCATCAGTACTTCATGACATGAAGGTCAGTCAATACGGAAAATTTCAAGAACTTTTAACGTTTCTTCAAGTGCTGTCACAAAAGCCATCACACGCTATGATGAAACTGGCTCTCACGAGGACCGCCACAGGAATGGAAGACCCAGAGTTACCACTGCTGCAGAGGATACGTTCATTAGAGTTAACTGCATCTCAGATTGCAGCCCCATAAATTGCTTGACAGAGTTCAAGTAACAGACACATCTCAACATCAACTGTTCAGAGGAGACTACGTGAATCAGGCCTTCGTGGTCGAACTGCTGCAACAAAAAGAACACTACCAAAGGACACCAGTAAGAAGAAGAGACTTCCTTTGGCAAAGAAACACGAGGAATGGACATTAGACCAGTGGAAATCTGTCCTTCAGTCTGATGAGTCCAAATTTGAGATTTTTGGTTCCAACAGCCGTGTCTTTGTGAGACGCAGAGTAGGTGAACGGATGATCTGAGCATGTGTGGTTCACACCATGAATCATGGAGGAGGAGGTGTGATGGTGCTTTGCTGGTGATAGTGTCGGTTATTTATTTAGAATTTAAGGCACACTTAACCAGTATGGTTACCACAGCATTCTGCAACGACACGCCAACCCATCTGGTTTGCGCTTAGTAGGACTATCATCTGTTTTGCAACAGGACAATGACCCAAAACACACCTCCAGGCTATGTTAGGGCTGTTTGACCAAGGAGAGTGATGGAGTGCTGCATCAGATGACCTGGCCTCCAGAATCACCCGACCTCAACCCAATTGAGATGGTTTGGGATGAGTTGGACCACAAAGTGAAGGAAAAGCAGCCAACAAGTGCTTAGCATATGTGGGAACTCCTTCAATACTTTTGGAAAAGCATTCCAGGTGAAGCTGGTTGAGAGAATGCCAAGAGAGTGCAAAGCTGTCATCAACGCAAAGGGTGGCTACTTTGAAGAATCTAAAATATATTTTGATTTGTTTAACACTTTTTCATGTGTTATTTCATAGTTTCGATGTCTTCACCATTATTCTACAATGTAGAAAATAGTAAAAATAAAGAAAAACCCTTGAATGAGTAGGTGTGTCCAAACTTTTGACTGGTACTGTATGTGTGCGTGATGTGTGTGCGTGTGTGTGAGTGTGTGTGCGCACGTACTTGTGCGTATATATGTGTGTCTGTGTGTGCACGTGTGTTTGTATTTTCACACTCTTCAGAACAATACTCATCCTAATTAGAGCCAGCTGAATTCCGCGCTGACTATAACACATTCTTGAGATTTAGGGGCTTGAAAAGCACAAATATTGAATTGCAGGGCTGAAAGTGAGCTGTAAAAACAAAATTGCAAGCATGTGTTGAGCAGATCCAAGAGCATGCGTATTTCCTCCCAGACAAGCAAAAGTTTATCTGTCACATTATCCTCAAAACATCCCTTGCCAACATTGAAGGGAGCATTTGATGAAGTTGGAGTCAGGTTGTATTGTGTTGTCGATACACAGACTATACCAAACTAGAAACGGTTATCTATATTCTGACATTTGCTTTCATGTAAATCCAAGCATTTCTCAGACACCCAATGTTGGCAACAAATGTTAACCTCCAGCGATATAAAATTATTATTGATCATGATCATTATTATTGATCACCAATTTGGCTACGAATATTCTAAAAACCCTTATCAGTGTAGTGATGGGGGAACAAATCGATACAGTTACATATTATTTTGGACAATATTTTATTGATACTTTGACTCCAAGTATCGATTGCTAGGTAACGTTATTTGGCTCTAGTCGGCTGTACCTGCACCAAAATTCTGGTATTTTTCATTGCATAGCTTGTTCTCCATCTTTTAAATAACGAGCCATTATGTTTTCATATTTCCATGACTGATCAAAACTAATTTCCTCATGTTCTCTCGTCTCTCTGCGGCAGACATATAGTGAGCATTCTTTTTGGAACATCAAATCGCAATAACATGTCAGTATTGAATCGCAATACACATAAAATTGTGAGAATCGCAATATATATTGTATCGGCATATAAGTATCGTGATAATATCATACTGTGAGGTCCCTGGCAATTCCCAGCCCTATATCAGTGTAGGCCTACAGTGTATTACTGTGGCAAGCAGTGAGTATATATAACAAGTAACCGCAGAAAACTCATGAATCATTATTTGCTTGTGTCTAACCTCTGCAGTCAAACCCATTACTACATTTTAGTCATTTAGCAGACGCTCTTATCCAAACCAACTTAAAAGAGCAATTAAGGTTAAGTGCCTTGCTCAAGGGTACATCGGCCGATTTTTCACCTAATTGGCTTAGGGATTGCTGGCCCAACGCTCTTAACCACTAAGCTACCTGCCACCTCTCAACTGGCTATTAAGATATTGGACAAGCTCTCCTTTGGGGAATTTTGATTTGTGAAGTGGTGAGGGAAACTAATTTGTGAACAGGAAGAGGAAAAACACCAGTGCTAATGTGCAGTATGTATCCCTCGGTCTCTCCACAGAAAACATTTATGAACCTGCCTCTCCTGTGTCTGAGGGTTTTAAAAGCCTGACATGTTAAAGGGAAGAGGGAGACGTAGCTGGAGTGCTCCTGAATGCGCTGCTGGGACGTCAGCCCAGACCCCCGGGGACCTCCGAGACGTGTGATTAGACTAATTTGGCCTGTAGATTTCCTGGTGCCAGTTTAGGATCTCTCTCTCTCTTAAAACATTTACTCCCTTCTGAGAAGCCTGGCTTAGGCTCTAAGTCACGTTGAGCGCAATGTTTGTAAACACGACTTTACACCAATTCCTGGACTTGACACTCTCCCTCCGCTAAACAAAAAATTGTAAATAATGGGGAGGTTTCCTTGCATTAATCACCTAAAAGAAAAATGAAACGATTCAATGTAAAATGTCAAACAAATTCAACCTTGTGTGCAAGGATTAGTGTTCATGCTGCTGAATTTGAGTAATTTGTTTTTTGGCTAAGGCAATGATAAGAACAAAGTAACTGTCTCTAGAAAATCCAACCAAATTCACTACATATCAAATTGACTGTGAGAATTAATTTACCAATCTATTTCTCTTTCAGCCTGCCTTAAAGGCTTCTGCCCGGACATGACAGAATATTAATTAGGCTGAAACTGCACACCAATATATTAGTGATATTTATTTAACTAGCCAAGTCAGTTAAGAACAAATTCTTATTTACAATGACGGCCTACCGGGGAACAGTGGGTTAACTGCCTTGTTCAGGGGTAGAACAACAGATTTTTACCTTGTCAGCTCAGGGATTCGATCCAGCAACCTTTCGGTTACTGGCCCAATGCTCTAACCACTAGGCTACCTGCCGCCCATTTCTTCATGTAACCATACCACCAAGTAAATATAATAACAATACGCACTAACCACGGATCTCTGAGGTCTGAGATGAATAAGTATGAAAATAACAAAGAATATACTGTAAATGCCAGCAAGATGAGGCACGATTCACAATCACACGCTGGCTCCAAGGCAACAACCTCAAAGGCAGCCACCTCTAATCCTTTTAAAAGTCAAACGCTCATGGAAAAGCAAAGGTAAAACATTATACAAACACATTTTGCAGGCTTTGTCTCTCTGTTTCACCACACAAAACATTTGATGAGAGATTTGGTGGGAGATCAAATATGGACTGAGGAAGGAATTTTCCCAATGACAACAAGTACTACTCACCGGAAATAACCCAGGATGATCACAGCCACCATAAGTGATCCCAGAGAGATGGAGTAGCCCACTGTGTAGATGAGGTACAAACGGTCAAATACTTCCTGTTGAGTGAGACAAGGTCGTATGAAGGAGGAATGTTAAGAGAGACGGAGTAGCCCACTGTGTAGATAAGGTACAGACGTTCAAATACTTCCTGTTGAGAGAGACAAGGTCATATGAAGGAGAGATATTGTTAGTCATATCAGGTGGCAGGTCAGGAGTGAACTGTCTACTCAGAGGTGTCGGACCTACTTACAGTAGCCTGTTTGAGGAAGTGATAGATGTTTGATAAGTGTGCCTGGTGTGCTACATTGATTGTTTTACGACATAAAAGTCATTGACCCAGGACATTCCAATTACACAATATTGTCCCCATAAATCTGCTTAAATCAATCATAGGGTCTCTGTGCCTCACTGTTTAACCTTTATAGAGGCACTGAGGATAATGTTACTCACGACAAAAATGACTCACAGTTGCAGGCTACGCATTACTAAACAGAAAACTGCTGCAGACCAAAAACAAAACACCATGCATCTTAAAGCTCAAAGAAGGTGCTGTCATGGTGTGCGACCATTCCAAGATCTAAGGTAATTTCATGGTGTGCGACCATTCCAGGCCTCTGATTATTTTCTGAATAAAATATGGTGCGTTACTTCTGACAGTGAGCTGCCCACCAGAGGACTGACGCCCACCAGGCAATGGGCTGCCCGCCAAGTGTCAGACTGAGATAGAGATTTCTAATAAACAGAATATTTGGCTTGAGAGATGTGCTGTACTGACAAAAGCCCTGGGTGGGGTGGGGTGTGGTGCGTGCTGGGGCTTCCAGCTGGAGATTACAGCACAGAGCAGGCAACCAGAGGACATACAGCTGGAGAGGTGAGACGCTAAAAAACCTGGATTCAAATAGGATTTGTTTTATTTCAAATATTTTAGCTGCACTTGATTGAGCTTGCCTGGCTAAAATAAATCCTGTTCACCTGGCACTCCAGGCAGGACTCAATCAAACTCTCAAAGTATTTGAAATACTGTTTGAATCCAGGTCTGGCTTCTATAGCTACCCGTGGTTGCTGGATCAACACAGCCTAGTGGAGAGGCTCCTTTGGGGCCTGCTGTAACCAGAGCCTACTCCACTGCTGTTATCATTTAGGGATGGGGACCCAGTGCCAAACCCAAGGGTTCCTAAGTTGTGGTGCACGGCTGAAGGGTTTAATTTGGTGCATATGCATTTTTCATTAACTATAGCTGCTGCTATGAGTCCTGGGACCGGGAGACCATCAGCATAAACATTTGAAGTCTAAGAAGAAATAAATCAGGGGCCCTCTCCTCAAAATGTTGATGGAAGGATACCCATGACATCCTCCGCCCACAACCGTAATGTTGAGACCCACATTTAAATGGAGGAGAGTAGAATGCACGTGTGGGGAGAGACCAGAGAAGTTTGGTTTAATATTCATATGAAGCCAGATATTTTGGGTTGCAGTAAGCGGTCTCTGGTGCACGTTATTATGAAAGTAAGCCCAAAAGCAGATAGCCTGGTTAAACCAGACTGAATCCAACTTACAGTACTCAGGATGACCTTTTCTGAACCTTGGCTGGAGCTAACCGCTAAGTAACCTTGCTCAGGTTAAGAGTGGGGAGTAGCGTTCAACAATTTCCTGCTTAGCGCCCTCGACTTGTCATTCAGGGACTGATTACTTACCGCCTCCTTTTACATGGCCCAGTGTTGCCCATGGCAACTTGCTGACCCCTAGACTTGGGCTCAATTCGAATTGAAGGCAGTCAATTCAGGAAGTGATTTGAATAAAAAATTCAGAAATGTCTAAACTTCTGAAATAGCTTCTACTTTTCAGTTTATTGAGAAGTCATTGAAAATAAATGTTGTTTTTTTCGGATTATTGAAATGTAATTTTTTCTTGCTTCCTGAATTTACTGCCTTCAATTCAAATGGAGCCCAACCTTGTTGTATATTGGCCCAGAACTGAGTGTAACAGGCAATCCATTTAATCAATGAGCACCTCAAATAACAGTTGAGGGCAGAGGATATAATTTAATGAATGGAATTGGAATGACCTCTGTGATGATAATGGAATTAGTAAAGACGTAACAGTATCAGTAATCTTTCTATGATTAAAGTTACTTTAAAGTGTTTAAGACATTTTTCTTACTCATTTTTGGAGAGATGTGCCGGTCATATAACCTTTATTCCGATATCCAATTCAGCTCCAATACATTTAAGTCGGAGGAAGAAGCCTATCATATCAGATTGTAAGAAGGGGTTCAATGGAGGTAATGCTTCGCTTAATCTAGCAATAGATTCTTTGGTCCAAACACAAGTATAATCATTCCAAACATTGTTCACATAATCTCCAAGGGGGAAATAAGTCAATAGTAAAGAATTGGCATGTCTGCTTTTCATTTGAAGTAGGGCTCACATTTCTGAGGGGACACATCTTTTGTTCCATTTGGCGACATTCTTCATCTAAATGGTAAACAGGGTTTTTAATGTTGATCTTCTAAATATCTTTTGTTATTGTTAGGTTTCCTGCAAATGAGTAGAAGGATCAGAAAAAGCAGAATGTAAACGAGTCTAACAATGGGGATGGCAGACAGACAATGAACACGGTAGAGGTTCAAGAAGTTACAGACATGTGAGGTTAGAGAATGATTGAGCCCTCAGAGAGCAGTAGCTAGCTACCTCCTGCAGTATACTCACACACAAATCCTCCTACAGCTCCATCTGAATTGTGACAGAAATGAAAAGCGGCCTAGCCTACACCAGTAAAAAGGGCCTAGTTTCTTACCAATCAGATCACGCGCCCAATATCATACACATTCCAATACCTCCACATTGATTGTGTAGGCTAATGCTAGAACTGCCCTCAAACAATAGAATAGATTGAAATAGACTTAAAATGTCACACTTTTTTTCAGAAAAGACACAATGGCCATTGTCCCTGTCCCCTGCTATTGTGTCACGTCTCTGACAAAGTTGGCATTGTCTAATGTTGTGAAGAAATGCATGCTAGGATAGACATGACCCTCACCTTCTCATTATTTTGGTTATAGTGCGAGAGGAATTTTGCACATTCGCTGTAGTTGGCCCATGTCTTGTTGTTGGTAGTGGTCAGCTCCCACGTCCCATTGTTGTCACAGCGACGATAGGCTAGTCCTGTAGAATACAACACATAGAATACAACAGAATGACAATGCACATGTCATTTCTTTTCACCTGTAAGTACATATTGGTGTTGTATACTAGGATATACTGTGCGTGACAACTTCCTAGAATAAATGTCCATGCCCATTTTTTAAAAACATTTTTAAACACGCTGTTGGCATTTTCTAGGAAACAAAGTGAATAGTATGTTAGGAGTTTGGTAGAATTTCAGAAATCATGTGTATTTTTTCCAGTGTAGCAGCCTTGTTAGATGAAGAACTCAAGTTTTAAAAAGATCAAATCTTGTTGCGTCGATGTAACTATAGAAATGTATTCAAAAGCAACGCCCCATGCTGTCTTCCAGAGTAAAGCAGATACAAGAGGTTGTTTTCAAATTTTACAATAGTGAACACCATTACCTATAATATATGCCATTTAGCAGACGCTTTTATCCAAAGCGACTTACAGTCATGCGTGCGTACATTTGACGTAAAACTGAAAATGAGCTCAGTGAAAGAGAACTGTTGAACTGCAGGCTACCCAGGGCCTGTCTTACCTTTATGGTTGAAGTCGTAAATGTACTCTGGACAGGCAGTGGACACCAGCTTTCCAGGAGACCCCTCAGGCCAACAAACAATGCCATCCCACTCTGGCGAGCAGTAACCATCTGCAGGAATAGAGCCAAAGCAGTAGTGACATTTAAGCCTAGTGACTTTGACTGTTCACTGCCTTGGCTCCAACATTACGTCGCCTTAGGCTTCGTTATATTCCAAGACACCAATGAGTAGCTGTTTTTAGATTGTGTTGTCCCCTGAAAAGGATACACAAATGAACTTTAACCTAATGTCATGATCATAAATAGCATGTAGAGAAAGATGGCCCCAGTAGCCTGTTAATTGGTGGGAAAGTAGGAAATGGATATAATGCCCCTTGTTCACAACACCAGTCATCTATAGCAGTGATGTCTTCTGTCTGCTGGATATGTTTGATCATCCAGAGAAGATTTGTGGCTGCTGCTCTCCATCAAAACTACAATTAAGGCTAAACAAACAAACAAACATATAATTCCCCAAATACCTCAAAATGTCAACATTTTCAAGCAAATGTGTGTCATACTTCAATGTTTTTATTGTACTTTGTTTTGGCATGAATCTGCTTCCACTGTTTACGTCCACCTCACAAGAAAGACATGCTTGTTAGTCTATGTTGCTTCCGCCGCATGAAAAGGAGACTTGCAATGTTGCAGTCAGGAAATAACTGAGTAGGACTATGCAGGCATGTTTCTAATGATCCATAAGAGGGGCATAGGCCTAAATGCACTATTTATTGAATGTTTATGATCTTACCGCAGCAGTCACACACTTTAACATAAAGCGCATCTCTTCTGTTAAAGTGGATCTTATTTGTGGAAATTCCATGCAAAATCAAGAAAACAACAGCAACAATGGTGCAGGGTTCTGGATCCCTTGGGGAAAAAAACAAAGATACTATGGTACACCACTGAAGACTGAGTCTAGTTCACCACAGTGGAAGAGCAGAGTCAAGCAGTTAGCAGTTCTGCTGACCTCTCTTATTTCCACCCTCTTGTAAAATCTTTCTTCCTCACCCCCTGGGTATGCTTACAGCGCGGTAAAGTTGCTGTTTGTACACTTTAAGCAAGTTTGCAAAAAACGCCTTTGACTCACAAGGAATTGTTGCTTTGGCAACAGAACAAACCGGTGATAGATGTCAAGCAACCTTATGTTCATTGATACATACGGGCAGAAGTAGCATTTTAGAACAAAATGATTCTTAATTGTTAGCTATACCAAATGGTGCAGAAATCCTAGCCCTCCGACAGTGGGAATATAGTACCCTCTCCCCACAGGTCCCTGGCAGAAGGCATTTTCTGGCTACGCTTTCATTTTGGATTATTGAAAACATCTTCCCAACACTCACCACTAATAACTAGATAAGGATAAAACAAAAACTGTTTTCTCTTCGCTATGAAATCTATTACTTTCTCATTCATGTAATCAATGTTACAAAGAGGCTATGACGACATTTTTATGTGCCTACAAAAATCGCCCGTCATTCGGAGATCATAATTAGAGAGCACACTTTGTATTTCTTCCAACTGGTTTTGGATTGAGAGAGAAGCCTAAGATGATTCACGTTTTTTTTACATCAATGCCCACATGTCCTGGGAGTGAAATCGGTCTTAGGTTTGAGGTTTTTTCACTGTACTTTTATAACCCATCGGACCACCTACCAACAGGCTCAAATTAAACACAGAACACACACATATATAATTTCCTATAAATTCCATGACCATGATTTAAATATAAATGTGACTATGAGGGAGTGGGGGATTTTGATATTGGTGATGTAATTGAGGTTTATAATAACGCTTTCTTTTCCCTCCAGTCATTTGATTCAAGTCTTGGAGATGTCAAAACACATCGCAGTAGAGTTTTGATAGTTGCAAGCTTTTATGATTTTACACCAACACCACATGTTTGAATGCTGAGCTATTTTCACACACTGCAAGGTCTGGGGTCTTGAGCCCACATCCCTCCACTGACCTAACCAGGCAAACCTCAGTGTCTCCCTCAATGAAAACGTTGTCTTGGGGAAGTAATGGAGAACTCATGTGTATTTAAGGCACAAATGAGAAATAATAACAAATAGATGGGACTTCACAGTGAAACACTGCAACTCTAAACAAGACCCTGGCCTTGGGCTGAGGTTGGCCCACCACCCTACCAGCCACCACTTTCAAAATAGCTAGAAAAGAAAGATCAGTTCATTACTATTTGCTAATTTCACCACCACACGGTGCAAACCATTTGAAACAGTCATCCCTCCACAGTTCTAATAATAGTTTGGCTAACCACAAGTTTACAGTGGCACATAACACCAAGGGGTGCTCACGTAAGACATGGTCAAGGCAAATCTGGAAGAAAAGCCAAACGCCTCAAAAATGTATTCAGTTGCTATTCTTTGAGTTTGAGTCAGCATGCAAGATTCAAGGTTTTTCCACAATAGAGGAGACCAAAATGAGCTTTAGCATATTCCAAATAAAGGGCACACTTTTCTTAGCCAATGTCGTCAACATTACAAAAATAAAAACTATTCATAAAACATAATGACCAGTTAACAGCAAACGTTTCCACCATCATTTTGTCACGTATACTCCCTCTCTGGCCTCTAGGTCACCACACTGCTGATTATTACACGCACCTATCATCATCATCATCATCATCATCATCATCATCATGTGCACCAGCGCTTATTGACACACACCTGGACTCCATCACCTCCTTGATTACATGCCCTATTTATGTCACTCCCTTTGGTTCCTTCCCTTGGCGTTATTGTTTCTGTATCTGTCGGTGTGCTATTAGTGTTTCTTCTTTTGTTCAAATTAGTTTATTTATTAAACGTATTCACTCCCTGAACTTCCTGAACCTCAGCGTACATCATTCCAAATTTCTACAGGGTCATCATGAGACTAACTACAGCATAGGCTATACTGTACAGAACATAATGATGTGATAGTATTTGCCACATAAACAATGTGCACATTAGGTTGAAATGAAGTTCAAATGAAAATGCTCAAATTATAAAGTAAAAAGAATACTGAATTAATCAAGCACACCAAATAAGGTATTAAAAGCTTTTTCAGGCAGAAAGTACACCAGAGCCTTTCCTCTCTCTTTGAGAGGTAGGTAATATGCATACCCAAATTTCTGCTTCAGCTGAGCTATGATTGTAAATACGTGTGTCACGCCCTGATTTGTTTCACCTGTCCTTGTGATTGTCTCCACCCCCTCCAGGTGTCGCTTATTTTCCCCAGTGTATTTATCCCTGTGTTTCCTGTCTCTCTATGCCAGTTTGTCTTGTATGTTTCCAAGTCAACCTGCGGTTTTCCCTGTCGCCTGTTTTTTTTTTTTTTTTGCATTTGCCTTTTTCTAGTCCTCCTGGTTTTGACCCTTGCCTGTTTCTGGACTTTGTACCCACCTGCCTGACCACTCTGCCTCCCTTGACCATGAGCCTGTCACTCTGAGCATGAGCCTGCCACTCTGTACCTCCTGGACTCTGATCTGGTTTTGACCTTTTTGCCTGTCCACGACCATTCTCTTGCCTACCCCTTTGGATTAATAAACATTTGTAGGACTCCATCTGCCTCCTGTGTTTGCATTTGGGTCTCGCCTTGATAGTGTGCAACCTTTCAAAAAGAGGTCAGGATACAGCCACCAGGCTAAGTCGATTTTACTACTCTCTGACAGCGTCACCAGGTATACAGGTTAAGTAGTCATCTGATGCACCCACCGTGGTTCAAAGTAATTTCATTGAAATTATGTGGGGAAAAAAACATTGATTGTTTGGGTGGTGATAAAATATTTGGGCTGATGTGACAAATAAGAAGCATTACTACCATATGGGTACACTCATAAGGGCAGGCTGAGCTGAGTGATTGTGAAGCATAAATTAAACACAGAATAATATAATTTTATGAGTCACATTAGTCACACGTGCAGTGAAATGCTTACTTATGAGCCCCTAACCAACAATGCAGTTAAAAAAAAATACGGAGAATAAGAGAAAAGAAACAAGTAATTAAAGAGCAGCAGCAAAATAACTATAGTGACTATATACAAGGGGGTACCGATAGTCAATGTGCGGGGGCACCGGTTAATTGAGGTAGGACATCTACTTTGTGCGTGACACAAGTCATTTTTCCAATCAATTGTTTACAGACAGATTATTTCACTTATAATTCACTATCACAACTCCAGTGGGTCAGAAATGTACATACACTAAGTTGACCGTGCCTTTAAACAGCTTGGAAAATTCCTTAAAATGATGTCATGGCTTTAGAAGCTTCTGATAGGCTAATTGACATCATTTGAGTCAATTGGGGGTGTACCTGTGGATGTATTTCAAGGCCTACCTTCAAACTCAGTGCCTCTTTGCTTGACATCATGGGAAAATCAAAAGAAATCAGCCTAGACCTCCACAAGTCTGGTTCATCCTTGAGAGCAATTTCCAAACACCTGAAGGTACCACGTTCATCTGTACAAACAATAGTATGCAAGTATAAACACCATGGGACCACGCAGCTGTCATACTGCTCAGGAAGGAGACGCGTTCGGTCTCCTAGAGATGAACGTACTTGTGCGAAAAGTGCAAATCAACCCCAGAACAACAGCAAAGGACCTTGTGAAGATGCTGGAGGAAACAGGTACAAAAGTATCTGTATTCACAGTAAAACAAGTCCTATATTGACATAACCTGAAAGGCCGCTCAGCAAGGAAGAAGCCACTGCTCCAAAACCGCCATAAAAAAGCCAGACTACGGTTTGCAATTGCACATGGGGACAAAGATCATACTTTTTGGAGAAATGTCCTCTGGTCTGATGAAACAGAAATAGAACTGTTTGGCCATAATGACCATCGTTATGTTTGGAGGAAAAAGGGGAAGGTGCTTTGCTGCAGGAGGGACTGGAGCACTTCACAAAATAGATGGCATCATGAGGATGGAAAATTATATGGATATATTGAAGCAACATCTCAAGACATCAGTCATGAAGTTAAAGCTTGGTCGTAAATGGGTCTTCCAAATGGACAATGGCCCCAAGCATACTTCCAAAGTTGTGGCAAAATGGCCTAAGGACAACAAAGTCAAGGTATTTGAGTGGCAATCACAAAGCGCCGACCTCAATCCTATAGAAAATGTGTGGGCAGAACTGAAAAAGTGTGTGCGAGCAAGGAGGCCTACAAACCTGACTCAGTTACACCAGCTCTGTCAGGAGGAATGGGCCAAAATTCACCCAACTTATTGTGGGAAGCTTGTGGAAGGCTACCTGAAATGTTTGAACCAAGGTAAACAATTTAAAGGCAATGCTACCAAATACTAATTGAGTGTATGTAAACTTCTGACCCACTGGGAATGTGATGAAAGAAATAAAAGCTGAAATAAATCATTGTCTCTACTATTATTCTGACATTTCACATTCTTAAAATAAAGTGTTGATCCTAACTGACCTAAGACGGGGAATTTTTACTAGGATAAAATTTCAGGAATTGTGAAAAACTGAGTTTAAATGTATTTTGCTAAGGTGTATGCAAACTTCCGACTTCAACTGTATATGTAGGTAGAGTTAAAGTGACTATGCATAGATGACAACAGAGAGCAGCAGTGGTGTAAAGAGAGGGAGGCGGGCAATGCAAATAGTCTGGGTATCCATTTGACTAGCTGTTAAGGTGTCTTATGGCTTGTGGGTAGAAGCTGTTTGCAACCCTCTTGGACCTAGACCTGGTGCTCCGGTACCGCTTGCCGTGCGGTAGCAGAGAGGACAGTCTATGACTAGGGTGGCTGGAGTCTTAGACAATTTTTAGGGCCTTCCTCTGACCGCCTGGTATAGAGGTCCTGGATGGCAGGAAGCTTGGCCCCAGTGATGTACTGGGCCGTTCGCACTACCCTCTGTAATGCCTTGCGGTCGGAGGCCGAGCAGTTGCCATACCAGGCAGTGATGCAACCAGTCAGGATGCTCACTTGAATGTATCCTGGATCCCATAACACCACCACAATGTTTGAGTGAGGTTGATATGGTAGAAATTATGTTTTTATACTGAACAAATTGCATTTAGGGATTTCAAATATGTAATAGCACTGGAATTATCTAATTTACAGACATATCCCTAAACTGCTTTGGAGAGGTTTAGGGACACTTGGAAGCGTCCCGTGACCACACCTGACACCACTTACTAAAACATCTGCCCATTTCCAGTTGTTAGGTCTATCAATTCCATTTTTTTCTGATATTGTTCACATGTTGTGGAAGCCATCTGATGTGTTTCCAGCTCTAGTCATCAATAATTCAACTAAAATAACAAAAAGAACAGGGTGTGCTTTGTGTGTGTTTGATCTTGTGTATTCTGAACTATGTAACTCCAAACTATCTTCTGATAATTTCCTCATAATCTCCCAGATGTCTTCTTTCATCTCCCAGATGTCTTCTTTCCAAATATACCATGCCAGAATCGTGTAATTATACAGGAATATTACTTACTTTTGGGTATGTCTATTTAGGCGGACATCTACATTTTGCCATTACATTTAAGAAGTTATTAATTAGAACTGTTAAGAGTTCATGGATTGAGGAGGAATTGAAAAACTTTATGGTTGAAAGAGATTGGGTAAAAGGAGTGTCTAATAAGTCTGGCTGGACATCTGACTGGCTGACTTACTGCAAATTAAGAATTTATGTGACTAAACTCAACAAAAAGAAGAAGAAACGATTATGAAGCCAAGATCAATGACACACCATACAGTATATGCAAAAGTATGTGGACACCCCTTCAAATGAATGGATTGGGGTATTTCAGCCACACCCGTTACTGACAGGTGTATAAAATCCAGCACACAGCCATGCAATCTCCATAGACAAACATTGGCAGAAGAATGGCCTTACTGAAAAGCTCAATGACTTTTGACGTGGCACCGTCATAGGATGCCACCTTTCCAACAAATCAGTTCGTCAAATGTCTGCTCTGCTAGAGCTGCCCCGGTCAACTGTAAGTGATGTTAGTGTGAAGTGAAAACATCTAAGAGCAACAACGGCTCAGCCGTGAAGTGGTAGGCCACACAAGCTCACAGAACGGGTTCCAAATTGCCTCTGGAAGCAACATCAGCATTAAAAACTACTCATCAGGAGCTTCATGAAATGGGTTTCCATGGCCAAGCAACCGCACACAAGTCTAAGATCACCATGCACAATGCCAAACGTCGGCTGGAGTGGTGTAAAACTCGCCGCCATTGGACTCTGGAGCAGTGGAAATGTGTTCTCTGGAGGGATGAACCATGCTTCACCATCTTGCAGTCTGACGGACGAATCTGTAAAGTTTTGTGAAGGAGGAATAATGGTCTGGGGCTGTTTTTCATGGTTCAGGCTAGGACCCTTAGTTCCAGTGAAGGGAAATCTTAATGCTGCAGCATACAATGACATTCTAGACAATTCTGTGTTCCAACTTTGTGGCAACAGTTTGGGGAATGCTCTTTCCTGTTTCAGCATGACAATGCCCCCATGCACAAAGCGAGGTCCATACAGAAATGGTTTGTCAAGATCGGTGTGGAAGAACTTGACTGGCCTGCACAGAGCCTTGACCTCAACCCCATTGAACACCTTTGGAATGAATTGGAATGCCGACTACGAGCCAGGCCTGATCGCCCAGCATCAGTGCCTGACCTCACTAATGCTCGTGGCTGAATGGAAGCAAGTCCCCGCAGCAATGTTTCAATATCTAGTGGAAAGCCTTCCCAGAATAGTGGAGGCTATTATAGCACCAAAGGGGGGAACAACTCCATATTAATACCCATGATTTTGGAATGAGATGTTCGACAAGCAGGTGTCCACATACGTTTGGTCATGTAGTGTATAATGAATGATGTACTTTAAATGAAATTATTGGCAGAAAGACAAATTCAACTCATCAAATCAGATGGCTTATTAATCACAAAACTATTTGATGTTGCCAATTATTTTAATGATTACTTCATTGGCAAAATGGGAAAACCTAGGCAGGAAATGCCAACAATGAACAGTGAGCCATCCTAATTCATGCATAAAAAAACTAACAATGAAAAAAATGCATTGTAAGTTAGTGTGGGAGAGGTGGGAATATTATTGTTATCGATCAATAATGGCAAACCTCATGGCAATGACAACTTAGATGGATAGCTACTGAGGATGGTAGCTGACTTTATAGCCACTCCTATCTGTCATATATTTAGTCTGAGTCTAGAGGAATGTCTTTGTCCTCAGGCCTACATAGAAGGGCACTCAACATGTACTGCACTGACACAAATGGCTGATGATTGGTTAAAATACATTCATAATAAGAAGATTGTGGGAGCTGTACTGTTATATTTCAGTGCAGCCTTTGATATTATTGACCATAACCTGTTGTTAAGAAAACGTATGTATTATGGCTTTTCAACCTCAGCTCTGAATCCATGATATGGCAATCTATCTAATAGAACTCAGAGGTTGTTTTTTAATGGAAGCTTCTCTAATGTCAAACATGTAAACTGTGTTGTACCGCATGGCAGCTCTTTAGGCCCTCTACTGTTTTCTATTTTTACTAATGACCTGCCACTGGCATTAAAACAAAGCATATGTGTCCATGTATGCTCCTGATTCAACCATATACGCATCAGCAACCACAGCTAATGAATTCACTGAAGCCCTTAAATAGTTGCAGTCTGTTTTGGAATGGGTGGCCAGTAATAAACTGGCCCTGAACATCTCTACAACTAAGAGCATTGTATTTGGTAAAACTCATGCCCTAGATTCTAGACCTCAGCTGAATCTGGTAATGAATGGTATGGCGGTTGAACAAGTTGAGGAGACTAAATAACTTGGTTTTACCTTAGATTGTAAACTATCATGGTTAAAACATACAGATGCAATGGTTGTAAAGATGGGAAGAGGTCTGTCCGTAATAAAGAGATGCTCTGCTTTTTTGACACCACACTCCACAAAGCAAGTCCTGCAGGCTCTAGTTTTATCTTATTTTATTGTCCAGTCATGTGGTCCAGTGCTGCAAAAAAAGACCTAGTTAAGCTGTAGCTGGCCCAGAACAGAGCGGCACGTCTTGCTCTTCATTGTAATCAGAGGGGTAATAGTAATACTATGCATGCCAGTCTCTCTTGGCTAAGAGTTGAGGAAAGACTGACTGCGTCACTTCTTGTTTTTATAACATGCTGACCAGACCGCTCGCGTGTTTGCATCCAACCACACTAGACGTGATCAGGACACGCAGGTTGAAATATCAAAAATAACTATGAACTAACTGTATTCATTTGGGGACAGCGTTATAAATAAATTCAGCAAAAAAAGAAACGTCCCTTTTTCAGGACCTTGTCTTTCAAAGATAATCCAAATAACCTCAAAGGTCTTCATTGTAAAGGGTTGAAAGACTGTCTCCCATGCTTGTTCAATGAACCATAAACAATTAATGAACATGCACCTTTGGAATGGTCATTAATACACTAATAGCATACAGACGGTAGGCAATTAAGGTCACAGTTATGAAAACTTAGGACATTAAAGAGGCCTTTCTACTGACTCTGAAAAACACCAAAAGAAAGATGCCCAGGGTCCCTGCTCATCTGCGTGAAGGTGCCTTAAGCATGTTGCAAGGAGGCACGAGGACTGCAGATGTGGCCAGGGCAATAAATTGCAATGTCCGTACTGTGAGAAGCCTAAGACAGAGCTACAGGGAGACAGGACGGACAGCTGATCGTCCTCGCAGTGGCAGACCACATGTAACAACACCTACACAGGATCGGTACATCCGAACATCACACCTGCGGGACAGGTACAGGATGGCAACATCAACTGCCCGAGTTACACCAAAAACACACAATCCCTCCATTAGTGCTCAGACTGTCCGCAATAGGCAGGACTAGACAGGACTGGCAAAAAGTGCTCTTCACTGACGAGTCGCGGTTTTGTCTCACCAGGAGTGATGGCAGATTCATGTTTATCGTCGAAGGAATGAGCGTTACACCGAGGCCTGTACTCTGGAGCGGGATTGATTTGGAGGTGGAGGGTCCGTCATGGTGTGGGGCGGTGTGTCACAGCATCATTGGACTGAGCTTGTTGTCATTGCAGGCAATCTCAACGCTGTGCGTTACAGGGAAGACATCCTCCTCCCTCATGTTGTACCCTTCCTGCAGGCTCATGCTGACATGACCCTTCAGCATGACAATGCCACCAGCCATACTGCTCGTTCTGTATGTGATTTCCTGCAAGACAGGAATGTCAGTGTTCTGCTCTGGCCAGCGAAGAGCCCGGATCTCAATCCCATTGAGCACGTCTGGGACCTGTTGGATCGGAGGGTGATTGCTAGGGCTAGGGCCATTCACCCCAGAAATGTCCGGGAACTTGCAGGTGCCTTGGTGGAAGAGTGGGGTAACATCTCACAGCAAGAACTGGCAACTCTGGTGCAGTCCATGAGGAGGAGATGCACTGCAGTACTTAATGCAGCTGGTGGCCACACCAGATACTGACTGTTACTTTTGATTTTGACCCCCCCTTTTTTCAGGGACACATTATTCCATTTCTGTTAGCCACATGTCTGTGGAACTTGTTCAGTTTATGTTTGTTGTTGAATCTTGTTATGTTCATACAAATATTTACACATGTTAAGTTTACTGAAAATAAACACAGTTGACAGTGTGAGGACGTTTCTTCTTTTGCTGAGATTAGAAACAAGTTCTATTTTAGCACCTGGCTACACAGATGCTCGTTGATGCGTGCGAGCAGTGTGGGTGCAATGATTGAATAACATGTATGTGTACATTTATTTTGCGACACGAGTGGTGTGGTCAGCATATCAGAAACATTAATGTGTTGGAAATTCCAAATTGTTTGCATAGTCAACTTACACACTTACCCCACCAGGCATGCCACCAGGGTTCTTTTCACAGTCCCCAGGTCCAGAACAGATTCAAGGAAACATAGAGTACTATATAGAGCCATGAGTGCATGCAACTGCTTTCCATCTTATATAGCGCAAGTTAACAGCAAACCTGGCTTCAAAAAACAAATAAAGAAACACCTCACGGCACAACGCCTCTCCCCCATGTGACCTACTTGCTGTGTGTATGTATTAAAACCTCTACAGGATCGGTGGGTCCCCTGCGGGACAGTTGAGCTAACGTAGGCTAATGCGATTACCATGAGGTTGTAAGTAACAAGAACATTTCCCAGGACATAGACATATCTGATATTGGCAGAAAGCTTAAATTATTGTTCACCTAACTGCACTGTCCAATTTACAGTAGCTATTACAGTGAAATAATACCATGCTATTGTTTGAGGAGAGTGCACAGTTATGAACTTGAAAAGTTATTAATAAACCAATTAGCCACATTTGGGCAGTCTTGATACAAACATTTTAACAGAAATGCAATGTGTCATTGGATCAGTCCAACACTTTGCACATACACTGCTGCCATCTAGTGGCCAAAATGTTAATTGCACCTGGCCTGGAATAATACATTATGGCCTTTCTCTTGCATTCCAAAGATGATGGTACAAAAAAAACATTTTTTTCTTTCTATTATCTTTTACCAGATCTAATGTGTTATATTCTCCTACATTAATTTAACATTTCCACAAACGTCAATGTGTTTCCTTTCAAATGGTATCAAGAATGTGTATATCCTTACTTCAGGTTCTGAGCTACAGGCAGTTACATTTGGGTATATCATTTTAGGCGAAAATTGAAAAAAAGGGTCCGATCCATAAGAGGTTTTTAAAGACAATTATTTCAATTTGTGATTTGCATTTCTGTCCATTTCACAAATTGACTAACTTAAAAAGAAACCGACCACAACTGGAAGTAAGATGTGTATTCTCCATGGTAATAAAATATTAGGCCGACTCAACACATATTTCATTTAAAATGTCAAATACTCTCCCAAATGACGAAGAAGGAAGCTGTTGAAGGATGAAATCTACCCTGGAATTGTACCCCCAGCTACCTGGAAAAATAATAACGCCTCATACGACAGACATGTCAAGCTGCATTAGGGCTGATGGTGGTCAGAGGTGGTAAGGAGACTCATTTTAGACAGCTCTAATGTGGCTCCAAGTGCTCTGCTTAGTGTTAGTGTCTGGGATCATTCTGATCAATACACTTTGAGGAACCACAGGCATGCCCTTTCCCTTTTAAACACTGAAACCATCTCGTACAAACAAGTCTTTTGATGATTGATGATAATCTTAAAAAGGTGTTCTTTTAAGTTCTATTTCAAGTTAAGCCTGAAAGCTGTGAACACTTGCAGAATCTGTGCACATTTGGGGAATATTGTGAGAGATAATATAACTCCTGGGAATCCATCAACAATACCCTTTGTATTTCTTAGTTCTACAGTACAATACAAATTAGTAATGGTGTGTTTCATTTACGGAGAAAGAATGTGTCTGTTTCCAACACAGAAAGCACACAAGAAGACCACAATGAACTGGGGTTAAAGAGAAAATAATATGACTGTCTGGATATGAAATCCAAAACCTCTTTAGAATAATCAAACTGAAAAAAATATACTGACCACAGAGACGGGAAATCTGTGGTCTGCCTGAAAGTGACGGTCTTCACACAACCACAAGTAAACAAATACGGACCGGATCAGATTCTCTCAAAAATCCCCCCGACCACCCTAACCATACAGGAAGAACTATAATAAATGTTCCACTCTTAATTTCAAACTATAGTCCAGCCGTAATTGTCCTGAATGAACGCTCCATATTAAAGCTACAATCTGGGATTGGATCAATGCCATCAGCATTCACACTAATTTGACTTATATGATTCAAATAGTGACAAAGGAAACCATTTTCTCCACAAGATAATTCATTAATAAGTGTACATTTTCCGGCGTTCTGTCAGAGTCAAATCATTATTCCTACAGAATGCCTGTTTAAGTTCTGATTCGCTCAATAATCTATACATCTCAGCCTCTTAAATCGACTGTTTCCTCTGCTCTGTGTGTTATTTTTTCTGCTGAGACAACACACAGTAGTAGACAAAATAATGCTTATACTTATGATATGCCCTCAGGTGTCAATGTGACATAACTACATTCGTGCCTGGTTAACAGAGCAGGCAGTGAACCAACAGAGATTAATTTAACTGTGCAGGGAGCCACATATGTAATTTATCCTATATCAACAGGACAGGACCATTTTCATGTCAATAAAAAAAAAGGGTAGGCTGATACATCAGGTTTAAAGAACTTTTATCTGAGAAAAAGAACATTTAAAAATCCATTTTAAAACTCACCACCAGGCTTGTGTTTGTTCCTGATGGCTACCTCACACTTGCGTTTGGCTTTGAACAGCAGGCCGATCTGTTCCTCTTTGGTGAGCACATCATCTGCCTCTACCTGCATCAAGAAGGATAATGACACCGAGTTAGTAGACTGAGGAGCAATCGTTCTTCCATAAACACAATGGAAACGTTTGTAACAAACATCAGATAGCAGAGCAGGAATGCATTGTTGTGAAACCACATTTAATTTCCCATATCAATAAGCATTTTATGTTAGGTTGACAGCACTATTTTATGCGAGGTTGTACACACACCCACCCCATCCTCATACTGTATACAAACAACAAGCCTAGCCAACAACAGTAGGTGGTAGACTTGTAGCATGTGTAATGTGTACATAGACGCAATACAACCCGATTATCAAAACCCCATTCCTCTCATTGTCCCAGCCTAACAGTTTCCTAAAACACAAAAAAACGCATTTTCTTTCACAGTACAATTAAGATTAACCAACTAAGAGGTCTTTAACCAACTGTGAGTCACGGTGGTTTAGGTAAACGTAAAGTCGGTTACATATTTTTATTCCTGTCTTAACTGCCCATGAAGGCAAGGGGTTATAAAAGACCTTGCGGTTTCTGTTTCTTGTCTAAACAGTATCAGTTTCGCTCTTTGTTTATAGTCCCAGCTGGTACTCCTGTGATTTTAGTCACTCTGTGGCTGGTGTACCATTAAGCACTAATCAGATATGACCAAACCTTTTCCTCTTACACCTCGCAACATTTGCTCAACTTTCAAACAGTGCTGGAGACAGAGCCATAATATCCCAGGTGGGGTTTTCCCATTCAATGAAATGTCTGCACTTTAGAGATTACTACACTGACTACCCATACATCTAACCCTTACACACAAATGTACACACAAATACACACACTTAGAACTCACACACATACACACTCAAAGGCTTTTCAATTATACTGTATACTATTTATTCTACTGCATGTCCAATTCACTACCCACTATATATTTGTACAACAAAAAAAAAATACAGTCAAATTAGATAATTATTTTGTAAATACAGTCCATTATTACATCATAATACCTCTTCTATTACTTATTATTTTTAACTTGATTCTTTTATTCTTATCAATAGCTAGGTTTCCATCCAATTTGCGACAGATTTTCATGCAAATACTCTAGAATCCGGATAAAGAAAATATGCGCGTTTTCCCACCAGTGGTGTGTTTCCACCAAATGGACTTTTTGCTAATAAAAATCAGTGCGTGATGAAATGTAATTGAAAAATGTCATTTTTCGCTCAAGTTTTCATGTACCGAATAAAAATCAAGTTCAATATGATGATCAATGCTTGACTGCCGTTTAACAAACAAAAGTATTCTCGCAGTTTTCCATACAAATCTCATCATGTAGACTACCCGCACAACTTACCTGCATTGTAGCTGCGAGTTAATGGCTAGAGTGCACGTGCCAAGACCAGAGTAGGCCCATTTGCTATTTAACGCAACAGTTTGTGGCAAAATTATCGGTGGAGTTGAAAATGCGATAGGAACACATTGAACTTTAGATTTGTATTCGGTACATGAAAACTTATGCAAAAAAGTCAATTTTGTGTGCACTACATCACCACGTACTGATTTTCCGTTTGGTGGAAACGCACCACTGGTGGGGAAATTTGCATATTTTAGTATATTCACATAAAAATCTGTTGCCAATTGGATGGAAACCTAGCTACTGTGACTAAAGAAGTGATAAAACTTTCATCCCTCAGCCAGTGTCAGAATCTCAGCATGTGGTACTGTATGTCAGCGTAGGTCTTACACAGATATCGATATAAACCGCATTAAAAGCTGGCATGCTCCAATGTGCCACCAAGTTGCCCCAAAGGAGACATTTGACTAAATGTAGGCCTACTCCCAGGAGAAAGTGAACTTGAGTCTTAATTAATAATAGGTATCAGAGTACAGCCTATAATGCTTACTCCAGTAGTCTGTATATCTAAACAACATACTGTGACTTCAATCTACCTTATATCATTAGGGAAATAAGATATGTGAGTTTTGTCTCTGAAGCCACGTGATTCAGGGGATATACTATTACATGACAAATGCCAGGCCCTCTCCACTGCAGCACTTGAAACCATAATGCTTGATCCATCAATATTTTCACTAGTTTAAGGCTTGCAATAAGGATGTCCATTTTGAGAGCTGAATGGGGTTATAGAGGAAAGAAGACATTTATGGCCTAAATGTAAACAACCACAGATGGAACAACATTTCACCACACAGCGACAAGGATAGATACAACCTGTTTACTGTACTGGCTATGCCAATATAGAATATTCCACAGGTCTATTCCAAAGAAGCGAAGATCATTTTCACATCTAAATCACTGCTGACTTATGTTACTTTATGCAGGGGTAATGCCAGTGACAGGCCAGAAAAACAACAAAACTGAGCTTGCTGACGTCAGCCCTTGAAAAGACTGGTGTCTTCATCATCTTCGTTCCAAATCTAAAGATGGCATATTCAGAAAATAATTAAGTTTGACATTAAGTAGCCATCTGAGGTCTTTAAAGAAACTATGCACAAGGAAGTTGAAGAACAAAGATCTTAAACATAACTGTATAGACCATTTTTACTTTGCAATTTGATTCTGCAGGTAAGAGAGAGGGCAGTGTTTTACCTTAGTTTCATGCAATGTGTTTTTAAGGCTTCCTGGAAGAAAACAGCTTTTTTAATCTAAATATATATTTTTTTTTATTTTTTTTATTTTATCTAAGTCTGCCCCTGAACTACAAATGACAGTTTGATAAATACCTTCAAGCCAGGAATTGATGGGGATTTGTCACCTTTAAAATGTTGTCTCTATATAATGGATAAATAAAGCTATATTCTACTGTGGACCTTTCTGGTATGGCTTAGTTTTGTGACCCTGTTGCATGGAAGAGTAATTGGGGTTACATTTGGGGCTGTGTGTTAAGACAGAAATAGGTCAAAGAGAATGAGAGGCCCCCAGGTATAATGGAATTGCCCACAGACTCAAGAAGACAGTGCAGCTGGCACACGACTTGGTAAAGAAGAAATAATCCCTCTTTATAATGTCAAGATATCATGACATATCAATTCAGATTAGAGCCATCCTTTAGAGGAGTATCTTGGGTAATAAGGCTGAGCCTTACGATAGTTTTCAAAAACTGTTCCTTCTCCACTGGCCAGGCTCCAAACCACCAAAACAAACATAACTCTTACAGGGAGAAGCTTTGCACATTCTTATTTATCTGAATTTCATAAAAAAAATACAGTATTCTTTTTGTTAAATATTTTTGACAGCGTGCCAAAAAGAAAAATGAGGAAAGTACACACCATATAAATATGAGTTTTCATCATTGGTCCTCTAAATACAAACACTACTTGAATGAACAGACTCAAGAAAATTAATTAAATAAAATCTATTTTCAAGGAACTGTGCAGACCAATATTGAGTTTTCTGCATATAGACTGAAGGGACAAGACCATTGAAACAGTCAGTGTTGTACCACTATAGGTATTGCCTGTTGATGAATATACAGTACAATTGGATCCACTCTTGCTTTATTAAGTTTATAGACTAAATAAAACTGCACCCATTTACTGCACACTCAAAGTTGTCATCAATGCTGTTTGAGTAACACGAGAGAATAGATTTGGTTTCTGTTGAAATACTGCAGAAAGTAAAGATTGATTATTTTTGTTTTGTTGCAATGCACATATACAGTGCATTCGGAAAGTATTCAGACCCCTTTACTTTTTCCACATTTTGTTACGTCACAGCCTTATTCTAAAATGTATTAAATTGTTTTTTCCCTCATCAATCTACACACAATACCCGATAATAACAAAGCAAAAACAGTTTAGAATGTTTTGCAAATGTATTAAACATTTTAAAAAGTATTCAAACCCCTTGCTATGAGACTCAAAATTGAGCTCAGGTGCATCCTGTTTCCATTGATCATCCTTGAGATGTTTCTACAACATGACTGGAGTCCACCTGTGGTAAATTCAATTGAATGGACACGATATGGAAAGGCACACACCTGTCTATATAAGGTCCCACAGTTGACAGTGCATGTCAGAGCAAAAACCAAGCCATGAGGTCGAAGTAATTGTCTGTAGAGCTCCGAGACAGCATTGTGTTGAGGCACAGATCTGGGGAAGAGTACCAAAGAAATTCTGCAGCATTGAAGGTCCCCAAGAACAAAGTGGCCTCCATCATTCTTAAATGGAAGAAGTTTGGAACCACCAAGTCTCTTTCTAGAGCTGGCTGCCCGTCCAAATTGAGCAATCGGGGGAGAAGGGCCTTGGTCAGGGAGATGACCAAAAACCCGATGGTCACTCTGACAGAGCTCCAGAGTTCCTCTGGGGAGAGGAGAGAACCTTCCAGAAGCACAACCATCTCTGCAGCACTCCACCAATCAGGCCTTTATGGTAGAGTGGACAGACGGATGCCACTCCTCAGTGAAAGGCACATGACAGCCCGCTTGGAGTTTGCCAAAAGGCACCTAAAGGACTCTCAGACCATGAGAAACAAGATTCTCTGGTCTGATTAAACCAAGATTGAACTCTTTGGCCTGAATGCCAAACATCACATCTGAAGGAAACCTGGCACCATCCCTAAGGGGAAACATGGTGGTGGCAGCATCATGCTGCAGGGATGTTTTTCAGCTGCAGGAACTGGGAGACTAGTCAGGTTTGAGAGAAAGATGAACTGAGCAAGGTACAGAGAGATCCTTGATGAAAACTGGCTCCAGAGCGCTCAGGAATTCAGACTGGGGTTAAGGTTCACCTTGCAACATGACAACGACCCTAAGCACACAGCCAAGACAACGCAGGAGTGGCGTCGGTACAGGTCCCTGAATGTCCTTGAGTGGCCCAGCCAGAGCCCGGACTTGAACCTGATCAAACATCTCTGGAGAGACCTAAAAATAACCTTGCAGTGACGCTCCCCATGCAACCTGACAGAGCTTGAGAGGATCTGCAGAGAAGAATACAGGTGTGCCAAGCATGTAGCATCATACCCAAGAAGACTCAAGGCTGAAATTTCTGCCAAAGGTGATTCAACAAACTACTGAGTAAAGGGTCTGAATACTTATGTAAATGTGATATTTCCTATTTTGCTTTAGTCATTCATTTAATCCATTTCAGAATAAGTCTAATGTAACAAAATGTGGAAAAAGTCAAGGGTTCTGAGTGATGACAAGAGTGCAAAAAAGAATGAGTTGAGCTCAGAGTGGAGACAGTGGGTTCCACTACATTACCCATAGTCTTGATTATAGACATATAGTATTCTACAATGGCAGAAAGCATTTTCTGAAATCGTTCCCTCTGTATATTTGTGACTAAAATGCTGAAAGTGGAAGTTTTCCCATCCAAAAACTGAACAACAATGCCTGTATATGTTCTAAGATGATTAAATGAACATGTATAAATTATCTAAAATAAAAACAACAGACAAGTAAGTCGTTACTGAAATCATGTTTCCACAAATAAAAAAAGCAGGAAATTCTGAACACTTACAGTTGAAGTCTGAAGTTTACATTCACCTTAGCCAAATGGATTTCAACTCAGTTTTTCACAATTCCTGACATTTAATCCTAGTAGAATATCCCTGTCTTAAGTTAGTTAGGATCACCACTTTATTTAAAGAATGTGAAATGTCAGAATAATAGTAGAGAGAATGATTTCTTTCAGCTTTTATTTCTTTCATCACATTCCCAGTGGGTCAAAAGTATACATACACTCAATTAATATTTGGTAGCATTGCCTTTAAATTGTTTAACTTGGGTCAAACGTATCGGGTAGCCTTCCACAAGCTTCCCACAATAAGTTGGGTGAATTTTGGCCCATTCCTCCTGACAGAGCTGGTGTACCTGAGTCAGGTTTGTAGGCCTCCTTGCTCGCAGACGCTTTTTCAGTTCCGCCCACAAATTTTCTATGGGGTTGAGGTCAGGGCTTTGTGATGGCCACTCCAATATCTTGACTTTATTGTCATTAAGCCATTTTGCCACAACTTTGGAAGTATGCTTGGGGGTCATTGTCCATTTGGAAGACCCATTTACGACCAAGCTTTAACTTCCTGACTGATGTCTTGAGATGTTGCTTCAAGATACCCACATCATTTTCCTACCTCATGGTGCCATCTATTTTGTTTAGTTCACCAGTCCCTCCTACAGTAAAGCACACCCACAACATGATGCTGCCACCCCTGTCCTTCACGGTTGGGATGGTGTTCTTCAGCTTGTAAGCCTCCCCCCTTTTCCTCCAAACATAACAATGGTCATTCTCTAGGAGACAGAACGCGTCTCCTTCCTGAGCGGTATGACGGCTGCGCAGTCGCATGGTGTTTATACTTGCGTACTATTGTTTGTACAGATGAACGTGGTACCTTCAGGTGTTTGGAAATTGCTCTCAAGGATGAACCAGACTTGTGGAGGTCTACAATTTTGTTTCTGAGGTCTTGGCTGATTTCTTTGGATTTTCCCATGATGTCAAGCAAAGAAGCACTGAGTTTGAAGGTAGGCCTTGAATCAATCTCCAATTGACTCAAATTATGTCAATTAGCCTATCAGAAGCTTCTAAAGCCATGACAACATTTTCTGGAATTTTCCAAGCTGTTTAAAGGCACAGTCAACTTAGTGTATATAAACTTCTGACCCACTGGAATTGTGAAATAATAATAATAATAATTGTGAAATAAGTGAAATATTCTGTCTGTAAACAATTGTTGGAAAAATTACTTGTGTCATGCAAAAAGTAGACATCCTAACCAACTTGCCAAAACTATAGTTTGTTAACAAGAAATTTGTGGAGTGGTTGAAAAATGTGTTTTAATGACTCCAACCGAAGTGTATGTAAACCTCCGACTTCATCTGTATGTGGATGGACATGCATTTAATACATTAACCTTAACCTGGGATGGTTAAGATTAAGAAAGTTGAAAGTGAGAGATACAATAGCCTACTGCAGACAAATATGCCACAAGCTGTGTTCCAAATGTTCATGATGTGTATTTTGGGCAATTTGTAGGTTTGGGGTGGTCAAACATAAAGACAGACAAAGTATCATTCAATACACACAGCTAGGCCATTATAGTCGGAAATATAAATGTAAGGAAATATAACATACACTGACTATAGGAACAATTTATATTAGTGTTAAATGAATGTATTGCTTGTAAGAATAATGCTAGTTTATTTGTGAAAGAAAATCTGCTCCCCTAAACCTTAAATTGTTAAGAATAACGGTTAATCGCGGCTTCCTCATTCTGAAGATTTAGAGTATCCATTGTGCTTTCTGCTCAGCTATAGGTGTGAATAACCGACATCCCAACATACACAAGGGAACGTTTTTATATCTCACTGTTGCTTTTCATTTCATGGCAAATTACACTTGATGGATTTTCAAAAACGTAGGTCATTTAGGGATAAGTCCAGCCACCAAACCATTAAATCATTTTTAATGCTGGGGGAGAAAAAGGCAAACACTGTATATTATTGACACAAAAGTCCTATGTCTACTTTCAGACGTCCAACTCCAGTTTCTGTGATTTGCCTGTCAACACCAAACTCCTGATCAGTAGGCGTTTTGATTGAAAACGTGCTTCAGATCAATTTCCTGAATGCTTAAGTAGTCTAGTAATAATCCTCCTTCTGTTGGTTAGTAAATAACTGAGGATGGGATTCTTGGTTAAACGTAAAGTGAGACTTTCCGCTCCAGATCACACTTCGTCACATAGATGATAAATAATATACAGATAATATTTACCCTGTTGCACCCGTAAAGCGCCTGAATTATGGGAATACAGGTATATGTTTGTTTTTTGTACTTGTTTTGGTCATTTGCCCTTCTTTACACCAGAGCCTAACATTTCCTTCCTTGTTGTTGGCTTATTTTCAAAATGCGATCCCAAGGGCTTTTTCGACTTTCCCTCCACACTTAAAAAAAAAAAAAAAAAAAAAGAAGGATCTTGTAAATTATAGCTCCGCTGAATCTTGTTTTTAATGGCCTGTCCACTATCTGGGAAAAAAACATGAATATGTTACTTTTGACATATTGCACCGCATGAATGTTTTAGCGTACGCGAGTTCCTGGATATTATAAACTCTATGAGTCAGTGCCACTCCTCTTCAACTGTGCAATTTGCATTTGATGATAAAAACCACAGACCACAAAACTGGTTGTCCTTTGGAAATGCTCTGCAAACCACATTCTGAGTTAAAGCAGCATTCAGCTCCTAATTATACCCTGGCCTGGCCAGATATGTCTGAAGAACAGCACTTTTGTCCCTGATGGAAACATTGTGTGTGCTGCAGCAGAGCCTTACATATCATGGGACCATGGGACCAGAAGAGGTCTGTCTATGTGTGTTGTTGTCTCTAATTGGAAATTGAGCACTTTTTTATTATTTTTTTGAAAGTTATATAAGTGCTTTGCCTATAATACAGAGTGTGCAAGAGTTCTCTGTCTCGCTGTCACTAAAGCAATACCAGTCAGGATGACAGCATTTTAATTTTCATCAAAAGCTTAAAAACTACTAATGGTTATATAACACTTAAAGACACCAGACATTTCATAATATCCTAATGGACGTTTCAGATATGACTAACATGGGGAGGGATGGATGGAGGGTGGAGGTGGCCAGCATGACAATAGGTTATATTTACATGCATCTAGGGAATGCAGTATACGCAAAGTATGTTGTTAAGGGAAGTGGTTCTTTTGACATACACATGCCAGATTATCTAGATTATGGATTAAATATGTATTTTTTTAAATTCTCCTAAGAGGTTTCTATTTTGAGATACTGCAACAGAACCTTTTCGTTTTACTCTTGATACTGTGACACTTTAATCAAATCTTATTGGTCACATACACGTGTTTAGCAGATGTTATTGCGGGTGTAGCGAAATGCTTGTGTTTCTAGCTCCAACAGTGCAGAAATATCTAAGTAATATCTAACAATTTCACAACAATACACACAATACACACAAATCTAAGTAGAGGAATGGAATTAAGAATATATAAATATTTGAATGAGCAATGTCAGAGTGGCATAGACTAAGATACAGTAGAATATAATAAAATATATTTTTTCAGATCATAAATTATTATTTTATTTTTATTTTATTTTGTTAGACACAGTAACCTGTCAACTCATAAGGCAACCTGCAAATTACATTGTTCATACAGGTTCGTGTGTTATCTATTCCATGCAAATATTCATTATTTAAAAATCATGAACACTGTGTGAAAGATACATACAAAGAAAAAATAAAAAACGCTAGACCCCATTACTATGCAATTAAGCAAATGTAATGTTTATTCTGAAATAAGTATAATGTTAATACATAAGTATAAGAGAAACTTAGTGGAAAGTTTTACAGATGTATATGATGTACATTGTAGATCCTACTGTATCGTTCACCGATGTATCATTTCTAGTGTTGGGGTAATGCGTTACAAAAGTAACGCATTATGTAATCAGATCACTTTTATGAGTAATTGAGTAAAGTAATGTGTTACTTTTTCAAATTGGGTAATATTATTAGTTACTTTCTCAAACAACGTGTGTGTTACTTACAGAATCGTATCACTATCGAACGCGTGTTTCCATGATCCGATCTCGACTTTCTTCCTCATTTAGTTCTTGACCGAGCGGAGGAAGGCTGTTTGGGGAAATGTCATGATACTGTAGCTGCAGTCCATAGAAACATATAGAGGGCGTACCTCTAATCTTTGCCATTGATCGCTTCTCTGACAGCAAAGCCCATAGAGAGAATTTCCCGTCTAGTGGCATGTACAGTATATACATCTTAATGGGTCCGTGTATTTGCGGTCTGTAACCAGAACTGACGGTTTGAGAGAAGACTTTGAATGAAAAGATAGGAAATCTGTACAGATGTTTAGCTTACAGTATCCACTGAGTATACAAAATATAAAGAACACCTGCTCTTTCCATGACAGACTGACCAGGTGAAAGCTATGATCCCTTATTGATGTCACTTGTAAAGAAAATAGTCGATATCCGCGCCCCGCGGGAATCTAATCCCAAAGAAATCAGTCAATTTAAGCTAGAGATATCAGTTTTATGACACTGGATGCATCTCAATCCACCACATCAGCCGATGTCGCACTTCCGCATCTGCAGTGAAAGGTGACAGAGCTAGAGCGGTTTATCAGACCATGAGACATCCTCACATAATCGTCTGTAGCATCCGAATAGTTTTGCTTAAAAACGAACTATAATGCACACAGGCCTCACAAGACTCGTCCCATGGTACCAGTTGAAAAAAATGTATGGAAGTGTGTATGGAGACCATTTACTGACAAAAGTAAGGGGTTAAACACATGTAAAAATCTTTCTTATATCTCTCAGATATAGAACACACACTTCAGAACAAACTCCCTTTTTCATTTTTTGGGGACTATCTGTTGTTCCATGTCGTGAATCTATTATTCAATGCATTTGTAAGGGCTAATAGCAGTAAGGCCCCCCAAAAAATGTCATCAATTACATTTTTTTTCGATTTACACTACATAGCAAAAAATATGTGGACACCTGCTCGTCGAACAACTCATTCCAAAATCATGGGCATTAATATGGAGTTGGTCCTCCCTTTGCTGCTACAACAGCCTCCACTCTTCTGGGAAGGCTTTCAACTAGATGTTGGAACATTGCTGCGGGGACTTGCTTCCATTCAGCCACAAGAGCATTAGAGGTCAGTTACTGATTTTGGGAGATTAGGCCTGGCTCGCAGTCAGCGTTACAATTCATCACAAAGGTGTTCGATGGGGTTGAGGTCTCTCTGCAGGCCAGTCAAGTTCTTCCACACCGATCTCAACAAACCATTTCTGTATGGACCTCGCTTTGTGCATGGGGCATTGTCATGCTGAAACAGGAAAGGGCCTTCCCCAAACTGTTGCCACAAAGTTGGAACACAGAATCGTCTAGAATGTGCTACATGCTATAGCTTTAAGATTTCCCTTCACTGGAACTAAGGGGCCTAGTCTGAACCATGAAAAACAGCCCCAGACCATTACTCCTCCTCTACCAAACTTTACAGTTGGCACTATGCATTCGGGCAGGTAGCGTTCTCCTGGCATCCGCCAAACCCAGATTGGTCCGTCGGACTGCCAGATGGTGAAGCGTGACTCATCACTCTAGAGAACACGTTTCCACTGCTCCAGAGTCCAATGGTGGCGTGCTTTACACCACTCCAGCCGACATTCAGCATTGCGCATGGTGATCTTAGGTTTGATTGCGACTGCTCTGCCATAGAAACCCATTTCATGAAGCTCCCAACGAACAGTTCTTGTGCTGACATTTTGTGCTGACATTACTTCCAGAGGCAGTTTGGAACTGACGTTTTTTACACGCTATGCACTTCAGCACTCAGCGGTCCTGTTCTGTGATCTTGTGTGGCTTACCACTTCACGGCTGAGCCGTTGTTGCTCCTAGAAGTTTCCACTTCACAATAACAGCACTTACATTTGACTGGGGCAGCTCTAGCAGGGTAGAAATTTGACAGACTGACTTGTTGGAAAGGCGGTGACCTTCTAAAAACAATTCCATATAACTTAGTAGAACCCCACACCCTGGCTTAGACAGGGCTTAGAATGTTATGGGTTAAATCCACTTCAATTTGTGTAGAGGAGACAGGTTAAAGAAAGATGTTTCTTGAGTCTTGAGACAGTTGAGACATGGATTGTATATGTGTGCCATTCAGAGGGTGAACGGGTAAGTCAAAATATTTAAGTGCCTTTGAACGGGGTATGGTGGTGGGTGCCAGGCACACTGTTTTGTGTCAAGAACTGCAACACCCTGATGAATTGTGGCTGTTCTGAGGGTTAAAGGGGTGGGGTGCAACTCAATATTAGGATGGTGTTCCTAATGTTTGGTATAGTCAGTGTATATGGCTAATTAAGCAGACCAGAAACTAGTGATCAAACCTGAGTTAGTAAGTAGCCTATCTTTGGTAGAGCGCGCGCGGCTCGCCTTGCTCCCTACGACAGTCAGACAAAGAGAGATTTTTTCCCCCCTTTTTTCATTAAAGTAACGCAAAGTAATATAACGTGTTGCTTTCCACACAAAGTAATATTGTAATGTAAAGTGCTACTTATTTTTAATGGAATGAGGAATAAGTAATATGTAATATACTGTATATATAACAGGGGAAAGAGGCTATTGTGGACCAAACTCATTGAATCGCTTGCACATAGCCATAACCTTATTGTGAAAAAAGACAAAGTGAGTCAGGAAGCCAGACGCAACAATATTTACCATGGATGGACAACAAATGTGTTCTAATGGATTCATACATTTTTTAAAGTTAGTTACATAAAAAAATAAGAAAAATAACACATCAAGAGGGGAAGGAAGACTCCTGAAATGTCTAAAAGCTTTCCACAGGTACTGTTTTTTTTTTACCTAATAAAAAATACCATAAATGAATGATGACAGTGAAAGAACGTTTAGTGCCAGGACAGGGGAACTCAAAAGGTTCACCACAATCCACTTTAAAATATCCCAAACTGGTTCAAGTTTCTTCATGACTTGTTTTCAACATTCACATTTACAGCTTTGTTATAATTTGAGACCAATGTCTTTCACTTTCTTTTTCATTCCAGCAAATTTCCCATAACGCCAATCTAAGTCCACAATGTGACCAATCAACATTCTGCTGCTAGCTAAGTCTAATTCAATAGGTTTTGTACTGTACGTGGGGCAAAAACACATTAACATCCCATTATCATTCCAGGTTGGTCTCTTAGTTGTGATTGGTTTGTCTTCAACCCAATGGATTGAATGAGAGGGTTGCTGCTTTGTTTAAAACGGACATACTGTACAGTAGTTTGTCGCACTTCGGCATCTCATGTATAGCCTCTCTCTACTCTGTCATATCCTGATCTGTTTCACCTGTTTTTGTGATTGTCTCCATCCCCCTCCAGGTGTTGCCCATCTTCCCCATTATCCCCTGTGTATTTATACCTGTGTTCTCTGTTGGTCTGTTGCCAGTTTGTCTTGTTTGTCAAGTAAACCAGCGTTTTAATTCTCAGCTCCTGCTTTTCCCAGTCTCTTTTTCCTCGCCCTCCTGGTTTTTACCCTTGCCTGTCCTGACTCTGAGCCTGCCTGACCACTCTGCCTGCCGACCTGTACCTCTGCCCCACCTCTGGATTATTGACCTCTGCCTACCCTGACCCCACCTGCCATCCGGTACCGTTGCCCCACCTCTGGTTTTCTGACCCCTGCCTGCCTTTACCTGTCTATTCCCTGCCCCTGTTGGATTATTAAACCATTGTTAATTCAACGTTGTCTGCATCTGGGTCTTACCTTCATACCTGATAACCTCTACCGCTCTGAAAGTGATTCTGAAAGATTTGTCAGCATTGTTACTACAATAGAGGGTTGTCGTGCCAGATACTACAATAGAGAGGTGTCTCAGGCAGCACCGCAACACCTTTTAGAATACTAAATGTCATCCAGTGTCGACCCTTTAACCATATGAAAAGGCCTCCAACAGCCATGGCAGCTGAGCGGAATCATAGTGATTACTCACGCTTGTCATTTTTAGTGGGGATTTTACACATTTCTAGGATGCCTGTTTTTAAAAGCTTGGTAACACTTTCAATTGTTAAAGCCAACAATTATAAATAATTTTCTACATGGAGACATAAGCCTCATAATTATACATTATAAAGGCCTCTAAATGGGGTGGCAGGTAGCCTAGTGGTTAGAGTGTTGGACTTGTAGCCAAAAGGTTGCAAGATCAAATCCCCAAGCTGACAAAGTAAAAATCTGTTGTTCTGCCACTGAACAAGGCAGTTAACCCACTGTTCCTAGGCTGTCATTGTAAATAAGAATTTGTTCTTAACTGTCTTGCTTAGTTAAAGAAAAGGTCAAATAAAAAAAGCCTAGAACAAGTAATAATGTTCTGACCTCTCAGTGTTAAGTAAAGTGTTGTTAAAGTGACCCAAAAGCTTGCTCTGTCTGTTCTTTGGGCAGTCAGTGTTTATAAAAGATGGTTCAGACAACATGTGTGGTCAGGTAGGATTAACCAGAGGAAGAACACTGTAGGACATTCTAAAATGTTAAGCTATTTTCCCCCTGAGAGCATTAGGTCATGCTCCAGAGAAGATTCCAGATGAATGAACAACTACCTACAGTACATTAAGGTTGATTTAATTCAAGCATGCTGTTTCAGTTCATATTTATTAGAACATTCCTCAGAATGTGTTCGATGTTCTCTTGGTTCATGCTTCTCAGAATACATGGATTGCACATGTCCAAAAGTAGAATTCAGCATAGAAAAATGTAAATATATTGGCAGTGCCACCATAGCTGAGCTAGTATAAAATGGCACCCGAAACTAACATAATATAGTAAGATTTTTGCACATACAAAAGTTTGCTGGCAATCTCAACTTTTTCCCCCTATTATGCATTTTGTGCTAAACACATTAGTAACGGTCTGTGTGGAATATTTGATTAGCGATAACCCACAAAACCCAACAGTGCGATGCCAAATTGCCCAAGCCCATAATGGAGAAAAATGACTGTGTTGGAATGATTTGCACCATCTATCTTTATCCTCCACAATCCTCACATGAAACTGTCATATGAATCAAGACATGTTGTAGACGTCTTCACCATCACCATATCTTTCTCTGAATGGGCCAAGTACATGGCACAATCAATTCCCTGAAATGGTTTGACGCCCCCACCCTTGCATGAAAAATTGGGAATTTGCACTGTCATACAAATGCCCAACCTCCAGCAAAGGAGCAGAGTAGGATCAGGCGTTTGTGTAATGCCCCTAATTGTGACTGCCTGCATCGCATATTGGAGGATAATCAGCGTCTGCTTAATTATCCGAGGTGTCTCTTGTTCCCCAAACATCCCGCCCCTTTGATTAGCTTGTTGAAGGGTCTTTTGCAAGTGAACCTTGATGGCAAGGTCAAACGGAGCCTGGAGTGCTTGCAGAGGAGTTGTGCTACATCCACTAAAACTGAGGAGCCAAATCAAAAAAGGGTTTACTTATGTGAAAGCTCAAATTGAGAAAGAGCGCAAAGCTCAGCAGGACAGCTATGCATGTTCCTTCAGTCTGTTGTCTGTTTTATGAAATGTTTTCCCTTTATTTTATCAGGGAGTCATACTGAGACCAAGGTTTATTTTACAGATGAGCCCTGAATTACATAAATTAGAGAAAATACACACATCAAAATATACAAAATGCAAGCAGAAAGAAAAACAGTCATAAAAAAACAAACACATTCGTCAGTAATATGGTCCTCAATCAGCTTTCTGAATTTGCCCTAGAGGCACCAGAACATAAAATGTGAGAACATTTTGAAGAATGTTCGACAAATAAGATGCAAGAGACTAAAAGTTGATTTACCCAAATCAGTAAAGACGAGAGGAATTTCCAGAGTTAACCACCCCAGTATCTGTTTATACTGTGGTAACTCGTATATCTAAAGTTTAGTAAAGATGTTAGGTACAGTGGGACTTTTTGTAAAGGGCTTTATAAATGAAAACGTAGCAATATATCAACCTACGTGGCATCAAAAGAGGGCCAACCAACTTTCTGGTATTCCGCCCGTAATAAAGCTCAGTGTGCTACGATCAATTCGATTTCTGATATTTGACCCTTTAATAGATGCTGACCATGGAGAGTAAACACAACGGGGTTCAATGCTACAATTACAAATGCATTGCATCAGGTGTTCATTATCGGCAGTATTGGCCAAAAGTCATTTTTATAGCCTATATTCTATGTCAATATTGTACAAAATGACCAAAATGATCTGCCACCAGTGCACTTATTGTATCGGCCCAGATTTTCCTTATTGATGCATCCATGGTTAAAACTGGAATGTATTTGTGATACATTTAGCAAACTGCAGATAATCACCTGTTAAGTCCTATGCTCTTGTTGAAGCAAATGAAGAGGACATTTTATCTCAAGAATAAGATAAACAACCACCGTAGCAATGTTAAGACGGGGTGGCATGTAAGCTCTACAGAGACAAGTAACTCCAAAATGTGCATATGTTGCATAAGCCCTATGGCATTACTAGAGGGGCCAGGTAAAAAATAGCTTGGCTATAAGGAGAATGCATGGAGTTACTAAACATTATAGAAAACAACATTTCAGACATGCTATCAAACGATAACACTCAAACTATTCGACGCCTTCGATGAATCTTCATGGGATAATATCTCCCTGAAGGCCAGAAAACTGAGTGCAACGGCTGTCATGTTTTGACCTGACAGCACTGCAGCCAGGCATTGAAACATGGACGAGCTGTGATGGTGGGAAACAGCCGACCATATAGAGGGAGAAGATGCATTGTCACCCAACTTGAGATGCGTAACAAAGAAGACGGGGCCATTAGTAGATTATCATCACTAGCCTAACGGTAAACAAAGAAATCATCACATGTAAATCTATTGGCAGAGTTTGCAAAAATCCTATTAAATGTATAATTCATCATATTTATTCATTTTTATTTCAAATGAGAATTGATTCAAAACATCAGGCGGCTGAAGAAATTCGTCAAGGCCCCTAAAACCCACACAAACTTCTACAGATGAACCATTGAGAGAATTCTGTCAGGCTGCATCACCACCTGGTATGGAAACTGCTCCACTCTCAACAGCATCGCTCTCCAGAGGATGGTGTGGTCAGCCCAACGCATCACCAGGGGCACACTGCCTGCCTTCCAGGACATTTACAGCACTTGGCGTCAAAGGAAGGCCAAGAAGATCATTAAGGACCTCAGCCACCTCAGCCACTGTTCACTCTGCTACCATCTAGCAGACAGAGACAGAACAGGTGCATCAGAGCCGAGACTGAGAAACAGCCATTATCAGCAGGCCATCTGATGAACAGATCATCAGTAGCCAGCTACTCAGCCCTGCACCTTGAGGCTATTGCCCCATGCACATGTATATAGTAATTGAATGCTGGTCACCTCATATTCTGTTTATACTGTACAATTAATTATCTGTAAGATCCCTCAGTCGAGCAGATGGTTCACACAGATTCAACCACATAGACCAGATTGTTTTTACAATGTCTCGCAAAGAAGGGCACCAATTGTTAGATGGGTAAAAAAAAGCAGACATTGAATATCCATTTGAGCATGTTGAAGTTATTATTTACACTTTGGATGATGCATCAACACACCCAGTCACTCCAAAGATACAGGCATCCTTCCTAACTCAGTTGCCGGAGAGGAAGGAAACAGATCAGGGATTTCACCATGAGGACAACCCTAACCCTTACAGAGTTGAATGGCTGTGATAGAAGACTGGGGATGGATCAACAACATTGTAGTTACTCCACAATACCAACCTAATTGATAGAGTGAAAAGTAAGCAAGCCTGTACAGAATAAATATTTTTCAAAACATGCATCCTGTTTGCAAAAACTCACTAAAGGAAAACCGCAAAAAATGTGGCAAAGAAATTAACTTTGTCTTGAAAACAAAGTGTTATGTTTGTAGCAAATCCAACACAAGACATCACTGAGAACCACAATGGTGGTGGCTGCATCACGTTATGGCTGTGCTTGTCATGGGCAAGGAATAGGGAGGTTTTTGGGATAAAAAGAAACGGAATAGAGCTAAGCACAGGCAAAATCCTAGAGGAAAACTTGCTTCGGTCTGTTTTTCCAACAGACACTGGGAGACAAATTCACCTTTCAATAGGACAATAACCTAAAACACAAAGCCAAATATACACAGGAGGGTCTTACCAAGATGACATTGATTGTTCCTGAGTGGCCTAGTAACACTTTTGACTTAAATCGGCAATCTATGGCAAGACCTGAAAATGGCTGTCTAACAATGATCAACAACCAACTTGACGGAGACTTACCCAGAAAACACTCACAGCTGTTATCACCGCCAAAGGTGATTCTACAATGTATTGACTCAGGGGTGTGACTACAGTGCCTTGCAAAAGTACTCATCCCCCTTGGCGTTTTTGTTGCATTACAACCTGTAATTTAAATGGATTTTTATTTGGATTACATGTAATGGACATACACAAAATAGTCCAAATTGGTTGAAGTGAAATGAAAAAAATTACTTGTTTCAAAAAAGTCTAAAAAATAACAAACAGAAAAGTGGTGCGTGCATATATATTCACCCGCTTCGCAATGAAGCCCCTAAATAAGATCTGGTGCAACCAATTACCTTCAGAAGTCACATAATTACTTAAATAAAGTCCACCTGTGTGCAATCTAAGTGTCACATGATCTGTCACATGATCTCAGTGTATTTACACCTGTTCTGAAAGGCCCCAGAGTCTGCAACACCACTAAGCAAGGGGCACCACCAAGGTAGGGGCACTATGAAGACCAAGGAGCTCTCCAAACAGGTCAGGGACAACGTTTTGGAGAAGTATAGGTCAGGGTTGGGTTATAAAAAAATATCCGAAACGTTGAACATCCCACAGAGCAACATTAACTCCGTTATTAAAAAATTTAAAAAATATGGCATCACAACAAACCTGCCAAGAGAGAGCCGCCCACCAAAACTCACAGACCAGGCAAGGAGGGCATTAATCAGAGAGGCAACAAAGACACCAAAGATAAACCTGAAGGAACTGCAAAGCTCCACAGCGGAGATTGGAGTATCTGTCCATAGGACCACTTTAAGCCTACACTCCACAGAGCTGGGCTTTACGGAAGAGCGGCCTGAAAAAAGCCATTGCTTAAAGAATAAAATAAGCAAACACGTTTGATGTTCGCCAAAAGGCATGTGGGAGACTCCTCAAACATATGGAAGAAGGTACTTTGGTCAGATGAGACTAAAACTGAGCTTTTTGGCCATCAAGGAAAATGCTATGTCTGCACAAACCCAACACCTCTCATCACACTAAGAACACCATCCCCACAGTGAAGCATGGTGGTGGCAGCATCATGCTGTGGTGATGTTTGTCATGGGCAGGGACTGGGAAACTGGTCAGAATTGAAGGAATGATGGATGGTGCTAAATACAAGGAAATTCTTGAAGGAAACCTGTTTCAGTCTTCCAGAGATTTGAGACTGGGACAGAGGTTCACCTTCCAGCAGGACAAGTGGTTTAAGGGGAAACATTTAAATGTCTTGGAATGGCCGAGTCAAAGCCCAGACCTCAATCCAATTGAGAATCTGTGGTATGACTTAAAGATTGTTGTACACCATTGGAACCCATGCAACTTGAAGGAGCTGGAGCAGCTTTGCCTTGAATAATTGGCAAAAATCCCAGTGGCTTGATGTGCCAAGCTTATAGAGACATACCCCAAGAGACTTGCAGGTGAAATTGCTGCAAAGGGTGGCTTTAACAGAGTATTGACTTTGGGTGGGTGAATAGTTATGCACGCTTAAGTTTTCAGTTTTTTTGTCTTATTTCTTGTTTGTTTCATAATAAAAAATATTTTGCATCTTCAAAGTTGTAGGCATGTTGTTTAATTTAAATGATACATACTCCCCAAAAATCCAGTTTCATTCCAGGTTGTAAGGCAACAAAATAGGAAAAATGCCAAGGGGGTGAATACTTTCGCAAGCCACTGTATTTATGTAAATGCCATTCCTTTCTCAAGCGCGCAGAGGGGCTGTCAACAGTTTAATTAAATATGTCTTGTTGTGAAAACATAATACTATTGCTATTCCTGAACAGATTTCACTTGGTTTCCCAAATTAAATACTGGGTAGCTGCAAAAACAGGGTTGGAGAGCCCATGGCGTTCAGAGTTCGGGCGGAATGTCACCTGTCGCACAGCGAGAGCCTGCATGCTCCTCAAACAGTGGTTGAGGCATGGAGTGAAATAACCGGAGTAGCCTACCAGGCATGATTGAAAAAACTAACTGGTGGGAAAGTGGACTGTATTAGCTGCCCATTCCTGCCCCTTCAATAAATGGGCCATTTTAAATCGAAACTAATTTGACATATTAGTAAAGACAAGATTAAATTGAGATTAGATTGATGGGTGAAAATATGATCACTTGATGAGAGAACAGTGTGTGTAGCCTGAGTCAAGGAACAGAGCGCAAGCTTTTTTTAACAACTTTCTCAAATCTTTAATAGCCTATAGTCATCATACAACGAATATCGGTTTTGATTTCCAATACATTCTAAAGGTTTGTATAAATTTACAACTAAAGTTGCCAAACAACCCTAAATCTAGCAAATAGGACCTGTTTCAAATGATCACTTTTATGCTCAACATGGCCGCTTCATAACCGCACTCGCTCCGTAACGGGAAAAGTATATTTTCTATTTTTCTCAGCTAAGTTCTAGTTCTACCTGGAACCAAAACGGATTGTCCTATGGGGACAGCCGAATAACCATTTTGGAACCCTTTTTTCTAAGAGTGTACATACAGCATTGTATTCTTGAACTGTACATAGCAGATTCCAATTAAGTGCTCTGCTAAAAGTCCTTTCAGCATAGGCTTTTCCACTTTCCATATACTACAAGGCCACTGGTATTGAGGCCTTTGAAACCTTGTATTTATAATTGAGTAGAATTAACTAGGGTTCCTAGAGAAAAAGCAGGAGAGTCTAATTCAAAAGGCAAAAGTATGCTGTAATGTGTTCTTCGAGGTACTGGAGAAGTTGATAACACAAATGTACAGTACACTGTATGGTCTGAGCATACATTCATGTCTAGGCATGAAGCCTCCCACTGTCCAGTATAAATGAGACTCCGTGTTTTCCTACAACATCACAACTATGTGGTCTTTCTGGGTCGTTCCACGTAATGAGTGCCTTTTGCATTACTTTGATATTTTAAATAGAAATTGTTCAACAATATTGCATTTTAAAAGCCTGTTATATTAAATAAAGTGCCCTTTAATATAGACCACATGGATAATTCATTTTAATATGAATAAAGGCATGCTAAAGTGCCAAAATTCAGCATTTTGACATGTCCTTTCGTCAACCCTGTGTCACTTCTAGGAAGATTTAAACCCACTTAAATCAAAAAAATCTCCAGGTTTCACCATCATGGTGAAGCCCTAATTATTTTGTTGCTTTGACAAAATCATTTCTGAATATTATTATTTATTTCATGTGACTAGTGAGTCCTTTACGTATTTCCCTCATTCTGCTGTAAGGTCAATCCTGTGACGTGAACTGAATTCTTGTTTTAATATGGTGAAACTATTCCTTCTTAAATATTTGTTTTAAGAAACATTGAACATCTATCTAATAGTCAAATCACAGTGTAAGTTTGGCAATTTTGTGGTGGAAAACTGAGTGGGTTGAGCCTAACACGTCAACCCTGTTATCCATAGACTAGAAATGTTTTATGAATTTCATATTTTTTTGTGAAGCTTGCATTCAATTGCCACTCTTTGTTGCACACAAGAGGCTTCCATTGCCCCTGTCATGAGGGGATTTAAGGCTGATTTAAGATGAAATCATAGACCCTGTTATGGTCAACCCTGTTATGGTCAACCCTGTTACTTTATTTGGCACTTCTTTTATTTTATTTAACCTCTTGAGATGGGAACACTTATATTTTTATTAAGTTGAACATAGTTTATTTACAAAATGCTATATCCACCAACTATTCGCATGTTTTTTTCATCAGAATTTATTGCGTATGGGTACCTTCATGTGTGTATAGAATATTGCTGTTCTCAGATTTTTTATTCCTAGAATTTAGATGTACATTATTTTATTTTTTTGCATTGTTTACCTCTAATGGAATGTTGGTATCCTGTATATTTGACTGTGATACAGTTGAAGTCGGAAGTTGACATACACTTAGGTTGGAGTCATTAAAACTCATTTTTCAACCATTCCACAAATTTCTTGTTAACAAACTATAGTTTTGGCAAGTTGGTAAGGACATCTACTTTGTGCATGACACAAGTAATGTTTCCAACAATTGTTTACAGACAGATTATTTCACTTATATCACAATTCCAATGGGTCAGAAGTTTACATACACTAAGTTGACTGTGCTTTAAACAGTCAACTTAGTCAACTTAGTGTTATGGCTTCAGAAGCTTCTGATAGGCTAATTGACATCATTTGAGTCAATTGGAGGTGTACCTGTGGATGTATTTCAAGGCCTACCTTCAAACTCAGTGCCTCTTTGCTTGACATCATGGGAAAATCAAAAGAAATCAGCCAAGATCTCAGAAAAAAAGTTGTATACTTCCACAAGTCCGGTTCATCCTTGGGAGCAATTTCCAAACAGCTGAAGGTACCATGTCCATCTGTACAAACAATAGTACGCAAGTATAAACACCATGGGACCACGCAGCTGTCATACCGCTCAGGAAGGAGACGTGTTCTGTCTCCTAAAGATGAATGAACTTTGGTGCAAAAAGTGCAAATCAATCCCAGAACAACAGCAAAGGGCCTTGTGAAGATGCTGGAGGAAACAGGTATAAAAGTATCTATATCCACAGTAAAACGAGTCCTATATCGACATAACCTGAAAGGCCACTCAGCAAGGAAGAAGCCACTGCTCCAAAACCGACATTAAAAAGCCAGACTACGGTTTGCTACTGCACATGGGGACAAAGATCGTACTTTTTGGAGAAATGTCCTCTGGTCTGATGAAACAAAAACAGAACTGTTTGGCCATAATGACCATCGTTATGTTTGGAGGAAAAAGGGGGAGGCTTGCAAGCCGAAGAACATCATCCCAACAGTGAAGCACGGGGGTGGCAGCATCATGCTGTGGGGGTGTTTTGTTGCAGGAGGGACTGGTGCACTTCACAAAATAGATGGCATCATGAGGATGGAAAATTACGTGGATATATTGAAGCAACATCTCAAGACATCAGTCAGGAAGGTAAAGCTTGGTCGCAAATGGGTCTTCCAAATGGACAATGACCCCAAGCATACTTCCAAAGTTGTGGCAAAATGGCCTAAGGACAACAAAGTCAAGGTATTTGAGTGGCCATCACAAAGCCCTGACCTCAATCCTATAGAAAATTTGTGGGCAGAACTGAAAAAGCGTGTGCGAGCAAGGAGGCTTACAAACCTGACTCAGTTACACCAGCTCTGTCAGGAGGAATGGGCCAAAATTCACCCAACTTATTGTGGGAAGCTTGTGGAAGGCCACCCGAAACATTTAACCTAAGTTAAACAATGTAAAGGCAATGCTACCAAATACTAATTGAGTGTATGTTAACTTCTGACCCACTAGGAATGTGATGAAAGAAATAAAAGCTGAAAGAAATCATTCTCTATACTATTATTCTGACATTTCACATTCTTAAAATAAAGTGGTGATCCTAACTGACCTAAGACAGGGAATTTTTACTAGGATTAAATGGTAGGAATTGTGAAAAACTGAGTTTAAATGTATTTGGCTAAGGTGTATGTAAACTTCCAACTTCAACTGTATGTGGGTGTCTCACCTAGCTATCTTAAGATGAATGCACTTACCGTAAGTCGCAATGGATAAGAGCATATGTTAAAATTGCCAAAATGTCAAATATAAATGTTTTACATAAAGATCTCATATTACTGTATTGAATTGTTTGTTTTATTCATTTTTTAATATTGATGTCAAAAATGTAGCATTTGTACATTTCTTTATTAAAAAAAAATGTTATTTTTTACATTTGACTGTGCAAAATCTAGCAGTACTAATAATTTCTCTTAGATATATAGCATTTTGCTAAAAAAACATGATAGATTTTAAACAAATACATGTCTGTCATTAAACAACCCCATGCCAACATTAGATAAGTGAAAAAACACAATGTAATTTCTTTAAACAATAAAAGCAAATTTAGCAACATTTCTGAAAATGGATATATAGTGTTTTGTAATTAAACTTTCATGTGCTCTTCATGATAGAATGTTAAAAATTAAAGTAATTTTTTTTTTAACAAAGTAACACTTCTCAAAGGGCACCGAATCGGTGGAATGACCCTTCTCACGATCACGACCCACACAACCATTATATTGTCAAATGTATTTTCAAACCTGTTTGTGCATCACAAGTGGTTGCTCCCTTTGATTCAAGGACTCATTCATTGTCACAGGGATTATGTGTCTTCCCCACAGAGGGAGCACTTCAAATTGTGTTTGGAACGTTTGTCATGCAATGCACCATCCTGATCATTCATATTTTTAACATAATGCTATTTAAGTATAGCCTAGCTTATGCGACTCATGTGACTCACAGCAGATGAAGAGCTGTGACAAACTGGTCTGGACAGGAGGTCAATTGTAAATGCAGTATTTGCTCTGTAATTTAGCTGAAGCATTGATTGGTTCTCTCAAAGGTTGTTTTTTTCCTGGGGGGGTGGTTGAGACATCTCATTGTTTGGAAAATCCAACAGTTGTAATGGAAAGGGTGGAGCTCAGGGGCTGTGTATGGCTATGCGTGTTAGTGTTTGAGTGAGAAAGACACACAAAAAAAACCCAGTAAAAGCACATCCCCTTCCATTATCGATGCATTGTGCCGACAACATCAAAACAGCCTTTCCAGATTCTGAAGTCAGGAGGACTTGGAGTTAGGTGTTAGCCAGACTAATGTAAGTACCATTTAACCCTAGAAATTACAATATATTCCCCAGACAAAACCATGGATCACCAGATCAGACTGTAAGCTTTGAAACAGCTTGGAGATTTTCTGTTCTCATTGGATCATGCACTAAATGCCATGGAGCTTTTGCAGCAATCTAGGCAAAACCTCGCTGTTACCTGAATTTGACTTGGCTCAATGTGCTGAAAAGAGAGGATTTCTTACTCTTGCCACTGATGGAAAATCTTGGAGCTGTGAACTGCATACTTACAAACCCATAAGCCCCAGAGGTCTGCAATGAAAGTAATAAAGGTCCTTTTAAGAAATGCTCCCTGCATATAAGCCATGAACTAGCCAAGGAGAGAGGGTTGGTCCTGGCCAAAACTAGAACTGCATGCAAATCACGTCAACAACAACTGGATCACAACTGAGGAGGATTCCTAGTAACGACAGATCTCAGCAGCTGCCTTGATCTGAGAAATGGATTATTTGAAAGCCCATTTGATGTTGTGATGAGGGCGTGTGGTGGATATGTCAGTATATGTCATGCGTCACCCTGATTGTTTGAAATGTTATCCCTTGCACCGCCGGTGACGGAGGGTGTTGCAGGATGTTATGTCAATGGGGAAGGCAGCAACACGGCTGAGAATCTTCACAAGTCAACGCAATTGAGGTACCCTGGGAGTTGTGGAATGCTCACCACATAGAATTCTACAATTCTATAGCAGAATATTCCTACAGTTGCTGGATAGAGGGAAGAAGAACAAGACATTTACTTAGTGATTATTAAAAACTTATCAAATGTTTTTTTCATGGTCAAATACACAAATGTCATATCTTGTGGTTCATGTTGTAACACAAGATAACACTGTTCATAGGTATCTTGGGAACAATGTTGAGGTAATTCAACCCTGGATCGAGGAAAAGAAGATGGTGCCGACAGACACTGATGCTACCTTCTACTTTAAGCATTTCACTGCACCTGTCATACCTGCTGTAAACTGTGTACGTGACAAATACAATTTGATAGGCTGTGTTATCAAATGTTGGCACTGAAAGAGTGTTAATTCCTGCAGGTTGGTTAAACCATTTGACAGACGCCTACACTTTCAAACACAACCACTGCACATATTTTTGTCTCTTGATATGCATTTGAAACTTGGCAGCTGCCCACATGTGACAAAATCCCTCTTTTCATTTCTTTTACCAGGCCTTCATGAAAAACCAAGAACATACCTCCAATAGGTTGTCTGTACAAAATATCCATACAGTCATATTCACTATATATTTTCCTATTTACATACTCTGCTTCATACAGGTAATAATAAAGACGGTTGCCTTTCCTGGCCTTTAAAATGCATGATGTTCAAACTGTGATTCAGGTATTAACTCCGTAAATGACCCGATGCAGAGAGTTATGATTATGGGAATGTAAAATATTAGAGCAGGCATGATTTAACATAATTATGTGCAGTGCAGTCAGTGGAAATACAAGAAATGACATATGACAATATGGAAGCACAGTGTCATGTAGTTCAGTGACTTTACTTTCTGGTAGGTAGACCATCGGCACTATTCTTGCTGTACTGATTTCAGCAGCAACATCTCTCCAAAATGTTAACTGAAATAAAATATATGAATTGCATTGGCTCATGAACACTTTTTAGTCAGTTATTTAGTAAGTTATTTCCAAAATAAAGCATGGTGTTACTCGTAATCCTGTCAAGAAATGTCAATACGTGTATACTATAAAATGTAAATGGTCCATTCAAAACTCCAAATAACAGGTTTATCTTTGCTAGAAAGAGCATTAGAGACCCGCCAAAAGTCCTATGGAAAAAAGAGACACATCACTAAAATAGCTGTGTTAGTAGCTAGGTTTCCATCTAAATACATTTACATTTTAGTCATTTAGCAGACGCTCTTATCCAGAGCGACTTACAGTAGTGAATGCATACATTTCATACATTTTTTCCCCCCGTACTGGTCCCCCGTGGGAATCGAACCCACAACCCTGGCGTTGCAAACACCATGCTCTACCAACTGAGCCACACGGGACCATAAATGGTGGCATTTTCCCACCAGGGATGTGTTTCCATCAAATTGACTTGTTGCAGATAAAAGGCTGAGTGTGATGACGTAGTGCACATACAAATACCTTCTGCGGTTACATTTCCATGTATTGAATAAAAAAATCCAAGTGTTCGATATATATAGCGAATGTGCCTACTCTGGTATTGGCACGTGTGATCTAGCCAACAGCTCGCAGACGCAGGATACCTATACGATGAGATTATTATGAACAAAAGAGCAAGATTATTTTTATTTGTCGAACGGCAGCCAAGCATCAATGATCATGTCACCAGAATAAGACTATCAATATTTATTGGAAAGGAGAATCAAGTTCATCACCTTGCTCTTTCACCACCCTGTGAAGTTCATCATAATTTATTTAATCTGTAGCCTAGTAAACTGCATGCATTCCTGAGTCGTAATGGGAGGACAACACAACATGTCATCGCGTGACTCCAAGTTTACTTATAATATCAATAATTGCGCATGAAAGTGTTTTCACCAATATTTCTCGCTTAATTAATTTTGCAGACAAAGAGATCCCACCTTGTCTAGCGTATTTTGTTTTGTCGACATTTGGAAAGTTTACCATCAGGCCTGTCATGACATTTTTTTTATCCGACATGTAAGTTGCTCGCATAAAAAGGTTGGGTGGAAACCTGATTAGTGGTGTAACTTTTTCAGTGAGGTGTAAAAGTGGCATTGAGTTACTCACACTCCTGCATTCTTTAAGTGGAAAAGTTGAGAGAAAAAAAGCGAAGGTCAAAAAAAGTCAAGAAAACAAGCTCTTTCCTGAGTCAAACACAGCCATGGTATAACTTTACCATGCCAACGAAACTAAAGACTTGACTATTAACAGGTCCGTTATGAGACTGAGTCACAGCCCTTTTCAAAAGCCCTGCTATGGGTCAGTCAACATAAAATAAACGTATGGTAGATAGATACATTTTGAATATAAGAAATGTCAAAGATACATTTTCTTAATAGAGAATTTCAAATATAAGGAAACTGCATAAAAAACTATTTGATTGGTATAAGGATGTGTAAGGAGTGTTTTTAGCCCCTAAAAGTGTACTTATGTGTGAAGAATCTCAAATTAATCCCAGGAAGAAAAATAAAATCACACAAACACACTTTTCGAAGAAACCAGGCAATGACGACAGTGGTTGACCTTCTCAAACCCACTGGAATGAGAAGAAATGTCCTCAACCATGAATATTTTGTATGTTTAAAGCAGTAGCCCACAACTAACTCTCATTATACAGTGTAAAATCACTATTTGGCACTCAGATTTATAGCCCCGAAATGCACTAAAATTAAGATCATACATTACGAACCAATAAGCTATAATGGTTCATTATGATTCATGAATTTACATGTTAACTAGGAAAATGACTTATAAACCTTTTGCAATTCCCCTTAAGTCTTGTACTACTTAAAATGTTAGGCTGGAGGGGTGTGAATTAAATAATTGTACTGGTTCAGTGTCACACCCATTAAAGACTACCTCGTTTCCTACTGCCCTCTTCACATTCTCAGTAGTTTATCACGCTCGTGCACACACATACACACACACACAATATTAGGCATTTCTCATCCCGCCAAACCCTCCAATGTCAACACAATGTCTCAGTGCGTCTTGGTGACTGGGATAAAATGGGTACTTCTGAAGGGAATGTGAGGAAGCAGTCCCGGTTTAAAGTTTTAATGTCACGTGCACAAGTACAGTGAAATGCCTTTCATGGAAGCTCCAAACCCACCAATCTATATCAATTTAGCACTAGATCAATGTTAACAATGGTAATACATACAGTGCCTTTAGAAAATATTCCACATTTTTGTTGTGTTACAGCTTGAGTGAAAAATATTTAAAAAAAATCTCACCAGTCTACACACAATACCCCACAATGGCAAAGTGAACACATTTCTAGACGTTTTTGCAAATGTATTGAAAATTAAATACAAAAATATATCATTTACACTCCCGAGTCAATCTTTTGTAGAAGCACCTTACAGCTGTGTGTCTTTCTGGGTAAGTCTCTAAGACCTTTCCACACCGGGATTGTGAATTTGTGCCTTTATTATTTTCAAAAGGCTTCAAGCTCTGTAAAATTGGTTGTTGATCATTGCTAGACAACCATTTTCAGGTCTTTCCATTGATTTAAGTAAAAACTGTAACTAGGACACTGTAACATTCATTGTCTTCTTCGTAAGCAACTCCAGTGTAGATTTGGCCTTGTGTTATCCTGTTGAAAGAAGAATTCCTCTCCCAGTGTCCGGTGGAAAGCAGAACGAACCAGGGTTTCCTCTAGGATTTTGCCTGTGCTTAGTTCCATTCCGTTTCTTTTGTATCCTGAAAATCTCCACAGTCCTTAATGATTACAAGCATACCAATAACATTATGCAGCCACCACTATGCTTGAAAACAAGGAGAGTGGTACTCAGTAATGTGTTGTATTGGATTTGTATTCGGGGCAGAACGTGAATTGCTTTGCCACATTTTTTGCAGTATTACTTTAGTGCCTTGTTGCAAACAGGATGCATGGTTTGGAATATTTATATTCAGTACAGGCTTCCTTCTTTACACTCTATCAATTAGGTTAGTATTGTGGAGTAACTACAATGTTGTTGATCCATGCACAGTTTTATCCTATCACAGCCATTAAACTCTTTAACTGTTTTAAAGTCACCATTGGCCTCAAGGTGAAATCCCTGAAAGGTTTCCTTCCTCTCCGGCAACCGAGTTAGGAAGGACGCCTGTATCTTTGTAGTGATTGAGTGTATTTATACACCATCCAAAGTGTAATTAATAACATCCCCAAGTTCAAATGGATATTCAATGTCTTGTTTTTTTTTGTTTTACTAATCTACCAATAGGTGACCTTCTTTGTGAGGCATTGGAAAACATCCCTGGTCTTTCTGGTTGAATCTGTATTTGAAATTCACTGCTCAACTGAGGGACCTTACAGTTAATTGTATGTCTTGGGTACAGTGATGAGGTAGTTGTTAAAAATCATGCTAAACACTATTATTATACACAGAGTGAGTCCATGCAACTCATTATGTGACTTGTTAAGCAAATTTCTTCTTAACTTGTTTAGGCTTGCCAAACAAAGGGGTTGAGTACTTATCGACTCAAGACATTTCAACTTTGACATTATGGGATATTGTGTGTAGGCCAGTGACAAAAAAACAAAAATTGCGGAGGGCCGAGTAACTGCAGGTTTTGTTTTTTCCTTTCTATTAAGACCTAGACAACCAGGTAAGAGGAGTTCCTTACTAATTAGTGACCTTAATTCATCAATCAAGTACAAGGGTGGAGCGAAAACCCGCAGACACTCTGCCCTCCGGGGAATGAGTTTGACACGTGCTGTAACACAACAAAATGTAGAACAAGTCAAGGGGTGTGAATACTTTCTGAAGGCACTGTAAGTGTCTGCAATGAATGACACACATAGAGTGACACACATTTGTGTGCCAGCCAGGACATTTGCTAGTACAATTTAGTGTTGTCACGATACAATAATTTTTACTTTGATACCGATACCAGGTTTAGTATCACGATACTTCATACCATCACGATACTACACACTAAAATCAATTTCCACACAATACCCATAATGACAAAAAGAAAACAGGTTTTAGAAATTTTGGCAAATGTATTAAAAACAAAAAACACATGTTTTTTTATATAAGTATTCAGACCCTCAATTGAGCTCAGGTGCATCCTGTTTCCATTGATCATCCTTGAGATGTTTCTACAACTTCATTGGAGTCCATCTGTGGTAAATTCAATTGATTAGACATGATTTGGAAAGGCACACAGTTGACAGTGCATGTCAGACCAAAAACCATGCCATGAGGTCAAAGGAATTGTCCATAGAGCTTCGAGACAGGATTGTGTCGAGCCACAGATCTGAGAACCAAATGTCTGCAGCATTGAAGGTCCACAAGAACACAGTGGCCTCCATCATTCTTAAATGGAAGAAGTTTGGACACACCAAGACTCTCCCTAGAGCTGGACGCCCAGCCAAACTGAGCAATCGGGAGAGAAGGGCCTTGGTCAGGGAGGTGACCAAAAACCCGATGGTCACTGACAAAGTTCTAGAGTTCCTCCGTGGAGATGGGAAAAACTTCTAGAAGGACAACCATCTCTGCAGCACTCCACGAATCAGGGCTTTATGGTAGAGCGGCCGGACGCAAGCCAGTCCTCAGTAAAAGGCACATGACAGCCCACTTGGAGTTTGCCAAAAGGCACCTAAAGGACTCTCAGACTATGAGAAACAAGATCGTTTGATCTGACGATACCAAGATTGAACTCTTCGGCCTGAATGCCAAGCATCACATTTGGAGGAAACCTGGCCCCATCACTACGGTGAAGCCTGGTGGTGGCAGCATCATGCTGTGGGGATGTTTTTCAGCTGCAGGGACTTGGAGACTAGTCAGGATCTAGGGAAAGATGAACGGATCCAAAGTACAGAGAGATCGTTGATGAAAACCTGCTCCAGAGCACTCAGGACCTCAGACTGGGGCGAAGGTTCACCTTCCAACAGGACAACGATCCTAAGCACACAGCCAAGACAACGCAGGAGTGGCTTCGGGACAAGTCTCTGAATGTCCTTGAGTGGCCCAGCCAGAGCCCAGGCTTTAATCCGATTCAACATCTCTGGAGAGACCTGAAAATAGCTGTGCAGTGACGCTCCCCATCCAACCTGACACAGCTTGAGAGGATCTGCAGAGAAGAATGGGAGAAACTCCCGAAATACAGGTTTGCCAAACTTGTAGCGTCATAACCAAGAAGACTCAAGACTGTAATCGCTGCTAAAGGTGCTTCAACAAAGTACTGAGTAAAGGTTCTGAATACTTATGTAAATGTGATATTTCAGATATTTTTGTTTTTTTTACGTGCAAAATTTCTAAAAAACAGTTTTTGATTTGTCATTAGGGGTTACTGTGATGGAGGGGGGAAAACAATGTAATACATTTTAGAATAAGGTTCTAATGTAACAAAATGTGGAGAAAAGTGAAGGGGTCTGAATACTTTCCCGAATGCAAAATAGCTATAGTATCTTCAACCTAGCCTACACTCTTGAAAATGCTTGGTTGTTTGGATGACCCAACTGCTGGGATGCAGGCATTGGGTAACTTATTTGGATTGTTTTCTTTAAAAACAGCCAGGTTGTGTTTTTTGATGCTGGGTTATCAACATATGACTCAGCAGGTCAGATCAGAAGACTAGAGACATTGCTAATTAGGGGCGTGGCTTTCAGATATTTATTTTTGGCCACACGCTAGAGTAAATGTCATTCCGGACAATCTGTTCTGTTGTATTGTCATTACATGTTAAGATTGAACACTAACATTTTTTCAGTAATGAGGCTTACAGAGGTGTATGAGTTCCTCAAGAGCCTATACAAATCCCAATGTTGGAATAGTTACCATTTTATTGCTATATATAATCAGCCATGTTAAAGGGATACTTGTGGATTTTGGCTATGACGCCATTAATAAACTTCCCCAAAGTCAGATGCACTTATGGATACTATTCTCTGCATCCAGTATGAAGGACATTAGAGCTAACTAGTGTTAGTGCAATGACTGGAAGTCTATGGTATCTACTAGCACACAATAAATTACTAGAGGTCTATGGTACAGTTGAAGTCGGAAGTTTACATACACTTAGATTGGAGTTCCTTGATTTCTTGTTAACAAACTATAGTTTTGGCAAGTTGGTTAGGACATCTACTTTGTGCATGACACAAGTACTTTTTCCAACAATTGTTTACAGACAGATTATTTCACTTATAATTCACTGTATCACAATTCCAGTGGGTCAGAAGTTTACATACACAAAGTTGACTGTGCCTTTAAACAGCTTGGAAAATTCCAGAAAATTATGTCATGGCTTTAGAAGCTTCTGTTAGGCTAATTGACATCCTTTGAGTCAATTGGAGGTGTACTTGTGGATGTATTTCAAGGTCTACCTTCAAACTCAGTGCCTCTTTGTTTGACATCATGGGAAAATCAAAAGATATCAGCCAAGACCTCAGAAAAGAATTGTAGACCACCACAAGTCTGGTTCATCCTTGGGAGCAATTTCCAAATGCCTGAAGGTACCACGTTCATCTGTACAAACAATAGTATGCAAGTATAAAAACCATGGGACCACGCAGTCGTCATACCGCTCAGGAAGGAGACGCATTCTGTCTCCTAGAGATGAACGTACTTTGGTATGAAAAGTGCAAATCAATCCCAGAACAACAGCAAAGGACCTTGTGAAGATGCTGGAGGAAACAGGTACAAAAGTATCTATATCCACAGTAAAACGAGTCCTATATCGACATAACCTGAAAGGCCGCTCAGCAAGGAAGAAGCCACTGCTCCAAAACCGTCATAAAAAAGCCAGACTACGGTTTGCAACTGCACATGAGGACAAAGATCATACTTTTTGGAGAAATGTCCTCTGGTCTGATGAAACAAAAATAGAACTGTTTGGCCATAATGACCATTGTTATGTTTGGAGGAAAAAGGGGAAGGCTTGCAAGCCGAAGAATACCATCCCAACCGTGAAGCAAGATGGTGGCAGCATCATGTTGTGGGGGTGTTTTGCTGCAGGAGGGACTGCTGCACACTAGTTAGCAATTTCGTCAAACTGCACTCAGACATAAAAATGGTATTGATGAGTTAATTTTACTCTGGGGAAGTAAATAAACGGCTTCATTGCTAAAATCCTGAAGTAGCCATTTAATATTATATTAGAATAATTTACAGTAATATGCATACATATTCAAGGACATTTTTATTTCGTAGTGTAAAAAAGTAATATGATGAACAGGAATGACATTTACTCTCACGGACGGCCAAAATAACTATCTGAAAGCCACGCCTCCAATCTTATGATAGGCTGCCACAGCTATAATATATTATTAAAAAGGTAAAAAATTGAACACCTCCCATAAAAAAAGGGTTCCTGTTTGAAACTTTACACAGGCAGCCCAGTATCAGCATATAAAAATCAATCTGCGACACTTTGCTAAAATATATGCATCATGTCACAGCGATTCCTCTAAGAACCTTTTCTGAGGGGTTTCTGAATGAACCTTTTTGACCTGAAAAGGTTACCCCACAGTGACAATCTTTTGAACCCCAAAAGGTTATTGAATGCTCCTTTATTTCTTTATGCACTTGAAAAGTTGACTTATTCACATAATACAGAATGAAAAAGCTATGAGACAATAATATCTGTCTAATGCACATCTGATGATACTGCTTTCTCTTCCTGCATCAGATGAAATGACAACAACCAATCCAGGTAGCTAATCTGTTTATAATACAGGGAAACATATTTTGCCAATCATACGTCTGCTGCACAGTGGATCCCATTTCAGCACTCAAGTGGATCCCATTTTAGCACTGTATTATGAAGCCAAGAGCAATTATATAAAGAATGATGGGGAAAAAACATTGACATACTTTAAATGAAATTATGGGCAGAAAGACAAATTCGCCTCCATCTTTCATCAAATCAGATGGCTTATTTATCACAAAACCATTTGATGTTGCCAATTATTTTAATGATTACTTAATTGGCAAAGTGGGCAAACTTAAGCAGGAAATTCCAACAATGAACAGTGAGCCATAGTATCCATGCATAAAAAAACTAAATAATGAAAGCATTTTATTTTTGAATTTTGTCAAGTTAGGGTGAGACAGGTGGGAAAATGATTTATCGATCAATATTGGCAAACCGCCTGGCATTGACAACTTAGATGGAAGGCTACTGAGGACAGTCGCAGACTCTATAGCAACTCTTATCTGTCATATCTTTCATCTAAATCTAGAGGAAGGTGTTTGTTCTAAGGCCTGGAGGGAAGCCAAAGTCATTCCGCTACAGAGAAGGGCACTCAACATGTACTGCAGTGACACAAATGACTGATGATTGGTTTAAAGAAATTGACAAAAAGAACATTGAGGGAACTGCACTGCAGCCTTTGATATTATTGAACATAACCCGTTGTTAAGAAAACGTATGTTTCATGGTTTTTCAACCTCTGCCATATTGTGGATTCAGAGCTATACATCTAATAAAACTCAGAGGGTTTTCTTTAATGGAAGCTTCTCTAATGTCAAATGTAGGGTATGGTGTCCCGCAGGGCAGTTCTCTAGGCCCTCTACCCTCTACTCTATTTTTATCAATAGCATGTCACTGGCATTAAAGAAAGCCTGTGTGTCCACTTGTGCTGATGATTCAACCATATATGTGTCAGAAACCACAGCTGTCACATATACTCCCTCTCTGGCCTCTAGGTCACCAGACTACTGATTATTATGCGCACCTGTCACCATCGTCACGTGCACCAGCGCTTATTGACACTCACCTGGACTCCATCACCTCCTTGATTACCTGCTCTATTTATGTCACTCCCTTTGGTTCCTTCCCCTGGTTTCTGTTTCATGTCAGTGCGCTGTTAGTGTTTCTTGTTTTGTTAATTTATTTATTACATTTATTCCCTCCCTGAACTTGCTTCCCGACTCTCAGCATACATCGTTACAGAATAACGCCTCATCAAAGGGAAGCATTAGGGAGTGTTTTTTGTTTTTGTGTTGGAGGTGACGTCGGGTCTGGGTTCCGCTGCCGGAGCAACCAAAGGATGCCTCAGCCGGCTCTTCAGGCTTACATGCCTCAGCTGGTACATTGGGTGTCAAGACTCGGTTGGTGGGTCAAGCTGAGTCTGCTGAGTCTACCAAGGATGCCTCAGCTAGCTCGTCAGGCTTCCATGCCTTAGTTAGCTCGTCAGGTTTTTAAGACTCGGCAGGCTCCCATGCGACAGCTGGCTCGCTAGGCTCCGGCGCTTCAGGCTGCTCGTCAGGTTCCTGTGCCTCTACGGAGGCGACCGGTCCGCTCCTGATCCCCGGGAACGTCTCTCTGGTTGGTGTCCTGCGGCTGGAGCCGCACGTCGGAGAGGGGGGTGCTGTTTCGTCTGCTCCTACTTCGGCGCTCTAGGTCCCCGGCCTCCTGCGCCCCAGCCGGTTTCAACAGGTTCCCGCGCTTCGGCAGAGGTGGCCGACTTTCACCTTTTACCTGAGTAATTTTCTATTAAGGTATCTTTACTTTTACTCAAGTATGATTTGGGCACTTTTTCCACTACTAGATACATGTACTGTATGTAAACTACAGCAAGCATCATCAGTATACATTTGTTTTAAAGGATTTCAAATGACAAAGTACAGCTTAAAGCCAGTCTTAGCAAGTCCAAAATAAAATGTCACTTTTTTCTTGTTTTAATATCTCAATGTCAAGATGAAATATTAATTTGTCATTTGGGTCACTTCAAAGTGATAAGTTAAGGTTTCACGAATTATAAGTACAACAGCTTTGTTTACAAATTACAGGTCATTTCTCAAGGTAATTATGACACATAGGCCTATTGATAATTTATCTCGCACACATTCTATCTGTTCCTCTGATCCATCCACGACTACAGCAACACAACAATACATATCTAGCTATCGCAATCTCATTACAAACAAGACTCATTATACATGAGAATTGAGTGATACAGAAGGGTAATTTAGCTGACAAATGCATGTCTTATTAGTAAATAATATTGGCTCCTGGCTGTCAGTGTGTCAGCCCGTCTGTGCAACAGTTGACTATGCGCAGGGGCACAGATTAGAAAATACTGGCTGGTCTCTTGTTACAAAGTTGCTTTGATGTTGCTGGCTTGATATTCTGAATGAAAACTGGAATTGTGGGCAATTTTCATTCAGCAAGGGATTGAGAATATTTTCCTAGTGCAACACTTGCTAGTTGGACCATATTTGAGAGTCCTCAGCACGACCAGTGCCCGCATGCTGGACACTATAGATAATAAGCACGAAAGCCAGCTCTGTCTACTGCTAATTGAAGAAACTAACTAGCTAATTTAGCTGGCTAGCAAACAGATAGATCCACACATACATTGCTTGCAAATGTGTATAGCCTACCGGTGGGTGATTAGCCCACAAACAAATACACGTTACAGGTACATGCAAACTTTGCTGGAGTTGCTAGCTGGCTAATTGTTTTCCTCTTGGATGTTGCGTTTACTGTTGCAACCTTTTGATGTCTAATTTATTTTATAATTCAACCCTATAGTTTCTGAGTGTCGGCTTTTCCAGGCAAGTGTTTGCACCGCAAGATATAGCTGAGACAGTGCTACCTTTGCCCTGCAGTTGGCGACCAATATTGTTTAACCTGTCTAAGTAAATTGGAATTACATTTTACTGCTGTAAGGTTCATAGCTGACTCCACTTATAAATTGTAATTTTTATAATACAGTATAGTGGTCTACATGCTTGTTATAGGCTACAAGCAAACGAGAACACCTACAGTCTGATACTGACTGATCATGGGCGGCTGGCCCTGCGGCCGCATGAGAACTCTCAGATAGAGCACGTTATTACGTCTTGCCTGGGTGTGTTTACATTACGTCTTGCCTGCATGTGTGTTTACATTAAGTCTTGCCTGGGTGTGTTTACATTAAGTCTTGCCTGGGTGTGTTTACATTAAGTCTTGCCTGGGTGTGTTTACATTAAGTCTTGCCTGGGTGTGTTTACATTAAGTCTTGCCTGGGTGTGTTTACATTAAGTCTTGCCTGGGTGTGTTTACATTAAGTCTTGCCTGGGTGTGTTTACATTACGTCTTGCCTGGGTGTGTTTACATTACGTCTTGCCTCGGTGTGTTTACATTACGTCTTGCCTCGGTGTGTTTACATTACGTCTTGCCTGGGTGTGTTTACATTACGTCTTGCCTGAGTGTGTTTACATTGTCTTGCCTGGGTTTGTGACCCCGACAGTTTGATATTTCATAATCACAAATTACGCAAATGAGACCTACTAAGTCTGGCTTTAATGGAAGGATACACACTAACTGGATTAGTTAGGATTTAGACATTCCTAATACAGTTATAGATGTTGTTCTCAGTGGTTCATTACTCTGCCTTCATAAACTGGGGAGATCTATGTCATCTTTGGTCATACACTATAAAAAAACAACTCTTAAAGGGAACTTTTTAGAACACAAACAAAACATCAAAACTGTAAGGGTAAACACAATTCACAGACACAGCCTTTAACGACTGAATGTTGAATCAGCTATAAATACGCAGTTAGCTATGTTATAATTGTTTTCCCTTGCCATCTAAACCAATGAGGCCAGCAGTCCAGTGACTGCGGCACAGTGATGTACCACATCACTAGGGAAAGGCACTGACAGCCCCAGCCAACTGCCTGTTGAACGCTCAACACACTCAGCCAAAAAACACAGAACAACCAGGACCAGAACTGCTCATTGCAGTTGCCTGTAATGCCGTCGGCAAGGCCACTGTGTAGGCTATGGAGTAGAGCTACAGTTATACTGACATTATCTGACATTTTGTAAATACCATCATCAACCTTGTGGCATTACAAAATAAGTCAGCATTACCTATCCACATAAAATACCTACATAAGCATGACATTACACAGACATAAAATGTTAACGAGCATTTGCCCCCTATGTGGTACATGTACACTAACATTCTAACTTAGAAAGTGCCACACTGAAGTGACATGGCAAGTAATTACAAGTGAATGCATGTTATAATGAATGTAACAGATACCATGCCGGATGCAAAGTATGGTAACAAAAAGCTACATTTGTATTTAGACTCTCCCCACTGATGAAGTATTTAGGCACTGTATAGACATGTCAACATTACTAAGGATTGGCATAGCGATTTAACACAAGCACTCTATCGCTCAGTCTGATGGGGCTCCATGTATGATTCATGCATTATTCAAATGACACACCATTATAGTCTACCGCAGTAAAAACAATTCTTCATATAACGAAGTAAATGTCTACCTTGTAAGAGGTGCTTTAATAGCATGAATTCAAGGAAATAGCACTGCATAGAATGAATGGCCTGACCTATTATCTGAATGCAATGCAATGAGTGGGTTTGTATCTATCCACAGCATCCTCTGTGGAGGGCGAGGAGCCTACTGCACTGCCTCTGGGCAGAGGAATAGTTAAGAATATCATATTGCAGGTAAAATGTCTATTGAAACACTCTTGCTCTACCTGCACTATGGGAAGAGATGTTCAAGAAGGTGTCCATTTTATTTGTGCCATTATTGACTATTCATGTAAACGCATTCTCTAGACAGTTTATTCAGATGGTTGATCAGCTGTCAAAATGATTCCAGCTTTAATGGGCTGGATGTTCAATGAAATTCAGAATTATTTCAAAAGATAAAGCCCAGTTGGTAAAGTAGCTTCAATCTATTACGACTGAATAGACATAAGGCACGAGCAAAAAATATTGCAGTTTTGAAACTGCAGTAGAAGTGCAGCAACTGCAGTCTACTGTGGTATTTTGGACGCAGTAATTGCAGAACAAATGCAGTGTACTGCAGTTGTACTGCACTCTAACTGCAGTTACACTGCAAAGTTACTGCTGTAAAGAAACTGTGTTATTTTGGACATAGTATTTGCAGAATACTCTAGGTATATTATTCTGCACTCTGACTGGAATATTTTTTCGTAAGGGTGAGGTTAGCCGCCTACATACACAGATGACATGCAGAACATGTTCTATAATGAAAATAACTTACCAGACAGACACGACTTAGGACCAAGCTGAAGAGAAGAAAGCGCAAACTGTGGAACACTAGAGTGGCTCCCATCCCGTTTCAGAAAGCAATTTTTAGAGGTTGATTCTTCAGTTAAAATGACTTCATCTACTTTTAACTGTCTCCAAAAGCGCTAGTCATGTTTCACTCCATCTGTCCTCTCATTATGGGCTTGATAGTGGCTTGTAAAATCATAACTATAATCTCTTCGCTCTCCCTCCCTCTTTTTAAATCCGCAACACGTTCAAACTGAGCCCACTCACTTTATTTCTCTGCATCTGTCTGTTTTTTTTCTTCTTCTGAAATTACATCCACATGTCAGAACTATTTATGTCGCTCTCGTTCTGCGGTGGGAAGTTCAAATGATTCTTTGTGGAGAAGAAACCAGCGCGGTATTTTTAGGTCTTTTTAGTCCTTCAGACTAACTTAAACACTTCAGTATGGAGCTGTGCGCCTTTATGCCATACCCCAAACGTTCCTTCTCACTAACTCCGTCCAAATGTTAATTGGTAAGTGGTCAAAATCATACGAAAAGACGTAGCTAACTTATTAAAAGATGTGTCCTAAGTTAATTTAATGTGCATATAGTGCACAAACGCATGGCTCATCATGTCATCTATCACAGTAAATAACTATAAGCAAACTAATTCTATAATCATTTCACAGAAGACGCTTGTTTATAATGACAGATTTTAGCATACAAAGTGCATCTCAAGACAAACCATCACGTCAGTCATAAAATTATGAACTTTTCCCTAATAAGATTCTTGCTTTGGCGAAACATCTTATCGTTGGCTGTCCCCCCCAGACATTAATTTCGGAACAGAATAGTTGGCCCATTCATACTAATGATCAATCTATACATTGTACCGAACTATAAACAGTTTAACTTCAGTTATACCAGTCTATGTGGATGTATCAAATCCCAAAACGTAACGCGATTTACGCATGGTGATTTAGACAGTCCAAGGAAAACGCCAACTCGGCTATCAAGATCACACTTACGCTATTTGAGAGAAAACAAACGGTTTCATTTCACCTATTTCAGAACCACCTACATCTAAAAAAAAAAAAAGGCAGCTTCCTTTCAAAGAGTTATCCCTAATATTCAACGCGGCTCCAAATGTTGACGGCAGCGGCTAGAGATCAGTTGTGAGTAATGTGGATGGAAAGGGGGATGGAAAGAGGCAGGTATTAGACAGGCGCGTGAAAGGATCTCATTGGTCCGCGCTCTCTTGCTTTAGATTAAACCACGACTCTTAAAACGACATATTTTGTCACCCCTTCCACACAATCTCCACATTCAACCGATTTCCGAGTGTTGCCAATTCATTTCCGCAAACATCTTTAACTGTATTTGCTATCGACACATAATGCATAGGAGGAGTAAAATGTTCCAGAAACATTTTACACTTGATTATTTTTTACTAGTAGCCTACTGTACATATCCTCTACATCAGGGTTCCCCAAATCGCGGCCTGCGGGCCAAATTCGGCCAGCTGGTGATTCTATCTCACTCATCATTATTCACGATTTATTCAGGACTATCTGTGGTTGCATTCACATTATCATAGAAGTGTTTAGAAACATATTCTATTTGAATTTACAATAAAAGTGACTCAAATGACACAATACAAGATTTACAATTCATTTCTATTGGGGACAAAATAATCTGAAACACAACCAAAACCAACAGCAAATGCATCGGTTTGTGTCAAGAACTGCAACGCTGCAGGGTTTTTCATGCTTAACAGTTTCCCGTGTGTATCAAGAATAGTCCACTACCCGAAGGACACCCAGCCAATTTGACACAACTGTGGAAAGCATTGGAGTCAACATGGGCCAGCATCCCTGTGGAATGCTTTCGACACCTTGTAAAGTCCATGCAGCAACGAATTGACGATTTTCTCAGGGCAAAAAGGGGGAGGAAGAATAAGCAAAATGTCTGACACTATTAGTTCATCAAATGGTTTTGCTAGAGGAGCATCTGTAATCTATCTATGGCAGTTCTCTTTCATTGTTAGAATGTCAACACATTCAGATGACAAATTCCAAGAAATATTACATCGGTCGAGGTCAGTAGCTACGTCGGCCTACTGTACGATCACAACCGTAAATCTTACTGCTTACTCATTAGAACAGATGGGCAAATAACTACAGTATCACTTTATAAGAAAACTTGCCAATTCATGTGGTAAAAAAAGTACTGAGTCAAAGCGTATTTTTATAGAAGCTTGCATGTAGCCTACCACACACAAAGTGACAAGGAAATGTGTGTAGTGAGTAAGCAATTGTCTTGGGACATGCTGTGAGGGACTGTTGATTTGGATTAAGATGCCATCCAGTCCATATCTATTATAAATGGGAGAGAATTATTCTGTGCCACAGAAATTCTCAACCATATGTCACACTGAGAGAGATTGTAACACAGCACAGATTTTGCATCTACCTCTAATAGAGCATCTCACCACCCCAATGTACAGTACCAGTCAAAAGTTTGGACACACCTACTCATTCCAGGGTTTTTCTTTATTTTTACTATTTTCTGTAGAGTAATAGTGAAGACATCAAAACTATGAAATAACACATGCAATCATGTAGTAACCAAAAAGTGATAAACAAATCAAAATATATTTTATATTTAGAGATTTTTCAAAGTAGCCACCCTTTGCATTGATGACAGCTTTCCACACTCATTGAGCTGTAGTCAATGAACAGCATTCTCATGGTGTTCCTTTTGTCCAGGTGGGAAAGGGCAGTGCAGATTGCAATAGAGATTGTGTCATCTGTGGATCTGTTGTGGCGGTATGCGAATTGGAGTGGTCTAGGGTTTCTGGGATGATGGTGTTGATGTGAGCCATGACCAGCCTTTCAAAGCACTTCATGGCTACAGACGTGAGTCCTACGGGTCGGTAGTCATTTAGGCAGGTTACCTTGAAACATGTAGGTATTACAAACTTGGTCAGGGACAGGTTGAAAATGTCAGTGAAGACACTTGCCAGTTGGTTAGCGCATGCTCTGAGTACACATCCTGCCTGTTTAAAGGCCAGGTCCGGTATTAGCAGTAAATTGTTTGCTTCCGACTCATTAAATAAAACAAATTCATCCAATTCGAGGCGAGTAAACGCTGTTCTGATATCCAGAAGCTCTTTTTGGTCATAAGAGATGGTGGCAAAAACATTATGTACAACATAAAAAATATTGTTGTTTCAGCTGTTTGAACCTGGTGTACAAAACTGAAAAGTAAAACATGCAAAAACAAAACTCATGAACGGGAAGCATAGATCTAGCGCACATAGAGCATATCTACAGCTTCTTAGACTTGCTAAAGCAATCAAGTAGAGTGATAGATCTATAACTTGCATTACATGAATTTGGCCGGGTTCTACTATGCTATATGTGTCACGACTTCCGCAGAAGTTGGCTCCTCTCCTTGTTTGAGTGGCGTTCGGAGGTCGACGTCACCGGCTTTCTAGCCATCGCCGCTCCATTTTTAATGAATCCATTTGTTTTGTCTTGTTCCCTGCTCACCTGGTTTTCATTCCCCAATCAATCTACATGTATTTATTCCTCTGTTCCCCATCATGTCTTTGTGAAAGATTGTTTGTGTTATTTGTTGACGCACCAGACTGGTTTGTTTTTTCCGTGGTATTTCACGAAGATGTTTATTGTTAAACATAATGCTTGTGACTGTTTTGCGCATTTTGTACTTTTGCCTCAATAAAATGTGCGCCTGTTCACAAATCTCTTCTCTCCTGCACCTGACTTCACTACCAGTACGCACACACCTGACAATATGGAATTGTTTTTATGCCCCTAGCTGCACAATGTGATACAAGGCACAGTTTATTAGCTTGACAGACTCATAGTCTTTTCACATTAATTTATCATCATTGAAAGTTCATTTATACACTTTATTTGATCAATTTATGACTTTTGGTGTCTTTTAGAGAAATATGTACTCATAATTGTCACGACTTCCGCCGAAGTCAGCTCCTCTCCTTGTTCGGGTGGCATTCGGCGATCGACGTCACCGGCTTTCTAGCCATCGCCACTCCATTTGTCATATTTCCATTTGTTTTGTCTTGTTCCATACACACCTGGTTTTAATTCCCTAATCACACTGCATGTATTTAGTCCTCCGTTCCCCTCCATGTCTTTGTGTGAAATTGTTGGATGTTATGTGGGTATTTACCACGCGCCTGATTTTTGTTCATGTTCCGTGTTTTGGGCACGTTTTATTGTATTCTGTGCTGTCTTTTTGGAACGGAATAAAAGTGTGCCTGTTACTACACGCTACTCTCCTGCACCTGACTTCGCCTCCCTTACACACCCGTAACAATAATAAAGTGATTTGAAATAATATGCTCTGAAAACTTTCCTTGATTCTTTCTACCAAGGTCTCTTTTACATATGAACCCTGTGTACACATCAATACATGTCAATATACTCTAAACATATCAATATACACATCAACATTCACATCAATATACAAAAGGCAAAATACAATCTTTCAAAATTCATCATTGGACCTCCAATGTTGACTTTTAACCTTCTAAACATTTCCTTCTGATCCAACCCTGAGGCTTTCTTTCCACATACTAAAGCATCATGCTTACCACACGTCGGCTAATAGGACTCTCTTTTTTGTCAATGACATTGGTATTTTGGTATTTTATTAGGATCCCCGTTAGCTGTTGCAAAAGCAGCAACTACTTATTCTGGGGTCCACACAAAACATTAAACATAATACAGAAATATATAATACAGAACATTAATAGACAAGAACAGCTCAAGGGCAGAACTACATACATTTAAATTATTATTTTTTTTTTACGGTGGGCTCTGAAATGATTGACACCATGATAAAGATGAGCAAAAATGACTGTATAAAATAAATAATTCAAATAGTGAGCTATATTGTATGCTCAAAAACATCGGGAAATGATATTCAATTGCTCAGAGAAAGATATTTTGTTTAACAAGTAATCTTTTTTTTCTAAAAAAGGTAGCGGTCCTGGGGCCCTTGTTAAGATCAACGGCATCATGAACTTTACCCAGTACCAACATATTTTATTTAAAAACCTGGTTGCCTCTGCCAGGATGCTGAAACTTGGCCGCAAATGTATCTTCCAGCAAGACAGTAACCTCAAGCACACAACAAAATCCACAAATAAATGGTTATGGAAACAAAAGCAACACTTTGCAATGGCCATCTCAGTCTCCGGACTTGAAACCAATGGAAAATCTGTGGTTTGAATTGAAGAGGGCAGTCCATAAATGCAGACGAAGGATATCAAAGATTGGAAGGATTCTGTATGTGTCAAACTGTGGGTAACTGGTGCGTGGAATCAGGCGCAGGAGAGCAGAGATGAGTGTACAAGGTAATTTATTCCACAAACAGCACCAGTATAAAACAAATACTAAAAGGTGGGTGAAATACCGGTTACGTGTAAATAAAATGAGTAATAACGAACCCGGCAAACAATACCAGCCAACAAGTAACGACCTGAACATTATATACAAACACGCACACAAACATGTGGGAAACAGAGGGTTAAATAATGAACATGTAATTGGGGAATAGAAACCAGGTGTGTAGAAAACAAAGACAAAACAAATGGAAAATGAAAAGTGGATCGGCGATGGCAAGAAAGCTGGTGAAGTCGACCGCTGAATGCCGCCCGAACAAGGAGAGGGACCGACTTCGGCGGAAGTCGTGACAGTATGCAGGAATGGTCAAAGATCCCTCCTAATGTGTTCTCTAACAAAACATTTTTAAAGGCTCAGCGTCATTATCCTCTCAAGGTGAGTAATTGAAAGGTATTGAAAACAGGGGTGTCAACAATTTGACCCATACCTTTTTGAGAAATACTTGATGACTTGTTAAACAAAATATCTTTCTCTGAGCAATTGTATTATTATAAAGGAATATAATGTCCCTATTTTTTGGGAGAATACAATATAGTTCAGTACTTTACTTATTTTATAGTAATTTTTGCTCATCTTTATCAAGTGTCAATAATTCCGGACCCCTTTGTACATATGTTTCCAATATACATTATGTTGAAGTTACAGTAAAAGTTCATGGTCCGCCAGTTTCCTTCATCCCCTCTAATGCTTTGTTTTGGCATTATTTCTCTGCCACAGAAATATGAGGTAATAGATGGTAATAAACCCTTAATTACAACATAATACTTTGGCTTTGGCTTATCTCTCTAATTATCATTTCATTACTGTTCCAGAACAACAAACGAGGTGGGGGGACACTCTCTCTGAACACCACAGAACAATAGTTGAGTCACACCTCCAGGGAATGAGGACCTAGGTCAACTCAATCTCATATGAAGGCAATTCATATTGCCTTGGCAGCTCACCACTCTGATCTCCCAATGGGAAATGAAGAAACAGGAAATAAGATCCAAGCCGGACAGGAATCTCTGAATCTTCCCCCAAGCTGGAAAAAATACTATGTGTTTCAAACAACCTGATTATTTCATTAATTTATTATGGCAGCCTATTCTGTTGAGTTCTTTACCCATCAATAATAGATTTTTACCCAACAACCATTTTCCTCATAGGCTTATTGGAGGTCAGCTGTAGCCGATAGCCTGGCACTAACTTGATTATATCCAAATATGCAGCAATTTTAATATGGTTAGGGAGAACATTAATAGGGTACAACATGCAACCCTTAACTAAACTGATTTAATTGTAGTTTTCTCTGTGAACTTCATTTGGAGGCAGAATGCGTATTGCTTACTGAACCAGTAAACTGTATACTAGAGAGTGAATATTTATTTAGTGGTATCAGTAATGAGACATCAGGTAATTTACCATATCCTGCCCAGACATCCAGACAGATGTGTTAAACACCCACACCAGCTAAAATCTTTTTTCAGCTGGAAAACGATGCCTAGAGCTTACCCATCATGTTGCACAACAAAATAAGTAGTCATTTGAGTCTAAGTATGATATATTTGGGCTTGAAGTGGAAAATCCAAAGTGAGAACTTAAAGTAAGAAAATACAGTGCCTTGCAAAAGTATTCAACCCCCTTGGCGTTTTTCCTATTTTCTTTCATTACAGCTCTCACGCCCTGACCTGAGAGAGCCGTTTTTCTCTGTTTAGTTAGGTCGGGGTGTGATATGGGGTGGGCATTCTATGTATTGTATTTCTTTGTTTTGGCCGAGTATGGTTCCTAATCAGAGGCAGCTGTCTAGCGTTGTCTCTGACTGGGAATCATACTTAGGCAGCCTTTTCCCACCTGTGGTTGTGGGTAGTTGTTTTCCGTTTAGTTATCTGTTGCCTGACGGAACTGTTTGCTTTCGTTTTGTTTCTTTGTTTAAGTGTTTCGTTATAGAAATAAATATGAGCACCTACCACGCTGTGTTTTGGTCCCCTTCTCATTACGACGAAAGCCATTACAACAGCCTGCCATTTAAATTGATTTTTATTTGGATTTCATGTAATGGACATACACAAAATAGTCCAAATTGGTGAAGTGAAATTAAATAAATTACTTGTTTCAAAAAATTCAACAAAAAAACCCCCCGGAAAAGTGGTGGTGCATATGTATTCAACCCCTTTGCTATGAAGCCCCTAAATAAGATCTGGTGCAACCAATTACCTTCAGAAGTCACATAATTAGTTAAATAAAGGCCACCTGTGTGCAATCTAAGTGTCACATTATCTGTCACATGATCTCAGTATGTATATACACCTGTTCTGAAAGGCCCCAGAGTCTGCAACACCACTAACAAGGGGCACCACTAAGCAAGCGGCACTATGAAGACCAAGGAACTCTCCAAACAGGTCAGGGACAAAGTTGTGGAGAAGTACAAATCAGAGTTGGGTTCTAAAAAATATCAGAAACTTTGAACATCCCAAGGAACACCATTAAATATGTTATTTAAAAATGGAAAGAATATGGCACCACAACAAACCTGCCCAGAGAGGGCCGCCCATCAAAACTCATGGACCATGCAAGGAGGCCATTAATCAGAGAGGCAACAAAGAGACCAAAGATAACCCTGAAGGAGCTGCAAAGCTCCACAGTGGAGATTGGAGTATCTGTCCATAGGACCACTTTAAGATGTACACTCCACATAGCTGAGCTTTACGGGAAGAGCGGCCAGAAAAAAAGCCATTGCTTAAAGAAAAAAATAAGCAAACACATTTGGTGTTCGCCAAAAGGCATGTGGGAGACTCCGCAAATATATGGAAGAAGGTACTCTGGTCAGATGAGACTACAATTAAGCTTTTTGGCCATCAAGGAAAATGCTGTTTGGCGCAAACCCAACACCTCGCATCACCCCGAGAACACCATCCCCACAGTGAAGCATGGTGGTGGCAGCATCATGCTGTGGGGATGTTTTCATTGGCTGGGACTGGGAAACTGGTCAGAATTGAAGGAATGATGGATGGCACTAAATACAGGGAACTTCTTGAGGGAAACCTGTTTCAGTCTTCCAGAGATTTGAGACTGGTACAGAGGTTCACCTTCCAGCAGGACAATTACCTTAAGCAAACTGCTAAAGCAACACTCTAGTGATTTAAGGGGAAACATTTAAATGTCTTGGAATGGCCTAGTTAAAGCCCAGACCACAATCCAATTGGGAATCTGTGGTATGACTTAAAGATCTCTGTACACCAGTGGAACCCATCCAACTTGAAGGAGCTGGAGCAGTTTTGCCTTGAAGAATGGGCAAAAATCCCAGTGGCTAGATGTGCCAAGCTTACAGAGACATACCCCAAGAGACTTGCAGCTGTAATTGCTGCAAAAGGTGGCTCTACAAAGTATTGACTTTGGGGGGGATGAATAGTTATGCACGCTCCAGTTTTCTTTTTCTTTTTTTCTTATTTCTTGTTTGTTTCACAAGAAAAAATATTTTGCATCTTCAAAGTGGTAGGCAAGTTGTGTAAATAAAATGATACAAACCCCCCCAAAAATCCAGTTTGATTCCAGGTTGTAAGGCAACAAAATAGGAAATATGCCAAGGGGGTGAATACTTTCGCAAGCCACTGTAGCTATTTTATTCTGATGAGTGGATGAAGTGGACCGATGAAATGTCAACACAGCTGGGAAACCTCATTGTTTCTGGAGACACATTGTGCATGGCGGCGCTACAGCAAGAGTACAAGTAGCAGTTGCTCGCTAACTATACACGTTTGGCTGGCTGGCTAGCTAGCAATAGCTAGCATAGCTAACTGTGCAGTGAAGTAAATCCACATGAATTAAGTTAATTTATAACTCATTGAGTAAATCACTGTTTTACCAATACTAACATTATCGCATCGGCTTAGCTTTGTCAGCAAACGCAAAGTTCCGTCATAATTATGTCTTGTCCTTACAACTTACCTGAACTCTAGTTTGCAAATTTTGATATTAATTTGCAGCATTGTGTATCACATTGGCCAGTCAGCACATTCCCTTTGACAGCTAGGTTTATTACTGTAGAGACTCCTTTCAGTTTTGGTTTTAATTACTGTAGCTAGCTAGCTTGCTTTCAAAGTTCAGAGATTGGATGTATGTAGCTAGTGAAATGTGTTCATCCCTCAATTTTTGCACTTCTGTGTTTAGCAGAGTAACATTCTGTCCTATCCAACAATCAGCAAATGTGAGAACTAATATTGTAGTTGCCTATTTGCCATTTTCTCTTAGGCTACCCATCCCCCCCTCTGATCTGCATGGCTACAGAAGTAAAACCATGTCCAGACAGACACCTTCCTTCTCCACTGAGAATGTTTGAGTATGTCATTGTATGCCATTGTCAAGTTCATAGAATTTAGATTGTATTTAGATTTAGATTGTAAGATTGTCTGTCTGTCATGATCCATGACAGACAGACAATCTTACAATGAGACTATTCACTTACTCCCCTTTTGTGTCTGTGTTTCAGGAGTCAACAGACAAAAACAATTAATCCTCACCGAAGTTTTTCCAGAAAAATGCAGTGTACACATTTATTTGAGTAGCTTATTGTGAAAGTAGGCCTATTTCACTGTAAATAACATCATAACTCGCACACGCCCAGGATTCTCTCTCTCCCAAAAATCAGGTCACCGTCCATAATTATCCAACCCTAAAATCCCTACACCACCTACGTGAAGTAAAGTATAGTCAGGACTATGACAAGGCTGCACAATCATGGGTGGCCTGACCCGGGCATTGATGTGCACAGTGGGTAGGTACCTGACAGCATTGTCTTGACTGTATACAGAGAGCAAGAATCCCTACCTGATTCTGGAGACACATTGTGCATGGCTAAATAGTCATGTATGGACAAGATCCATGACAGACATAATGACAATTCAACAACCTACTGTATGTGTTTCATGTGTCTTACAGAACTGAGGACTCCTGGGCTGTGTGATGCAGACCAAGCACATAGCCTGAACCAAGCAGAGGCTGAGCAAGCTGGCAATATTGTAATATTGACATAAAGGGAGGATGTGGATGAAATTGTAAAAAAATAAACACAGAATGGTCCATGTTTCTATAACCAACTACAATTACAAGCTAAGCAAACAATGGAATGGAAAATACATTATTATAATGTACAGAAAGCCCAGTTGTTCGTTTTAGTCTACTCCTGCGCTCTGGGTCCTATCACACATTGACCACATGAGGGTTTCCTATGTTACAATATGTTTGAGGGGGGCCACATTGACATTTGGATTGTTATGGGGATCCTCATGAGCACCACTGAAGTTATAACCATGTCTGTGTTCTAACAAGCCACAACTTCCTCCTCTCTTGGCTATAACCTTTATTTCAGTATACACATTCTGTTACAGGAACACTGGTGTTATTGTTTGGCGAATGCAAGCTAACTAGTGGTTTTGTACTCCATACACATCAACAGTGTAATATCTGGACGAAGTTTGATAATACTTACTAAATAATAAGGAACATAAAGAATGTTTTTCAAAATGCATACTACCGTGCTCCGAGCACCCATATCGGAGCACAGGAGAGTCGGAGTATGAGTCAAAATCAAAGTATACGAAACGGAGAACAGAGGGCACTTCTCGAATGCGTACTATGTTTGTACATATTTTAAAGAATGTATCGATGCAAGCTTCAATGTTAAGTACGCAAACAAATATGACGCAACCATAAAACAATTATTCAAAATTTGGTGAAATCAATGGCGGCCATTACTGTAGCAGAAGCGAGAGAAAATAAACTCAGACTTTGGAATTACATTTTTGGGATTTTATTGGGCTCCCCATTAGCCGACGTCAATGGTGACAGCTAGTCTGCCTGGGGTTCGACACATAGCAAAAACAAACATTACAGACCAAATACTTACCAATTTACATACATTACAACTAGGTCAGATAAGGGAGAGGTGTTGTGAGGTGTTGTTTTATTTGTTTTTTAAAGCTCATTTTGCTGTTTGCTTGAGTAATTTGAGCTGGAAGGGAGTTCCATGTGATAATGGCCTTGAATTCATTTTGGATTTGAGGACTGTAAAAAGAAACCTGGTGGCATGTCTTGTGGGGTAAGTATGTCTGTAATAAGAGCTATATGTAAATTGATTATACAGACAATTTTGACATTTCAACATAATAATAATAATATAATATACATATATATATTGTATATATATAAATACTTGATGAAGTTAATCTCTCATCAACCCTCAACTAGGAAAGACATGCATGCATGTTGTTGATGTTAGCTCTGTATGTGCAGGGTAGCCTAGTGGTTAGAGCAGTTCAAATCCCTGAGCTGACAAGGTACAAATCTGTTGTTCTGCCCCTCCTAGGCCATCATTGATAATAAGAAGTTGTTCTTAACTGACTTGCCTAGTTAAATACAAGGTAAAAAAAATAATAATGCTGAGCCATTTTTGCTAGGTCTTTCTTTGCTGCACTTGACCATATTACCAGACAGTAATCAAGATGGGACAAGACCAGATCCTGAACAACTAGTACAGTTGATTTGTGTCAAAAACGCAGAACTTCTTTGCATAACAGATATACCCCTCCACTTTAGCAATATTACTTGACCATGATAATTGACCATCCAATTTTATACCTAGGAGTTTAGCTTCCTCAACTTGCTCAATGGTCACACACTTTATACACAACTCCAGCTGAGGTATGGGTCTTGGATAATGTTTTGAACCAAATACAATGCTTTAGTTTTAGCTGTATTTAAGACCAGATTATTTTTATCACCCATTCTGATACTGACTGTAACTCCTTATTTAGAATTTCAGTGAACTCACTGGCTTTGGATGCTGACATGTAGCGTGTGGAATCATCCGCATGCATAGTCTTTCTAGATTTGTGGAAGACCAGTGGCAAATCATTTGTAAAAGCAGAGAAGAGTAATGGCCCAAGACAACTGCCTTGAGGGACACCGCACTGGACATGCAGTATCTGATGGTAGTGAAGCTTCCATTGAAGAACACTCTCAGGGTTCTATTGGCTAAATAACTGTCCAACCATGTGATGGCAGGTGATGTAAAACCATAGAAAGTGAGTTTCTTCATTAACAATTTATGATGAATAACACCAAAGGCTGCACTGAAATCTAACAATACAGCTCCAACTATCATCTTATTATCCATGTATTTTAACCAACACTTCTCTATGCATGTTGAAAGTCAGTAGCTAACTTGTTCTCTGAAAAATAAAATACCATTGTATTATGATGCCATCTATTTTGTGAAGTGCACCAGTCCCTCCTGCAGCAAAGCACCCCACAACATGATGCTGCGGGCCCCTTGCTTCACGGTTGGGATAGTGTTCTTCGGCTTGCAAGCCTCCCCCTTTTTCCTCCAAACATAACGATGGTCATTATGGCCAAACAGTTCTATTTCTGTTTCATCACACCAGAGGACATTTCTCCAAAAAGTACGATCTTTGTCCCCATGTGCAGTTGAAAACCGTAGTCTGGCTTTTTTATGTCGGTTTTGGAGCAGTGGCTTCTTCCTTGCTGAGCAGCCTTTCAGGTTATGTGATATAGAACTTGTTTTACTGTGGATATAGATACTTTTGTACCTGTTTCCTCCAGCATCTTCACAAGGTCCTTTGCTGTTGTTCTGGGATTGCTTTTCACTTTTCGCATCAAAGTACGTTCGTCTCTAGGAGACAGAATGCGTCTCCTTCCTGAGCGGTATGACGGCTGTGTGGTCCCATGGTGTTTTTACTTGCATATTATTGTTTGTACAGATGAACGTGGTACCTTCAAGCGTTTGGAAATTGCTCCCAAGGATGAACCAGACTTGTGGAGGTCTACAATTTCTTTCTGATATCTTGGCTGATTTCTTTTGATTTTTTTCCATGATGTCAAGGAAAGAGGCACTGAGTTTGAAGGTAGGCCTTGAAATACATCCACAGGTACACCTCCAATTGACTCAAATTATGTCATTTAGCCTATCAGAAGCTTCTAAAGCCATGACATCATTTTCTGAAATTTTTCAAGCTGTTTAAAGGCACTGTTAACTTAGCGTATGTAAAGTTCTGACCCACTGGAATTGTGATATAGTTAATTATTAGAGAAATAATCTGTCTGTTAACAATTTTTTGGGAAAATTACTTGTGTTATGCACAAAGTAGATGTCCTGACCAACTTGCCAAAACTATAGTTTGTTGACAAGAAATCTCTGGACTGGTTTAAAAACGAGTTTTAATGACTCCAACCTAAGTGCATGTAAACTTCCAACTTCAACTGTACGTTGCAGCAGTAGCTAGCAATCTTTGTCCCCATTCCTGATATTTCTGTTCCTGATATTTCTGTTCTTAGCTACCTAAATAGCCATCTTCACACTGATATAGCTAGCTAGTTAGGTAGCTAACAACAGAAATATCAGGAATATAGTGACAAAGCAAAGGACACCAACGACTCACGCTTGTGAAATAATCAGTCTGCATTTATTGCTTTTATGGTAAGGTGCCCTAGTAGTTCCATCGTGCTTATCCACATCCTGAATCCATCCATGTTATTTGACTTGGGACTAATTTAAATATCCAAGTGTATGCGTGTCTTAATGGCTGAGCTATCAAATATTTTTACCAGTATACGGCCTAACCCATACCAATCCTATTTAATGATTGAATTCCACACTGTTGTTTCCTCACAGGCCAAGAAGGGGCACCAAGAAAAACTGCTTTTTAACATCATTAATTATCATTTAATGGAAGGACATCTATTTAATTCATATTGTAATTAATTTGAGGTAATATTTCATACAAAATATGGAACACTGGACAGATACTGACAGAAGACGTAGGAAAAAGGATGCACTCTCTTCGAGCAACCGAGGGTGGTGCGCACAGGCACGCATGTCCCCATCGCTATTTTAGATTCAACAGTAGTGTTGCTTGAAATGTTTCATATGGTAGCTCATTAGTATGGTGTAAATGGACGAAGGCATGTGGAGTTGTGCCCAGTAAATGTGTATTAAAGGCCTTTCTATAGTTTAGGGAGGGAGGCTGTGAAAACTAGGCAGATGGTAAATATGACAAAATAGCATTAGCTACGATTTAAGCAATGAAATTAAAACCCAGATTTGTGTCACTCATTTGGTATATGCATGCCATGTAATCAGTTTAGATGCCACCTGGACAGAGAAGCAGACATCTGGGCCTTGAATTGTCAAACCAAACCAGGGGTGGTTGGTAGCCTCGAGGTTAGAGTGTTGGGGTAGTAACCGAAAGTTTGCTGTATTGAATCCCAGAGCTGACAAAGTGAAAAAGCTGTTGCTCTGCCCTTGAGCAAGGTACTTCATCCCAATTGCTTTAGGGGTGCTGCACAATCGTGGCCCTGGCCATGACCCCACTCCCTGCAGGTGTCTCAGGGGGAATTGGGATATGCAAGAAACAGATGTCCATTACATCCTTGTACAAGTGTGTAACAGGAGAAATATATCCCCCCCCAATTTAGCAAGCTGTGAAGTTTGTCTAGCACAGCTTTTGTAGATGGCTGCTCTTTAGAAGAACGTTTAAGTTGTAATAATTACACACAGGTCACAGGGTTGTTTTACCTAGTTGAATGCACCGATTATAAGTCGCTCTAACTGTAGGCTACACCATTTGCTAAATGACAAAAATATAGGCTAAATGTAAATCTAAAGGGTTCATAGTTCATCTCATTCCCACAATGTGAAAAGGTAAGCATGTCTTACAGTCTTAATAAGGGCATGCAGCAGGCAGGCATGAGGCAAAATTGTGGTTTCATTCACAAAATAAGGATAGTGACGGTAGCAGTGGTGAGATTAGATAATAATGTTGGCAAAATAGGCAAAAGGAATTACAAAAACAAACCGACGATGAACCCCCCCAAAAATTATCCAAAGAAATCTAAATCAAAATGAACTCAATCCAGGATATTTCCTGATTTAGGAAACGGTATACTGTTGGATAAATCTACAGCCTAGTAGCCTACTCACAAGGATACTCTCCCAATCAGAGCTTTACACTGCCCAAGTGTAAAATGACATAGAGAACCTGGAGGAGCATGGGCCTTATTAGAGCACTGCAGGGGCGTTTGGTCCCTTCTGAGCACTGCCCAAGTGTAAAATGACATAGAGAACCTGGAGGAGCATGGGCCTTATTAGAGCACTGCAGGGGCGTTTGGTCCCTTCTGAGCACTGCCCAAGTGTAAAATGACATAGAGAACCTGGAGGAGCATGGTTTGAGGTTGGAAGGCAATCAACAGGACCGGCCCTAGCTTTTTGGGGGCCCTAAACTAGATTTAGTTTCTGGGTCCCCCCACCTTGCTTGTAAAATATTTTTGTGGCCCCCCTCTTTACACCGGAGAGAAGAAATGTACGTTTTAAAGTTCATTTCCTGCAATTCTCCACATTTTGCATGGGGCATAGAGAACATTTGGTAGTTTTAAAGTACATGTTCTGCAATTCTACAGATTATGTCATGGGGCAGAGAGAAAATGTTGCAGTTTTAAAACTAACTTTGTGCAATTCTGCTCATTGAGCCAGGGGGCGGACAGAACACATAGCAGTTTTACAGCTAATTTCCTGCTATTCTAAATATGTTATTATGGGGTGGAGACAAAATGTTGCAGTTTTTTTAAAATGAATTTCATGCAATTCTACACATTTTGCCATGACTTATGCCATGTTCATATGATATCAGGGCCCCTGGGAAAAATGCCCTGTATTCCTGGTCATTAATTTGGCCATGATAACTTCCAGGTGTAGATAACTGGCTAAACTAAACAACAACAATAACAAAATAATTGCTGACATAGGCTAAATTGAGTAACTGCCAGTGACTTACATTACAAGAGAAAAACTGCTGATGCACTACCAAATTTTGAAATTGCACCTTGTGTATTCTACTATTCTAGTTCTAAACAGTAAATTGAGACCCAAACTAAGTTTTGGTTGGGGGCCTGACATGCCACATAGTGTCCCTCTGCCCAAAAAGTGCCCCCAGCCCCCAAAGCGTCCGTTGCTATGCTGTTTGCTTGGCTCTATTTTACCTTGTAGCAGTCGCAAAGGAAGGAGGACACGGGCAGTTCTAGTTCTATTTCACCTCATAAATGTTCGCTAAGTCCAAGCAAAATTATTATTTCAGAATTGCTCTCCAAGGACAGTGTTTTTGATGGTGATAACCTGCTGACTACCTGCTGCTTCAGAGGACCGAAAAGACTGGAAAGAGAACTCTTTCTTTACCATATATTTGTCTTTATATAAGTAAATATTGTTAAATAGGAAGAAATCATTTAAGCTGTTTTTAGATTGATGTTGCTAGCTACTGTACTTATTTTTCTCAGCCTGCCTAGTCAGCTCGCCAGCTACAGTAGCCTCTAATTGGGAACCATACAAAACCACCAACATAGAAATACACATTCTAGAACACCCCCCTAGTCCAAGGGCTCTCTATGGTCAGGGCGTGACAATGGCTCATAATAATGTCTAGAATGGAGTCAAACACGTGGTTTCAATGTGATTCCATTCAATTGCAAAAGTCACTGAAGCTGGAGACTTATATCTCCCTCACTAAATATAAGCATCAGCTGTCAGAGCAGCTTACCAATCACTGCACCTGTACACAGCCCATCTGTAAATAGCCCACCCAACTACCTCATCCCCATATTGTTATTTTTTTGCTCTTTTGCACCCCAGTATCTCTACTTGCACATCATCATCTGCATATCTATCACTCCAGTGTTAATGCTAAATTGTAATTATTTTGCCACTATGGCCTATTTATTGCCTTACCTCCCTAATCTTACTACATTTGCACACACTGTATATAGAGTTTTCTATTGTGTTATTGACTGTATGTCTGTTTATCCCATGTGTAACTATGTGTTGTTGTTTTTGTCGCACTGCTTTGCTTTATCTTGGCGAGGTTGTAGTTGTAAATGAGAACTTGTTCTCAACTGGCCTACTTGGTTAAATAAAGGAGAAATATATTTATTTTTTTACTCCATTCCAGCCATTGTTATGAGCCATTCTCCCCTCAGAAGCCTCCACTGATATAGTTATATGTCTGTCATATTGAGGTGTCTAGCTATAAGTTAAACCTGATCAATCAAATGGATAGGTGTAAGCAATTATGGTGATTTAAAATGCTCTTTACTAGGTTTCTTCACTAGACAGACACCGAGAGAGAGAGGAAGAGGAAGAAAGAAAGGATACAAGGGAGAGAGGGAGAGAGAGGTGGGAACAGAGTGGAAGACAGATGGAGAGTGACTTGAGTATTTCAACAACTCCTCTTACAACTTGACAGGCAATCATATGTACCTACGGGGGAAGGATGGCCAGCCACACAGGAGGGTGATTTTTACTAAGGAGAAGGAGGCCGTGCTGACCGAGATGCATGCTCGCCATTTCGAAGTTAAGCGTATGATTGCCAAAATCAACCTACGCTTCTTCTGACGGAATTGTCAAGGAGGTGGAAAGCCGGGCAAATGAAATAACCTTTTGTTTATCAATCACATTCTATTATATCTGAAATTATTATGATTTCAAAAAAGGTCATATCAGAGAGCACACAATGTTTCAATTTGTCACTTTTTGCTTAAAGGTCAGTACCCTGTCTAGTTAGGTCAGTAAAGGAAGAGTACATGCTTAACTCTAAATTCCCATCTGTAAACCATTAAAAATAGTGCTTGGAATCATTAATAGATTTTTGTTTTGTTTGATACCCAATAAGGACGAGACTGGCGAGGCCACCTCCAAGGCGATGGTGGACATCTTCACCACCCACGGTTCTCTTGAGGTCATCTTGAGTGACCGAGGTCATGAACACTGGAACAAGGTTTGAATGTTATAGGATTAAAAGCCAACTGACACTTACTCTTGTGTTACTGACTTGTTGCACCCTCGACAACTACTATGATTATTATTATTTGACAATGCTGGTCATTTATGAACATGTGAACATCTAGGCCATGTGCTGTTATAATCTCCACCCGGCACAGCCAGAAGAGGACTGGCCACCCCTCATAGCCTGGTTCCTCTCTAGGTTTCTTCCTAGGTTTTGGCCTTTCTAGGGAGTTTTTCCTAGCCACCGTGCTTTGCTTGCTGTTTGGGGTTTTAGGCTGGGTTTCTGTACAGCACTTTGAGACATCAGCTGATGTAAGAAGGGCTTTATAAATACATTTGATTTGATTTGATTATATTCTGTCACCAATGGTTTGTTTTATTGATTTTTTTGATTTTTTTTCATGGTACATAATCAGATATATTTAAATATCTTACACTGTCAATAGATATTGCTTTCCTACCCCCTGCTCCAGGTTTAGTGAATGGAACAAACAGACCCTCAAGACTGCCATGGGCAAGACCCTTGATTTGTACCAGGAACAGTGGGAGAACAATCTGAACGTAATTATTTTTGCACACAACAGCAGCATCCAGGTCTCTGTATGGACGGGAGCCGCAGCTGTTGACTGAGGTAAACGATGCAATTGTATATACAATTTATTGCATATACGGTAGTCTTTCAAATTTGTGATTGACTTAGTGTTGTTTGTCTATTGCTATTTTTGTATAATGTACTTTCAGATCTCTAAAGCTCCACTTGATGTGATGGAAGTTGTCGAACCAGATCAGAAAGCCTTCGAGGACCACCTTCAAGCACGGACTGAGAAGGATGTGGAGTTTTTTTTTGTTGCTCTGAGTCGGAGGGGTACCAGCTTAAGGTAGGCTATACCTTCCAAAAGTGTTGAAAAGTACATAACTCCCATTTATAACACTGCGCTAATCCATCAAGTTTTATCACAGTAAAGTGTAACCTGTGTGTTTGTTTGTTTACGTCTCCTACCCAGTTCCCTTTAACTCTGTTCCTCTTCTCCAGGAGCTAGGGGTTCTGCCCAACACCCAGATGTGGATCCACCTGATGTCCTCCATTACCAACCACCCTCCAACTTTTCATTACGTCATCTACAGCTACTGTTATTGTCATGTTGTCATTATCTGCTAAGAAAGTTTTTTTGCTCTATTATACTGGGCACACAATATGTGAGATACACAGCTTAACCAAAAACACTAGCACTGCAAACATTCAGAACAAAGAGAGCAGTAGTGCCTGGACTTTGCCGTCTCCCTCTTCAAGTCCCCCTTCTGAGACTGGCTGTCTGTTGAGAACAACCCAGGTAACAAGGAACGTAACTGAGACATTTGTAACATTCCCCTTAAGTCTTCCAGAGGTAGTGAATGTCATAGCCCGTTTGGGACATTATAGGCACATTCATAACGTTTCTAATAAGTATTATAGAGGTTATAAATATCTGGTCGCTATACAGACATCATGGGAACATTAAAAACGTTCCTTGGTAGTCCATGAAAGGTTCTGAATATCATGTTATTTTGGAGATATCTTAGGAACATTTCATAAGGTTACATTTAGAGCTATGTTTTTTTTTCTTCGTATAACGTTACAATCGGAATAATAGAAATACATTTTGGAACGTCGTCTAAGTCAAGTGGTGGTACACTGTAACGTTGACTTTCTAATTGTGTAGGAACATTTGTTACATTCTAAATAAGTATTTTAGATCCCAAGATATTGGGGCCAGCATACTTGTGCTTGGAGTAAAGGAAGTGGATCCAGCTCTTCCCCTCCGCAATTTATTTTTCCATAATTCTACCGATTTAATAAATGTATGGAAATTCTTAATGCAATTTTGACCTCAGTATAGGCCTATGGAAGAGGGAACGATTCATCCAAATAATATTATTATTATTATATTCATTTATGAACGTAGCCTATAACAATAATAATAATTTTAAAAAATCATTATAAAGCAGCTAGCAGTAGTGGTGGCCTGACGACGGTTCATCCTGAATATTCCTTTTGACTCCATTATCCGTCATTGCAAATATCAAAGTGGGTGTGGCAACTAACAATACTGAGGCTGGAGCCAGAAAGAAACACCTACGTTACTAATTGGTAAAAGTGAAACAACACAGCTGAACAGCGAAGACGCCATCGACTCCGACTGACCGAACACAGTTCACCTCTTGGAAGTTTTCACGAAAGGTAAGTTATCCAGTGTGTACTATTTAAACCAAGTAAGTTAGTGTACTCCCAGCTCCCCAGATAAAGACATTTTGAATGACGTCGGGCTATCTAACTAGCGAGGAAACTTGCCAGTTAGCTAATTAGCCAGTTGGCTAATGAATAGTTTAGCCTAGCTACATTACTTGGAAAGTGCCGCGTGTAACCACAGCCTGTGTTACAGGGTTCAGTAATCGTGTTCTTAGGTCCTGATGAAAAACAACATTAACAAGTGTTCTTGGTCTATTACTAGCATATGCACGTAAAAATATATAATGCAGTATATGGATTGATACATTTTTACTAAAGGGCTGACTAAATTTGCACAATCCAGATAATGAAAAGTGCAATTTATCCATTCTATAACACCAACATTATTCAAATGCCTTGCAGTTTCACGATAGCCTGAGAAGCTGTAGTCACCTCTTTCCTCATTTTAGTTCTGATTCAAGATGGATATTATGGATAACGTCTTACGTAGTAGAGATTAATGTTCTTTCTGTTTCTTTACGTAGTGTTCTGAAGATTGAAAATGTCTTCAAAAAAGGAAAACCTGTGTTGTCTAACTGGTTATTCATTTTAAATGGACAAGTAAGGCAGTCCAATTTCATTTTGTACTGTATGTGTAGAGCCATTGTCATATCATTTTTTATACATTTTCAGACTGTTAAATCCGCTGGTGTAACACGGATGTCAAGTACTTCAAGAAAGAGAGTATACAATAGAATCTGGACTAAAATGTCAAGGGAGAAAACCACTCTTAAGAAAAAAAGGGTAGAGAAGGAAGACAATGACAATGAAAGTGGATCTAGTCTCATCAGCCAGTCTGACACGAAGAGTGAAGATACCAGTCCTACTGAATCTGACAGCAAAAGTGAATCAGATAGTGAAGTTGAGGCAGTGGAAGTTACTCCTCCAAGACTGCCAACACATGCTGACGAAGAGTCAGATGGTGAACATGAGGCAGTAGGTGGTACTAAGCCAAGACTGCCATCACACAGTGACATAGATTCAGAGACTGAAGCCAATGCTGGTTGTGTAATTCAGGAGACAACTGACTCTGACGATGATGATGAAAAAGATTCTACCTTCAGAGAGGACCTGGCAACCTGGATAAGTGATTTCCAAGTGAAACACAATGCTGTTGATGCACTTCTGAAGATGCTGCAGTCTAATGGTCACCCAGATTTGCCTTCCACTGCTAGAACTCTCCTAGAAAAGACCAATGCTTTTGTTGAAGTCAAGTCTAATGTGGAGTTTGTCAGGTTTAAAGTGAAGGTGGAGTTAGTGAAACATCTAAGCATCTATCCTCAATCTGTTGTTGGAGATTTGAATATTTTAGAAATATCCCTTAATCTGGATGGTCTCCCTTTGTTCAAAAGTACCAATATGTCGTTATGGCCACTTTGTGCTCCATCAATCTATCACCACCCACAGTGTTTCCTCTGTTACTTGCAATGGCATCATCGAAACCAAGCTCCCAGGAATTCCTCAATGACACTTTGCTGGAGCTTAAAGAGTTTATGCAGACCGGCTTGAAGTGGGGAGACACAACACTGCAAGTGAAAGTTTGTTCTGTAACGTGATGCACCTGCAAAAGCCATTGTAAAATGCATAAAGATGTATTCTGGCTACTATGGCTGTGACAGGTGCACACAAAAAGGCAGGTATGATGGGAGGATGATGTACCCTCAGGTAAAAAAACCTGTGTCTCAGAACTGACAAATACTTTAGGGAATTGGTACAGCCAGAACATCACAATGAAGGGAAAACCTCTCCTTTTTGCATCCTCCCCATTGATATGGTGAAGTCATTCCCAATTGACTATATGCACCTTTGTTGCCTCGGAATAACCCGGAAGCTCTTAATGATGTGGACTAGGGGAAAGACTGGGGCCAGGTTGTCATTGGTGCAAGTCAAGGAGGTAAGTCAACGACTAAACCGACTAAAGGATTCAATTCCAGACTGCTTTGCTCGCAAACCACGGGGATTGGATGACCTTGACCATTAGAAGGCCACAGAATTCAGACAGTTTCTACTCTATACTGGGAAAGTAGTGCTGAGAAGAATCCTGTCTAAAGAACAGTACACACACATCATGGCCTTCAGTGTTGCCATGTGCATTTTGGTTTCACCTCAACTTTCTTCAATCCACAGTGCTTTACTGAACTTCTTTGTGGAGCAGGGAAGGGTTTTGTATGGAGACACATTTCTCGTGTATAATGTTCACTCCCTTCTACAGCTCACTGCTGATGCTGAAGAACATGGCTGCCTTGACAACTGTAGTGCTTTCAAGTTTGAGAACTACTTGCAACAACTAAAGAAGATGGTCTGTTCAGGAATGCGGCCACTTGAGCAAATTTGTAAAAGAGTGCAAGAACGCACAGAGCTTCTCCCCGCCAACAGGTCATCAAAATGAGACAAACAATGCCTATATACTTAATGATAGGTCATGCTGTGAGGTAGTGAGCCAAGAAGATGCCTCTGATACTTACCTCTGCAGGGTGTTTCAGCATCTGGAATCTGACACGCTGAGTCCTTGTGACTCAAGACTGTATTGGACTTTCCGCACCACAACGAGGAGCACAGGACATGTACCACCTCAAGCCAGAGCGACAGTAAGTGTCTGGTTGTAGTTTGTTAGGATAAACAATTTAATTGTATGAAGTATTATAGCTTTACAAACGTTTCAAAGCCACTCAATAGAATACAATTACCATCACATTTTTGCATATTAGGTTATTTCAAGTCTAATTTATACTTTGTGCATACTGTTAGAACTTTCCAAATACTTGTGGTACTGTGTATGGGTGAAACTTGTATTTACAACAGTAGTGAAATCACCATATTCTTCTTGGGTAAAACACAAGTGTGATGCCATGTTTGTAAATATCTGTATGTATTTGCCATCAAACTATGCTTAGCATTTATTTTTGTTGGGATTCATTAACCTTCCCACTGAGCTCCTGACTGACATCACTTCACTTTTGGTTCTGTGCCAGTTTCAAAAGCATGCAAAGTATGTTTTAATTTTTTTCCTTCTGTTTTCTCAGTTAGTCCAAGTGGCAGCCAGGAAGAAGCTGGCCAAGACAGAGCATCAGAATCAGGTTTCTTTAGCCATCAAGATATTGATCTCGAAGTCGTAAATGTAGAAAGTTAAATTAACAGCATGATTTTTTACTTATATTTTAGACCAAGAGCTACCATCCCTGCTTGATGAGCCTGTGGCTTCTGAGATGCCCGCTGGATACATTAAAGGTATATTATGTTAGCCTATATGTTACAAAATGTTGCTTCTCTTGTATATTCAACATCAATTCCAAATTGTATGGCTGTCAGCAGCTATATGGTTATCAATACTACTAATATATATGAAGGGTGGATATTTTGATCGAGGTACCTCACATGGCCTTGATACATGTCCTGCCTGGTAATCATGGCTTCTATCGTCACGCTGCTTGCATCAAACCTGCTGAGTCTTTTATTATTTTGCAGATCTTCAAGCAGTGGAGATGAGGATAATGGTGAAACTGGAGATGATCCGTACAGAGTTCAAGACTGTTCTGAACCAAGTTATGGAGGCCATAGAGGCCCGGCAGCCAAAGGAGTCGGAATCCTTGGGGCAACTTGAAATGCTGCAAAACCCTGCAGAAGCAAATGAGGAACTGAAGGATATCTGTGAAACACTTAAAGACTCCCACTATCGAAAGAAAATGGTAAGGATGGCCATTTAAAATGTATCTGTTTGTAAAAAATGGGAAATCTACATCAAGTATTTTAACAGCAATTGACAATAAATTAGCTGTGTATCAAGAGCCACTTGAATGTGTCCAGATTTGAGAGAAGATTGCAACCTGCAATATTATTGACTCTAAATATCTTAATGTCAACGAAATGCAGTTGTCATATATGCCTATTTAGTGTTTGGATTGATTTCCCAATTAACACTTAACTTACCTTAAGAAGAAACGATCAGCCCTCTGCCTGTTTACACAAGTTTTAGCCCATGATTACATGATACACTATCAATCATCACTTTATGGCCAGCTGTTTTAGCTGAGGAACACACAAATGAGTGGGATTTTTTAAATATATATATATATTTTTTATCAGATCCGATATCTGACCCTCTGCTGTGGCCTGGACCTGGGCTCAGGAATCAGACGAACGATGAGAAAAATTGGAACAGAGGAGCTGTGGACGGGCTACTCCTTGAAGGGCAAGAAGGGGAAGAGGGCCTTTAATTAGCTATCAATCTATGATGCTGTCACAAGTAAATGCACAAGTTTAGATAGTATTATTGGTCATGTGATGGTAAGTCAAATGTGTATTTATTAACATTTCAAATTAATTAAATCAGTAACAAGACAGTTACAAAATAAATGTGAAATCCTACCACGTGTTAAGATCGGCGAGAGGACAAAGGAAAGGTGAAGGAGAGAGGTCTCATGGCCAAAACTGCCTATGAGGGATGAGAGGGACAATACCCAACCTCTGTCTCAGCCAGCATAGGTGGAAAAGTAATGATATGACATGGAATGTACCATTTCAATTATTTTTCACAACATAGGAGCGTCCCTGAAAGCACATCCCAAGGCTACCTACCAAGAGGTAGATGACAAAATAGCAGACGCTCTCAAACATGCACCAGCTCGGCTCAAGAGTAAGAGAAAGGTATGATTAAAAATAACACTTTTTTTGTTTTTTTTTGCTTCACTTTTATCCAGTCTGTCAGTATAGGTAAATGATTGTGCTAGTGCAAAAGGAATGTAGTAGGGAGTCGACGTTATTAAACCGGTATTTTGATCATTTGTTTACGGAAAATAATGACCAATTTGTGTTATTGTGACTTCCAGGAGCGGGTCGAGGAAGCAGTGGATGAGGATGGAGCAGCAGCACCTGAATAAACATAACAGTTATTCACTTCTAGCTTTAAGCAGTTTTACACTTCTTGATTGGAGTGCAGTGTTCATGTTCTTACTGACTAGTTATTTTGTGAGCTTATTGCTGTGATTTTGTTTACGAATCTATTGTGATACAGTTTAAGTAAAAAAATAAAATAAAAAAAAATATTTTCTGGAATTTTGCATATTTCGTCAGTGGACACCTACCGACAGGATACTGTGTATATGTTCAGGGTAGATTAAATGACGTGTCTTAAAGGGCCTCCCGAGTGGCGCAGTGGTCTAAGATACTGCATCGCAGTGAAAGCTGCGTTGCTACAGATGCTGGTTCGATACCTGTCTGTGTCGCGACCGGGAGACCCATGAGGTGATGCACAATTGGCCCAGCATCGTCCGGGTTAGGGGAGGGTTTGGCCGGCCGGGATGTCCTTGTCCCATCACACTGTTACGTGCCTTATTGGTACTGTAGGTACCCACTGACGAAAGTTACGTTCCCAGTGGTTACCAGAAACTGCATTTTATGGGGCTCTCAACGTACTTTCTGACGTTTAGCAACGTTATGAGATTGACCTAAAGATACACATATTTAACTGTTTAAAATCCACCACATTTCTACGTCCTGAAAAGACTTTGTCAGCGGACACCACAGCTACGTAGAAGGCACGTTTCACAATAACGTTATCATGACTTATGTAGGGACTAAAATAACTTTGTGGTCACGTCCTGGAAGAAAATTTTGTTAGCTGGCAAGTGACAGGCAGAACCTCCAACCCACACAGCAACCACCTCCTCTATATTCCACACACCAGAATTCAGTATTTTAGTCTATGATTGCCATGTGTGTTTTATTATATATATATATATATATATATATATATAAAATAATCGGTGAAAATATATTAAATGACACAATTGTACCAAAACTATCAAAGTTTATATATTATAATTATCAAGGCACAAGGCGAGACCCAGATGCAGACACAGGAGGCAGATGGTTGGAGTCTTACAATGTTTATTCATCCAAAAAGGGGTTAAAAAAGGGCAAGAATGGTTGTGTACAGGCAAAAGGTCAAAACCAGTTCAGAGTCCAATAGGTAGCGAAGGGCAGGCAGATTCAAGGTCAGGGCAGGCAGGATGATCAGGCAGGCAGAAAAGTAGTCCAGAGTCAGGCAGTGGTCAAAACCAGGAAGACTAGCAAAACAGAATAGAAAAGGAGTTCGGGGAAAAACACTCTGGCTGACTTGACTAAACATACAAGACAAACTGGCACAGAGAGACAGGAAACAGGGATAAATACACTGGGGAAAATAAGTGACACCTGGAGGGGGTGGAGACAATCGCAGGGACAGGTGAAACAGATCAGGACGTGACAGTACGCCCCCCCCCCCCACCTGGCATCCTACCTGGGCGCATACCTGGCTGACCGGGGTGTCGGCGGTGGAAATCAGCGATGAGGGCCAGGTCCAAGATATCTTTAGCAGGAACCCAGCACCTTTCCTCTGGGCCATAACCCTCCCAGTCAACCAGGTACTGGAAACCCCTGGCCCGTGGTCGAACCCTCAGGAAGCGTCTCGCCTTATACGCTGGCTGGCCATCGATTACCCGGGAGGAGGAAAGGGCCTGGATACAGAAGACAAAGGACAATGATACACGGGCTTAATTCTGAAAGAATACGGAGGGTACGGGGTAACACAAGACGGACAGCAGTGGAACTAAGGACTCTAGAGATGGGAAAAGGACCAATAAAACTGGAAGACAGTTTGTGGGACTCTACCCGCAGGGGCAGGTCCCGAAAGGAAAGCCATACCCTCTGCCCAATGCGGTAGCGGGGAGCTGGGGGTCCGGCAACGGTCCGCTTGTCGGCGATACCTGGAGTTGGTCTTGAGAATAGCCGCCCTTGCTCTTCTCCAGGTATGTGGACAGTGGCGGACAAACATCTGGGCCGAGGGTACACTGACCTCCTGATCTTGTTCTGAGGAGAGTGGAGGCTGATACCCCATGGAGCACTCGAAAGGGGAGAGTCCTGTGGCAGAACAGGGAATTGTGTTCCAGGCATACTCCACCCAGAACCAGTTGACGGCTCCAGGTAGTGGGGTTGGTTGAGACCAGGCATCTCAAGGTGGTTTCCAGGTCTTGATTGGCTCGCTTCGACTGACCGTTGGTTTGGGGATGGAATCCAGATGACAGGCTGGCCGACGACCCAATAAGGGTGCAGAATGACTTTGCGTTGCACCTCGTGAACTAGGTTCTCAATACTCCAATCCACAGTGGCAGCAAGGCATGAGGTATGGAGAATTGTTTCAGAAGTCGAGGGTGTGGCAGAGGAACTGTATAGACGGGAGAGAGCATCAGGCTTCACATGTTTGACCCTGGGCAGTAGGAAAGGATGAAGATGACTCTGGTAAACAAGAGGGCCCACCGGGCCTGCCTGGAGTTGAGGCGCTTGGCTGTACGGAGATATTCCAAGTTTTTATGGTCGGTCCAGACCAAGAAAGGCTGTTCTGCTCCTTCCAGCCAGTGCCTCCACTCTTCTAAGTTCCTCTCTGCAGGATGGAGACGATGGGACAGGAAGGTACAGGGATGAAGCTTTTGGTCCTGGGCAGATCGCTGGGACAGGATGGCCCCCACTCCAACATCCGAAGCATCAACTTCCACCACAAATTTACACAAGGGGTCCGGATGGATGAGGATGGGTGCTGTTGTGAACCGATGCTTCAGGTTCACAAAGGCTTTGTCGACAGCTGGAGACCATTTGAATGGTACCTTGGGAGAGGTGAGTGCCGAGAGGGGGGCCACCAGGGTGCTGTAATCCCAAATGAAAGGGAGGTAGAAGTTAGCAAAACCAAGAAACCGTTGCAACTGCACCCTGGACGTTGGCTGAGGCCAATCCACCACTGCTTTCACTTTTCCAGGATCAATCTGAACATTGCCCTCAGCAATGACATATCCCAGAAAGGTGATAGTAGAGCGGTGGAACTCACACTTCATGGCTTTCAGGAACAATTGGTTCTCTAGGAGGCGCTGAAGGACCTGTCTGACATGAAGTACATGTTCTTGGGCAGATCGGCAAAAAAGCAGGATGTCATCCAGCTAAACAAACACAAAACGGTTCAGCATGTCCCGGAGCACATCGTTAACCAAAGTTTGGAAAACAGCGGAGGTGTTGGTGAGTCCAAATGGCATGACCTGGTATTCATAATGTCCACCGGCTGTGTTGAATGCTGTCTCCCACTCGCGTATTCAAACTAGATGGTAGGCACTCCGAAGGTCCAACTTGGAAAACATGGTGGCCCCCTGGAGAGGTTCAAACGCCGAGGAGGGGAGAGGTAGGGGGAAGTTAACAAATAAAGTCTGACATTTGGTTTCCGTTTTATTATTTTTAAAAGTTTTGGCCATTTTTCCGCTGTTTCGGAAAACTCCACCAGATGGCGACTGGCTGCTTATTGCAAATGGACAAAACATCACCAAACGGAAATGGCCATTTCTCCTAAATGGAAAGACTTCAAAGACGAAACTCGCTGAGCACAGGTTTGGCCAAATGGGCTTTTAGCCTAAAAACAAGAGAGATAAGGCACATTTTATGGGAATAAAGGTCAAAAACGGTAATAGAGTGCTAATTTGACTGCTTCACGTCAAAGTACATGAACCCACAGTGTAAGGAAAAAAGAACCAGCCATTTATCTATCGTACTTTAAGAGAAATAATTCAATGTCCGTTCGGTGATGGTTAATATTACGTTCTCCCCTCGGGTGTAGCTCGTCTGAGGAGGAGACGTAAATGCCTGGGCCTAAACACACCAGGTAACACGGATGAAATTGGAAGAAATGTGGGGTGCAATGGGCGATAAATAAATCAGACCACAACCAAAACTCAATTTTAACCCTCAGGGGATGTTTAGTAAATTATTTAAATAAACAATATAACACACCCATAAATAAATCAGTAAACAACAAAACAACAAGGGAAGGTAAGAGAAGGGAATGTTTGGGATCGGGGTCCAAGTAATGAAAATAAACAAAAGGTCCCTCCTCTTCTACACACCTAATCCTTCCTAACACATTCTAAACCCTAACCCACTGTCCTACCTGGTTCCAAGAAAATACAAGGGTGACACCCGCCCGGCTAACCTAGTGTATAAAACAATGGGTTATCTACGTGAGAATGTACACCCATGGGCAGATCTACCTTTTCCCTTCTCCAGGACCTAGGTAGGGTGGAGCGCCTCAGGAGGACAGGCTGAAACACAAACAAAGAAATTAACACCAATAATCAACCAAAAAAAACAAGTGTCCTCTCTCTCTCCCTCCTCCTTCTTCTCACACAGCAAACAGATATCCTCTCTGTAATCAGCTACAGCCACGCCCACCATCGTTAGCCGCAACTTGGTACACCTGTAATGCTCAGGACAAACACACTAACAGGGGAAAATGGGGAACAAGAAAAACGTAACACGTAACACGCCCCCCACAAAAAAAAGAGTAAACCCCTGGGTTTATGATAAAACCCTTATACATTTTATAATACCACCTACTTACATCACCAAAGTTATCAAGGCCTTGTTCTATTATTACTTATCTTTGTTTTAACTAGGCACGGGACAAAGCATCCGCAACTATGTTTTCTGAACCCTTTATGTGCTGAATTTCTAAATTATAACCCTGTATAACCAACGCCCAACGCATAAGACGTTGGTTGTGGTTATACATGCGGCTCAGGAAAGTTAAAGGGTTGTGGTCTGTGTATACCACAACAGGCAACACACTGGAGCCAACATAAACCTCAAAAAATTGTAGTGCAAATAACAGCGCCAGAGTCTCCTGTTCGATAGTGGAATAACGTGACTGACAGCTGTTGAATTTGAGAGAAATAACAAACTGGGTGATCTAGACCATCGTGTTCCTGTAATAGTACAGCACCTGCACCCACTGAACTGGCATCCACCTCCAACTTAAATGGTTTCTGGAAATCAGGGGCAGAAAGAACAGGAGAAGTACACAATAGTGCTTTTACAGAGTCAAAAGCAGATTGACACTCAGCGGTCCACTCAAAGGACACTGAAGGACTGAGTAACCTAGTCATTGGGGCTACAACTGTTGAGAAATTCCTACAAAATGTACGATAATAACCCGTCATGCCTAAGAATCTGCGTAATTCTCGGCGAGTGGCAGGGGCAGGAAACCGGGTGATAGCATCCACCTTAGTTGTTACGGTACGCACCTGACCCCGACCCACCTCTTTACCCAAATATGTAACAGTTGCCTTTCCAAACTCACATTTGGCTAAGTTAAGGGTCAAAGAAGCGTTGGCCAAGCGTGCAAACACAGCCCTCAATGTGCTCATGTGATTAAGCCAGGTAGTTGAATGAACAACCAGGTCATCCAGATATGCTGTACAATCAGGAACATCAGCCAACACAATATTTACCAAACGTTGAAACGTGGCCGGAGCATTCCTCATTCCAAAAGCCACCACTGTGTACTGGCAGAAACTGTCAGGAGTTACAAAAGCAGACACCTCAGAGGCACGAGGGGTTAAAGGCACCTGCCAATAACCTTTTAACAAGTCAAGCTTCGTAACATATGCAGCCGATCCAATGGTGTCTATACAGTCATCCATACGAGGTAAAGGGAATGAGTCAGGTATAGTTACATTATTCACTTTCCTGTAGTCAGTGCAAAACCTTTGAGTCCCGTCAGGCTTTGGAATCAGCAGACAGGGGGAACTCCAAGGACTGCCACTGGGGATTGCCATCTCATTTTCCAGTAAATAAGTTACCTCTTTCTTCATCACTCCTCTCTTGATTGAATTCACACGATAAGGGTGCTGTTTGATTGGAGCAGCATCACCTACATTTATATCATGTTTCAACACATTGGTACGACTGGGAACATCCTGAAAGAGACTTGGAAAATCAGCGATTAGTAATTCAATATCAGCCCTCTGCTGATCATTCAAGTGCAACAAATGGGTTGGGAGAGACGCCACCATCTCCGAATTACACAAACGAGCACACTGCTCAGGAGTATTCCGCATCACCAAACCGTCCTCATCATTTATGCTGACTCCTGGGTGAGTAACCAGGCTCACAGAATCAACAGAGGATACAACAGGTTTTCCACTGGTAATGGGAGACTCGATACCACCTCTAACAAGATAGGCTTTAATCATGTTAATGTGACATACCCGAAATGGTCGTCTACGGTCTGGCGTTTTGATAACATAATCAGTATCACTGAGTTTTCGGTCCACCACATATGGACCAGAGAAACTGGAAGAGAGACACGAGCCGGGTACCGGCAACAACACCAAGACTTGGTCACCTGGTTGAAAAGAACGAGACACAGATTTAACATCAAAATGACGTTTCATTTTCTTTTGTGTGGAAGACAGATTTTCTCTGGCTACAGCACAGGCGTCATGCAACCGCTCCCGGACTTGACTAACATAGTCTAGTACATTAGTAGAGGACCCAACTGAATCATCAGCCATAAGTTGTTCTTTCAGTACCTTGAGAGGCCCTCTCACGGTATGACCAAAGATTAGCTCAGCTGGGCTAAACCCAAGAGACTCTTGTACGGTCTCCCGAATAGCAAACAGCACGTAGGGCACCCCCTCATCCCAATCTTTTCCTGTGTCCATACCGTATTTACGCAACATAGCTTTTAGCGTCTGATGCCAACGTTCCAGCGCGCCCCGACTCTCCGGGTGATAAGCGCTAGACATCTGATGGGACACTGACAAGGACTTCAACACACTTCCAAACAATTTTGATGTAAAATTTGTGCCTTGATCCGTCTGTACAATTTTTGGAAATCCAAAAGGTAGAGAAATACTTAATCAGCGCCTTCACAATGGCCTTACTTGTGATTTTAGGCATAGGAATCGCCTCTGGGTACCTTGTAGCAGTGCACATTATTGTTAACAAGAATTGATTACCCGACTTAGTCCTGGGTAAGGGACCAACACAATCGATGATTACTTTCTCAAACGGCTCTCCCATAACCGGAATAGGGCAGAGAGGAGCCGGGGAAATAACCTGGTTAGGTTTCCCCACCACTTGGCAAGTACTACATGTACGGCAATAACGAGCCACATCCCGTTTCATTCCCGGCCAGAAGAAATGACGGAGGATTCGGTCGTAGGTTTTAGTCACCCCTAGATGACCAGACCAGGGAATATCATGAGCTAGGGACAACACCTTCGTCTGAAATGGGGCAGGAACTACAATCTGGCAAACAGAACTCCAATCATTTTCTAGGTCAGCACGGGGAGTCCATTTTCTCATCAGAAGCCCCTTCTCAAGGAAATACATCACCCCTTTCCTGTTTTTCTCACTCAAAGGTAACATGGAGGAAAAACATTTGGCCAAGCCCACATCCTCTATCTGGGCAGCTATTAGCTCCTCCCGAGTAACTGGCAACCTTAAACAGTCCACCGAGGAAGCCATTGTCTTGTCTTTATTCCCATCATCATGATCAGAACTCACTGGGAACACAGGAGTAGAACACTGAATATCTTCCCCATTCAACATAGGTGCAAGCACAGAGTCAGCTAAGTCTACCATGGTACCTAAGCAACGTGACTGCGCACGCGTAATTGCACACGCTGGAAATGCTTCGGGAAACGTAGTTCCCAAAACATCAGCACTTGACTGAGCATCATGCTTGTCTAGCACTTCTAACACAGGCACAACTTTGCCTCCTGCTAGATCGTTACCCATGATTAGGTCAACCCCTTTTACGGGAAGCTCGGACTGTACACCGATTCTGAAATATCCACTCACTAGATCAGAAGTCAAATGGACAGTATGTAACGGAACAGGCACACAACCCATTTCGATCCCCCTCAATAATACACTAGAGCCACAATAAGACTCTTCTGACCAGGGCAGAACACTCGAGAGAATTACAGACTGAGCTGCACCAGTATCTCTCAATATCAAAACTGGCTTTTGGTCTCCAGAATCACCTGTCAGGGAAACAAAGCCTTTAAATATGAACGGGTCGTACGTGTGATCAGGACAACTTAGTACAACTTCAGGACTCTCCTTTACAGAGCTCTTATTAGTTACTTTAATCAAACCTACACTTTTATGGAGTTTAGGGGTTGAAGCTGGTGACTTGCGTTTTAGAGACATACATTCCGAAATTACGTGTCCTACTTTATGACAGTAAAAACATGTGCGGTCCTCCTTTTGATTCAGCTGTGTACTTCCTGAGTAACGGGGTGAATAGTAGACAGAAGAGGATACAACCGGTCTAGTCTCACTACGGGGTGGGGGAAACACCGTTTTATGTGTTAACCTGTTTGGTATAGGGGGCAGTATTGAGAATTTTGGAAAAAATATGTTCCCATTTTTAACTGCCTCCTACACCAACTCAGAAGCTAGAATATGCATATTATTGTTCAGGTTTGGATAGAAAACACTCTGAATTTTCTAAAACTGTTTGAATGGTGTCTGTGAGTATAACAGAACTCCTATGGCAGGCAAAAACCTGACAAGGCTTCAAGCAGGAAGTACCCTGTCTGACAAGGAGTCGTGCGTCTTACCTCTTTTTATTGAAAAGTAAGGATCTTAGCTGTAACGTGACAATTCCCAGGGCTCCAATAGGCTCTCAGAGCCCGCGAAATAACTGAAGGTTTACGAGGGAACCTCAGGTTGAAACATATTATCGCCTTTTGTAAGTGGATGCTCGGAGGACCTTTCAATGATGCGCGTGCATGAGTCGCTTCTGAGGAGAAATTTTATTCGGCTGTTTAGGCTCAATGCATACTCCCGGTCGGAATATTATCACTTCTCTACGACATAAATGGCATAAAAATTTGTTTTAAACAGCGGTTGACATGCTTCGAAGTACGGTAATGGAATATTTAGACATTTTTGACAAGCCAACGCGCCATGCGCGGGACCGTGAAAAAGCATTCTAGAACTCACGAACAAAACGTCGCTGTTGGAACATAACGATGGATTATTTGGGACCAAACCAACATTTGTTATTGAAGTAGAAGTCCTGGCAGTGTATTCTGATGAAGAACAAGCAAGGTAAGAACATTTTTCTTATAGGAAATGTGATTTTGGTGGAGGCTGAACTGGGTGGGTATCTAAATAGCTAGCCCTGTAATGCCGGGCTATGTACTTAGATTATTGCAAAATGTGCTTCATCCGAAAAGCTATTTTAAAATCGGACATATCGAGTGCATAGAGGGGTAATGTATCTATAATTCTTAAAATAATTGTTATGCTTTTTGTGAACGTTTATCGTGAGTAATTTAGCAAACTGTTAGTAAATTCACCGGAAGTTTGCGGTGGTTATGCTTTTTCTGAACGTCACATGCTAATGTAAAAAGCTGGTTTTTGATATAAATATGAACTTGATTGAACAGACATGCATGTATTGTATAACACAATGTCCTAGGTGTGTCATCTGATGAAGATTATAAAAGGTTAGTGCTGCATTTAGCTGTGGTTTGGGTTTATGTGACATGATATGCTAGCTTGAAAAATGGGTGTCAGATTTTTTCTGGCTGGGTACTCTGCTAACATAATCTAATGTTTTGCTTTTGTTGTAAAGCCTTTTTGAAATCGGACAGTGGGGTTAGATTAACGAGATTCTTGTCTTTAAATAGCTGTGAAATAGTCATATGTTTGAGAAATTGAAGTTATAGCATTTCTAACGATTCAAAAATCGCGCCACTGGATTGAAGTGGCTGTTACGTAGGTGGGACGAAATCGTCCCACATACCCCAGAGAGGTTAACACAAATTCATCTGCAAGCACCGCGGCGTCAGATAACTTTAACACTTTCTGTTCATTAATGTATACAACCAACCTCTCTGGGAGGCTGTTTTTAAATTCTTCCAACAACATTAATTCACGAAGACCTTCAAAGTCATTGATTTTACTCGCTGAGCACCATTTGTCAAAGAGAGACTCCTTCTCTCTACACCTGTAATGCTCAGGACAAACACACTAACAGGGGAAAATGGGGAACAAGAAAAACGTAACACGTAACAGTTAAAGAAATGTATTTCTTTTCCAAAAATGTTATAGATCCAGTTGCGGCATGTTCAGATGAATCCGTTAAGGCGGGCTTCGGAGCTCTACGTGATTTCTGTGATTTTCTGAACTCACACACACACACAGTCAATGGGGAGTGACATAGTGTGAGGCTTAGAGACACAAAGAGCCTGCAATAGTTACCTGCATTCAAACTGTCAAAGAACCGTCAGACCTAGAGCTCTGAAACGTTATATATAGTGGGTTAAAAAAGTATTTGATCCCTTGCTGATTTTGTACGTTTGCCCACTGACAGAGAAAGGATCAGTCTATAATTTTAATGGTACGTTTATTTGAACAGTGAGAGACAGAATAACAACAAAAAAATCCAGAAAAACGCATGTCAAAAATGTTATAAATTGATTTGCATTTTAATGAGGGAAATAAGTATTTGACCCCCTCTGAATCAGGAAGATTTCTGGCTCCCAGGTGTCTTTTATACAGGTAACGAGCTGAGATTAGGAGCACACTCTTAACCTGTCTGGGGTATGTGGGACGATTTCGTCCCACCTACGTAACAGCTACTGATATTCCAGTGGCGCGATTTTTGAATCGTTAGAAATACTATTACTTCAATTTCTCAAACATATGACTATTTTACAGCTATTTAAAGACAAGAATCTCGTTAATCTAACCCCACTGTCCGATTTCAAAAAGGCTTTACAACGAAAGCAAAACATTAGATTATGTCAGCAGAGTGCCCAGCCAGAAAAAATCAGACAGCCATTTTTCAAGCTAGCATATCATGTCACATAAACCCAAACCACAGCTAAATGCAGCACTAACCTTTGATGATCTTCATCAGATGACACACCTAGGACATTGTGTTATACAATACATGCATGTCTGTTCAATCAAGTTCATATTTATATCAAAAAACAGCTTTTTGCATTAGCATGTGACGTTCAGAAAACGCATAACCCCCGGCAAACTTCCGTTGAATTTACTAACAGTTTGCTAAATTACTCACGATAAACGTTCACAAAAAGCATAACAATTATTTTAAGAATTATAGATACATTACTCCTCTATGCACTCGATATGTCCGATTTTAAAATAGCTTTTCGGATGAAGCACATTTTGCAATAATCTAAGTACATAGCCCGGCATTACAGGGCTAGCTATTTAGATACCCACCCAGGTCAGCATCCACCAAAATCACATTTCCTATAAGAAAAATGTTCTTACCTTGCTTGTTCTTCATCAGAATACACTGCCAGGACTTCTACTTCAATAACAAATGTTGGTTTGGTCCCAAATAATCCATCGTTATATCCAAACAGCGACGTTTTGTTCGTGAGTTCTAGAATGCTTCTTCCCGGTTTCGCGCATGGCGCATTGGCGTGTCAAAAATGTCTAAATATTCCATTACCGTACTTCGAAGCATGTCAACCGCTGTTTAAAACCAATTTTTATGCCATTTATGTCGTAGAGAAGTGATAATATTCCGACCGGGAGTATGCATTGAGCCTAAACAGCCGAATAAAATTTCTCCTCAGAAGCGACTCATGCACGCGCATCATTCAAAGGTCCTCGGAGCATCCACTTACAAAAGGCGATAATATGTTTCAACCTGAGGCTCCCTCGTAAACCTTCAGTTATTTCGCGGGCTCTGAGAGCCTATTGGAGCCCTGGGAATTGTCACGTTACAGCTAAGATCCTTACTTTTCAATAAAAAGATGCAAGACGCACGACTCCTTGTCAGACAGGGTACTTCCTGCTTGAAACCTTGTCAGGTTTTTGCCTGCCATAGGAGTTCTGTTATACTCACAGACACCATTCAAACAGTTTTAGAAAATTCAGAGTGTTTTCTATCCAAACCTGAACAATAATATGCATATTCTAGCTTCTGAGTTGGTGTAGGAGGCAGTTAAAAATGGGAACATATTTTTCCAAAATTCTCAATACTGCCCCCTAGCCCAGACAGGTTAAAGGGAGCTTGTTACCTGTAAAAAAGACACCTGTCTACAGATGCAATCAATCAGATTCCAAACTCTCCACCATGGCCAAGACCAAAGAGCTCTCCAAGGATGTCAGGGACAAGATTGTAGACCTACACAAGGCTGGAATGGGCTACAAGACCATCGCCAAGCAGCTTGGTGAGAAGGGGACAACAGTTGGTGTGATTATTCGCAAATGGAAGAAACACAAAAGAACTGTCAATCTCTCTCGGCCTGGGGCTCCATGCAAGATCTCACCTCGTGGAGTTGCAATGATCATGAGAATGGTGAGGAATCAGCCCAGAACTACACGGGAGGATCTTGTCAATGATCTCAAGGCAATTGGGACCATAGTCACCAAGAAAACAATTGGTAACACACTACGCCCTGAAGGACTGAAATCCTGCAGCGCCCGCAAGGTCCCCCTGCTCAAGAATGCATATACATGCCCGTCTGAAGTTTGCCAATGAACATCTGAATGACTCAGAGGACAACTGGTGAAAGTGTTGTGGTCAGATGAGACCAAAATGGAGCTCTTTGACATCAACTCAACTCGCCGTGTTTGGAGGAGGAGGAATGCTGCCTATGACACCAAGAACACCATCTCCACCGTTAAACATGGAGGTGGAAACATTATGCTTCGGGGGTGTTTTTCTGCTAAGGGGACAACTTCACCGCATCAAAGGGACGATGGACGGGGCCATGTACCGTCAAATGTTGGGTGAGAACCTCCTTCCCTCAGCCAGGGCATTGAAAATTGGTCGTGGGTGTGTATTCCAGCATGACAATGACCCAAAACACACGGCCAAGGCAAGAAAGGAGTGGCTCAAGAAGAAGCACATTAAGGTCCTGGAGTGGCCTAGCCAGTCTCCAGACCTTAATCCCATAGAAAATCTGTGGAGGGAGCTGAAGGTTTGAGTTGCCAAATGTCAGCCTCGAAACCTTAATGACTTGGAGAAGATCTGCAAAGAGGAGTGGGACAAAATCCCTCCTGAGATGTGTGCAAACCTGGTGGCCAACTACAAGAAACGTCTGACCTCTGACCCCTTGCCAACAAGGGTTTTGCCACCAAGTACTAAGTCATGTTTTGCAGAGGGGTCAAATAATTATTTCCCTCATAAAAATTTTTGACATCCGTTTTTATGGATTTTTTTATTGTTATTATGTCTCTCACTGTTCAAATAAACCTACCATTAAAATTATAGACTGATCATTTCTTTGTCAGTGGGTAAACGTACAAAATCAGCAGGGGATCAAATACTTTTTTCCCTCACTGTATATAAGGTCCCACAGTTGAAAGCGCATGTCAGAGCAAAAACCAAGCCATGTGGTCGAAGGAATTGTCTGTAGAGCTCCGAGACAGGTTTGTGTCGAAGCACAGATCTGGGGAAGGGTACCAAAACATTACTGCAGAATTGAAGGTCCCTAAGAACACAGTGGCCTCCATCATTCTTAAATGGAAGAAGTTTGAAACCACCAAGACTCTTCCTATAACTGGTCGCCCGGCCAAACTATAAACCTACTATTAAAATTATAGACTGATCATTTCTTTGTAAGTGGGCAAACGTACAAAATCAGCAGGGGATCAAATAATTTTTTCCCCCACTGTACATGTTCTTGAGCTTAAGGCGATAGTGCATGGTGAGTTATTTGGCTCTAGAAGGTTCTCAGGCCGAGAAACAGCCTTGTCCATTTGCAATGACTTCAATTTATTTTGATCATTACAAAAATGACGACATTTAGAAAAGTCCCAGGATCACAAGACTAGGTCCATTGAAACCACCTCGGCCCATAGAGATGGGCCCTAAAGTTTCTGTCCGATAGGTCATTCAGGAACCCCGTAGCAACACCCGGAAAAATTGGATTTTCAGCACTAAATAAGGTCTCTGCTCGGGCTCCTAATGACCAAAACTCAGGATTCGGGGTCGCCTCAGCTAAGCCTACACATAATGTCAGAACTGGAACTGCAACTATAACGTAACTACGTGTTTTATTTTTTTATTAAGGTTTAACTTCATTAGGCTAGGGAACTGATATTTGAAAATAAAATAAACCTTAACCTGACGCAACAAATAAGATTTTGGCAAAACAAACTAACAGTTAAAAATAAGTAAATAAATTAACATATATGGTAATGGCACAGGGAAGTCACAGTCAATTGTGTGGGGACAACGGTTTCTCCGAATCATATCCCTCTAACCTACAGTCCTCTCTGCTATCTGGATCTATCAGTCTCTCTACTTCCTCTCCTTCCTCTTCATCATCGTCATCGTCGTCATCATCATCTCCAGATTTTTTTATTTTTGTAGTTCTCTATTGAATGCCATTACAGTATCCATTGACTTAGGACTCAATTTTTAGAAATTGTTTCAGGCTTGTATTCTGAAAAATGAGGGAGTAAGACCACTTTGAATGAGTGGACTATTCAGTGTCCCAGAGGTTTTTCATGCGAGCGACCGAGAGCATGCCTTTCTTGTTTTCCTTTTATATTGACAAAGCTTTTGTCCGGTTGAAATGTTATTGATTATTATGACTAAAAACAACCTGAGGATCGATTATAAACATCATTTGACATGTTTCTATGAACTTTACTGATACTTTCGGATTTTTCGTCTGTCTGTTGTGACTGTCTTTGAGCCTGTGGATTACTGAACAAAACACGCAAACAAAACTGAGGTTTTTGGATATAAAGAGGGACTTTATCAAACAGAACAAACATTTATTGAGTAAATGGGAGTCTTGTGAATGCAACCATATGAAGATCATCAAAGGTAAGTGATTAATTTTATCACTAATGATTTGTCTGCTGGGCGCTGTTCTCAGATAATCGCATGGTATGCTTTCGCCGTAAAGCCTTTTTGAAATCTGACACGGTGGTTGGATTAACAAGAAGGTAATCTTTAAACCGATATATAACACTTGTATGTTTTATGAATTCTTATAATGAGTATTTCTGTTTTTGAATTTGGTGCTCTGCAATTTCACTGGATGTTGGCCAGGTTGGACGGTAGCATCCCACACCCCCTAGAGAGGTTAAACAGAAGGTGTTGTGAATTTTGGGCCTGCTCTGAAATATATGATAGTTGGCTTCTAAACGTGTTGGACAAAGTGGGTTTGGTATCAGTATGTATCAGTTTGGTGTCAGAATGATAAAATTGACAGGCTGAAATCAACACCAACGAGCGATGGAGAGGAACCACTGTCACTGCAACGGCCATCCCAAGTTCAATTGGGCATTTCTGCAGTATATTAGAATGTGAAATTCGTGATGGTAAATGCCCATTGTAAGACATTGCAAATGGACAGCCGTGCACCTGGTTACCTGAACAGGTTACCAGTAGCACATTTTTGAAATTGTTTTTAATGCCTTTAGGGGGGTGCAAGGGGTCCATGGCCGGGTAGGGAGCACCCCCCACCCATGCCCATCCTGGTCCTTTTGGGCGTTTTTCCAAAAATCTTTTAAAAATCGACAGTCCCACTTCTCTCTCTCATTGCACCAAATTCTTACTTCCTATGACTTCCTATGATCAAACATGACAAATTGATCTTCTAGGTTGATTCAGTATAAATGCCATTTGGACATTTCTTATGCCATTTGGACACGGTTTACTGACTTTTGGGTTCGGAAGCCGACTTCCTATGATCATATATGGCAAATGGACATAACATTCTGATTTGGTACTTTCGATACTTATCTATGGCATTTGGCCATTTCTTATGCCATTTGGTCATAGTTCACTGACTTCTGGGTTCGGAAGCCGACTTCCTATGATCATATATTGCAAATGGACAAAACATAGGCCTTATGGACAAACTAAAAAAAATAACACAGATGTATGTTCATACGGTTATTACATATGTATAACTGACAACAAAAAAAATAATACAATTAAAAAATGGTCCAGAAAGCACTTTTAGATTTATTGGATTTTCGAAATTTGACCCTTGGGTCTTAACTTTGTGACCATTTGCCAAATAAAAATGTACGGTAGAGCGAGCTCTCCATCTTTGGTATTTTTGGGGTATGACACTTGGCATCTGCCATGTTCCACTTTCCATATGGTTTGGATGAACTGCCGTCCATTTGAGTGGTATTTGCGATTGTGTATATGGTTCGCCCAATGGCAATAAGTTGCCATTCATTTTTGTCCATTTCATGGGGGTCTTCCTTTCAACATTAGCGTAATAATATATGCTATCTTCGATCGATCTGAAGGAAATGAAGATGGTTGTAGCTCAAAAATAAGCGAGCACTGAGAAAGAAAACACAGGCAGGTACCAAGATTCCCCAAATATCGCTCCGGAGGTGGTTCTCGGGGTGCCAGGATAGGCTGTACAACAGATAGGGGAAAATTACTGGGTGAATGGGGTTTTTCACAGGTGGCAGGCAGCCTTTGAGCTAACTCCCTGATTTGCTCCATAACTTTTTTGGGGTAGGGGGCAGTATTTTCACGTCCGGATGAAAAGCGTGCCCAGAGTAAACTGCCTGCTACTCAGCCCCAGAAGCTAGGATATGCATATTATTAGTAGATTTGGATAGAAAACACTCTGAAGTTTCTAAAACTGTTAACAGAACTCATATGGCAGGCAAAACCTGAGACAAATCCAACCAGGAAGTGGGAAATCTGAGGTTTGTAGTTTTTCAAGTGATTGCCTATCCAATATACAGTGTCTGTGGGGGTCATATTGCACTTCCTAAGGCTTCCACTAGATGTCAACAGTCTTTAGAACGTTGTTTCAGGCTTCTATTGTAAAGGGGGAGCGAATAAGACCACCTAGAGTAAGTGGACCAGCTGAAAGTTATGAGTTGTTTATCGCGCGCGGCCGTGCGCACGAGCTCCGTTCTCTTTCATTTCTAAAGACAGGAATTGTCCTGTTGGAATATTATTGAAGATTTATGATAAAAACATCCTAAAGAGTGATTCTATACATCGTTTGACATGTTTCTACAAACTGTAATAGAACTTTTGTGACTTTTCGTCTGGACTTTTGGAATAGTGCATTTGGAATAGTGAACCTAACACACAAACAAAATGGTATTTGGACATAAAGATTAACTTTATCGAACAAAACGAACATTTATTGTGGAACTGGGATCCCTGGGAGTGCATTCCGATGAAGATCATCAAAGGTAAGTGAATATTTATAACACTATTTCTGACTTTTGTTGACTCCCCAACATGGCGGGTATCTGTATGGCTTGTTTTGGTGGCTGAGCGCTCTACTCAGATTATCGCATGGTGTGCTTTCACCGTAAATCCTTTTTGAAATCTGACACAGCGGTTGCATTAAGGAGAAGTGTATCTATAATCCTATGCATAACACTTGTATCTTTCATCAAAGTTTATGATGAGTATTTCTGTAAATTGATGTGGCTCTCTGCAAAGTCACCGGATGTTTTTTAGAGGCAAAACATTACTGAACATAACGCGCCAATGTAAAGTGAGATTTTTTTATATAAATATGAACTTTATCGAACAAAACATACATGTATTGTGTAACATGAAGTCCTATGAGTGCCATCTGATGAAGATCATCAAAGGTTAGTGATTAATTTTATCTCTATTTCTGCTTTTGTGACTCCTCTCTTTGGCTGGAAAATGGCTGTATGTTTTTTTGTGACTAGGCGCTGAGCTAACATAATCATATGGTATGCTTTCGCCGTAAAGCCTTTTTGAAATCAGACACAGTGGCTGGATTAACAAGAAGTTTATCTTTAAAATGGTGTGTAATACTCGTATGTTTGAGGAATGTTAATTATGAGATTTCTGTTGTTTTGAATTTGGCGCCCTGCAATTTCACTGGCTGTTGTCGAGTGGGACACTAGCGTCCCGCATACCCCAGAGAAGATAATAGCCTTTAACCCATGGTCGTGGCGTCCGTCAAGGAACTGAGCCCTTTCAAAAGGACCTGTAACAACTCTTCATGTCTCTCAATTGTGGCTCCCTGCAGGGAGACAGCGTGGTCTGTCATGGCCAGTTCGTACTATCAAGGCACAAGGCGAGACCCAGATGCAGACACAGGAGGCAGATGGTCTTACAATGTTTATTAATCCAAAAAGGGGTAGGCAAGAGAATGGCCGTGTACAGGCAAAAGGTCAAAACCATTTCAGAGTCCAATAGGTACGGAAGGGTAGGCAGATTCAAGGTCAGGGCAGGCAGGATGATCAGGCAGGCAGGAAAGTAGTCCAGAGTCAGGCAGTGGTCAAAACCAGGAAGACTAGCAAAAGAGAATAGAAAAGGAGTACTGGAAAAAACATTCTGGTTGACTTGACTAAACATACAAGACGAACTGGCACAGAGAGACAGGAAACACAGGGATAAATACACTGGGGAAAATAAGCGACACCTGGAGGGGGTGGAGACAATCATAGGGACAGGTGAAACAGATCAGGGCGTGACAATAATCTTAAATATTGCCAAGTTGGTTTTCACAGCTGTTTCACAAGGTGTTCATTATTGTAAGTTGTAATGTATCCTTTGACGGTATTTATATTTATTTGTTCCACATTATTAATTGTATCCTAGGATCTACAATATGTATCTACAATAGATACATATATATTCAACCACAAGGGTGTACTAATGAGCTATACGAGATAGATTTAAAAAAAATCATAATAGAGGACTACTGAAATGATATTATTTCAGTGTAGATAAGGGAAGGCCATGTTAAAATAAAAACATGACAGCCAGACAAGCTGGTGTATGAATCAGGCGGATTTACATAAGAATGGAGTGGAAATTAGCTGACTTTTTGATCTGTAATGTAAGTAACTTTAATGTGTCAAGCAGATTACACGTTTTTTTTTGCCATTTCCAAAATGAAGCAACATTTAAGACATAGTTTTCATGTTGTAATGTTAACAAGGTACCCAAAAGTAGTTTGAAGTAATGTTTTAATTTTATTAGCTAAACAAAACTTGTTTAAACAGCGAAATTGTTGCAGAGATCAACCTTGTTTGCATAGCGATGATGAAAATAACATAATTTAGGCTGTAATTATCTCCAATTCTTATCATTAGGTCATCCCACGTTGATATAGCAACGGACACTAATAGTTCATTAAATACCATTGTGATGCAGAGGGGGACACTTTTTGGCCGGGGGACATTATTTGGCATGACAGGCCCCCTAGCAGCCACTTATGTCGCTTATGTCCAGGGCCGGCCTTGGCAATCAAGGAACCACTTTGGCTTCAATCAGAGCCCTCAACTAAAAGGATCTGAGGACAGCGAGAATCCCTGCTAAGTTTCTGGAGCTCTCAGGCGAGGGTTGTGCAGGTAGTCTTTGTTTTGAAGTTTAATGTAGATTCAAGTTTGTTCAAGTGATGCCATTGTAAGATTGAATAGAGCTCTTGTAAAGTTTTCTTCAGATACTTTCTAAAATAATTATAATGAGTGGGTCATTTAATCACACTTTCATTTATTCTACAGCTTTCATTCATATAAAATTGTACAGCTTGTTCCTCATCTATCACACAGAAAGTAAGTGGGTGTTGACTCCATCTCAGATATTTATCTTTTTAGCCAAAGGAGGGCACTGTGGTCCAGTTGTTCCTGGTGACAGTTTGACAGTGTGGCGCTTGCCTCATAGCAGCAGGTTCCAGTTCAGTGAATGTTTTTTTTCTCTGTGCTGCTCTATGTTGTATGGTTTGAAATACTCATAATTACCAGACAATGTACTGTACGTACCATACAATTCACCGTTTTCAGGGAGTTTAAAATTGTGATTTTTTTTTAATAAAGAAAAAATGTCTTCTTCATATATTCATCTAATCAGGAATCCTGAGGTCTAGTCCTATCACTGAATGTATAATACCGCCATATTGGACATAAGTGGACTTCAATGGTCAGAGAGGAACAGAGGGGAAAAGAGACAATCAGATCTGAGTACAGAGTTCCTGTAGAAAACATAAACTGACTGTACAAAAGATTAGACTGACAAGGTGAATCCAGGTGAAAGCTATGATCCCTTATTGATGTCACCTGTTAAATCCACTTCAAGCAGTGTAGATGAAGGGGAGGAGACAGGTTAAAGAAAGATTGTGAAGCCTTGAGACAATTGAGACATGGGTTGTGAATGTATGCAATTCAGAGGGTGAATGGGCAAGACTAAAGGTGTAAGTGCCTTTGAACAGGTATGGTAGCAGGTGCCAGGCGCATGGGTTTGAGTGTGTCAAGAAGTGCAAACCTGGGCCTCCCGAGTGGCGCAGTGGTCTAAGGCACTGAATCTCAGTGCTAGCTGTGCCACTAGAGATTCTGGGTTTGTGTCCAGGCTCTGTCTCAGCCGGCCGCAACCCGGGAGACCCATGAGGCGGCGCACAATTGGCCCAGCGTCGTCCGGGTTAGGGGAGGGTTTGGCCTGCAGGGATGTCCTTGTCCCATTGCGCACTAGCGACTCCTGTGGCGGGCCAGGTGCAGTGCACGCTGACACGGTAGCCAGGTGTACAAGTGTTTCCACAGACACATTGGTGTGGCTGGCTTCCGGGTTAATTGACCATTGTGTCAAGAAGCAGTGCGGCTTGGTTGGGTTGTGTTTCGGAGGACGCACGGCTCTCGACCTTCGCCTCTCCTGTACGGGAGGTGCAGCGATGTGACAAAACTGTAACTACCAATTGCTTACCACAAAATTGGGGAGAAAAAAAAGTAGAAAGAAAAAAGAACTGCAAACCTGCTGGGTGTTTCACACCCGTGTGTTTCAAGAATGGTCTGCAACCCAAAGGACATCCAGCCAACTTGACACAACTGTGGGAAGCATTGGAGTCAACATGTGCCAGTATCCCTGTGGAACGCTTTCGACACCTTGTAGTCCATGCCACAACAAATTGAGGCTGTTCTAAGGGCAACGTGGGTGCAACTCAATATTAGGGAGGTGTTACAAATGTTTTGTACAGTCAGTGTATGCCTGATAGCAACTTACTTCCAAATGTCTGAACGTCTTAGGGATGTGGACTGGAGACAATTTACAGCTCAGATGAAGCGTCAGACAAATTTGCTGGGAGAACATTAGGTACAAAATTGATTGGCTGAATGGATTCTGTAGCCTTTGTTTTTTTAGTATGCTCTACCTTGTGTTACCATCCTACCCTTACTTTGCTAAAGTAAGATTCAAAAGGATCAACACAAATATATGTAGCCAGTGTTTGTTACTGGTTTCTCGATCGAAAATGAGACCCTAACTTTAATCAATTTCTTAATAAAAGTACAGTAGCATGATAAGCACATTTGCTATTTTCCGATATTACAGCACACTGCTAAAAGACAATGCCTTTCAGGAAACTGTAAAGTGATCCGGTATTAGGTAACTGTCTCTATTTAGACAACCTTTAGACCGTTGAGCTGGCCCATAATAGTTTTACGTTCTTTAAGTGACAGCATAAAATATTGCTTTCAATACTGCAGGTCTTCAGCAAATACATATTGTATATGATATACATTCATCCATGCTATGTTGTAACAATAAATCTGAATAACTCGTGAGTTCCATCAAAACAGTCCTATAGGAGAGGCCGAGGGCAATTGGCACATTGCAATTGGAACACCTTGAATTACTCCAATCAGAAACAAGCAAATCCAAATTAAAGACCCCACTGACAAATAAATATACAAGAAAGTTGATAAGTTCATAAAGTAATATATGTTCAGCTTGTTGGGTTAAACCTATTATATTTCCTCAGGATGTGAAATTACTTTTTGTGTCATCCTCTTTATTTTGAAATATGCTTCTTTATTTTATTTGTTTCTCTTTCAGTAAAGGACAATACACAGAGGAGCTGAGCCTTGTACCATGAGTCAGTTGTTTCTATGAGCACTGAAAGACCAATTTGGAGGAATAATTTTTCCAGAGGTAAATGCCAACCACATAAGGACATTCATTGTCATCAACATAAAGTTTATTCTGAACATGATGCAGTTGCACATGTGAAGGTTACAAAAATTTCACAAAAGTTCACTGAAAGTGGATCAATCTTAACTATTACCATTAAATTTCCACAGTAGGATGGCAGTGTGATGACTATGATTCCATTATAGATGCCACCCACTAGTGTACTCCAAACTGTGCTCGTACCATCATTTCTTATAACCTACTATCTGATTGGAGACTTGGTTCAACATTATTCAACAATGCATGTGTACAACATGCTACAGCAAGGCAAATTGAATTGTCTTTAAAAGTTTGTCAGCGCAATTGACCATTGTGACTCTCAATATACAAACATGTAAAACATGAGTTTCACATTAGTAAAATTAGTTTATTTCACTTAAATAGTTCTTCAGAAAATTTGGAGTGAGGGAAAGCTCTAATTAGCCAGTCTCGTCCTGGCCATTTAACTATTATGCAAATGATTATTCTTTACAATAATCAACTCTCTTCCTCCCTGAGAAGAGGGCTACCCACATCCTAAACTTGGACAGAATTATAGCCGGGCGTGCAGCAGGGCAGAAGCCTAATTTGAATCTTCTGAATTTCCCTGATTATTGTGTGCTACACTCTTAGAAAAAAAACATGTTACCTAGAACCTAAAATAGTTATTTGGCTGTCTCCATAGGCAAACCCTTTGAAGAAAACTTTTTTGTTCCAGGTAGAACCTTTTTGGTTCCATGTAGAACTCATTCCACAGAGGGTTCTACATGGAACCCAAAAGGGTTCAACCTGGAACCAAAAAGGGTTATCCTATGGGGACAGCTGAATAACCCTTTTGGAAGAGTGTACAGTTGTTAATATACAGTGTACATCTCATAAATGAATGAATCTTAGTTAGTACCCTTCTCTGTGATTCCCTACTGGATTAAAGGAATGTTACTGTGTTTCATTCTCTTGTAATTGAATCCAACCAGTAACGTCCAAACTAAGTTTATGTGTCTATACTTACTTATGACTTTAGTTTGCTAAACTAAACTGCCCCTGTTACAGCTGCACTGAAGGTTGCTTCGCTTTGTTTGGGGGTCAAATAACAATTGGCATTGTAAATCGTCTGGAGCCTTTCCAAGGTACATACCAGAGCGAACAACGGGCAGGCACCAAAATAGCAAACATGACAGGACCTGAATGGTTTACGAGCCTCCCATGGGGTGGACATACTGGGATGGTTGCATTAGCTCTCTTCAATGACAATGTTTATGGGATGGCAGTTAGAGCTATGCAGGGCTTGATCCATTTATAAACTGACTGACACACTGAGCTTCCATCTGTGTCTCTATGTAGGTTGACACTCATTGACTGGCTGGGGTTCTGTTCAAGTGCAAGTGCAAGCCAGCAATAACAATACTAGAGTTCGTTACATCATTTAGCAGACGCTCATATCCAGAGAATAGTGAGTGCATACATTTTCATACTGGTCCCCCGTGGAAATCATACCCACAACCCTGGCGTTGCAAGTGCCATGCTCTACCAACTGAGCCACATGGGACAGTTCATCATCAGTGTATAATGTTTGGCACAATAATGTAACAATTAATTATAAACGTTTAATTATATTTCATATTCACATATTTTGTGGGTTATCTCAACTGGTGTTAATGAAATCAGCAGTGTTGGCCTTAAAGGGTCAATCAGCAGTTGCTGCATACATTTTTGGACTTATAATTTAATGCTATGATTCTTGAAGAATATAACTTATAAATGTCTCATGAGCTTAGTTCCACTGTTGTACACCATCAGAACCCAAAATATAAACTTGTTAAACTCCAATGTTTGTAAACAAAGTAAATGTAAATAAACACTATATAGCCTAAAAACATGGTAAAAACTATAATGTTGATATCATGGAGGGTCAGTCCTTGCATCCATAGCTCTGACTATGAAGTTGAGTGGTTACATTTCTCCAACCCCATCCCTCAGCTTTTTACCAAAATGGGGGTAGAGAAAACACTTTGTTATTGTTTCTACTGCTGATTGCTGCTTTAAGTCTACCTTGCCTCTTTCACACAGGGCTCTGTGGTGTTATTAACTTTATTTGACTTTTATTTGATAGGTAGGTAGAGTGAGCTTCCTTGCAAACCTCCCAGAAGTTAAAGGCAAATTTTTTGCAAACTAAATAGTGTGGAACAAAAATGTTGCCAGAAGTTAGTGGAGAATCTGTGGTAAACCTTTGGCAACAATAATATGTATTGCTACTAGAGGCAAACAGTTCGCCAGAGGTTTGTTTCTGGCAGGCAATTCTCCCAAGATTCAATTTGAATTTGTGGCAAACCTGTACAACAAGTTCCAAGACCAGTATGAGTTGATTTCACATTGATAGACAAAGAAAAACTTCACTTTTGCAGATGTATACCCTTCCCCTACACATGGTGTTGGGGAAGAGGCTAGAATGATGATGCATCAACACCCAGCGGTGGAAAAAGTACCCAATTGTCATTCTTGAGTGAAAGTGAAATTCACCCAATAAAGTACTACAAGTAAAAGTCAAAAATTATTTGGATTTAAATATACTTAAGTATCAAAAGTAAATGTAATTGCAAACCATACGGCATCATTTGCTTGTTTTTTTTTACATTTACAGATAGCCAGGGGCATGCTCCAACACTCAGACATAATTTACAAACGAAGCATGTGTTTAGTGAGTCCGCCAGATCAGAGGCAGTAGGGATGACCAGGGATGTTCTCTTGATAAGTCTGTGAATTAGACCATTTTCCTGTTCCACTAAGCATTCAAAATGTAATGAGAACTTTTGGGTGTCAGGGAAATTGTATGGAGTACAAAGTACATAATTTTCTTTAGGAATGTAGTGAAGTAAAAGTAAAATGTGTCAAAATATAAATAGTAAAGTAAAGTACAGTTACCCCCCAAAAATACTTAACTAGTACTTTAAAGTATTTTTACTTAAGTAATTTATACCACTGTCAACACCCTTGAAATATGTTTGTGGTGCAATCACCCATAACACTCTTTTTCAGTGATAAATCGGTATGCTGTCTTCAAGATTGCCACGGTGAGCAAATGCATGTATTCTCAAATGTAGCCCATGCATTAATTATTTGTAAAAATGAGATCTTTCATTGCTTTAAACTATACTGAACAACAATATAAATGCAACATGTAAAGTGTTGATCCCATGTTTCATCAGCTGAAATAAAAGATCGCAGAAATGTCCAATACACACAAAAAGCTTATTTCTCTCAAATGTTATGCACAAATTTGTTTACATCCCTGTTACTGAGCATATCTCCTTTGCCAATATAATTCATCCATCTGACAGGTGTGGCATATCAAGAAGCTGATTAAATAGCATGATAATTACACAGGTGTATCTTGTGCTGGGGACAATAAAAGGCCACTCTAAAATGTGCAGTTTTGTCACACATCACAATGCCACAAACGTCTCAAGTTTTGAGGGAGTGTGCAATTGGCATGCTGACTACAGGAATGTCCAGGCAGTATGTCCAACTGGCCTCACAACCTCAGACCACGTGTAACCATGCAAGACCAGGACTTTCACATCCGGCTTCGTCACCTACGGGATTGTCTGAGGAAGGTGATGAGGGGTTTTTCTGTCTGTAATAAAGTCCTTTTGTCGGGAAAACTCATTCTGATTGACTGGGCCTGGCTCCTCAGTTAGTGGGCCTGGCTCCCAAGTGGGTGGGCCTGCCCAGTCATGTGAAATCCATAAATTAGGGGCTAATGAATTAATTTCAATTGACTGATTTCCTTCTATGAACGTTTTTACAATGTTGCATGTTGTGTTTATATTTTTGACTGTATAGTACTAGCTAGCCTATCTTGATCATGTTGTTCCTTCTCTCTTTATAGAAGCAATCCATTACAAGGCCTTTAATCAAACTAAGGACAGAGAAATGTATGTGCACCAGACAGGTCAAGGCTTCTTTTGTGAATGGCTTTGTGATTCTGCTACACTGCTGGGTTGCAGGCATTGGCTAAATAGTTGGGTTGTTTTCTGTGAAAACAGCTAGGTTGGGTTGATGGTGGGGGTCAAGGTGAGGAGGAGGATTATTTAAGATACTGTTTGAAGGTAGGCTTTCAAATGTTTTTGGAAGACGAGCAGGGATACTGCTGTCCGAGCTTAACGGGGAAGCTGGTCCCCCATGAAATAAACCAATAGATACATCAGATTAATCATGCATGTGAACTACAGTATAGGGGAAAATACATGATACTGTGGATTTATTTTTTGAAGCTGTTCAGAGAATAGATGATCACTATCAGTAAACTACTTAGGTTATGGTGACATCTGCATCTTATCATGGATGAAGCAAGACATGTTTTATTGTAGCAGGTCCATAAACTGCCATCTGAAAAGTCCAGCCGAAGAGAAATGTATATGCCGTCAGGCCTACTGCCCGCAGAGTGACTATTCAAATGTCTCTCCCCTCTGTCACTAACACTCTGTAAATCCCTGCAGATAGGAACATCTGTCCCATAAATATCTAATAATCTCACAGACCCGCCATGCTTGCCCACACACACGTCCTCCGGTCCTGTCCTATCCTTGGGGGACAATACTCAGTCATTAGACAGTATTTCATCTGAGTGTAGAGTATTTGCAGGGTATTATTAATATTATTATGGCAGGATAATTTGAGTCGCATTCACCGTCTGTTTCTCAGATGATCACCTGCCCTCAGTGAACACCTTTAGCTCAATTAACTGGTAGAGCAAAGCACTTCAGATACAACACTGTGATTAACTTTTAAACAGACCGGAACACATAAATGGACTAAATAGAAATCGCTGGATTCAGGGATGAGGATCCAGGCGGGGGAATTCTATCCAATTTGGTTTCCTAGTAGCCTTCTTGATGATGTGCATCCACAGCCTGTTGTATGTCTTAAATAGAAGCACAAAGCATGGCCTTTTATAGTAGTCCCCCTATTGTTGGCAGCATTGCAGTCAGGGAGGGGGTGAGGAAAGAATAAAGGGCCCCAGCCACTCCAGAACACCTCTACCCAGTGTGTGTTAGCAGTGTCATTCCTCCTGTGTCCCCTGAGTATAGTCGTGCATCACAATGGCACCCAAGAAGAAGGAAGAGCCCAAAGAAGCACCCAAACCCAAGGCCCCAGAGCCTGAGCCAGTCAAGATCCCGGAGTTTAACCCCACAGAAGTCGTGGTACAGAAAAACTCCTATTTTCACTGGTCTGCATGAAGGGAATAGGGAAAATATGATGAGCTTTGGATGTGGGTGTTGGATGGGGGAAACATCAACATAACAATGTTTTTATTTTATTATGTGTTATCTTCGAATGTGTTTAAAACGACTTGTTTATTAGGGATTTATTCAAGATTAAAAAGGTGTGTTAATCATGTATTTATTAGATGCTAAAATTGTAACTGGGCTATCATACAGCACATCATTTCACTATCATTTGGGTGAGGTTCCATTCTTTTCATATTCATCAAATTGATAAGAAAAATGTAATACTCTTAATCTCAACATCAAGCCATCTATCCACTTGAGGACAACATGGACCTTTCAAGGAGATGGTAATAACAGTTTGGTCTTCCATTGATAGTCAGCTGTGTTTTTCAAGAACATCAGAGACACCATGTGACGTGAACAGTGCAGTGCATGCAAATAGGAGTCCTATATATCAGCAGTTTGGACATGGTTTGATTAAAAGGTCCAATGCAGCCATTTTTAAGTCACTATCAAAAACTGTCTGTGTAACAATTAAGTACCTTACTAACCACGTTTCCATCCATAGTTTTTTATGTGAATGAAGTCATCGTAGATTAAAAAAAATGTAAAAAAGTCACAACAGCTAAATGCCGACAGATAATTTGTTCGTTTGACATGGTGGGATCGTTTTGTGTAGGTAAAATGTATTATGCGAGAAATGGTGGTGGAAATGCTTTTATGTGCAAATATTGATATAATAACCATTATATCGAAGTAAACTTGGAGTCACGCGATGGTATAGTGTGTGGTCCTACCACCATGACTCGGGAAACCATGCAGTTTTTTAGACTACAGATTAGATCAATTATGATGAACTTCACAGGGCGGTGAAAGTAATTGGTAATGAGCTTGATGCTCATTTTCATAAATAGCGAGGGTCATATTCTGGTGACATGATGATTGATGTTTGACTGCCATTTGACAAATAAACATATTCTCGTTCTTATCCATAATAAACTCACCATGTAGACCATGCTATACCTGCGAACTGTTGGCTAAAGCGCACGTGCGAAGACAAGAGTACACATTTTATATTTAACGCAACAGTTTTTGTGACAAAACTATCGGTAGAGTTGAACATATGATGGAAACACATTGAACTTTAGATTTGTATTTGGTACATGAAAACATAAGAAAAAAATAACATATTGTGTGCACTACATCATCACTCACTGACTTTCCCGCAACACTGTTGGGAAAAGGAGCATATTTTCTTCATGCGTATTTTAGAATATTCAGAATATTCTGTCGCCAATTGGATGGAAACCTAGCTAGTGTGACTGTTTTCAATTAAAATGGCCAAAAAACAAATCTAAATGCTTCTTAGCAAAGAGTGGTCGGACGGAGTGGGTAGGGTAAAATTTAACTAGCTGTTATTGGTATAGAGGTTTGGAACCCTCTTTCTTATTGGTCTTTTAACTAATTTACCGCATGGTGATGTCACAAGTCAGGCCAAAACTCCATCCCACCAAAACAGGCTGACATTTGAGGCAGTCATTTCAAACATCTCTTACACTAAAAGGGCATCATCATAATTGTCACAATTTCAGAGTACTATTCCAACCTCATATTGTGGAAATATATATAAAATCAAGTTTTTACTGCACTGGTCCTTTAAAGATAAGATAATACGAGTAGCATGACGGATTGAAGAGGAACAATGATAATTAACATGACAGGCAAATATCTACATGCATTTCAATACCTTTATAGAGCATTTTATCTTCATACTACTATTTACATCATCACAAGTCACATTATTTTGTACTTAAGCAACAGTAGCTTGAACTTGATGGAGCTTAAAGTTGGTAGAATATTGGCTTACACAAGACAAAGTTTGTTTCTTGCTGACTCTGCCTCTTCTATATAAGTAAACATTTTACTGGTTGAGGGAACAGCTGTATTATGCAGTGAGGTTAAAGCCACTCAATGTGATTTTAATTATGGCCATGCATAGCAGACCACCCAAATCGGAATGCCTTATTTGTGCATAAAAATAAGAAGTGCAAAGATAGTGCAAAGATAAATACATATATTTCTAACCAAGGCCATATATTTTAAAACATGCAAAAATGTGGGGTTTGAATTTTTTTTCGCACAACATACACAATAGGAAAACCGTCAAGAGAGGTTACGATTGTGAACATTTGCAAGTGGGACATTCCTTTCCTGTCCTCATTACATGAAGGATATCAAATGAATATAAATAGGATTTTAATACAGTTTTAGGTTAGACCTTTGAAGTTTTTCAGATAACCTGAAAGGTTTGTGAAGCACAATTACATTTTAATGTCCTTCTCCTCCTATACTCCTCCATTTTCCATTCACTTTATATTTAGGTTCGTTCAGAGTGGGGGTACTACAACCATCAAGGCCAAAGAGTCATGCCTTACGTATTTGACCTCAGTTTTTTTTTAAAGTCATCTTCACTGTTGCTCACAACATGCAGTTAACTATGTTGTTGGCCATTTTAAATCACTCCTTTGTGTCCACATTCTGAACAAAAATGTTCATTTTGTTTTTCCTTTCAGCTTGAATTCACTCCTGAGCAGATTGAGGGTAAGATTGAGACTGTAGTTACAGTTGTGACCTAGAATGGTACACTTATTATAACAGAGGTTGTTTTGGGTTGTATTTTAGTATTTTTGAACATGAGAATACCAAGAAGTGCCTCATACAGTTGAGATTACTAATTGGAGACTGTTGGCATTTGATAGGCTGAGAGTTTGTTCTCTAGTCATTAGCAAATTAAATTGATGGTTTGTGGAAGTGTTCTGAGTGCAACAATATCAATTTACATTCATTTACAATGTTGTGTGACAGATGACAACAACGATAACTTGATAACTTTTTGACAGTATTGTTTTTAAGTGGACAGATGTATATGAAAGTGCAAGAGATAGGTCCTTGTAGCTCAGTTGGTAGAGCATGGCGCTTAAATTGTCATGATGGTGGGTTCAATTCCCAGGACCACCCACATGCAAAATGTGTCCATGCATGACTGTAAGTTGCTTTGGATAAAAGTGTCTGCTAAATGGCTTATATTACATACAGAAAACAGTTATATATTGAAAGTAGGAGGCAATCACCCTTTGATTTCCTCACCTCTTCAATACGTGGTGGCACACTGTTAGCATACAACAGATTGTGGCATTTCCAGCCTCTCCTCAAGTTGAGATCTGCATGCAATTAGACCTGCCTGCTTTTAGGGCCCTGCCAGACACTCACTGCACTCAGAAAGCTAAGCGGAATAGATTTTAGACACACAATGATACTTTCGGGTTGCTCTCTCCACAGATTTCAAGGATGCTTTCCAGCTGTTCGACAGGACACCACTCAATGAGATGAAAATCACATACGGACAGTGTGGTGATGTGATCAGGGCACTGGGGCAGAACCCCACCAACGCTGAAATCATGTACGTCCTTGGAAAGCCCAAGGCTGAGGGTAAGTCCATGCAATTTTATATTTATATCACAAATATATCAGTTTTATATTTGTGTTTTTCTAAAATAAAAACATACTGCTCAGTTTGCTTTCTTCGATGTTTCATCAATAAGCTTTTAACATTTAGCTATTATTACTTTTTATATTTGAAATCTAATAGAGGTAATCATATATTTAATATGGATTATTTTCATTCAATCTAAGACAATGTTATACATTTCTAACCCCATGGTATGGATGGTTTCAATGACATTTGATTTTGTTTTTCATACACAGAGATGGCGACAAAGATGATGGACTTCGACAGCTTCCTGCCAATCCACCAACACATCTGCAAAGCCAAGGACCGCGGCACATATGAGGATTTTGTTGAGGGTCTGAGGGTATTCGACAAACTGGGCGATGGCACGGTCATGGGCGCTGAGCTCAGGCACGTCCTGGCTTCACTGGGTGAGTCCAACGCCTCTGGCATCTTTAACATACACCATACAATAATGCAGACAAAAATAGTTTGACCTTGCCTGGTCCCACAATGTATGTGCTGTAGCCAACTCTTTATTGTCATACCGTTGACAACGTTAGAAGAGTTGGCCACAGCACATTCATTATGGGACCAGGCTAAAGTAGGCTATAAAGTTTTTAGGGCAGACTCAATTTCAATGGTATTAGAAAAAGGAATTGAACAGTATTGTTGATTGGTTGAAGGTGAGAAGATGAAGGAGGATGAGGTTGAGCAGCTCATGACAAATCAGGAGGACGCCAACGGCTGTGTAAACTACGAAGGTAAGAAATGATACCCTCTTCTTGTTATCGTTGACTAAACATTCCAAAACATAGCTTTTAAATCAATCAAGATTTCTGTATGTAATTCCATTGTCTATTTTTCCTCACAGCTTTTGTAAAACACGTCATGGCATCTTAAAAAGGCTGCCAAGACACCCGATAGTTAAAGACAGGTGATTGTTCATATGTTTATGGACAGTCCACACCATGTCCCTGATCCCATGTGCTCATCTCATGTGCTCATCCCAATTGGATTACTATTCCATCAGGTGACAGGACCGATTAACTTCAACTAATTGTTCATTGTTTTCATTTGCTCCACTTCTTGTTTACTCAAATAACAAATGTGATTGTACTATTCATTTGTCGATCAAAACTTGTGATTAAACAGAATGATTCATTATTATAGTATTTTGCAATACTTTACTTCCGAATTTTACCTATCGTAACTGATTTTCCTCAGTCATATTTTCCTTGCTATGTGACGGTATACTGTATTGGGGTCAAAGGTCAATGCAGCCTCATGTAGCCTACATCCAATAGAGGGTGTCATTGGTCTAACTAATATACTTTACCAAACAATCAGCTCAGAATGATACATGAAAATAAACTGCTAAAAAACAAAATACAGAAAAGGAACAGGCAAACTCCATATGGAGGTCCATATTCATACATCAACAATGACAATTGATCTTACTGCATCAAGATACGCTTTATGAACAATCTTAAGAAATCTTTATGAACAAAAGAGATGGACTCAGTTTGACATGTGTGCTCTGTATTGTAATATATTTCACACACAGTCAGTAGCTATTGTAGTCTCTCTATCACATACATTCACATTCCAGGCAAACAATATGTTTAACGAATCATGTGGCCAAAGAAGTGAAGTCACTGTTCTTCCGTTGTCTGGTCTGTTAAGACATCTTTGCATGCTTTACTTAAGTCAATTTCACTTGGAAGGAATAACCCCGCTTAAAGTTTTAACAAAAGTCAGAGCTGGAGTGTGAATGGGTGTCTACAAAAAGAACTAGCCAGAGAGAGAGAGAGTTTTCTTGAAAGATAAAGAATGAGGTAAAGTAGAGGATACTAAGTATAGAAAGCAGGGAGGCAGATCGTTCCTCAACAACCCCCAGACTTCCCCTGAGTTGGGCAGTCCTTAAAAGGACATGGCGAGCAGCAGGATTGGCTGAAAGAGCTGTGGCTTGACACTGGATTGGCCGGTTGGGTTAGAGTGACCTGCAGGGAATGGAGCAGGTTTCCAAATAAGGAAGATAGTTGTTAGATAGTTGCTATGAAAAGCCAACTGACATTTACTCCTGAGGTGCTGACCTGTTGCACCCTCTACAACCACTGTGATTATTATTATTTGACCCTGCTGGTCATCTATGAACGTTTGAATATCTTGGCCATGTTCTGTTATAATCTCCACCCGGTACAGCCAGAAGAGGACTGGCCACCCCTCATAACCTGGTTCCTCTCTAGGTTTCTTCCTAGGTTCCTGCCTTTCTAGGGAGTTTTTCCTAGCTACTGTGCTGCTACATCTGCATTGTTTGCTGTTTGGGGTTTTAGGCTGGGTTTCTGTATAGCACTTTGTGACATCGGCTGATGTAAAAAGTGCTTTATAAATACATTTGATTGATTGATTGATTGATTAATTCTGTCAGTGTACACACAGAACAAGGCCACCTTTTTACGTCTCCATTCTTCTCTTCTTTGGTTCATCAAACCACACATCCTATGGCCCGTTAACGATGCCACTCGATTTTCCTGGTTGCAGACACAAGAGGGCAGACATGTATCAAGTACTGAAAGAACAATTCTATTAATATGTCAGAAAAATACCAAATTGATATATTATCAGGATTGATAAGAGCTTCATTTCAAATATAAACTGTAAAAAAATCAAGCTAGTTTATAAAAAGTAAAGAGTTTGTTATAAATAATCCAATGTAGTGTACATTATATTAATTGGCTTCTTATCTTCAACAAATAGATTAAGCCAGTAGTCTGAAAACCAGAGACCTTTCAGCGGCTGTGTTTGGTTTGTTTAATTGATTGTTTTCAGCAGGAAAACACGCCATAATCACCTGGTATTACAAATTGGATTTAAGATGATTGGACAACTGTCCGATTACAGATCAGTAGGTCTACGTCAGTCACCAGTGTCCACATTATGTCCTTTTTCTTTTTCAATATTTCCATTTCAGTATACATTGTAACTTATTTACCTTTCATGTGGATAAAATGTCTTGCCAATTTGATTATCTGACTCCTAGGAAGAGTAGAGTGAACAGCAGTCTCTCAACTCATTGTCCTAATGTACTGTAGCACTTCGGACATGTTGTTTTAGCCCCAGTCCCCATGGCTCAACCCCAGGAAGACCCCCTGAATGCTGCTCTCTGTATTAACTGACATTGAAAGTGAATGCTGCTCTCTGTAATAACTAACATTGAGATTCATTAAGCCTGAATGACTTGATAGACAAACCTGCTCTGGATGGGACATCTCCCGTCACTCATTTCCTGGAGGTACTGTACATTGTGAACCAAATACTGCTATATAGCACATATGGTATAGTGTGCTACTATGACCTTTATACTGACTACTATTTTACTGTTACAGCTATAGATGTAGCATCTTAATTTGAGCCAGTTATTTTGGGCTCCTGAGCCACTGGCTTGTTGGTGCCCCTTGCTTAGTGGTGTTACAGACTTTGGGGCTTTTCAGAACAGGTGTATCTATACTGAGATTATGTGACACTTAGATTGCACACAGGTGGACTTTATTTAACTAATTATGTGACTTCTGAAGGTAATTGGTTGCACCAGATTTTATTTAGGGGCTTCATAGCAAAGGGGGTGAATACATACGCACACACCACTTTTCCCTTTTTTTTTAAACTAGTAATTTTTCTCATTTCACTTCACAAATGTGGACTATTTTGTGTATGTCCATTACATGCAATCAAAATAAAAAATCTATTTAATTTACAGGTTGTAATGCAACAAAATAGGAAAAAAATCAGGGGGATGAATACTTTTGCAAGGCACTGTATCATACCCCTTTCTTCCCTTACCACTTTTTTCTCCACCAAAAAAAGGTTGATTCGCTCCCTCTCCTGACCTTGTTCTGCTATCTTTCCTCTCTCATCTTGAGAAACATTTATAGATCATCGCCATCATCATTTCATTTTCCCAGCATCTTCCATCATACATTTGAAGTCGGAAGTTTACATACACCTTAGCCAAATACATTTAAACTCAGTTTTTCACAATTCCTGACATTTAATCCTAGTAAAAATTCTCTGTCTTAGGTCAGTTAGGATCAACACTTTATTTTAAGAATGTGAAATGTCAGAATATTTGTAGAGAGAATGATTTATTTCAGCTTTTATTTCTTTCATCAAATTCCCATTGGGTCAGAAGTTTACATACACTCAATTAGTATTTGGTAGGATTGCCTTTAAATTGTTTAACTTAGGTCAAACGTTTCGGGTAGCCTTCCACAAGCTTCCCACACGAAGTTGGTTGAATTTTGGCCCATTCCTCCTGACAGAGCTGGTGTAACTGAGTCAGGTTTGTAGGCCTCCTTGCGCGCACACACTTTTTCAGTTCTGCCCACAAATGTTCTATACGATTGAGGTCAGGGCTTTGAGATTGGCCAATCAAATACCTTGACTTTGTTGTCCTTAAGCCATTTTGCCACAACTTTGGAAGTATGCTTGGGGTCATTGTCCATTTGGAAGACCCCTTTGCAACCAAGCTTTACCTTCCTGACTGATGCCTTGAGATGTTGCTTCAATATATCCACATAATTTTCCATCCTCATGATGCCATCAATTTTGTGAAGTGCACCAGTCCCTCTTGCAGCAAAACACTCCCACAACATGATGCTACCACACCCATGTTTCACAGTTGGGATGGTGTTCTTTCGCTTGCAAGTCTCCCCCTTTTTCCTCCAAACATAACGAAGGCCATTATGGCCAAACAGTTCTATTTTTGTTTCATCAGACCAGAGGACATTTCTCCAAAAAGTATGATATTTTTCCCTGTGTGCAGTTGCAAACCGTGGTCTGGCTTTTTTATGGCAGTTTTGGAGCTTCTTCCTTGCTGAGCGGCCTTTCAGGATATGTCTATATAGGACTCGTTTTACTGTGGATATAGATACTTTTTAGATACCTCCAGCATCTTCACAAGGTCCTTTGCTGTTGTTCTTGGATTGATTTGCACTTTTTGCACCAAAGTACGTTCATCTCTAGGAGACAGAACACGTCTCCTTCCTGAGGGGTATGACGGCTGCGTGGTCCCATGGTGTTTATACTTACGTACTATTGTTTGTACAGATGAACGTGGTACCTTCAGGCATTTGGAAATTGCTCCCAAGGATGAACCAGACTTGCTTGTAGAGGTCTACAATTCTTTTTCTGAGGTCTGAGCTGATTTTTGGGGATTCTCCCATTTTTGGGATTCTCCCATCAGCAACGAGGCACTGAGTTTGAAGGTAGGCCTTGAAATACATCCACAGGTACACCTCCAATTGACTCAAATTATGTCAATTAGCCTATCAGAAGCTTCTAAAGCCATGACATCATTTTCTGGAATTTTCCAAGCTGTTTCAAAGCACAGTCAAGTTAGTGTATGTAAACTTCTGACCCACTGGAATTGTGATATAGTGAATTATAAGTGAAGTAATCTGTCTGTAAACAATTGTTGGACAAATTACTTGTGTCATGCACAAAGTAGATGTCCTAAACGACTTGCCAAAACTATAGTTTGTTATCAAGACATTTGTGGAGTGGATGAAAAACACGTTTTAATGACTCCAACCTAAGTGTATGTAATCTTCCGACTTCAACTGTATATGATTTTTTGCATAACCAATGTTAATAGGCCACATTCATATTAATCTGAAATGTTGCTCCAGAAAACATTGAGCTGATTGAAGGTCCTAAGCATCCTTAGATAAGCTTCATTCATGTTGATATTTAGGGCAACTTTTCGATCTGCAAAACTCATAGTATCTAAAATGATCATTTAAGTTTGATGGAGATGCATTGTTGAGGCCCCTTCGCTACAATTTAAGTGAAAGCGACTGAGTCAAGCTATCAAGGCACGAAGCGAGACCCAGATGCAGACACAGGAGGCAGATGGTTGGAGTCTTACAATTTTTATTAATCCAAAAAGGGGTAGGCAAGAGAATGGTCGTGTACAGGCAAAAGGTCAAAACCAGTTCAGAGTCCAATAGGTACCGAATGGCAGGCAGATTCAAGGTCAGGGCAGGCAGGATGATCAGGCAGGCAGGAAAGTAGTCCAGAGTCAGGCAGTGGTCAAAACCAGGAAGACTAGCAAAAGAGAATAGAGAAGGAGTATGGGGAAAACCACACTGGTTGACTTGACTAAACATACAAGACAAATTGGCACAGAGAGACAGGAAACACAAGGATAAATACACTGGGGAAAATAAGCGACACCTGGAGGGGGTGGAGACAATCACAGAGACAGGTGAAACAGATCAGGGTGTGACACAAGCAAGCACAAGGAACCCTGTGATATTAATTTAGTTCAGTTTGTGTGAGGTAAGCAATGTCAGATGATTACTAAGTAAAGTATATATTTCATGTAAAGACATCTAATCATAACATACAGTATGTCATAACTTTTACTCTACATGCAGTTATGACATCATTTATTATTAGCCAAGTTAATGATTGGTGAAATGTGACTGAAAATAGTCACAGGGAACTTGAGGGACATATTCCAAGTTGTAGGAGGACCCAGTAGGATATGCAGCTATAGCCCGAGAGGCACATCAGATCCACAAAACGCCTTTTATTCATCTGTCAAGCAACAGGAGCATTACTTTTCACAACAAACCTTTATTGGCTTGAATCAGAGATGCAGCTAATTGTTAGGGCTATATAACTCACAGCGAGTACAGTGAGAGTGCTGCTACACCTCATTCCATCCAACTACAGTAAGAATAGTAGGAAACCCAATCCACATGTACAGTCTATTATTTAACCTGGCACTCTTCCTCAGGCCATCTTCAGATAATCCAATGAGTCTAGCGTCTGCATGTAAGGCTAGCATGCCATGGAGTCGGTGAAGCCAGCATCCTTCATCATGCAAATATGTATTCTATTCAATCATTTTAACGACAGTCTGTGGTTAGAGATGTTAAGCCCTTATTAAGCCTTTATTGGGTCAAAGAGATTCAAATCTAAATTGAGCACTGGTATAATGACATAGAATGAATACAATGCACAACATGCAATCTTTCTCCTCATTGTCTCCTCAGGGAATACTGATTATTGAATGAGTCTGACTAAGTCTGGAAATGCTGGACAGCCTTACAAACCAGAGAATATTTATTTCAAATCTGAAGAGTTTCCCACATGTACTTGTATAAATGCATATCAATCACACATATCAGTACAACAATTAATGTAGAAACATAGTTTTTGCTCTTTACACAATGTTTTTCTACAAGGCAAAATTGGTATTTCAACAAAAAGCCCAAATGCATTTATGTACATTAATACGTCATTAATTCAAACCAACATAAGAGAATGGTGAAGCTATACAAAATATGAAAAAGGTTGGAAAAAGTGCACTGACAACAAGTAAACACATGCAGGTTAACATGTTTCATATCTTTGGTGAATATGTAATTTTGAATGAATTAATCATTTAAAAAAAATACAAATAAATCTAAGTTTTAAGTTTCAATCTCAAGTTTTAGTTGGATTTCCATTGGTGAATTTAAAACTCTGCTTACCTTTTATTAACATTCATGGGAGTGCTGTAGTATGTATGTACAGAATTGTGATGGATTCAATAGACTAGACACATCATAGAAAGTACAATTTAAACTGTAAAATAAGAGATGGTGATACAAACAAGTAAAATAACATATTCATACCTTTCTATGATTGCTTTGGATGGTTGTAGGTATTCATGTAACTTGAATGCTCTGAATTTTCTTAATGAATTACTACGGTCACTAACAGTAAAAGAGAAAAAAACATATCTTTACTTCATAAAATGTGTACAAATACTGTATTAATTACAATATACAACAAACTTTAAAATAGTTTATGTACAGTACAACAAAACACTTTTGTTATACATGTTTTATCACACTCTTTGAAGATTTAATCTTATTTTTAGACCTTGTCAACTAGAACCCCTAGATATGATTAAAACTTCTCCAAAATAAACATTCAACTTGGAGGCACCTCCCAAACATGAATAACAAAATGATGTTCAACCAACAGGGATTAGTGGTTTAGGACAAGGAAATAGCAAAAATATTTACAGTTTTTCACATACATTAGTTTATTGGCAATTTATTTAGATCTTGGGACTGTTTGCGTGAAAACTATTTGCTTGAAAAGTTGGTGGTATTCAAGAGAGGAATTGCACATATGGAGTGAGTCACATTTATGAAAATATAACACAGGAAACTGGTACAAAGTCAACTCTCTCAGAAAATTATACATCAAGCAATCAAGGTGTGCAAACTCTAATGGACATGACAGGTTCATCCTTTATTCAATGGTACCATATTATTTTCACAGTAATTACCGAATGATGAAGAGAAAAATAACTGACCTTCCAGAAGTACATCTTCATTACAAGCAATTTGATAAATTAGAATTGGCTGTTGTACAACATAAATGTGGTTCTAGTCCAATTTCAATGCCAGGAAAATGTGTAAAGCAATAATTAATTCTGACTTAGTCACTGAGCCGTGCCTACGTTATTTAAAAAAACAGCAACTCTCAACAGATGTTATATAGTTTAATTTGAGCATCTTGCTTACTATATACTCCCAAAGTATAGTTTTTGTACTTTTACCTCTTTTTCTCCCCAATTGGTGGTTACAGTCTTGTCCAATCGCTGCAACTCCCCTACAGACTCAGGAAAGGCGAAGGTCGAGAGCCATGCATCCTCCGAAACATGACCCTGCCAAGCCGGACTGCTTCATGACACACTGCTCGCTTAACCCGGAAGCCAGCTGCACCAATGAGTCAGAGGAAACATCATCCAGCTGGCGACCACTGTCAGCTTGCAGGCACCTGGGCTGCCACAAGGAGTCGCTAGAGCGCAATGGGACAAGGAAATCCCTGCGGGCAAACCCTCCACAAACCCGGACGACACTGGGCTTATTGTGTGTCGCCTCAATTGGCCCAGTGTCGTCCGGGTTAGTGAGTGCCTGCAAGGTGACATTAGTCGCCAGCTGGATGATGTTTCCTCCAACTCACAGCCAGCTGTGACACAGTCTGGGACCGAACCCGGGACTGTAGTGCTGCCTCAAGCACTTCGATGCAGTGCCTTAGACCGCTGCGCCACTCGGGAGAGCTGTATACTCCCAAAGTAACTAAACTATGAAATACATGGTTGCTTATAAACCTAAATAGATTTATACAATGCATTATACAAATACCCCAAATCAGTGAGCTTGTACTCAATACCCGTCTAATTGCATAATTTCTACAATTCCACATTTTAAGAACTTAATTCCCTGGGTGCATGGGTTCTACTGTTCTATTTTGCTGAATAAAAAGCATGCCTAAGTGTCTGGAATTTGTATTATAATACGGGGGGGCCTGGAGGGAGAGGAGGCTAACACCCATGCAGGTCAGACCGTCGGTCAGTCACCGGCGCAGAGCTTGGCATGTTGACCTGAGCAGAGCAAAGCATTAAGGAAGCCAAAGGAAGCTCTCACTTATCAGGCTCCATCTCTCTCTGGCTCCTGGACCCAACAGTTTAGTACTGACACTGATTAAGTACGGCACATTGGGATTTGAAAGAGAGAACATAAGTATGTGAAAAGGATTTAATGTATGCACAATGTACTGTACCTTTAAATTACTCCTATTTCTCTTGACTTGGACAGCTGTGGCATTGCGTGGACTGAAATCAGGGTCTGATCAGTGTTTAAATAAGTGTTATGTAAAAGTCTCAGAATCACAGTCCCATCTCCATTATTTACATAATAAGATAATGGATATAATCTGAACTCAAACCCAGTGAATGATAGCTTTGATTTATGATTACTCATCCAAATAAGAGCTGCCTTAGGGTTTTTTTAACCAGAAGAGAGAAAAACACATCATTGACGATGTGCTGCTCAAAAGCATTTGAGAATGATTGGCAGGGAACAATCTTAAAATAAATTAGCCTGAAAACAATTATACAGTTGAATAGCTCTTAGGGTGACATTTTGACAAGCAAAAAAGTGGTGCTGATGACAAACCAAACGATATCACTTTGAGTCTGCACGTTCCTTATTTCCTTGGTGATCAACAGTATCATTTGATCTCTCTCATTGCATCTCAATCTCAGTCTGCAACAGACACAGAACGCATTTGCATCCCGTGTCTGCTCCGTTTATGCACATTCCTGCTTATCCCTGCCCTCTGATAGACATGAAAAAATGGAGGGTTATGGAAATAAATGCTGCTACAAGTACAGTAGAGTACTGAGAGTGATTAGGGTCTCTTTTGACATTACCACTGCTTTTCTTGCCTCGTCAGGACTGGTCCTTGACAGGTCGACATTCCTGACCTATTAAAATCCAACCTGGTGTAATACAGTATGAAAACAGCTATTAATGCATTGCCAGTAAGACTTTGACTCTGCAATCACTTCACAATGTTCATTTGGAGAGGCGGCTTTGCCCATCTGTTCTGAATTTACTTCTTTGCCACACGTCCAAGGAGGTTGTGTTACAGTATTGTAATTCGGAAATCCTAATGGTCTCTTCCTCAAAGCTCTCTGTCCTTATGCAGCTGGGGTAAGAAATAAAGGAAATAGACGTTTATGGAGATGTGCTTCAAGACAAGTCTCTTCCCTAGAAAAATGACATTTCCAAAGGTGACCTTTGGATTTGGTCAAACGGCTGTGGTCTGTTTTATACTATGGAAGCTGATCCTGGTGGGTGAGGTGGGGAGGGACATGGCACGTGCCACGCGCACTCTCAGGGCATGGTTGTCCTGCCAACGATGCCATCTTTTCCTGGCTGCTGAGCGCACCTGGGAGATGACAATGAAATATTGTATTAGTGGTGGGCAGGCAGTCTATCTGGTAGGACACACAATATCTAGGGCACAAGAAATCTCTTGAACTTGAATTGACATATTTTATTTAACCTTTATTTAACTAGGTAAGTCAGTTAATAAGAACAAAATCTTATTTACAATGACGGCTACCCAGGCCAAACCCTCCCCTAACACGGACGACACTGGGCCAATTGTGCACCGCCTTATGGGGCTCCCGATCACGGCCGGCTGTGACAGTAGTGATGCCTCTAGCACTGCGATGCAGTGCCTTAGACCGCTACGCCACTCGGTCAACAAACAATCTTTACAAAATGGTACAGAACCATATACAGTGAATAGCTTCTAAAGTATCCACAGTAGACTTCAATCAGTGTCTTTTTTTTCATGTGTATAAATCAATGAAAGCTTCATAGATGCAGTTGAGAACAGCAGAAGCAGAAGGGAGCCACATTTTTCACGACCCTTTTTATGTTACTTGAATGAATTTCAGCAATGATGGACCACTAAAGTAAGGGGGAAATAGGTCTAGAAAAATAGAGAGCACCTTCATTAAAGTTTGTAAAAGAAAATAGCCTGCAGGATATTGACGGTAAAAGTAGGGTCTCAGGACTTTTTGTCCACTGCCTCTCATAACGGTCCGCCACACAGCGAAGCCCACGCGTAAAAAGACCATTGTTGACTAACCTCGCCATTAAGAAAGCAGTAGAATACTGACACAAAGAACCCCTGGAAAACAAGACAGAACAACGTTAGAATGTACAGAATGTAACTTCATATGTAAAATCTGTTTTCATAGATCTTTATTAATTCACTCAAATAAGGATGTACAATAATTCAATTCACTCAAATACAGGTGAAGTCACTCAAATAGGGATGTACAATATTGGACAATAATCACCTATTGTCAGATATTTTATAGTGAGTCCAAATAATGAGATTGTTACTCAAGGTGGGCTAGCAATAGGCATTTTTTTTCAGAGTGAAAATGTGATTCATGTAATAAAAATGCCACTTTCTGCAAAGTGTTTACCAGTGGCGGTCAGTGATGTTTTTTGTTTTTGCATGGCCTTATTTCTATGAAAGCATATTGGATGACTGTCATTCATATCCATTTTTCCAGTTCAATGTAACAGTGATAGGTTTAGGCTACTACATAATAATAGTACTCTAATTTTCCTTATACCCATCATGAGGTTGCTATAACTTAGCCTATAAATGAACGTTTACAATGTACAGTAGGTGCACACAGGTTGAGAGACCATTTGAGGTGACATGATATTCTGTAGGGTGTGATCATTAGTCCAACATTTGCAAATGAGAGTTTCAATTGGACAAATTCAGGTATGTTTATCCCCGTTTGGTTCCTTTTGCTTGCGCTTAAGAAAAGTTTTTCAACAGAATCGGCAGAATAAATACACCCCTGATCACCCGTAAACACAATTCACTTTCATAGCAGCCACATTCTATTCCTTCTCGCATCTATGCTCTCTCCTCTCGCCTTTTCCCTTCGCTTGTGGACTTCAACACACAACACATTAGGCTAAAAAAGCTTTCCAAGCCAAACCATATCTTAACCGCTACACACAGCCTAAAGTAGTTGTCAACATATTAGCTAATGTGAAGTCAACATAGCATATAGAACTAACGAGTTAGTAAACCCGCTACAATCATGCAGTAACGTTAGTGTACAGTCAGTAAACTGGTGTTTACAACATATTCTCTGCCCCAATGAGTAACTTGTATAGATATGAAAAAAAAGCAATTGAATCAATGATTCACAAACATATAAGAACAATTCTGCACTGCACTTCACATTCAGGGCAGTCTGTATTTCACATTTCAACATAGCAATAATAGAAGTACCGATTCATGATGGAACAGCCTTTTAAGAATAGTCTAAAACTGGCCCCTATTCTCTGCACACCTTCACTGAGCACCATTAACACATACAGTACCGTCTCCCCACCCACTCAGCCTTGCATTGTGGAGCAAAGATTTACACCGAGAATAGTCAATGTAGACAAACTCACGCCCACATACATTCTCCTGACAGCTCAGAACACTTGTGTCCTCCTCCCAGAGTGCTAAGAACCTTGGCGTGACCCTGGACAACACCCTGTCGTTCTCCACTAACATCAAGGCGGTGACCCGATCCTGTAGGTTCATGCTCTACAACATTCGCAGAGTACGACCCTGCCTCACACAGGAAGCGGCGCAGGTCCTAGTCCAGGCACTTTTCATCTCCCGTCTGGATTACTGCAACTCGCTGTTGGCTGGGCTCCCTGCCTGTGCCATTAAACCCCTACAACTCATCCAGAACGCCGCAGCCCGTCTGGTGTTCAACCTTCCCAAGTTCTCTCACGTCACCCCGCTCCTCCGCTCTCTCCACTGGCTTCCAGTTGAAGCTCGCATCCGCTACAAGTCCATGGTGCTTGCCTACGGAGCTGTGAGGGGAACGGCACCTCCGTACCTTCAGGCTCTGATCAGGCCCTACACCCAAACAAGGGCACTGCGTTCATCCACCTCTGGCCTGCTCGCCTCCCTACCTCTGAGGAAGCACAGCTCCCGCTCAGCCCAGTCAAAACTGTTCGCTGCTCTGGCACCCCAATGGTGGAACAAGCTCCCTCACGACGCCAGGACAGCGGAGTCAATCACCACCTTCCGGAGACACCTGAAACCCCACCTCTTTAAGGAATACCTGGGATAGGATAAAGTAATCCTTCTACCCCCCCCAAAAGATTTAGATGCACTATTGTAAAGTGGTCGTTCCACTGGATATCTTAAGGTGAATGCACCAATTTGTAAGTCGCTCTGGATAAGAGCGTCTGCTAAATGACTTAAATGTAAATGTAAATTGTAAAGCAACGAGGGACAGGTTTACAAAGCCTTACAATAGTACAAAGGGTCCTTCTTCCACAGGCTATAAAACCTGAAATGAACAGCATATTAAAGCTAAAGAAAATGATAAAGATTTAAAAGGTTCAAGAGTTGTGTTTTCTTGGGAAGGAGCAATTTGGTAAAGAAAAAAAAGACTCCATGATCTTACCTGAAATGATTGTAGAAATGAATTGAAATAAATAAAAACTATTTGCGAGATGTCGTCCTCCCCAGGATTCACAAAAAACAGCATGTAGGTGATCCCCAGCAGAGGCAGTAGCACTAATGTTGCTTTTACAGCTTTTCTGTGAAGGAAATAACAGCAGTACTCCAATTAAGTTACAAAAGTAATTTGTGAAAGTGGTTGCTTCTAAAGGGAAGATGTGTAAATGTTTCAATGTACTTACACTACCGGTCAAAAGTTTTGGAACACCTACTCATTCAAGGGTGTTTCTTTATTTTTACTATTTTCTACATTGTAGAATAATAGTGAAGACATCAAAACTATGAAATAACACATATGGAATCACGTAGTAACGAAAAAAGTGTTAAACAAATCAAAGTATATTTTATATTTGAGATTCTTCAGATAGCCACCCTTTGCGTTGATGACAGCTTTGCACATTCTTGGCCTTCTCTCAACCAGCTTCATGAGGTTGTCACCTGGAATGCATTTCAATTAACAGGTGTGCCTTCTTAAAAGTTAATTTGTGGAATTTCTTTCCTTCATAATGCGTTTGAACCAATCAGTTGTGTTGTGACAAGGTATACAGAAGATAGCCCTATTTGGTAAAAGACCAAGTCCATATTATGGCAAGAACAGCTCAAATAAGCAAAGAGAAACAACAGTCCATCATCACTTTAAGACATGAAGGTCAGTCAATACAGAACATTTCAAGAACTTTGAAAGTTTCTTCAAGTGTAGTTGCAAAAACCATCAAGCGCTATGATGAAACTGGCTCTCATGAGGACTGCCACAGGAATGGAAGACCCAGAGTTACCTCTGCTGCAGAGGATAAGTTCATTAGAGTTACCAGTCTCAGAAATTGCAGCCCAAATAAATGTTTCACAGAGTTCAAGTAACAGACACATCAACATCAACTGTTCAGAGGAGACTGTGTGAATCAGGCCGTCATGGGGGAATTTATGCAAAGAAAACACTACTAAAGGACACCAATAATAAGCAGATACTTGCATGGGCCAATAAAAACAAACAATGGACATTCGTCCAGCGGAAATGTGTCCTTTGGTCTGGAGTCTGTCACGCCCTGATCTGTTTCACCTGTCTTTGTGATTGTCTCCACCCACCTCCAGGTGTCACCCGTTTTCCCCATTAGTCCCTGGATATTTATTCCGGTGTTCCGTGTTTGTCTGTTGCCAGTTCATCTTGTCTTGTCAACCAGCGTGTTTTTTCCTGCTCCTTCTTATCTCTCTTTTGCTAATCCTCCTGGTTTTGACCCTTGCCTGCCTTGACTCTGAACCCACTGGTCTGACCATACTCCCTGCCCTGACCTTGAGTCTGCCTGCCACTCTGTACCTCCTGGACTCTGACCTTGTTTATGATCTTTTGCCTGTCCACGACTATTCTCTTGCCTGCCCCTTGGATTATAATAAATATCAGAGACGCAAACCATCGGCCTCCCGTGTCTGCATCTGGGTCTCGCCCTGTGCCCTTACAGGAGTCCAAATTGGACATGTTTGGTTCCAACCGCCGTGTCTTTGTGAGACGTGGGTGAACGGATGATCTCCGCATGTGTATTTCCCACCGTAAAGCATGGAAGAGGAGGTGTTATGGTGTGGGGGTGCTTTGCTGGTGACACTGTCTGTGATTTACTTAGAATTCAAGGCACACTTAAACAGCATGGCTACCACAGCATTTTGCAGCAATACGCCATCCCATCTGGTTTGGGCTTAGTGGTACTATCATTTTACCAAGAAGGAGAGTGATGGAGTGCAGCATCAGATGACCTGGCCTCCAAAATCCCCAACCTCAACCAAACTGAGGTGGTTTGGAATGAGTCGGACCGCAGAGTGAAGGAAAAGCAAGCAACAAGTGCTCAGCATATGTGTGAACTCCTTCAAGACTGTTGGAAAAGCATTCCAGGTGATGCTGGTTGAGAGAATGCCAGAGTGTGCAAAGCTGTCATCAACGCAAAGGGTGGCTATTTGAAGAATCTCAAATATAAAATTGATTTGTTTAACACTTTTTTGGTTACTACATGATTCCATATGTGTGTTTTCATAGTTTTGATGTCTTCACTATTATTCTACAATGTAGAAAATAGTAAAAATAAAGAAAATTATGAGTAGGATGAGTAGGTGTTCTAAGACTTTGGACCAGTAGTGTATGTCAATACAAAAAAAGCGCTCCAAGACCTAAAATGTATTTTTGGAGATTGTTTGCTACTTACCATTTCTCACAAAGGATGTTGATAAATGATCCCAAATAATGAATATCAGAGATACACATTCATAGCTAGTAAAGTTAGAACCTCATCCTATGAGACCACTTCCTCACTAGGCTCAGATCAAACTAAGAGGGAGATGTACAATATTGGAAAATATCACCATATTTTATAGTGAGTCCACATAATCAGATTGCCACTCAAGGAGTGCTAGCAATAGGTATTTGTTTCAGAGTGAAAATGTGATTAATAAAATAAAAGTGCAGATTTCTTAAAACTGAGCTTGACTCCAGCAGGTTGATGATAGAAAGGGGTTAATTGCTTAGGGTTTTGTGGCCAAAACAAACATCTGACAATATAAGAGGTCCATTTGAGTATCAGGTTGAAAATCGAAAATCTCTCTGGGAGACAGTCTTTCATTCTTCATTTCCTCGAATTATGATGTGATTTTAGGTAATCTACCTAAGCAGTGAAGTAGTTGATGGCCCTGTTTACACATCAAATAGCACCTATTGTATGATATAAATCCACTGTTTGACTTTGAGTAGGAAACCCAATGTCAGCAATATCAGCATTGGAGTAACAGAGGCCTATTCTACAGGACAGAGGTCTGCAGACTTTGCTGGGAATTGAGATGTCCCCTTTTGAGTTTTCAAATAATCCACTATGAATAAAAGCTTCAATGTGAATCGAGGACGATGAACGTTGTTCCAGGAATAAGATACGCGAGGCTATTCTCACTGCGCAACATCAGCAGATCATTTGTAAAGAAAAAGAGGGGTTCTATTTCAAACAGAATGGAAAATGGTGTGCGTATATGTATGTGTGTGTGTGTGTGTGTGTGTGTGTGTGTGTGTGTGTGTGTGTGTGTGTGTGTGTGTGTGTGTGTGTGTGTGTGTGTGTGTGTGTGTGTGGGGCCATATCTTTACAGGAATGTTATGTAATGACGCGTGCAAGTTGAGCACAGATTGAAGTGATTCACCCCTTATAAAGCAGCTGACCTTATTATCACTTCGTTGAGTAGGAGGGATTTGTTAAACAAATGCCCCATGAATTGCTCCATAAACTGTGAATGTTGAGGGGAGGTTGTAATAACTGCAATAACTGTGGGTTGGCAGTCTCACATCACAATACAATGTATCAGACTAAGGACGAAGACCATGTTAGGACAAAGACCATGTTGTTTGAAATGTTATTGTGTCACCTTTATTAAACGTTTGCGTATGGAGCAACCAAACAGTGAGCGGACGTTGCCTTATTCTCTACGAATTAGTGTAACTCTTGGTGAATCCTATAGTGTAAGGCATTGGTTTAGGTCAAGTGTATTTTTTTTTTTCTTCCCCAGACTGTCTTCAAGGCACCAGCATCAGAGGGAATAACAAAATGTTAGAAAACCAGATACGGGTGTTATGTGGTGATAACGTTCTTGGAAAGACCCGTGCCTCTCTTCCATTCAGTCACATAGCCTTTCTGCTGAAATGATAGGAAGAGATTGTTCCTTTTAGCAAAATGTCACTTCTGGATGACTTCATATTTGCAACATTTTGGGACAGTCAAAATGTATTTAAGAATCCTCCTTTGGCATTAGGGTGGATTCCTTCTGAGGTCTAAATGAGATTGGTTGGAATAATTAACTCTAATAATTCCTCAAACTCACTATAGAGAATCTCTTTGAGTTTCTACAGGGCAAAAATACGATCGGTTAAAACTCAATGGTTCAACGTTAACGAACGCTTCCACTTCCTCACTTAAAAACACTGCGGGAAGCAATGGAGGCAAAATGCAGAATATCATATTTTTAGATTTAACGTTTATTTATCTAGGCAAGTCAGTTAAGAACAAATTGTTATTTACAATGACGGCCTACCCCGGGCAACGTTGGGCCAATTGCGCAGCCCTATGGGACTCAAACTGGAATCAAACTTGTGCGCCGCCTTACGGGACTCAAAGCCTGGAATCAATCTGAGAAGCAGTGACTTAGACCGCTGCGCCACTCGGGAGTCTCCCGAGTGAATATTAAATGGAGGTCAAGTAATCTTAATATGGCATGCGATATTTCAAATAACAAACCCACAGGAGCAGTGACTCACCTGTACTGTATAGTTTCTGATGTGGTAGAAGCTCTCAACTTGGTCATAAGGATTCTTACAATGTTGAAGAGGAAAACGAAGTTTATCTAGCAGAGAATACAGATGGAAAATTTTCATTAAGAGTTCATTACGTAGAACGTGATGTTTTAGTAATGAAAAAATAACTAAAGGAAGTGAAATTTGTTGCAGTTCCGTTAGGGCAGCTAAGAAATGAAACAGTGAGAGACAATAGTCTTGTTACCTACCAAAAGGACAAGGATGACCGGACCTTGATAAATGTAGTCAATATACTTTCCAGGTTCCTTCCCAAACCAGCATCTGTTGACACACATTCAAATAATGGCTTTTTTGAAGTGTTGCATATTAAACAACATTATTTGTATCAATCTATATTCCATTAATAGCAAAACAATTTTGGAGCATTATCAAGACTTTCCAGAGTTTCCAAGTTAAAAATTGCTGTAATTGAAATTCAATTGGAGATGAAATGTACTCGTTTGGTTAGCCAAGAAGTGCCTTGATAATAGTAGTATAAACATCAGTATAAACATACAGAAATGTCCATTCATTATAATCCACATAATAATTAACATTTCTTGTTGCTAAAGGATCATTTTTCTGCTGTAGCAAAGTGGCTCAAATTAAGATCCTACATCTGTATAGGTTTATTTGCACTCTATCAAAGGGCATTAACCTTCACCTTTGATGGACCCTCAACTTTTAAAATGGTTAGTCAGATACAACAAAATACCTACAACACAAACAATGTATTAATGCTTGAGATTTCATTGTTGTTGTTTAAATTGAAATTGTGCACTTACTGTTCATTTTCATTATAAAGCTTCCCAATGGCCCAAGCAACAATAATAGGACATGGAATGCCTGAAAGAAATACAAAAATGAATTTACATATTTGCAAATATTGTGAAAGTCGGTGCTAACCCTGCTCCAGAGCGATGTATCTTAGCCCAGGGATAAAGAGGCTGTTAGCCCTGAGCTAAGTGCAGTGTAAACTAGGCTAATTACAACCAGGCAGCTGCATTTAGAAGCTATTACAGAGATGAAATAAAGGGATCCATTGAGGCCAGTTGGATCCTTCCAGTTCTACTTTGATCTGGCTTAAGGACGTCTTATCTTGTTGGTCCCCAGTGTTGGACAGATAAAGTGAAATCTGTTCTACTTCCTACATTTCTTAATAAGTGATTGTTAAGGATCTGAAGAAACTGGGCACTGATGACATTGATCACTTTTATAACTGGCTGGAGTGGATCTACTAAATCAACGTGTTAAAAAATGTGATTCATTATCTCCTTGAAGACCAACAGGTAAACTACATGACCCAATTAGTATTTAACTTAAACTAACCACCCTGACTACTCAAAACAACGTTTTTTAATATTTGTTAGTACAAAGGAAGTAACAAAATCCACCAAAGCAACTCCACTCTGTGAAGGAGAAAATATTTAATTTGCTTTTTGTTTACTTGATTTACTGATTATTAAGAGGATGGCAGTAATCAGTTTCAAATTCACTTCAAAATGAACCTCTCGAGAACCCCAAAAATACTATGATGCGAAAAGACTACATGAAGCGCATGACAAGTCGATCTTTTCACCAACTGACCTAGACAACGCATAGTTGTTATAATCAACAAAAAGAGAAGATAGTCTATGTTAAGGTTATCCACATGCCAGACATACTTATTAGAAATGATGATGCTCGAGAGTAAGAACCAAGTCTGGTCACTGTAATGTCTGAAATGAGAGATCATACTTCAATGTTGTAAATAGGATTCGACTTCAAAGGTGAGACCTGCGCTTGAAAACCACTTGATCATCAGTGGAACTGTGACGGATTGAGTAAATTACCGAAGGTTGTACTCAAGGACATCCCTAAAACCAAAACATCAGGCTACAATATTAATTTGTAACAGATAGACACTGAGTGTACAAAACATTAAGAACACCTGCTCTTTCCTTGACATAGACTGACCAGGTGAATCCAGGTGAAAGATATGATCCCTTATTGATGTCACTTGTTAAATATACTTCAATCAGTGTAGATGAAGGGGAGGAGACAGGTTAAAGAAGGATTTTGAAGCCTTGAGACAATTGAGACATGGACATGGATGTGCCATTCAGAGTGTGAATCGGCAAGACAAAAGATTTAAGTGCTTTTTGGTTGTAGGTCCCAGGCACATCGGTTTATTTCAAGAACTACAACGCTGCTGAGTTTTTCCTGTGTGCATCAAGAATGGTCCAACACCCAAACAACATCCACCTAACTTGACACAACTGTGGGAAGTATTGGAATCAACATGGTCCAACATCCCTGTGGAACACTTTCGACAACTTGTAGATTCCATGCCCCGAACGAATTGAGGTTATTCTGAGGGTAAACTCAATATTCGGAAGATGTTCTACATTGTGTAGATAGCACCAACTGACTCTGCAAGGTTATTTACTTATACAGAATAAAGACATCTTCTTGAAGGTACAAAATCAATTCCTTCTGTCATCCCACTGCTGACACCAATACATCCCACTGCTGAAATCTATGTACCTCCCACTTGTGAAACCAATGGACTGTAACAATTCCACATCCCCTCCACTACACACCTGAATTAACAATTGTGAGTGAACAACCTTTGGGTAATTACATTTTGAGGCCAAGATGAGATTTCTAATAACTATACTGGGTGTGTTACTATACTGTACTATATCCTATACCCTAATATCTATACTGGGTGTGTTACTATACTGTACTATATCCTATACCCTAATAACTATACTGGGTGTGTTACTATACTGTACTATATCCTATACCCTAGTAACTATACTGGGTGTGTTACTATACTGTACTATATCCTATGCCCCAATATCTATACTGGGTGTGTTACTATACTGTACTATATCCTATACCCTAATAACTATACTGGGTGTGTTACTATACTGTACTATATCCTATACCCTAGTAACTATACTGGGTGTGTTACTATACTGTACTATATCCTATACCCTAATATCTATACTGGGTGTGTTACTTTACTGTACTATATCCTATGCCCCAATAACTATACTGGGTGTGTTACTATACTGTACTATATCCTATACCCCAATATCTATACTGGGTGTGTTACTATACTGTACTATATCCTATGCCCCAATAACTATACTGGGTGTGTTACTATACTGTACTATATCCTATGCCCCAATAACTATACTGGTGTGTTACTACACCCTAATAACTATACTGGGTGTGTTACTATACTGTACTATATCCTATACCCTAATATCTATACTGGGTGTGTTACTATACTGTACTATATCCTATGCCCCAATAACTAGGTGTGTTACTATACTGTACTATATCCTATACCCTAATATCTATACTGGGTGTGTTACTATACTGTACTATATCCTATACCCTAATATCTATACTGGGTGTGTTACTATACTATACTGTACTATATCCTATACCCTAATAACTATACTGGGTGTGTTACTATACTGTACTATATCATATACTCTAATAACTATACTGGGTGTGTTACTATACTGTACTATATCCTATACCCTAGTAACTATACTGGGTGTGTTACTATACTATACTGTACTATATCCTATACCCTAATAACTATACTGGGTGTGTTACTATACTGTACTATATCCTATACCATAATAACTATACTGGGTGTTACTATACTGTACTATATCCTATACCCTAATAACTATACTGGGTGTGTTACTATACAGTATTATATCCTATACCCTAGCGTACAATATGTTCAAAGGACTCACATAAATGTGACCTATATACAGATCCATCCAGATCTATGTTTTATGCCATTGCATACATAGTCCTGTTATATAAAGAAAACGTCAAAATGGCTCAGCATTGAGCTGAGCTGAGCTGAATGACTGAAGCGTCCTCCAGTGCTGTTTCAGGAGCCTCTCCATTGTGGGAGTTGGTTTCTAACATGCAATGTGCTTTCACTAACACTTCAGCTCTAGGTGAGTGTGGATAATTATGTGGGGATGACTGGGGGCATATGCTGCCTGTCCTATTAAGCTCTCGCTCAATCGCAGGCCTGAACTGATGTACAACCACCTCGGACTTCCCCGCACTCCAATAGCATTTTCTCTTTTAATGTAATTAGACACTTCTGTTAATCTCCCAAAATGCTTTGTGGGGATTGTTTTGCTAATATTTAGCTACATTGTCTAAGTTTGTCTACTCAAGCATGTACTGTAGCATTCTGTAATGCCCTGGCCATAGAGAGGGGTTTTTGTTCTTTATTTTGGTTAGGCCAGGGTGTTACATTGGGTGGGCGTTCTATGTTCATTTTTCCATGTTTTTGAATTTCTTTGTTTTGGGCCGTGTGTGTGGCTCCCAATCAGGCACAGCTGTAGTTCGTTGTTGCTGATTGGGAGTCACACATAAGTAGCCTGGTTTTCCTTTGGGTTAATGTGGGTGATTGTTTTCTGTTTAGTGTGTAACCGGACAGAACTGTTGCTGGTCGTTTCGTTTATTTTATAGTGTTCATGCGATTCATTAAATCCTTTATGATGAACACATCCTCCGCTGCACCTTGGTCTCTTTCTGACGACGGCCGTTACACATTCACGCTTTGTGATGTGGAGTGAATTAATAAAAACACTACACAAACTAGTGTAGATCACTCCATAGATCAACAACGTTCAGAAAACCCCTGAGTTATTAAGGGGCAGGTGTACAAAAAAAGAACTACCACAGCTTTCTGCAGCGATATCCAATCCCATCTAGTTTGCGCTTTGTAAGGATTGACGCTGGTAGAGACAAGAAGCAGGTACAGGGAGTGAACATTTAATGGCAATCGACATGGAACAGGAGAGCACAGCGTCTGGACATGAACACATAACGACATTAATGCAGACACAGGGAACAAACAGGGGAGCAGACAGTTATAGACAGGCCAATCAACAAAGGGAAGGAGTCCAGGTGAGTCCAATGAGCACTGCCACGCGTAATGATGGTGACAGGTGTGCATAATGAAGGGCAGCCTGGCGCATTCGAGCGCCAGAGAGGGAGAGTGGGAGCAGGCATGACAGCTTCACCATAGGGATAGTGCCAGGTTTCCGCCAGACGTGACACTTGGCATTCAGGCCAAATAGTTATATCTTGGTTTCATCAGTCCAAAGAATCTTATTTCTCATGGTCTGAGAGTCCATTAGGTGCCTTTTAGCAAGCTCCAAGCTGGCTGTCATGTGCCTTTTACTGAGGAGTGGGTTCCGTCTGGCCACTGTACCATAAAGGCCAGATTGGTGGAGATTGTTGTCCTTCTGGAAGGTTCTCCCATCTACACAGAGGAACTCTGGAGCTCTGTCAGAGTGACCATCAGGTTCTTGGTCACTGACCAAGGCCGTTCTCTACCGATTGCTCAGTTTGGTCGGGCGACCAGTTATAGGAAGAGTCTTGGTGGTTTCAAACTTCTTCCATTTAAGAATGGAGGAGGCCACTGTGTTCTTAGGGACCTTCAATTCTGCAGTAATGTTTTGGTACCCTTCCCCAGATCTGTGCTTCGACACAAGCCTGTCTCAGAGCTCTACGGACAATTCCTTCGACCACATGGCTTGGTTTTTGCTCTGACATGCGCTTTCAACTGTGGGACCTTATATAGACAGATGTGTGCCTTTCCAAATCATGTCCAATCAATTGAATTTATCACAGGTGGACTCCAATCAAGTTGTAGAAACATCTCAAGGATGATCAATGGAAACCGGATGCACCTGAGCTCAATTTCGAGTCTCATAGCAAAGGGTCTGAATACTTATGTAAATAAGGTATTTCTGTTTTGTATTTTTAAGAAATGTGCAAACATTTATGAAAACCTGTTTTCGCTTTGTCATTATGGGGTATTGTGTGTAGATTAATGTGGATTTTTTTTATTTAATCAATTTTAGAATAAGACTAACGTAACAAAATATATTTTTTTACCAGACTGTCATTATGGCTCATATATGATTGACAGATTGACAAAATAGGGAAAAAAACAGTTACCATTTCATGTTTCATATTTAGACAGTGTTAATGTATATGGCTGCTATCTAGAGTTTTATGATTGATATTAAATCAAATAAAATGTTATTGGTCACATACACATATTTAGCAGACGTTATTGCGAGTGTAGTGCTCCTATCAGTTACATGTCATAGTCTGACATGTACAGTACTTACACCAGCCAATGAACAAGAAGACCCATTTTTTTAGCTTGTCCGTAGAATAAGTCATCACAATGGCTGTGTGAAGGTAGCATCCTTCAACAAACATCCAGAAAAAATTGGTCACCACAAAATAGTTATATATCGTTGTTATAAGGCGACACCAAGGCTGTAGAAAGACAAACAAAATGAGTTAGGTATTAGTGCAATGAAAAGCTTAACATTCAAGTGAATTGTAATTAAAAAATATATATATATGTAACGAATGTTACCTCATTGCTCTCATGTATATTATGGTCAATCAACTGAAGTAGGAACCACATAACATTCCTCAAAATGAAGGTTGTTATCAAGTTCCAGTGGATTATGTTTCGAAGGCATCTTATGCTCCTAGAAATATACATAACATTAGAAATTTAAAAAAAGAAAACAATGCTTTACATACCTAAAGTTACAATATTCCAATCATACTCCAACTTTGGTACAATTTACTTGATCGATGATATATATTTTACCTTTTTTAGATTAACAAGCATCAAAACACAGTTTACATACAAAGACACAATAAAATCAATAATCTAGATTAAATGTATGATTAGTGAAGGTTGAGATATACAGTACTCAACATACAACATACTTGTGTTTTCAACTGAAAGGGACCTCTTCATTTTACATTAAATGTGTTAATGGAGGGCAATCCTGCAGTTCAAATAAATGCCGCTCATTGTTTTGTAAGAGGTCACGTACCGCAAATTAATTTACAAGGGTACTATTTCTGTACTTGCCTTAAGCATAAGAAGAGAACGAAGGCCACGACAAGAGCTCCCACAGAAATACAGTGGCCTAGGTAGTTGATGATCAGAGCAATCTTATAGTGCATTGGGTATTTCCTCTGAGGAGAGAATATCAGAAGTTCTACTTCAAAATCTCGAAAGACACAAAATGATTAATACAGGTAACTGCACCTTGGTATAGATTCTACAAGTGTCTGAGACTCTATTGGAGGGATGCAACACCATACTTCCAAGAGAAATTCCATAATTCTGTGTTTTGTTGATGGTGGTGGAAAACGCTGTCTCAGGCGCCGGGTTGAGATCTGGTGACTGAGATGGCCATGGCATATGGTTTACATCATTTTCATGCTCATCAAACCATTCAGTGACCACTCATGCCCTGTGGATGGGGGCATTGTCATCCTATGGGGGCATAGCCATGGTAGCCAAAATGATGCCCAAAGTAATTGCCTGCCCAGCATTTTTATATATGACCCAAGGCATGATGGGATGTTAATTGCATAATTAATTTAGGAACCACACCTGTGTGGAAGCACCAGCTTTCAATGTACTTTATATACCTCATTTACTTGTGTTTCCATTATTTTGGCAGTTACCCGTACATACACGTTGACAGAGACATGCATTTGCAATGCACAATTCACCTTCAAAAGAAATCATTAAAACTAAATATGGAAACATGGAACATTCTGATAATAAATGACCTACTTTAGCTGACTGGACTAGTATCAATGAACAAACATTCCACAAAGCTAGGATTTTATTTGTTTCCAATTTTTTTGTGAATTTCATAAATCAGAGCTTTGTAAATTGAGCTAACATTTGAAGTAGCCGCTTTTGAAACATAAAAAGAGAGTAGCTACTAATGTCATTAACCAATTGGAGGGGGGGGGGGGTCTGGGGCCAGTTGCCCTGTACACACACACCTTAAATTTGAATGCATTATTAAAAACTGATGGACATTTTTTGTCTCCAAACAAGTGGATTATTTATCTTTAGGCTCCCCTGATGGTATATCTACAGTATATAAAAAAAAGTTTATAGTTGTAAGTTAATTAGATTATATATACACTACCGTTCAAAAGTTTGGGGTCACTTAGAAATGTCCTTATTTTCCATGAAAACACTTATTTAACCTGGTTTTAACTAGGAAAGCCAGTGAAGAACAAATTCTTATTTACAATGACAGCCTCCCTGGGAACAGTGGGTTAACTGCCTTGTTCAGAGGCAGAACGACAGATTACCTTGCCTGCTCGGGGATTCAATCCATTAACCTTTTGGTTACTGGCCCAACGCTCTAACCACTAGGCTACCTGCCGCCACATACATGAAATGAGTTGCAAAATGAATAGGAAATATAGTCAAGGCGTTGACGAGGTTATAAATAATAATTGGTCCTTCAAACTTTGCTTTTGTCAAAGAATCCTCCATTTGCAGCAAGTACAGCCTTGCAGACCTTTGGCATTCTAGTTGTCCATTTGTTGAGGTAATCTGAAGAGATTTCACCCCATGCTTCCTGAAGCACCTCCCACAAGTTGGATTGGGTTGATGGGCACTTCTTACGTACCATACGGTCAAGCTGCTCCCACAACAGCTCAATAAAGTTGATATCCGGTGACTGTGCTGGACACTCCCTTATAGACAGAATACCAGCTGACTGCTTCTTCCCTAAATAGTTATTGCATAGTTTGGAACTGTGCTTTGGGCCATTGTCCTATTAAGCGCCGTACACAGGGTATGGCATGGCGTTGCAAAATGGAGTGATAGCCATCCTTCTTCAAGATCCCTTTTACCATGTACAAATCTCCCACTTTAACATTACCAAAGCACCCCTAGACCATCACATTACCTCCACCATGCTTGACAGATGGCATCAAGCACTCCTCCCTCCAGCATCTTTTTAAAAAATTCTGTATCTGACGAATGTTCATCGCTGTGATCCGAAATCCTCAAACAAAGATTTGTCTGTCTATAATACTTTTCTCCAATCTTCCTCTGTCCAGCATCCATGTTATTTTGCCCATCTTAATCTTTTCTTTTTATTGGCCAGTCTGAGATATGGCTTTTTCTTTGCAACTCTGCCTAGGCAGCCAGCATCCCGGAGTTGCCTCCTCACCGTTGACGTTGAGACTGGTGTTTTGCGGGTACTATTTAATGAAGCTGCCAGTTGAGGACTTGTGAGGTGTCTGTTTCTCAAACTAGACACTCTAATGTACTTGTGCTCTTGCTCAGTTGTGCACCAGGGCCTTCCTCTCCTCTTTCTATTCTGGTTAGAGACAGTTTGCACTGTTCTGCGAGGGGAGTATTCCCCAGTGTTGTACGAGATCTTTCGTTTCTTGGCAATTTCCCGCATGGAATAGCCTTCATTACTCAGAACAAGAATAGACTGATGAGTTTCAGAAGAAAGTTATTTGTTTCTGGCCATTTTGAGCCTGTAATCAAACCCACAAATGCTGATGCTCCAGATACTCAACTAGTATAAAGAAGGCCAGTTTTATTGCTTCTTTAATCAGAACAACAGTTTTCAGCTGTGCTAACATAATTGCAAAAGGGTTTTCTAATGATCAATTAGCCTTTTAAAATGATCAACTTGGATTAACTAACACAACGTGCCATTGGAACACAGGAGTGATGGTTGCTGATAATGGGCTTCTGTACTCCTATGTAGATATTCCATAAAATAAAAATCTGCCGTTTCCAGCTACAATAGTCATTTACAACATTAACAATGTCTACACTGTATTTCTGATCAATTTGATGTTATTTTAAATGGACAAAAAAAATGTTTTTCTTTCAAATACAAGGACATTTCAAAATGACCCCAAACTTTTGAACGGTAGTGCACAGTACCAGTCAAAAGTTTGGACACACCTACTCATTCAAGGGCTGTTCTTTATTTTTATTATTTTCTACATTGTAGAATAATATTGAAGACATCAAAACTATGAAATAACACACATGGAATCATGTAGTAACGAAAAAAGTGATAACCAAATCAAAATATATTGTATATTTGAGATTATTCTGATAGCCACCCTTTGCCTTGACAGCTTTGCACACTCTTGGCATTCTCTCAACCAGCTTCATGAGGTTGTCACCTGGAACGTATTTCAAATAACAGGTGTGCATTCTTAAAAGTTAATGTGTCGGGGTGCTTTGCTGGTGACACTGTGTGTGATTTATTTAGAATTCAAGGCACACTTAATCAGCATGGCTACCACAGCATTCTGCAGCGATACGCCATCCCATCTGGTTTGCGATAGTGGGACAGTCGGGTTTTTTTCAACAGGATAATGACCCAACACGCCTTCAGGCTGTGTAAGGGCTATTTAACCAAGATGGAGAGTGATGGAACGCTGCATCAGATGACCAAGCCTCCATAATCACCTGACCTCAACCCAATGATATGATTGGAGTTTGACCACAGAGTGAAGGAAAAGAGGCCAAGATGTGCTCAGCATATGTGGGAACTCCTTCAAGACTGTTGGAAAAGCATTCCAGGTGAAGCTGGTTGAGAGAATGCCAAGAGAATGCCAAGAGTTTGCAAACCTGTCATCAAGGCAAATGGTGGCAACTTTGAAGAATACTGAAATCTAAAATATATTTTGATTTGTTTAACACTTTTTTGGTACTACATGATTCCATATGTGTTATTTCATAGTTTCGATGTCTTCACTATTATTAGACAATGTAGAAAATAGTAAAAATAAACTTTTGACTGGTACTGCATACATACATACAGACAGACAGACAGACAGACAGACAGACAGACAGACAGACAGACAGACAGACAGACAGACAGACAGACAGACAGACAGACAGACAGACAGACAGACAGACAGACAGACAGACAGACAGACAGACAGACAGACAGACAGACAGACAGACAGACAGACAGACAGACAGACACAGTTGAAGTTTACATACACTTAGGATGGAGTCATTAAAATTTGTTTTTCAACCACTCCACAAATTTATTGTTAACAAACTATAGTTTTATCAAGTCGGTTAGGACATCTACTTTGTGCATGACACAAGTCATTTTTACAACGATTGTTTACAGACATATTATTTCACTTATAATTCACTGTATCACAATTCCAGTGGGTCAGAAGTATACATACACTAAGTTGACTGTGCCTTTAAACAGCATGGAAATTCCAGAAAATGATGTCATGGCTTTAGAAGCTTCTTATAGGCTAATTGATGTCATTTGAGTCAATTGGAGGTGTACCTGTGGATGTATTTCAAGGCCTACCTTCAAACTCAGTGCCTCTTTGATTGGCATCGTGGAAAAATCAAAAGCAATCAGCCTAAACCTCAGAAAAGAATTGGAGACCTTGATCTGCATACACAAGTCCTACCAACCTTCTCCTCCAAAATGGGTTCACAACTGGAGTAGTTGCTCTTCAGAGCCCACGTTCCATTATCTATGCATTCTCTGTATGCGCTCCCTGTGAAAAGAGGAGCGAGAGGATTGTAAACTTATGGTCACATTACTTATGGGATACAATGTAAGTAAAAGTACATTCAATGGAGTTAACAGAAAGAGTGTGGGTGTGTGGTTAAAATCAATGGGGAAGCCACGGGAGGGCTATGTTTTGATAATTGCATTGTTGCTCTATAAGCCATTAGAAATGCTTTTATAGGGCATCGTAATAGCAGATAAATATAAGACCGATAAACCATAGCATTACATCGTTTCCCAGATACAGTTGCAAAAGACAAGTTTCACACAGCGCCAGAATAAATTCATCCAGAGATGTTTGTCAAATTATCAAATTTAAAACTGGACATACACTATATGCAGTGAGGGAGCCCACTGACAAAGAAATGATCAGTCTATCATTTTAATGGTAAGTTCATTTGAACAGTGAGAGACAGAATAAAAACAAAGAAATCCAGAAAAACACATGTCAAAAATGTTATAAATTGATTGCCATTTTAATGAGGGAAATAAGTATTTGACCCCCTCTCAATCAGAAAGATTTCTGGTTCCCGGGTAACAAGCTGAGATTAGGAGCACTCCCTTTAAGAGTGTGCTCCTAATCTCAGCTCGTTACCTGTATAAAAGACACCTGTACACAGAAGCAATCAATCAATCAGATTCCAAACTCTCCACCATGGCCAAGACCAAAGAGCTCTCCAAGGATGTCAGTGACAAGATTGTAGACCTACACAAGGCTGGAATGGGCTACATGACCATCGCCAAGCAGCTTGGTGAGAAGGTGACAACAGTTGGTGTGATTATTCGCACATGGAGGAAACACAAAAGAACTGTCAATCTCCCTCGGCCTGGGGCTCCATGCAAGATCTCACCTCGTGGAGTTGCAATGATCATGACAATGGTGAGGAATCAGCCCAGAACTACACGGGAGGATCTTGCCAATGATCTCAAGGCAGCTGGGATCATAGTCACCAAGAAAACAATTGGTTACACACTATGCCGTGAAGGACTGAAATCCTGCAGCGCCCGCAAGGTCCCCCTGTCAAGAAAGCACATATACATGCCCACCTGAAGTTTGCCAATGAACATCTGAATGATTCAGAGGACAACTGGGTGAAAGTGTTGTGGTCAGATGAGACCAAAATGGAGCTCTTTGGCATCAACTCAACTCGCCGTGTTTGGAGGAGGAGGAATGCTGCCTATGACCCCAAGAACACCATCCCCCACCGTCAAACACGGAGGTGGAAACATTATGCTTTGGGGGTGTTTTTCTGCTAAGGGAACAGGACAACTTCACTGCATCAAAGGGACAATGGACGGGGCCATGTACCGTCAAATCTTGGGTGAGAACCTCCTTCTCTCAGCCAGGGCATTGAAAATGGGTCGTGGATGGGTATTCCAGCATGACAATGACCCAAAACACATGGCCAAGGCAAGAAAGGAGTGTCTCAAGAAGAAGCACATTAAGGTCCTAGAGTGGCCTAGCCAGTCTCCAGACCTTAATCCCATAGAAAATCTGTGGAGGGAGCTGATGGTTCGAGTTGCCAAACGTCAGCCTCAAAACCTTAATGACTTGGAGAAGATCTGCAAAGAGGAGTGGGACAAAATCGCTCCTGAGATGTGTGCAAACCTGGTGGCCAACTACAAGAAACGTCTGACCTCTGTGATTGCCAACAAGGGTTTTGCCACCAAGTACTAAGTCATGTTTTGCAGAGGGGTTAAATACTTATTCCCCTCATTAAAATGCAAATCAATTTATAATATTTTTGACATGCGTTTTTCTAGATTTTTTTGTTGTTATTCTGTCTCTCACTGTTCAAATAAACCTACCATTCAAATTATAGACTGGTCATTTCTTTGTCAGTGGGTAAACGTACAAAATCAGCAGGGGATCAAATACTTTTTTCCCTCACTGTATACACAAAAGTATTTGGACACCCTTCAAATTAGTGGATTTGGCTATTTCAGCCACAACCCATTGCTGACAAGTGTATAAAATCCAGCACACTGCCATGCAATCTCCATAGACAAACATTGGCAATAGAATGGCCTTACTGAAGAGCTCAGTGACTTTCAACATGGCACCGTCATAGGATGCCACCTTTTCATCAAGTCAGTTCATAACATTTCTGCTCTGCTAGAGCTTCCCTGGTCTACTGTAAGTGCTGTTATTGTAAAGTGGAAATATCCATGAGAAACAACAGTTCAGCTGCGAAGTGGTAGGCCATACAAGAATCCTGAAGCGCGTAGCATGCAAAAAGGAGGAATAATGGTCAGAGGTTTTTTTTCATGGTTCGGGCTAGGTCCCTTAGTTCCAGTCAAGGGAAATCTTAACGCTACAGCATACAGCATTCTAGACGATTCCATGCTTCCAACTTTGTGGCAACAGTTTGGGGAAGGCCCTTTCCTGTTTCAGCATGACAGTGCCCCCGTGCACAATGTGAGGTCCGTACAGAAATGCTTTGTCGAGATGGTGTGGAAGAACTTGACAGGGCCCTGATCTCAACCCCATCGAACACCTGTGGGATGAATTGGAATGCCGACTGCGAGCCAGGCTTAATCGCCCAACATCAGTGCCTGACCTCACTAATGCTCTAGTGGCTAGATGGAAGTCCCCACATCAATGTACCAACATCTAGTGGAACGCCTTTCCAGAAGAGTGGAGGCTGTTATAGCAGCAAAGGGGGGACCAACTCCATATTAATGCCCATGATTTTGGAACTAGATGTTAGACGAGCAGGTGTCCACATACTTTTTGGTCATGTAGTTTTCTGCCCCTCCCAAAAGATAGTATTTGTAGATAATTGGCCCTCTTTCTGGGGCTCACCCACAAACAGGACCAAGCCTGGCCTGTTGAGGAGTGACGGACTCCATCCTAGCTGGAGGGGTGCTCTCATCTTATCTACGAACATAGACAGGGCTCTAACTCCCCTAGCTCCACAATTAAATAGGGTGAAGGCCAGGCAGCAGGCTGTTAGCCAGCCTGCCAGCTTAGTGGAGTCTGCCACTAGCACAGTCAGTGTAGTCAGCTCAGCTATCCCCATTGAGACCGTGTCTGTGCCTTGACCTAGGTTGGGCAAAACTAAACAAGGCGGTGTTCGCTTTAGCAATCTCACTGGAATAAAGACCTCCTCCATTCCTGCCATTATTGAAAGAGATCGTGATACCGCACATCTCAAAATAGGGCTACTTAATGTTAGATCCCTCACTTCAAAGGCAGTTATAGTCAATGAACTAATCACTGATCATAATCTTGATGTGATTGGCCTGACTGAAACATGGCTTAAGCCTGATGAAGAAACTAGCTCCCTGGTATACAGAAAATACATGAGGTCTGAAGCAAGCTTCCAGAAAATTGGAACGGAAATGGCGCCACACCAAACTGGATGTCTTCCGACTAGCTTGGAAAGACAGTACCGTGCAGTATCGAAGAGCCCTCTGTCATGACGTTGTATTAGTTAATGTGACAACTGTTGCTCATCGAATGATTAACGGTTTATAATTGCGTGATTAAATGAATCAAGCAATTATCAACTCATTAACCTGGGGCACCATGGGAAAATTTGTTTTATTGACTTTCTATTTCCGAAAATAACTCAAAGAATATCAGAATACCGATTTTACAACAGTTGCTAATTAATCAATTCCCTCTACAGTCTCATTCTGAACGTCGCATAATCCGGGAATCTGCTCGGACCCGGGTCCCACCAATAACTTCGTACCACACCAATCTTAGTTTATTATTTATTTACTAGAAAGCTAAACTGATGATAAAAGATACACATACACAAAAACACAGTCTAGGCTATTGATTAGAACTTAGTATAATGGGCCAACACACTATGGGGCGTGTTACCCAAAATGGGGATTTAAAAGAGAGAGAAAAAGAGAAAGTACCCAAGAGAAATATACATTTGGGTGCATTTGTCAGCTATGCTTATTTTAACCCTAGCCTTGCCCCGAACTGCCGCTCTTATGGGTCAGAATATAATGATGTAATTACGTGTTGGAGGTCTCAGATGGGAAGCTCCGTGTGAGTCGTTTAGGCTTCTCAATGACGCACTTCTCCGGCGCAACTCTCTGGTTGTCCTCACGATGTCAGTGTCCTTTTTGGCTTAGTGGTCTGATTCCTCGCCCTTGCTCTGAAAGGGGTCTTCTGAGCACAGACAGCTCTGTAGCTCAGAGCTCACAGCATAGGGATGAAACAGTGTAGATACCCATGATTCAATGGAGAGTGGAAGCTTGGTGGTTCGGCTTGAATTCACCCACTTAGACACAGCTACTCATCCGTAGCTTGGGTAGAAAAAGATTTTTGTCTTCGACCTTGTGTTGCGTTTTGGAGTTCGTTGACCTTTTAGACCTTGGCTGCAGCTTAGGTCACTTAGTCTGATCTGTTCATCCTTAACCCCATTTCTTATACCCTCGGGTCAGAAGTGGGCGTAACAGCCTTTTGGGCAATTCTCTGGGCGTACCAAGTTAAGAGGCAAGGTCTAGATTTTACTCAAATCCAATTTTAGACAACTAACTTCACATTTTATCTATCATTCTCTTTGATTTGGACATTTTCCACACAACGTACAATGTATAAACATCAGGCATATACTAGGAAAACTCTTAAAGGTACAATGTTTTCGTAATAACATCATCTATTAAACAGCGGTTGACATGCTTCGAAGTACGGTAATGGAATATTTAGATTTTTTTTGTCACGAAACGCGTCGGGCGCGTAACCCTTATTTACCCTTTCGGATAGTGTCTTGAACGCACGAACAAAACGCCGCTATTTGGATATAACTATGGATTATTTGGGACCAAACCAACATTTGTTATTGAAGTAGAAGTCCTGGGAGTGCATTCTGACGAAGAACAGCAAAGGTAATAACATTTTTCTTAGAGTAAATCTGACTTTGGTGGGTGCTAAACTTGCTGGGTGTGTAAATAGCTAGCCCTGTGATGCCGGGCTATCTACTTAGAATATTGCAAAATGTGCTTTCACCGAAAAGCTATTTTACAATCGGACATAGCGAGTGCATATAGGAGTTCTGTATCTATAATTCTTAAAATAATTGTTATGTTTTTTGTGAACGTTTATCGTGAGTAATTTAGTAAATTCACCGTCAGTGTTCGGTGGGAATGCTAGTCACATGCTAGTCACATGCTAATGTAAAAAGCTGGTTTTTGATATAAATATGAACTTGATTGAACAAAACATGCATGTATTGTATAACATAATGTCCTAAGATTGTCATCTGATGAAGATGACAATGAACTGACCATTACAACATCCGTTTCCTGCTTCCGGTCACAACTTGCAGACTTGTTTACGCTGTTGTGCGTTTTTGTTGCCGTTTTCACTTTGCTACCTGACGGTTTTTACTTTTTCATTACCGTATATTTTTACTTTTTCCCTCACTCAACTTTTTTTTTCATTCAACTTTCCTACCCCGGAGGTTTTATCTGGACATGGTTCGTCAGGACTTCAAACAGCCGAAGCTAAGTAACATTAACATGATGCCTTCTAATTGCAGTCGTTGTACTCATAATATACAGGAGAACGATCGCCTTACGGCAAGGATAGCTGTGCTGCAAGCCCAGCTTCAGACGCAATCGTTAGGCAAGGGTCATTTCAGTGTAGGAAAGGATGAAACAGCGTCTGTGCCACCAGCAAGTACAGATAGTAACGTTAGTATAAACCCCCTCGCACGGTCCCCGCAGCCGGACATCTTTCTCATGGCTTCTGGAGGGAAACGCTGTAGGAATGCTCAACCGGTGTCGCTTATTCAGCCGACAGAAACTTTCAACCGGTTCTCCCCGTTAAGCGAGTCGGAGTCGGAGGCCGAGACTTCTCTGGTCTCTGCTCCTCCCGCTGTGGGGTCTGAGACGCCGACGGCTCCCACCATTAGCTCTGACAAATTGAAAACCCTAGTCATTGGCGACTCCATTACCCGCAGTATTAGACTTAAAACTAATCATCCAGCGATCATACACTGTTTACCAGGGGGCAGGGCTACCGACGTTAAGGCTAATCTAAAGACGGTGCTGGCTAAAGCTAAAACTGGCGAGTGTAGAGAGTATAGAGATATTGTTATCCACGTCGGCACCAACGATGTTAGGATGAAACAGTCAGAGGTCACCAAGCGCAATATAGCTTCAGCGTGTAAATCAGCTAGAAAGATGTGTCGGCATCGAGTAATTGTCTCTGGCCCCCTCCCAGTTAGGGGGAGTGATGAGCTCTACAGCAGAGTCTCACAACTCAATCGCTGGATGAAAACTGTTTTCTGCCCCTCCCAAAAGATAGAATTTGTAGATAACTGGCCCTCTTTCTGGGATTCACCCACAAACAGGACCAAGCCTGGCCTGCTGAGGAGTGACGGACTCCATCCTAGCTGGAGGGGTGCTCTCATCTTATCTACGAACATAGACAGGGCTCTAACTCCTCTAGCTCCACAATGAAATAGGGTGCAGGCCAGGCAACAGGCTGTTAGCCAGCCTGCCAGCTTAGTGGAGTCTGCCACTAGCACAGTTAGCGTAGTCAGCTCAGCTTTCCCCATTGAGACCGTGTCTGTGCCTCGATCTTGGTTGGGCAAAATTAAAAATGGCGGTGTTCGCTTCAGTAATCTTACTAGTATAAAGACCTCCTCCATTCCTGCCATTATTGAAAGAGATTGTGATACTTCACATCTCAAAATTGGGTTACTTAATGTTAGATCCCTCACTTCCAAGGCAGTTATAGTCAATGAACTAATCACTGATCATAATCTTGATGTGATTGGCCTGACTGAAACATGGCTTAAGCCTGATGAATTTACTGTGTTAAATGAGGCCTCACCCCCTGGTTACACTAGTGACCAAACCCCCCGTGCATCCGGCAAAGGCGGAGGTGTTGCTAACATTTACGATAGCAAATTTCAATTTACAAAAAAAAAAACAATGACGTTTTCGTCTTTTGAGCTTCTAGTCATGAAATCTATGCAGCCTACTCAATCACTTTTTATAGCTACTGTTTACAGGCCTCCTGGGCCATATGCAGTGTTCGTTACTGAGTTCCCTGAATTCCTATCGGATCTTGTAGTCATAGCAGATAATATTCTAATTTTTGGTGACTTTAACATTCACATGGAAAAGTCCACAGACCCACTCCAAAAGGCTTTCGGAGCCATCATCGACTCAGTGGGTTTTGTCCAACATGTTTCTGGACCTACTCACTGCCACAGTCATACTCTGGACCTAGTTTTGTCCCATGGAATAAATGTTGTGGATCTTAATGTTTTTCCTCATAATCCTGGATTATCGGACCACCATTTTATTGCGTTTACAATTGCAACAAATAATCTGCTCAGACCCCAACCAAGGAAGATTAAAAGTCGTGCTATAAATTCTCAGACAACCCAAAGATTCCTTGATGCCCTTCCAGACTCCCTCTGCCTACCCAAGGACGTCAGAGGACAAGAATCAGTTAACCACCTAACCGAGGAACTCAATTCAACCTTGCGCAATACCCTAGATGCAGTTGCACCCCTAAAAATTAAAAACATCTGTCATAAGAAACTAGCTCCCTGGTATACAGAAAATACACGAGCTCTGAAGCAAGCTTCCAGAAAATTGGAACGGAAATGGCGCCACACTAAACTGGAAGTCTTCCGACTAGCTTGGAAAGACAGTACCGTGCAGTATCGAAGAGCCCTCACTGCTGCACGATCATCCTATTTTTCCAACTTAATTGAGGAAAATAAGAACAATCCGAAATTTCTTTTTGACACTGTCGCAAAGCTAACTAAAAAGCAGCATTCGCAAATGGAGGATGGCTTTCACTTCAGCAGTAATACATTTATGAACTTTTTTGAGGAAAAGATCATGATCATTAGAAAGCAAATTACGGACTCCTCTTTAAATCTGGGTATTCCTCCAGGGCTTCATTGTCCAGAGTCTGCACAACTCTGCCAGGACCTTGGCTCAAGGGAGATACTAAAGTGTTTTAGTACTATATCTCTTGACACAATGATGAAAATAATCATGGCCTCCAAACCCTCAAGCTGCATACTGGACCCTATTCCAACTAAACTACTGAAAGAGCTGCTTCCTGTGCTTGGCCCTCCTATGTTGAACATAATAAACGGCTCTCTATCCACCGGATGTGTACCAAGCTCACTAAAAGTGGCAGTAATAAAGCCTCTCTTGAAAAAGCCGAATCTTGACCCAGAAATTATAAAAAACTAATCGGCCTATATCGAATCTTCCATTCCTCTCAAAAATTTTAGAAAAAGTTGTTGCGCAGCAACTCACTGCCTTCCTGAAGACAAACAATGTATACGAAACGCTTCAGTCTGGTTTTAGACCCCATCATAGCACTGAGACTGCACTTGTGAAGGTGGTAAATGACCTTTTAATGACGTCAGACCGAGGCTCTGCATCTGTCCTCATGCTCCTAGATCTTAGTGCCGCTTTTGATACCATCGATCACCACATTCTTTTGGAGAGATTGGAAACCCAAATTGGTCTACATGGACAAGTTCTGGCCTGGTTTAGATCTTATCTGTCGGAAAGATATCAGTTTGTCTCTGTGAATGGTTCGTCCTCTGACAAATCAATTGTAAATTTCGGTGTTCCTCAAGGTTCCGTTCTAGGACCACTATTGTTTTCACTATATATTTTACCTCTTGGGGATGTCATTCGAAAACATAATGTTAAATTTCACTGCTATGCGGACGACACACAGCTGTACATTTCAATGAAACATGGTGAAGCCCCAAAATTGCTCTCGCTAGAAGCCTGTGTTTCAGACATAAGGAAGTGGATGGCTGCAAATTTTCTACTTTTAAACTCGGACAAAACAGAGATGCTTGTCCTAGGTCCCAAGAAACAAAGAGATCTTCTGTTGAATCTGACAATTAATCTGGATGGTTGTACAGTCGTCTCAAATAAAACTGTGAAGGACCTCGGCGTTACTCTGGACCCTGATCTCTCTTTTGAAGAACATATCAAGACTGCTTCAAGGACAGCTTTTTTCCATCTACGTAACATTGCAAAAATCAGAAACTTTCTGTCCAAAAATGACGCAGAAAAATTAATCCATGCTTTTGTTACTTCTAGGCTCGACTACTGCAATGCTCTACTTTCCGGCTACCCGGATAAAGCACTAAACAAACTTCAGTTAGTGCTAAATACGGCTGCTAGAATCCTGACTAGAACCAAAAAATTTGATCATATTACTCCAGTGCTAGCTTCCCTACACTGGCTTCCTGTTAAGGCAAGGGCTGATTTCAAGGTTTTACTGCTAACCTACAAAGCATTACATGGGCTTGCTCCTACCTATCTTTCCGATTTGGTCCTGCTGTACATACCTACACGTACGCTACGGTCACAAGACGCAGGCCTCCTAATTGTCCCTAGAATTTCTAAGCAAACGGCTGGAGGTAGGGCTTTCTCCTATAGAGCTCCATTTTTATGGAATGGTCTGCCTACCCATGTGAGAGACGCAGACTCAGTCTCAACCTTTAAGTCTTTACTGAAGACTTATCTCTTCAGTAGGTCCTATGATTAAGTATAGTCTGGCCCAGGAGTGTGAAGGTGAACGGAAAGGCTGGAGCAACGAACCGCCCTTGCTGTCTCTGCCTTGTCGGTTCCCCTCTTCCCACTGGGATTCTCTGCCTCTAACCCTTTTACAGGGGCTGAGTCACTGACTTACTGGTGTTCTTCCATGCCGTCCATGGGAGGGGTGCGTCACTTGAGTAGGTTGAGCCACTGACGTGGTCTTCCTGTCTGGGTTGGCGCCCCCCCCTTGGGTTGTGCCGTGGCGGACATCTTTGTGGGCTATACTCGGCCTTGTCTTCGGACGGTAAGTTGGTGGTTGTAGATATCCCTCTAGTGGTGTGGGGGCTGTGCTTTGGCAAAGTGGGTGGGGTTATATCCGGCCTGTTTGGCCCTGTCCGGGGGTATCATCGGATGGGGCCACAGTGTCTTCTGATCCCTCCTGTCTCAGCCTCCAGTATTTATGCTGCAGTAGTTTATGTGTCGGGGGGCTAGGGTCAGTCTGTTACATCTGGAGTATTCTCTTGTCTTATCCGGTGTCCTGTGTGAATGTAAATATGCTCTCTCTAATTCTCTTTCTTTCTTTCTTTCTCTCGGAGGACCTGAGCCCTAGGACTACCTGGCATGATGACTCCTTGCTGTCCCCAGTCCACCTGGCCATGCTGCTGCTCCAGTTTCAACTGTTCTGCCTGCGGCTACGGAACCCTGACCTGTTCACCGGACGTGCTTGTTGCACCCTCGACAATTACTATGATTATTATTATTTGACCATGCTGGTCATTTACGAACATTTTAACATCTTGACTATGTTCTGTTATAATATCCACCCGGCACAGCCAGAAGAGGACTGGCCACCCCTCATAGCCTGGTTCCTCTCTAGGTTTCTTCCTAGGTTTTTGGCCTTTCTCAGGAGTTTTTCCTAGGGAGTTTTTCCCAGCCACCGTGCTTCTTTCACATGCATTGCTTGCTGTTTGGGGTTTTAGGCTGGGTTTCTGTACAGCACTTTGAGATTTCAGCTGATGTACGAAGGGCTATATAAATACATTTGATTTGATTTGATTTGATTTGATCAAAGGTTAGTGCTGCATTTAGCTGTGGTTTGGGTTTATGTGACATTATATGCTAGCTTGAAAAATGGGTGTCTGATTATTTCTGGCTGGGTACTCTGCTGACATAATCTAATGTTTTGCTTTCGTTGTAAAGCCTTTTTGAAATCGGACAGTGTGGTTAGATTAACGAGAGTCTTGTCTTGAAAATGGTGTAAAATAGTCATATGTTTGAGAAATTGAAGTAATAGCATTTCTAAGGTATTTGAATAACGCGCCACGGGATTCCACTGGCTGTTGAGTAGGTGGGACGCAAGCGCAAGCGTCCCACCTAGCCTAGTAAAAACGCTAATATTCCGACCGGGAGTCGTTGTTTTCGTTCAAAGAGAGAGAAAGTAAACATGGTGTCGGCTCGTGCACGCGCCTCCAGTCTCATTGTCCTCAGATCGACCACTTACAAAATGCGCTAATGTTTTTCAGGAATTACATCATTCAGCCTTTTCCCGGGTTCTGAGAGCCTATGGGAGCCGTAGGAAGTGTCACGTTACAGCAAAGATCCTAAATGTTCAATAAACAGAGCCAAGAAGCCCAAGGAATGGTCAGAGAGGGTACTTCCTGTTTGGAATCTTCTCAGGTTTTTGCCTGCCATATGAGTTCTGTTATACTCACAGACACCATTCACAGTTTTAGAAACTTTAGAGTGTTTTCTATCCAAATCAAACAATTATATGCCTATTCTAGTTACTGGGCAGGAGTAGTAACCAGATTAAATCGGGTAGGTTTTTTATCCGGCCGTGCAAATACTGCCCCCTATCCCCAACAGGTTAACCTCTACGGGACCTGAGTCCCCCACACGGGAGGGTTGAGCTTATTTAGCAAGAGGTTTTAAGTGTTCCATGTAAGTAAATATTCTCAGGACATAGACATATCTGATATGGGCAGAAAGCTTAAATTCTTGTTAATCTAACTGCACTGTCCAATTTACAGTAGCCATTACAGTGAAATAATACCATGCTATTGTTTGAGGAGAGTGCACAATTATGAACCAATTAGGCACATTGGGCAGTCTTGAAACAACATTTTGAACAGATAAACAATGGTTCATTGGATCAGTCTTTCACATACACTGCTGTCATCTAGTGGCCAACATCTAAATTGCGCCTGGGCTGGAATAATACATTATGGCCTTTCTCTTGCACTTCAAAGATGTATTTTTCTTTGTATTGTCTTTAACCAGATCTAATGTCTTATATTCTCCTACATTAATTTCACATTTCCACAACCTTCAAAGTGTTTCCTTTCAAATGGTATCAAGAATATGCATATATCCCTGCTTCAGGTCCTGAGCTACAGGCAGTTAGATGTGGGTATGTCATTTTATGTAAAAAATGAAAAAAAGGATCCGACCCTTAAGAGGTTTTAAGTAGACTGTGTTTGTCTGTTTTTGTGACTTAGATGAAGATCAGATCTAATTTTATGACCAATTTATGCAGAAATTCAGATAATTTACTTTGCATTTATTAGTCCAACAGCACAAGGAACGAATGAACGTTTGAACACATTCTTCTTGGCCATTGGCATTCTGAAGCGCCGGCCAGAGGGAAGCCTCTCAAACTGATGGTGTAGAGGGTGGGAGGGGTTGCCAACGACAGCCAGTGTCTTCTTTTTGGTTGCCTTGTGGAACAGAATGCTCAAAATGTGCCTGTGGTCGACCAATTATTTTGCTGGCTGTGTTTACTATTCTGGTCTGTTTGCTTTTGTTCCTCATGCTCAGATTACCATACCAGACTGTCATATTGAACGTGAGGATGCTCTCCACCAAGCTGCTGTACACAGCAGCTTCTGTCATTTTGGAGGAACTTTTAGATTAGATATAATGCATTAATTACTAGCCTTTAACGTAACTTTACAGATTTCTATGGAATATTACCTATAATAATTACAATAAGAGTGAAATACTGCATACATTTGCACATTTATGAGTGTATTGAATTGCAGTGGGGTATAACTATCTATATGTATACAAGTGCTATATTTCTCCAGAATTTTACAGCTACCCCTTTAAGAATCTCATTCGTCATGTCATCACGGTGAAGCTTCTGGGTCAGAGGATGAAGAAGTCAATTTAATTTGATCACCAAATGCACTCACTCTGGGCACTTTTCCAAAGAGACAAATGCTTTTTGTGTGTTGCTCAGTGACCGAAGATGAAAAGGGCCTACCATATTACATTGTGGCCTCAAATATACTCTGTCTTGCTATGAGCCTCACTTTAACTATACATTCATGTACATACTACCTCAATTGGCCCGACTAACCAGTGCCCCCGCACATTGGGGACCTGTCCCAGACCTGCTGTTTTCAACTCTCTAGAGACAGCAGGAGCCGTAGAGATACTCTGAATGATCGGCTATGAAAATCCAACTGACATTTACTCCTGAGGTGCTGACCTGTTGCACCCTCAACAACCATTGTGATTATTATTATTATTTGACCCTGCTGGTCATCTACGTACATTTGAACATCTTGGCCATGTTCTGTTATCTCCACCCGGCACAGAAGAGGACTGGCCACCCCTCATAGCCTGGTTCCACTCTAGGTTTCTTCCTAGGTTCTGGCCTTTCATGGGAGTTTTTCCTAGCCACCGTGCTTCTACACCTGCATTGCTTGCTGTTTTGGGGTTTTGGGCTGGGTTTCTGTACATCACTTTGAGATCAGCTGATGTAAGAAGGGCTTTATAAATAAATATGATTTGATTGGCTAACCGGGCTACCTGCATTGTGTCCCGCCACCCACCACCCGCCAAACCCTCTTTTACGCTACTCTCTGTTTATCATATATGCATAGTCACTTTAAACATATCTATATGTACATACTACCTCAATCAACCCGACTAACCGGTGCCTGTATATAGCCTCGCTACTGTTATTTTTCACTGTCTTTTTTACTGCTTTTATTTCTTTACTTACCTATTGTTCACCTAATACCTTTTTTGCATTGTTGGTTAGAGCCTGTAAGTAAGCACGTGACAAATAAACGTTGATGTTGTATTTGTGTATGTGTTTTTAGAGTTTCTTCAATAAGCTGAAATCAGTGTCTCCTGTATTTCAGTAGATACCTACTGAAATTAAACCAAGAAAATATAATGCTGAGAAAATATACTTGAATGTTCCAGTGCTCTGCCAAGTGTGTCCTTCGGCTGTTCCTTTTTTAGAACTCATGAGTCAATGTCAAAGATACTATTGCGTTAGCCACTGGCCAAAGCACAGCCTACTGTCATACGAAGGACTGATACAAATGTGAAAAAAACACTGTCACTTGCTATTGTATTAACAGTGCACATATTTTATAGTTTAATCCCAAAATGGTAAAACATTTTGGGATTAAACTATAAAATATACTTTCACAGTGTATTGAGTACACTATTTGTACTATTGTAAACATAAAAACATCTGCCCTGTCCTGTGTATCAAACACAAAACTCTTTGATAGCCATCAGTCATCGGCTGTGGGGCAGGAATCGAGTACTGTTTGACGTTGAATCTGCACACTGATCATACTGCGGTACTGACAGAATTATACCTTTTTATTAGAGATTATTATGTTTTCATTCGTTTTTGATCACTAGCAGTTAAAAGGGGATATGGAATTCTACTACCTGCTGGAGTCTCTTCAAACTTTGCGTAACCCCCTCCAACACTATAAACAACATACTTTTGTATATATAGTGTATGTGGACACCCCTTCAAATTAGTGGATTCGGCTATTTCAGCCACACCCGATGCTGACAAGTGTATAAATTTGAGCACACAGCCATGGAATCTCCATAGTAGAACATTGGCAGTAGAATGGCTTTACTGTAGAGCTCAGTGACTTTTAACGTGGCACCATCATAGGATGCCACCTTTCCAACAAGTTAGTTAGGCAAATTTCTGCCCTGTCAACTGTAAGTGCTGTTATTGTGAAGTGGAAACAACTAGGGGCAACAACGACTCTGCTGCGAAGTAGTAGGCCACACAAGCTCACAGAACGGGACCGCAGAGTACTGAAGCGTGTAAAAATCATCTTTCCTCGTTTCCAAACTGCCTCTGGAAGCCACGTCAGCATAAGAACTGTTAGTCGGGAGCTCCATGAAATGGGTTTCAGGGGACGAGTAGCCGCACACAAGCCTAAGATCACCATGCGCAATGCCAAGCGTCGGCTGGAGTGATGTAAAGCTTGCCATTATTGGACTCCGGAGCAGTGGAAACGCATTCTCTGGAGTGATGAATCACGCTTCACAATCTGGCAGTCCGATGGACAAATCTGGGTTTGGCGGATGCCAGGAGAACACTACCTGCCCAAATCTATAGTGCCAACTTAACATTTTGGTAGAGTAGGAATAATGGTCTGGGGCTGTTTTTCATGGTTTGGATTAGGCCCGTTAGTTCCAGTGAAGGGGAATCTTAATGCTACAGCATACAATGACATTCTAGATGATTCTGTGCTTCCAACTTTGTGGCAACAGTTTGGGGAAGGCCCTTTCCTGTTACAGCATGACAATGCCCCCGTGCACAACGCGAGGTCCATACAGAAATGGTTTGTCGAGATTGGTGTAGAAGAACTTGACTGGCCTGCACAGAGCCCTGACCTCAACCCCATCGAAATCCTTTGGGATGAATTAGAACGCTGACTGCGAGCCAGGCCTAATCACTCAACATCAGTGCCCGACCTCACTAAAAGCTCTTGTGGCTGAATAGAAACAAGTCCCCGCATCAATGCTCCAACATCTGGTGGAAAGCCTTCCCAGAAGAGTGGAAGCTGTTAGAGCAGCAAAGGGGGGACCAACTCTATATTAATGCCCATGATTTTGGAATTAGTCGTTCGACAAGCAGGTGTCCACATACTTTCAATCAGGTAGTGTATACACAGACATCTTAGTTCCCCCTTACCAAGCTGAAAGGAAGCACTGAAACTACCTCTAGTACCATGCTTTGGAAAGAGAAACAGATATCTGATTAACTTAGCTTCATCATGCGTAAAGTACAGATGGTTAGTCAGAGATCTGTACTCTTTCCCTGCACCAATGCTTCAAATTACTGCTGACTCAGTGGAATAGCTCACAGGCACAAGCATCTGATCCTGCTCCCAAGCCCTCATTTGTTCACTGAAAGAGCATACTTTGCAAAGACAATTACTATTTCTCTGTGTTAATATCATACTATCTGTGAAAATTCTCCTTGTCTTACAAGTGTAGGACTGGGGGTGGTTGAGCTACTGTACAAGGCTGCCTGTATTGCTTGACTATTCCCAGACTGCCACCCAATTAATTTGGATGTACTTTGTCAACTCTCGAGTTTCTAAGTACAGAGGAGGATGAATCTTTAGGGAGAGTCAATATCCTGAAATTATACTCAAAATGTATTTAGTCAAGCTGTCATCTGTGAAACAAGGCATTTGCCGTCCCCTACAGTACTGTGCATTACTTGGCCTTAGATGTGATTAGCAGCATCAGAAGCTGCTGTATAAAATGTCTCTGTCAGTGGATCAATGAACATGTCCAGTTAGTTTTGTTGAAAAGGGTCAAATGAACAGGCTCAATGTGTTTGGTTTGGTCATGTCATTGATTGTTTTGCCTTGTCTCATGGGACTCATGTTGTCTGTTTGTTCCAAATTATTTGACTGAAGGTGTCCTCTGCATTCAATCAAACCATGTTTCTTGTTGATTCTTTATTGTTAAATATATATTCACTGCTACATTTTTTGATTTTGAGTGGAGGTCTTACTGTTGATTAGGAAATACCATTGAACTCAGACCAATTTTATTTAACATGGGCTAACTAATACTGTGATACCTGGTGTTGCATACATGTTAGCTGTATGCATAATCAGGTGTTGAAAGGTAATAAACCAGATTGCATGGTACTTCTGATTGTCCCTATTCATCCCCACTGTCACTCTTGTCCACTTACTCATCTAACCCTGCTTCTTTAATCTATCATCTTGCCAATATTTTTATAAAAAGGTCACTGAATATTCCCCATTTTTGCATTTTTCATTCATTACCATAGGAATATGCTAGCTGTATACATCATGATTTTGTATAACTTGTTATACAAAAGAGAGACAATCATACAGTAGCACAATGTTGAAAAGAAAATAATTCGCCAGTACTGTATACAAGAGCAACTATGATGCATTAAGCAAGACTGATACCTGGTTCATTTGAAATTTACAGATCATTTTTCATTAAATGGACATGCAAATCATTAAAGATGCACTATGCAGAAATCGCTAAGCCATTTCATGGTTGCTAATATTCTAATAGTTTTCCCTAATTTTATTTTATGTGACAAAACAAACAAGTATAGTGTAGAGAATCATTGTATCGTCTACCATCGGTTTGAAAATATAGTATTTTCAGCTATTTGAAGCTGGTGTACAAAACCAAAAGTTAAACACTAAAAGCAAAACTTAAGAGCGGGAAGCATAGAAATAGTGCACATAGAACAGATCTACCGCTTTTTAAGACTTGCTTTCAATGAGCATGACAGATCTATACCACACATTTCTATGTGAATTTTGTCCAGTTACCAAAAAGGTTACATATTGCAGCTTTAAAAGGATTATAAAAATAAATAAAATTCATGAAGTATCAAGGATATAAAAAAAGTACATTGAAATGTCGAAAATGTGGAAATGCAGAAGGAAAACATGTAGTTCAAAGTCAATTAGCTACAGTAAGAGGTTTTAAAGATATGCTAATGTTTTACTGGAGGATTAAGAGGCTTTGCAAATCCCCTTTCATGAATGAACATTGTTATTCCTAAAGTGTCAAGAGTGGCAGAATTTTTTTTAAAGTGGTCAACTTTGACCTGAGGGTTGAGGTAACAATCTTTTCTCGGCTCACAGGAGAGCGCTAAGTGAAAGACTGGTGTGTAACTATTATCAACTTACATAGCATTATGCCACTTGTAGTAGTTATTATCTATTATTTACCTAATAAAGGAAGTATTATTGTTGTATCACTATTATAAACTTTCTTCATAACTGCTACTACACATGAATGATAGTTGTGTTACTATTATCTACTTCACTTAAATACAGCACATTAATGATTATTATGTAATATTGAAATCAACACAGATGGCAAGACTAAATTCAAAGAATCAAATCAAATCAAATTGTATTTCTCACATGCGTCGTAAACAACCGGTGTAGACTAACAATGAAATGCTTACTTACGGGCCCTTCCCAACAATGTAGTAGTCCCATGTAGCTCAGTTGGTAGAGCATGGTGCTTGCAATGCCAGGGTTGAGGGTTTAATTCACATGGGGACCAGTATGAAAATGTATGCACTCACTACTGTAAGTTACTCTCATCCAGAGCAAGTCTGCTAAAACAATACAAGGATAAAAATGGGAGGAATCAATGAGTCATGATGGCTATATAGATGGGCACCAGTACTGAGTTGAGGTACAAGGTAATTGAGGTAGATATGTACATATAGGTAGGGGTAAAGTGACTAGGCAACAGGATAGATAATAAACAGCAAGTCAAAATAGTTTTTAGGGCCTTCCTCTGACACTGACTGGTATAGAGGTCCTGGATGGCAGGAAACTCGTCCCCAGTGATTCACTGGGCCGTACGCACTACCCTTTGTAGCGCCTTGAGGTCGGATGCCAAGCAGTCAAGAAGCTCTCAATGATGCAGTTGTGTAAAAAAAAAAAATCCCCATAAAAATCCATCAGTGTAAATTAGAGATATCTGGGTTTTATTTGCATTGGATGCATCTCAATCAACTTCATCCGCCAGTGTCGCACTTCCGCATTAGCTGCGAAAGGTGGCAGAGCTAGAGCTGTGTTTGTCAGACCATGAGACATCCCGAAAATCTTGTCACATAAACGACAGTAGCGTCCAAACGGTTTGACCTACAAACAATCAGAAACACGATGTTCTCCGTTTTGCTCTCCGTCCCCCACAAGTGTCAGAAGACTCGTCTGAAGTCGGTACCGTCGATGTGCCAACTTCTGTTTGATAGCGTCCAAACCGTTTGGGCCAGAAACTAATGTGGAAAGGGGAGATTTTCACAGACATGACGGTGTTCTCCGTTTTTCTCTACAACCCCCCTCAAGTGTCACGGGACTCGTCTGAAGGTAACAAATGAAAGTATGAAGGTAGTTTTGTGCCTACCCAAGAAAATGGGTTAAATGTGTAAAAAAAAAAATATATATATATATATATATATATATATATATATATATATATAATAATAATAATAATAATAATAATAATAATATATATATATATATATATTTATATATTTTCCCAGAGTTTTTTTATATCTCCTAGATATAGGACATCAACTTCAAAACCTTGTTTCTTATGATTTATTTTTTGAATTATCTTTTTTGCCATTTATTAATGTTTTATTGATTGTGTTTCTATGGACTTTAGTAGTAAATGACCAAATCAATATTTTTTATCAAATCATACTGCCCTTTTATATACCTAAAGGGGTCCTAAAATTCAAAATCAAACAGCTAAATGATCCATAGTATGACCGTCTTAAAACAATTCCATATGTTATCTAAAGGTTCTTCCTAGAATCGTCTCAATTTTTTTTTCTCCAAAAAAACACATTCTGTGACATGCTCAGTTTTTTGGGCGGCATGAAGCTTTCATTAGCCCAATGAAATTGCCAAACGGGTTAAGGTCAAACAACTTTTTTGTTTACTGTTTAGATTAAATCGAGCGCTCTCAAACTTCCCATCATTCTGATTACGGTAGTCATTTTGTCACCCTCATCATGGCAAAGACACGGAGAAATGCATATGATGCAGCTTTCAAGTTGAAGGCGATTGATCTGGCTGTTGGGAAAGGAAATAGAGCTGCTGCACGGGAGCTTGGTCTTAATGAGTCGATGATAAGTCGTTGGAAACAGAAGCGTGAGGAATTGACTCAGTGCAAAAAGACAACTAAAGCTTACTGCTAATTTTGTATTTTTGTTACAAGCCGTGTTTCGTTAAAGCCTATTTATTTTTGTTACAAGCCGTGTTTGGTTAAAGCCTGTGTAAAGTTCATTTGTTTCAATGTACCGGTAGGCACCTGCAGCTTATTGACACATGCGGATTATTTATGTTCAAAAGAATATATATTTTTTAATTCAGTGGGTGCGGCTTATATTCAGGTGCGCTTAATAGTCCGGAAATTACAGTAATTATTTCTGACAATTCATTACATATATCATAAGGCCTTTCTTTGAGGGCCTAGTTACTATATACCTTAACACAGTGGTGATAGGAGTCTCCTAGTTTATTGGCCACATCAGGCCTGCAAGTCACATAATGGTGGCTTGCAAAGTGACGTGTAATTCCTGTTGGAATCCAGCCAGAGTATACTGAGACTACCTCAGTCATCTAAATTGGAACAACCATCTCAGTAACGGGTGCAGTAAATCCAATTACAAACAGATTGGATTCGTTTTTAATCAACTAGTCAATGTACATGCAAAAATACAGATATTACAGTAAAACAAATATTCTGAAATTCTCCCTGCAATAGAGCATGCTGGGAAATATTATCTATGGTTCTATGTAGATCCCTTCTTGCCTTCCAAATAATCATGTTTGCCTTCCAATGAATCATCAAAGAACCCTTTCTTCCAAAAATGTTTATTCTGATCAAAACGGTTCTTGGTGGAACCCTATTCCTCCGCAAATAACCCTTTTTGTAAGAGTGAACTGTACCACCGTCGTCAACAAACTTAATGATGGTGTTGGAGTCGTGCACGGCCACACAGTTGTGGGTGAACAGGAAGTACAGGAGGGGACTAAACACACACCCCTGAGGGGCCCCTGTGTTGAGGGTCAGCGTGGCGGATTTGTTGTCTACTTTCACCACCTAGGGGCGGTCCATCAGGAAGTCTTGGTTCTAGTTGCAGAGGGAGGTGTTCAGTCCCAGGGTCCTGAGTTTTGTGATGAGGGCAATATGGTGTTGAAACTGCAGTCAATGAACAACATACTCACATAGGTGTTTCTCTTATCTAGGTGGGAGAGGGCAGTGTGGAGCGCAATAGAGATTGCGTGACCTGTTGGGGTGGTATGCAAATTGCAGTGGGTCCAGGGTATCTGGAATGATGGTGTTAATGTGAGCCATGACTAGCCTTTCAACGCATTTCATGGCTACAGATGTGAATGCTATGGGGCGATAGTCATTTAGACAAGTTACCTTGGCATTCCTGGGCACAGGGACTATGGTGGTCTGTTTAAAACATGTAGGTATTACAGACATAGATCATGCATTTGATCTTTGGCCTATTGGAGCGCAGTGGCATGTATTTATGCATGTCAATGGAAGCCAGGCTTCCCCAAAAAATGTAACATTCAAATGTCTCTTTCGTCTCTTTGTTTAATAATTTCCCTTAAATTCGCAGGTGGCTCAAATGTATCTCAACAGAGAAATCATCCGAGCGAGGGAAACCGCACATATACTGTCTCAGTATATGTAGCCCATGTACAGTGGGGAAAAAAAGCATTTGATCCTCTGCTGATTTTGTATGTTTGCCCACTTACAAAGAAATGATCAGTCTATAATTTTAATGGTATGTTTATTTGAACAATGACAGACAGAATAACAACAAAAAAATCCAGAAAAACGCATGTCAAAAATGTTATAAAATGATTTCCATTTTAATGAGGGAAATAATTATTTGACCCCTCTGCAAAACATGACTTAGTACTTGGTGGCAAAACCCTTGTTGGCAATCACAGATGTCAGACGTTTCTTGTAGTTGGCCACCAGGTTTGCACACATCTCAGGAGGGATTTTGTCCCACTCCTCTTTGCAGATCTTCTCCAAGTCATTAAGGTTTCGAGGCTGACGTTTGGCAACTCGAACGTTCAGCTCCCTCCACAGATTTTCTATGGGATTAAGGTCTGGAGACTGGTTAGGCCACTCCAGGACCTTAATGTGCTTCTTCTTGAGCTACTCCTTTGTTGCCTTGGCCGTGTGTTTTGGGTCATTGTCATGCTGGAATACCCATCCACGACCCATTTTCAATGCCCTGGCTGAGGGAAGGAGGTTCTCACCCAAGATTTGACAGTACATGGCCTCGTCAAATGATGTGGTGAAGTTGTCCTGTCCCCTTAGCAGAAAAACACCCCCAAGCATAATGTTTCCACCTCCATGTTTGACGGTGGAGATGGTGTTCTTGGGGTCATAGGCAGTATTCCTCCTCCTCCAAACACGGCGAGTTGAGTTGATGCCAAAGAGCTCCATTTTGGTCTCATCTGACCACAACACTTTCACCAGTTGTCCTCTGAATCATTCAGATGTTCATTGGCAAACTTCAGACGGGCATGTATATGTATTCTTGAGCAGGGGGACCTTGCAGGCGCTGCAGGATTTCAGTCCTTCACGGCGTAGTGTGTTACCAATTGTTTTCTTGGTGACAATGGTCCCAGCTGCCTTGAGATAATTGACAAGATCCTCCCGTGTAGTTCTGGGCTGATTCCTCACCATTCTCATGATCATTGCAACCCCACGAGGTGAGATCTTGCATGGAGCCCCAGGCCGAGGGATATTGACAGTTCTTTTGTGTTTCTTCCATTTGCGAATAATCGCACCAAATGTTGTCACCTTCACACCAAGCTGCTTGGCGATGGTATTGTAGCCCATTCCAGCCTTGTGTAGGTCTACAATCTTGTCACTGACATCCTTGGAGAGCTCTTTGGTCTTGGCCATGGTGGAGAGTTTGGAATCTGATTGATTGCTTCTGTGGACATGTGTCTTTTTTACAGGTAACAAGCTGCGGTTAGGAGCACTCCCTTTAAGAGTGTGCTCCTAATCTCAGCTCGTTACCTGTATAAAATACACCTGGGAGCCAGAAATCTTTCTGATTGAGAGGGGGTCAAATATTTATTTCCCTCATTAAAATGCAAATCAATTTATAACATTTTTGACATGCGTTTTTCAGGATATTTTTGTTGTTATTCTGTCTCTCACTGTTCAAATAAACCTACCATTAAAATTATAGACTGATCCTTTCTTTATCAGTGGGCGAACATACAAAATCAGCAGGGGATCAAATACTTTTTTCCCCCACTGTATCTGAACCTGTCTGGCCAAAAAAAGAGTATGACATGTTGCCATCCTTAGAATTGAATTCAATAGCATGGAAAGCCAGCTAGAATTTGGCCTCGCTTGATAATTTTAATAGCCAATCAGCGTTGAGCTGAGTTAAGTGAGCTCAACTGTGAATGGTCCTGGCATTTTCCTGCAGTAGCTAGCTATGGATGGAGATCTAGAGTTCCTAGTTCAAAACATTTTGTAAAACTGTAATTTGTGCACCAGCTGAAAAATCAAGGGGAGAGGAGCACCTGCTCGGATCAAATCTTTCAACACTGAGAATTACAATAGGACAGACTTGGTAGCTGGGAGTGCTAGGCTAAGGAAGCTGTTTTGCTGGCCATGCCTTCTATTTGACAAGAGCACATGTTCGGTCAGGCTCAACAGCCTGAAACTAAAGCTTTATGGTAAAGTCCGGATCAAGAATGCTCTCAACCAGGCCGCAGTGATCAGTGTCCAGAGGCACAATGATCAGGTCAAGAAAAACAGAGACATTCTGAAGAAACTGGTCATCACAGTAATCTACATGGGATGGCAGGAGCAAACCTTCAGGGGGCACGATGATTCAACAACAAGCCATAACAAAGGTAATTTTGTGGAACTCAATGCATTTGCGGAGTTCGATACTGCCATGGCTGAACACCTTTGGAGAAGCACTGTATTAACAGGTATGTCAAACACCATACAGAATGACAGCATTCAGAGCATCGCAGACGTGATACAAAGTGTGATTGACAGTGAGTCATGTCGTAAATGTAAAACTAAGAATGACTCAATAATCCATGCCTTCTGAGAATGCAAGAAAGTCCAGAAGTTATGGGAGAAGTTAGAAAGTTGGCAGTTAGAATTATTACAATGTAAATGTAATTTTCGATCTAACTGCATATTTCAAGACATGGCATACATGTATCAGGGTGCAGTGAGAAACCCATTAAGGTGGACACTGCTTTTTTTGTCAATCATCTTGAAAAACACATACTTAAAAACAGGAAATCAACCAATCCTCTATCGTTAACACAATGGAAAGGTCATACACTTTATCTAAATGTTGAAAATGCATGGGCGATTGAGAGAAACAAAATGGTACAGTTTGAGCAATTTGATGGACAATGATGAGGGCGCTGGAGATGGGGGTGTGAGCAGGTGGGTCTGGGCAGGGTGATGTTGATATTTGTGTGTTTGTATGCTTTCATTTGTATGTGTATATTTTGTATTGTTTTACAATACTAATGTTTTACAAAAAAGACAGTGAGATAAGTTCAGCACCCTTCATAGCAGTCCAGGTGGATGACACCACAGACATATCCTGCAAATGTCAATAAACAATCATAGCACGCTATGTCAATGATAAGGGTGTTATATGCGAGAAATTCCTGTTTCTTTTTGTTTATGAGTGCAGAGAGAAACGCAAAGGCGATCACTGATGTTGTAATACAAACTGGCTGCAGGGTTGTGTCTGCCAACAAACTCATCTGCCAGACTTACGACGGGGCAAGCTGCATGGGCTCCCGAGTGGTGCAGCGTTCTAAGGCACTGCATCTCAGTGTTAGAAGTCATCGCTACAGACCCTGGTTCAATAAAAAAGTGGTCAGATGAAGCAGATGCTAAGCTACAGGGCTGTTTTGCTAGCACAGACTGGAAAATGTTCCGGGATTCCTCCGATGGCATTAAAAAGAACACTACATCATTCATTGGCTTCATCAATAAGTGCATCAATGACATCGTCCCCACAGTGACCGTACGTACATACCCCAACCAGAAGCCATGGATTACAGGCAGCATCCGCACTGAGCTAAAGGCTAGAGCTGCTGCTTTCAAGTTGCGGGACTAAACCGGAAGCTTATAAGAAATCCCGCTATGCCCTCCAATGAACCATCAAACAGGCAAAGCATCAATACAGGACTAAGATCGAATCGTACTACACCGGCTCTGACGCTCGTCGGATGTGGCAGGGCTTGCAAACCATTACAGACTACAAAGGGAAGCCCAGCCGAAAGCTGCCCAGTGACACGAGCCTACCAGACGAGCTAAACTACTCCTATGCTCGCTTCGAGGCAAATAACACCGAAACATGCATGAGAGAACCAGCTGTTCCAGAAGACTGTGTGATCACGCTCTCCGCAGCCGATGTGAAGACTTTTTCAAACAGGTCAACATTCACGGATTACCAGGACGTGTACTGTGAGCATGCGCTGACCAATTGGCAAGTGTCTTCATTGACATTTTCAACCTCTCCCTGTCCGAGTCTGTAATTCCAACATGTTTTAAGCAGACCACCATAGTCCCTGTGCCCAGGAACACTAAGAGAACCTGCCCAAATGACTACCGACCCGTTGCACTCACGTCTGTAGCCATAAAGTGCTTTGAAAGGCTGGTCATGGCTCACATCAACACCATTATCCCAGAAACCCTAGACCCACTCCAATTTGCATACCGCACCAACAGATCCACAGATGATGCAATCTCTATTGCACTCCACACTGCCCTTTCCCACCTGGACAAAAGGAACACCTATGTGAGAATGCTATTCATTAACTACAGCTCAGAGTTCAACACCATAGTGCCCTCAAATCTCATCAATAAGCTAAGGACCCTGGGACTAAACACCACCCTCAGGAACTGGATCCTGGACTTCCTGAAGGGACGCCCCCAGGTGGTAAGGGTAGATAACAATACATCCTCCATGGTGATCCTCAACACAGGGGCCCCTCAGGGGTGCGTGCTCAGTCCCCTCCTGTACTTCCTGTTCCCTTATGACTGCACGGCCAGGCACGACTCCAACACCATCATTAAATTTGCTGATGACACAACAGAGGTAGGCCTGATCACCGACAACGACGAGACGGCCTATAGTGAGTAGGTCAGAGACCTGGCCGTGTGGTGCCAGGACAACAACCTCTCCCTCAACGTGATCAAGACAAAGGAGACGATTGTGAACTACAGGAAAAAAAGGACCGAGCACGCCCCCATTCTCATCGACGGGGTTGCAGTGGAACAGGTTGAGAGCTTCAAGTTCCTTGGTGTCCACATCACCAACAAACTAAAATGGTCCAAGCACACCAAGTCATTTGTGAAGAGGGCATGACAAAACCTACTCCCCCTCAGGAGACTGAAAAGATTTGGCATGGGTCCTCAGATCCTCAAAAGGTTCTACAGCTACACCATCGAGAGCATCCTGACTGGTTACATCACTGCCTGGTATGGCAACTGCTTGGCCTCCGACCTCAAGGCATTACAGAGGGTTGTGCGAATGGCCCAGTACATCACTGGGGCCAAGCTTCCTGCCATAACATTTTCAGACTCCAGCCACCCTAGTCCTAGACTGTTCTCTCTGATACCACAGGGCAAGCGGTACCGGCGCACCAAGTCTAGGTCCAAGAGGCTTCTAATCCGCTTCTATCCCCAAGCCATAAGACTCCTGAACATCTAGTCAAATGGCTACACAGACTATTTGCATTGCTCCCCCCTCCCCTTTACACCACTGCTACTCTCTGTCATCTATGCATAGTCACTTTAATAACTCCACCTACATGTACATAGTACCTCATCTAACTGGAGCCAACGCACATTGACTCTGTATCGGTACCCCCTATATATAGTCTCCCTATTGGTATTTTACTGCTGCTCTTTAAAATCTGTTGGGGCTAGGGGGCAGTATTTGCACGGCCAGATAAAAAACGTACCCAATTTAAACTGGTTACTACTCTTGCCCAGAAACGAGAATATGCATATAATTAGTAGATTTGGATAGAAAAAACTCTAACGTTTCTAAAACTGTTTGAATGGTGTCTGTGAGTATAACATAACTCATATGGCAGGCCAAAACCTAAGAAGATTCCATACAGGAAGTGCCCTGTCTGACAATTTGTTGTCCTTCTGTTGCATCTCTATCAAAAATACATTATCTGTGCTGTAATGTGACATTTTCTAAGGCTTCCATTGGCTCTCTAAAGCCGCCAGAAAGTGGAATGGGGTGTCTGCTGTCTCTGGGCAAAGAACAGCAGCAGAGTTTGTGAGTGGTCAGCCTGGGGACAGTGAGACTGAGATGCGCATTCACGAGACTACTCCATTTTTTTCTTTCAGCCTTTGAATGAATACAACGTTGCCCGGTTGGAATATTATCGCTATTTTACGAGAAAAATCTCGTAAAAATTGATTTTAAACAGCATTTGACATGCTTCTAAGTACGGTAATGGAATATTTTTTATTTTTTGTCACGAAATGCGCTCGCGCGTCACCCTTCGGATAGTGACCTGAATGCACGAACAAAACGGAGCTATTTGAATATAATATGGATTATTTGGAACCAAAACAACATTTGTTGTTGAAGTAGAAGTCCTGGGAGTGCATTCTGACGAAGAACAGCAAAGGTAATCCAATTTTTCTAATAGTAATTCTGAGTTTAGTGAGCCCCAAACTTGGTGGGTGTCAAAATAGCTAGCTGTGATGGCCGATCTATGTACTCAGAATATTGCAAAATGTGCTTTCGCCGAAAAGCTGTTTTAAAATCTGACACCGCGATTGCATAAAGGAATTCTGTATCTACAATTCTTAAAATAATTTATGCATTTTGTCAACGTTTATCATGAGTAATTTAGTAAATTCAGCAGAAGTTTTCGGTGGGTATGCTAGTTCTGAACATCACATGCTAATGTAAAAAGCTGGTTTTTGATATAAATATGAACTTGATTGAACAAAACATGCATGTATTGTATAACATAATGTCCTAGGAGTGTCATCTGATGAAGATCATCAAAGGTTAGTGCTGCATTTAGCTGTGTTTTGGGTTTTTGTGACATATATGCTTGCTTTGAAAATGGCTGTGTGATTACTTTTGGCAGGGTACTATCCTGAAATAATCGAATGTTTTGCTTCGCTGTAAAGCCTTTTTGCAATCAGACAATGTGGTTAGATTAACGAGAGTCTTGTCTTTAAAATGTTGTAAAATAGTCATATGTTTGAGAAATTGAAGTTATAGCATTTTTGAGGTTTGGTCCACTCCTTCATCCTACGACAACCGTGACAGGCGCATGTGACTAATACGATTTGGTTCGATTCCAGGCTGTTTCACAACCGGCCGTGATTGGGAGTCCCATAGGGCAGCGCACAATTGGCCCAGTTTTGTCCGGGTTAGGGTTTGGCCGGGGTAGGCCGGCATTGCAAATAATCATTTGTTCTTAACTGACTTGCCTAGTTCAATAGAAAATACAAATGTATAGTGGGCAGCGAGGTGGGGTTCAGTTGCCCGTGAAAACCCACTGTCAATATGCCCTATTCATTCATTGTTATGCTCACAAACTAAACTTGGTTTAAGCGCCGGGGACAACCAGTATTCAAGACTAAATGTTTTTTTTATATCTATTGGCAGTTTTCAGAACTTTTTTACCCGGTCATGCAAAAAGGCATCCATGATTACTGAGGTTGACAATACCATTCTGGAACCGGGATTAAAGCAGTGCGTGCTGTGCACGAAGGCCAGAGATCATTGAACATTGTTTTTGATCGGATCATACAGTAACTGAGCCCTTCTGGGATAAAGATTAAATTGCCCAGAGCAGTGCTATGAAACATGTATTTAAAAAAAAAAATACTCACAGAACCACTGTTTCAGACCCTACAGACCAAATCTCTTGATGTAAGGCATTCATGTGTACGGGTTGATAGTACACTGAATCCGTCAGAAGTGATGTTAAGTTTCAAGGGATATACAGTATGACAAATGGGATGACTGTGGCTGGGATGACTGAGCAGGGACAACGCTGACAATGACCCAGGCCTCCTGAACAGATACTGACGACTGTACTTGGAAATACTTGATGGAATCATACTACACATGACCCAGAGGTTTGCTGACATGACAAGCCTTGACCTTTGTGTTCTTGATCATGGGTAATTTCCCGAGTACTCACAGCAAGAGGGGTTTCCTGACAGAGATTTCACACAGCTGATCTAAACGTACTCTTTCTTTGACCACCAGAGGTTGAAAAATGAGCTGCAGGTAGTCTATGCTGATACCTACTTCCACAAATCACCAGGTGAGCAGCTGCAATTATTAGTGAAAAATTACCTGACCACCACTTTACCCGAGGTATGCAACCGCCTGAAACAGATGCTCACCATCCATGTTACAAGTGCATCTGCTGAAAGGTCATTTTCCATTCTGAAAAGCATTCAAACCTACCTACGCAGAGAGGCACTGTCCAGCTTGTGGTGCTGACAAATAGCGGAGGTGGGAGGCCATGCTCTCCGGTAACTCTCCGTGGTCCTGAATAAATAGTTAGTGTGCTTTGTTTTAATGAACAGCTTGGGGTTACCACTGGTTAACATCAAAATCAAGCTTTATTTACACAGCACATTTCAGACATGGAATGCAACAGTGTGCTTCACAAGAAAAAATAAATAAAAACACAAAAATGTAATATTTACTACACAACAAACAAGAGAATAAAAAGCCAAATTATAAAAAAATTACAAAAGCACCCTATGGAAAAGCAAAGCTAAAAAGGTGTGTTAAGATTTATTTTTAAAATGTCCACTGTGTTGGCCCCCCTCAGGTTCTCTGGCAGGCAATTCCAAAAGCTGGGTGAATAGTAACTAAAGGCTGCCTCTCCATGCATCTTGGTCCTAGATTTTTGGATAGTTAGAAGGCCAGTGACAGAGGACCGGAGGGACCTACTGGGTACATAAATTAAAAGCATGTCTGACATGTATTGGGGTGCAACATGTGGATTGATTTAAAAACCAATAAAAATAAAAGAAATTCTAAAAATCACAGGCAGCCAGTGTAGAGACCTCAAAACCGTGCAATGTGTGCTCTCCGTCTGGTCTTGGTCAGTACCCATGCTGCAGCATTCTGTATGTTTTGCAGTTGACCAAAGGCTTTCTTGATATCACTTTCCTGGCATGTCTGTGTCAACCAAGAAGAGTAGGGCACATATCAAACTTCTCATCATATCTTGCTTGACTGATACCCAGCATAATGTTTGTTACCTTATCTCTGAAATATGCCGCAAACTCATCACATTTAGATGTGGAGGAAAGTTCACATAGGCTTGTAGGGGTGGGATTTATCAGGCCATAAATGGTCAAGAAGAGCACTCTCTAATTCTTCTGATTATTAGTGATCAAGTGAGACAAATGAGCCCATCTGGCATTTCAAATTGCCTTGTTATATATGCCAAGTTGCTCTCTCGGACTATCAAAATGGACCTGCAACTTTGACGTTCTCCACTTCATCGTCTGCCTTTCTGCATTTTCCGTTTAATTTATTAGATTCCTCACTCATCCAAGGGGCTCTCTGTTTGGATTTGGCCTTTTTTTTACTTTACTGGAGCTATAGCATCAATGTTTGCCCTCCATTTGCTATTAGTTATAAACTACATCATTACAAGAGGAATGCAGAATAGGTGATGGAGTATTGTTCATACACTCAATAAAACCTGTAGCAACTTCAGAGGTAAGATAGTGTTTCTTAATGTGTTCAGTATTACCCTGTGCTATGGGCAATAAGGTAGTGAGAAATACATAGTGGTGATCAGATAAAGCAACATCAACAATAGTGGATATGTCAAGAGAAAGCGCTTTTGGGCCCAGTAACATGTTGGATAACATCCATAGAGCTCAAAATATTCTGAAATTAAATTGCCTTGGAGTCAGTCTCTTTGTCAACATGAATATTAAAATCGCCCAACACAATGATTTTATCATAGTTTTCAAAGTCAATAGTTCAGATAAATCAGTATAGAAAGTGGCGCAGTGCTTTGGAGGCCTATACATGGTTATGGCCAGCACTGGTGGCTGACATTTAAACAGTATACCATGATGCTTAAAAGACCCAAAGTTGCCAAATTAAATAATGTCCTTACAGCTGAGAGCATTAGGAAAAATACAGGCTGTCCCCCCACCTTTTTTCCCTTTTCTGATAGAGTATGAAAATCTGTAGTCCAGGGGGAGGCTTCAATAAGAGCGGTACTATAGTCGGAAGGCAGCAATGTTTCAGTGGAAAACATGCAATCATTTCAAGAAAGGTTTTACATTCACGAGAAAAGTTTTACGAGGGATTGCTCTAACATTTAAAAGTGTCATATTCAATGAGTGTGGGCCACTCTGCCTAGAGGTAATCAACTAAATAACAACTAAATTATTAACGTGACAACCACATTTTCTGACAGCCTCCAATCTATCAGAATGGTAGGAGATGAAAGTTTGTATAAACTCACTACAAGGTGGAGTTAAAAGAACATAAATTAGGTTACTCACAATAACCATAGTGTCATTTCTATAGGAGTTGATGTGGTTTCCAAGTCCCCTGTTGCTTATTTTTACAGGGAGAGCTGGAGCACTACCATATTCTGTTTATCAGTCTCTAAAACAGTTTGCGATGTTGCTGGAAATAATCCTGGAACCCCGGTGGTTAGGGTGAATCCGTCTCTTTTAAAAAAGTGCTGGTTGCTCACACAGCAAATCAAAGTTGTCACAAAAATCATTGCAAAGTTTCTTCAGGCACTCGTTTAGGGCAAATAGTAAGGCTGAAACGTCCCGAGTCCCTTCAGTAGCACGGGAGGGGGCCAGAGAGAATTATTCTCTTACCTGTGCTAGCGAGGGTCTTTAAAAATGTGTTGTGGTCCTCCTTCAGTTCCTCAGATCACCTCAAATGAAGGTTGTTAAAACCTATGTGAGTGACGATGGTGTCAATATTGGAGTAGTTGGCCAGAACCGTGGGCAGCAGAGAGTTGACATCATTGACACTGCTTCTGGGTGACAGTGGACCTCGGTCGGGTCCACAGACCGTAGGCAGGCCAAAATCTCTCACCATCAAGCTGCCCACAGTGATGGAATCTGATAGTGAAATTACCTGCTAAACTGTGGTGGCCACCGGCTGTTGGTATACATCCAGGATCTGTGCTGATTCCTGGGGCTGGTAGGTCCATCTCAAGCGGGGCAAAGCTGTTTGATAGCCGGATCAGATCTTCTCGGATAGATGGGTGGCCAGACTGCCTCCCCGATCTCCTACGCCTTGTGAGTGTCCAGTCTCCCATGGGCCGCAGAGTTGTCTGTTGGATTGGGACAGATCAACACTGCCAGACTTAGACAGATTTTCTGTAGGAGGTGTTTAAAACTGAGATTTGATTTGCCTGGGATTTGACAGCAAGGTCGGTGTACTTTGAAAGCAGGTCTTCTTTTTCTCTCAGCCGAGCTAACAGCCGGAGGATCTCTTCCCTAAGATACTAGATGGTGGTGCATTTAGGGCAAGACAAATCCCTGTCCAATTTCCAGTTCCACCTTATCTTTATCTTGTGATTGTTTGAAAATCATCTCACACCTGAAGCATTTGTGCCCCGCTGTGGATAAAAACACCAGTGGGCTAGCACTGCTAGTGTTAGCCTACTCCATTGTCTTGATGTCTAGCAGCTAACTGCTACTTAACAGGAAACCGGGAAACAAACTTGCAGTCCCAGCAGTAAAGGCTGATCACGTCGCTGAATCAGTAGCAATACAAACTTTAGCTACTATTAAAAATAATTTTATTAAATTTGTTTCGTAAAAACAAACCGAGTGTAGGCAGTACACTGCCATGTTGCGCACTCTTCCGGGTGCTTCTACCTATAGTTACCCTACAAATTTCGCATTAGGCTATTTTAATCTTGCAGCTCTGTAAAAATATTTTAGGACGTTATTACATCTTGAGGATACCGATGGTGATATGAACTTTGCCAACTAACTTTAACTTACATTGGACCATGCTGTGTTGGTCATTTTAAGTGTTTGTTACATTTTTATTTGTGTACTTAAACAGGACATACACTAAATCAAATCAAATGTATTTATATAGCCCTTCTTACATCAGCTGATATCTCAAAGTGCTGTACAGAAACCCAAAACAGCAAGGGCTCCTAGGGCTCAGGTCCTCCGAGAGACAGAAAGAAAGAGAGAAAGAGAGAATTAGAGAGAGCATACTTAAATTCACACAGGACACCGGATAAGACAGGAGGAATACTCCAGATATAACAGACTGACCCTAGCCCCCCTACACATAAACTACTGCAGCATAAATAAAGGAGGCTGAGACAGGAGGGGCCAGGAGACACTGTGGCCCCATCCGATGATACCCCCGGACAAGGCCAAACAGGCAGGATATAACCCCACCCACTTTGCCAAAGCACAGCCCCCACACCACTAGAGGGAAATCTTCAACCACCAACTTACCATCCTGAGACAAGGCCGAGTATAGCCCACAAAGATCTCCACCACGGCACAACCCAAGGTGGGAGGGCACCAACCCAGACAGGAAGACCACGTCAATGACTCAACCCACTCAAGTGACACCCCCCCCCCCCCCCAGGGACGGCATGTAAGAACACCAGTAAGCCAGTGACTCACTAGAGAATCCCAAGTGGAGAGAGGGGAACCGGCCAGGCAGAGACAGCAAGGAAGGTTCGTTGCTCCAGAGCCTTTCCGTTCACCTTCACACTCCTGGGCCAGACTACACTCAATCATAGGACCTACTGAAGAGATGAGTCTTCAATAAAGACTTAAAGGTTGAGACTGAGTTTGTGTCTCTCACATGGGTAGGCAGACCATTCCATTAAAATGGAGCTCTATAGGAGAAAGCCCTGCCTCCAGCTGTTTGCTGAGAAATTCTAGGGACAATTAGGAGGCCTGCGTCTTGTGACCGTTGCGTACGTGTAGGTATGTACGGCAGGACCAAATTGGAAAGATAGGTAGGAGCAAGCCCATGTAATGCTTTGTAGGTTAGCAGTAAAACCTTGAAATTAGCCCTTGCCTTAACAGGAAGCCAATATAGGGAGGCTAGAACTGGAGTAATATGATCACATTTTTTGGTTCTAGTCAGGATTCTAGCAGCCGTATTTAGCACTAACTGAAGTTTATTTAGTGCTTTATCCGGGTAGCCGGAAAGTAGAGCATTGCAGTAGTCCAACCTAGAAGTAACAAAAGCATGGATTAATTTTTCTGCATCATTTTTGGACAGAAAGTTTCTGATTTTTGCAATGTTACGTAGATGAAAAAAAGCTGTCCTTGAAACAGTCTTGATATGTTCTTCAAAAGAGAGATCAGGGTCCAGAGTAACGCCGAGGTCCTTCACAGTTTTATTTGAGACGACTGTACAACCATCAAGATTAATTGTCAGATTCAACAGAAGATCTCTTTGTTTCTTGGGACCTAGAACAAGCATCTGTTTTGTCCGAGTTTAAAAGTAGAAAGTTTGCAGCCATCCACTTACTTATGTCTGAAACACAGGCTTCTAGCGAGGGCAATTTTGGGGCTTCACCATGTTTCATTGAAATGTACAGCTGTGTGTCTTCCGCATAGCAATGAAATTTAACATTATGTTTTTGAATGACATCCCCAAGAGGTAAAATGTGGTACTTGGTGGCAAAACCCTTGTTGGTGATCGATGGTATCAAAAGCAGCACTAAGATCTAGGAGCACGAGGACAGATGCAGAGCCTCGGTCTGATGCCATTAAACTAAAAAACACACAAATTATAGTTTTTTTCTCATCTATATTGAATACATAATTTAAACATTCAGTGTAGGTTGGGAAAAGTATGTTGACTCCTAGGCTAATGACTTCTACAAAAGCTAATTGAAGTCAGGAGTCAGCTAACCTGGAGTACAATCATTGAGATGAGATTGGAGATGTTGGTTAGAGCTGCCGTGCCGTATAAAAAAAACTCACAAAATTTGAGTTTGCTATTCACAAGAAGCATTGCCTGATGTGAACCATGCCTCGAACAATAGATATCTTAGAAGATTGTTGACTTGTATAATGCTGGAAAGGGTTACAAAGGTATTTCTAAAAGCCTTGATGTTCATTAGTCCACGGTAAAACATATTGTCTATAAATGGAGAAAGTTCAGCACTGTTGCTGCTCTCCCTAGGAGTGGCCGTCCTGCAAAGACGACTGCAAGAGCACAGCGCAGAATGCTCAATGAGGTTAAGAAGAATCTTAGAGCGTCAGCTAAAGACTTCCCTGGAACATGCTAACATCTCTATTGACGAGGCTACGATACGTAAAACACTGAACAAGAATGGTGTTCATGGGAGGACACCACGGAAGAAACCACTGCTGTCCAAAAAAACATTGATGCAAGTCTGAAGTTCGCAAAATAGCATCTGGATGTTCCACAGCGCTACTGGCAAAATATTCTGTGGACAGATGAAACTAAAGTTGAGTTGTTTGGAAGGAACACACAACACTATGTGTGTGTGGGGGAGGGGGGGAGGCACAGCACACCAACATCAAAACCTCATCCCAGCTGTAAAGTATGGTGAAGGAAGCATCATGGTTTGGAGCTGCTTTGCTGCCTCAGGGCCTGGACAGTTTACTATCATCGAAAGGAAAAATGAATTCCCAAGTTTATCAAGACATTTTGCAGGAGAATGTAAGGCTATCTGTCCGCCAATTGAAGCTCAACAGAAGTTGGGTGATGCAACAGGACAACGACCCAAAACACAGAATTAAATCAACAACAGAATGGCTTCAACAGAAGAAAATACACCTTCTGGAGTGGCCCAGTTAGAGTCCTGACCTCAACCTGACCTTGAGATGCTGTGGCATGACCTCAAGAAAGCGGTTTACACCAAACATCCCAAGAATATTGCTGAACTGAAACAATTGTGCAAGTCTGATCCGCAACTACAGAAAACGTTTGGTTGAGGTTATTGCTGCCAAAGTAGGGTCAACCAGTTATTAAAACCAAGGGTTCACATACTTTTCCCACCCTGCACTGTGAATATTTACACAGTGTGTTCAATAAAGACATGAAAACGTATAATTGTTTGTGTGTTATTAGTTTAAGTAGACTGTGTTTGTCTATTGTTGTGACTTAGATGAAGACCAGATCAAATTGTATGACCAATTGATGCAGAAGTCCAGATCATTCCAAAGGGTTCACATACTTTTTCTAGCCACTGTACCTATCTAGTGCAGTCGGGATTGTGGTCGTTTGTGAGTGAATGTATTAAATAATTCCCCTGCATATTATCTTCTTATTTGACCAGATATGATCTCCCATGAGATGATGTTCTACTCTACTAAATGAGAGCATTGCTCGATCACTGTTTAGTCAAGAACCACTGCTAGACAGGCACATTGAATGTGACTCTACTATTTGCCATTGGTGCATATGTTATTCCTGCCTTGTCCTGGATATTAGCACAACTAGGTTAAGACTATTTACACATACTGCTCAGTGTTCAACACCATTGTGCCCTCAAAGCTCATCAATAAGCTAAGGACCCTGGGACCAAACACCTCCCTCTGCAACTGGATCCTGGACTTCCTGAAGGGCCACCCCCAGGTGGTAAGGGTAGGCAACTACACGTCTGCCACGCTGATCCTCAACGCTGGGGCCTCTCAGGGATGTGTGCTCAGCCCCCTCCTGTACTCCCTGTTCACTCATGACTGCATGGCCAGGCACCACTCCAACACCATCATTAAATTTGCTGATGACACCGACAACAACGAGACGGCCTATAGTGAGTTGGTCAGAGACCTGGCCGTGTGGTGCCAGGACAACAACCTCAACGTAATCAAGACTAAGGAGATGATTGTGGACTACAGGAAAAAAAGGACAGAGCACGCCCCCATTCTCATCGACGGGGCTGCAGTGGAGCAGGTTGAGAGCTTCAAGTTCCTTGGTGTCCACATCACCAACAAACTAACATGGTCCAAGCACACCAAGACAGTCGTGAAGCAGGCATGACAAAACCTATTCCCCTCAGGAGACTTGGCATGGGTCCTCAGATCCTCAAAATATTCTACAGCTACACCATCGAGAGCATCCTGACTGGTTGTATCCCTGCCTGGTATGGCAACTGTTCGGCCTCCGACTGCAAGGCACAACAGAACGGCCCAGTACATCACTGGGGCCAAGCATCCTGCTATCCAGGAGCTCTATACCAGGCAGTGTCAGAGGAAGGCCCTAAAAATTGTCAAAGGCTCCAGCCACCCTAGTCATAGACTGTTCTCTGCTACAGCATGGCAAGCAGTATCGGAGCGCCAAGTCTAGGTCTAAGAGGCTTCTAAACAGCTTCTACCCCCAAGCCATAAGACTCCTGAACATCTAGTCAAATGCCTACCCAAACTATTTGCATTGCCCCCCTCCTCCACATCACTGCCACTCTCTGTTGTCATCTTAATCATTAATAACTCTACCTACATGTACATACTACCTCAACTAACCAGTACCCCCGCACATTGACTCTGTACCGGCACCCCCTTGTATATATTGTTATTTTTTACTTCTGCTCTTTAATTACTTGTTACTTTTATCTCTTAACCTTATCCATATATATATATATATTTTTAAACTGAACTGTTGGTTAGAGGCTTGTAAGTAAGCATTTCACTGTAAGGTCTGTTGTATTTGGCGCATGTGACTAATAAAATTTTATTTGATATTTGTATGAGAATAAAGAAGTAAGGAAAGCCTGTATACATAAAGGATGGATAAAACACTAAAATACTAGACTGTACCTAGAAGTAAAAAAATAAATCATTGAGAGGTCTTGTAGGTATTAAAAAGGTATGTGAGCCATACTGTACAATGACAAGCACAATAATGTATGCAGTTGAACACAATCGGTACATTAACACCACCAAATGAACAGTAAATATAATTTACTTGGGGAGAGCTGACTGTCCATCTGTCTTAACATCTGTCTCTATAAGATGACACATCAAATCACTTCATGTTGCTCCACATGCAAGACCGGCGCATTTGGAGGAATGAATGAATTGCAAACACTGTTATTAAACTGCTGCATTAAGTAAAGGTTGTATGTCTGTCTGGACATAAATTGATAAGACTACTGACTATGCCACATACATCTAGTTATATTAAATCTAGTCTTGCAGTAGTTGATTTAGAGTTAATTTGGCAATCAGCAGTAGAAACAATAACAAAGCATACTCCCCACCGTTATTTCGGTTAAAAACTGAGGTATGGGGCTGGAGAAATGTAACCACTCTTATATTGATAGACAGAGCTATGATGCAAGGACTGAGCATTCATGATATAAAAATTATAGTTTTAACCATGTTATGAGGCTATATAGTGTTTGTTTATATATATTTTGTTTGCAAACATCGGAGTAAAGCAAGCTTATATTTTAGGTTCTGATGGGTACGGCAGTTGAACTAAATTCACGAGGCATTGAAATTATATTCTTCAAGAATCAAATGGGTATATATCATTCATTTAGAAGTCGAAAAATGAATATTTCAACTGCTGACTGCGTCTTTAATGAACATAATTGTAATAAATGACATGTTCATTTGAGGTGCTAAGTACAGTCTAACTCCTGTAGAGAGATGGCTGGGGGACAATCACACTGTCACTCACGAAAGGCTGGCTGGCTGACACCCTAAAAATGTTTTATTTTGAGTGAACATGCACATTGAACATCCCTTCTACATCAATATATCAGTCATGTCTGACAGTTTGTAATTTTGTGGACGGGATAAGGGTCATCTTTTAAAAGCAACAAAACATCTCCCAGATGGAACTGTGAATTGCAATTGAACTCAAGGCTAAGCCAAGATTTCAGAGTAACCACTGTCATGTTGACATTATATCGCAAAGGATAAAGAACTCATCTGTTCAGAGATTAGCCCAAATAAATAGCCTAAACCTCTTGTCATTTGGGTTTCAGGAACAGTTGGGTGGATGAATATGGCATTTGGAGACATTGTTTATCTGTCAGGTGCAATCTAAATGAAAAGTGACAATTTGAGCCAGCAGAATACCATTTTGAGAAGAAAGGAAAATCAGAATTGACCTACTTTTCTCTTGAAAACACACTAAGGCTACTGGGGGTATCGTAAAAATAAAAATGCAATGCCTCTGTGTGGAAGTCGACAGGAAATAATTTTAGAGTGTACAAAATGGTGTGAAGAGATTGTTCCGCTGACAAAATACCAAAATCTCTTTGGTTAAACAAAAGAGGACAGGGACTGTGGATTTCACTGTAGGGATGAAAAAGCATATTCTGCAGCAAATTCACGCACACATTCTACGGGTGTAAAATGCAAAATGGGCACAATAATAGACATGAACAGCATATCATTTTTTTGTTATTTCTCATATTAACTGATCAGTCAGGATAACTAACTAGCATCCAATTACTCAGTTAACACAGAAAACAATCAGTGCAGTGCTAGTTCATACAGGTAACCCTAGTATTGGCTTCAGCGATGCATCAGCTGACGTCACACCAACCATATTCAACAAACACTTCTTACCTTAATATGGCGGTCTTTTTAGCTGATCAGTTTTACACACTTATTCTCTGCTGCCTCTACTGCTGTTGGTTACTCGATCGTAAGGGGTTGCATTTTTTTTGCATCCACCCACCACCCAAGCCTCCACCTGTTGGTTCTGTGTCTCTTTCCTGCAGGGGGATTGGTACAATGTACCTTGCTCACTACCTGTGTCATGAGATGCTCATCACAGGGATATAACAGAGTCCTTTGTGAAATGGTGTGAAGCCAATTACTTGGACAAGTATGCACTGAAGACCAAGGAGCTAGTGGTAGATTTTAGGAAAAATAAAGATTTTTAATCCCATTTCTATTAATTGTGAAGAAATTGGCAGTGTTGACTCTTATAAGTACTTGGGTGTAATAGTGGACAACAAACTGAACTGGAAGGAGAATTATCAGTGTCTACATAAACAGCCAATCCAGACTGTACTTCTTAAGTACTGTGAAAGGCCGTACCTATTCACTGACAAAATCCTGGGCGGGACAGCACGAAATGAGACGCAGAGATGTAACTTCAACAAAAAGAAGGAAACTGTATTGGGAGTTCTTCTTTCAACTCTCCCAGGACCGTATAAACAAAGGCCAGGGTAATGGCTATCAAACAAAACCAACAACAACAAAAACGAACAGTTTGTACCACACGCCAATCTAACAGCTTGAGCCGAACCGGGCATCCTACAGTCCTTGAATTCACCATAGTCTCCGGCTCATAATCACTCTCCCCCCTCTGTCCCTTCAGTCAGGTCCTTAAGATAGCACCATAAATAATCAGTCAATTGGCCTCAGGTGAGCTCATCAGTAGTGGCTTTACTGCGGCCCACCTCCAGGAGAGGGCACAGTCGGACCACTTGATCCCTCACTCGGCTGATCCCTCACACATCCCCCCCCCTCAAGCCAGACCCAGGGGGGCTCGCGCCAGCCGGACATACCAGGTTTCGGCGAGAAAGCGCATCCGCGTTACCGTGTAGTTTTCCGGGCTTGTGAACCACCTCGAATTTATACGGTTGCAGTGCTAGGAACCACCTGGTTATCCGGCTATTGTTGTCCCCCTGTCCCGCCATCCACTTGAGGGGGGCGTGGTTGGTGACCAGGCGGATACTTCTCCCCAGGAGGAAGTACCTTAGATACCCTAGCGCCAGCGCCTCTCCCTCCAGAGTAGCATAGTTTCACTCCCTTGGGGACAGCTTGCGGCTGATATACACAATGGGGTGTTCCTCCTCCCCCTGCAACAACACGGCCCCGAACCATGTGTCTGATGCGTCTGTGAATACAGTAAAAGGCATCTTACAGTCTGGCATCCTCAAAACAGGGTTCATGCATAACACAGTCTTAAGTTCATTAAAAGCTTTTTCTGCCCTGTCGGTCCATACCACCCGCACTGGTTCTGATTTTTGGGTCAGGTCGGTCAGTGGCGCAGCTATGGTGGAATAGTTTGGTATGAAGTGCCGATAGTATCCTGTCAGTCCCAGGAAGGCACGGACCACCTTCTTGTTAGCAGGCCTGGGCCACTCCCGCACCGCCTGTGTTCTCTCCTTCTGGGGTTAGATGAGACCACTGCCGATAGTGTACCACAAGTATTCGGCTTCGTTTAAGCCTAGGTGGCACTTTTTAGGATTGGCCGTAAGCCCGGCCACCTCCAGGCTCACCAACACAGCTCGTACCTTGTTTAGGTGGTTGTCCCAGTCCTCCGTGTGTATGACGACATCATCAATATAGGCGGTTGCGTAAGCCTAATGGTGTCTAAGCAGGGTATCCATCAGTCGTTGGAACATTGCTGCCGCTCCATGTAGACCGAACGGCATCCGGACGTACTGGAAAAGCCCCTCCGGCGTGGCAAAGGCGGTCTTGTGACGATCCTCCGGGGCTAATGGGACTTGCCAATAGCCCTTCGTTAGGTCTAAGGTGGAAATGTAGTTGGCTTTCCCTAACCGCTCTATGGGCTCGTCAACGCGTGGAATGGGGTAGGCATCGAATCGGGAGATAGCATTTAGGGCCCTGAAGTCCTTACAACACCGTGTTGACTCATCAGATTTGGGCACCAGCACGATTGGGCTAGACCAGGCACTTGTGGACAGCTCCACCACACCTAGTCATACCATTTCGCCCACTGTGGCATGTGCCATCTTGCTCCTAGTTTCGGGGATTCTATACGGCCTTAAACATACTTTGGCCCTGGGGTTTGTCCTGATATGGTGCTGGATCAGGTTAATGCTACCTGGAATGGGCGAGAAAACTCTCCTGCTTTGTCTGACCAATGCTGTTAGGTCCTGTTTCTGTTGTGCCATTAACTTGGTTCCAATGGGGACTTCCATTGGCGTCGCCTCGTCCTTCCCCTTTCCCCCATATAATACCTGCGCCTCCCTCTCGTGGTACAACTTCAAGAGTTGACGTGGTAAATCTGCATGGCTCGGCATTGCCCGGGCTGCCTAACCGGGTATGTCACCGGGGACACCTGATCTAACACCTCATAGGGACCCTGCCATTGTGCTAGGAGTTTGTGTTGCGGAGTTTGCACTAACAGGAGGACCTTGTCCCCTGTTTTGAAAGTGTGGTGTTGGGTTGTCCGGTTGACTGCGTAGCCTGGGCTCACCCCATGTGCTCGTTAACCACCGGCCATATAGCGGCCATCCTATCCCACATCAGGACTACGTAATCAATGTACGAACATGGTTGGTCCTCCCAGGCTTCTTTTGCTAAATCCAAAATGCCTCTGCGTGGTTGCCCGTACAACAATTCAAAGGGGGGAGAACCTGGTAGAGGCTTGAGGAACTTCGCGCAGGGAAAACATAAGGTGGGGCAACAGCATATGCCAACTTTTCTTGTCCTTATCCACTACACGTCTTAACATGCTCTTGGTGGTTTTATTCAGCCTCTCGCACAGTCCGTCCATCTGGGGGTGATAAACACTTGTTCTAATCTGCTCTACACTGTATAGCTTACATAGGTCTTTCATGAGCCGGGACATAAAGGGAGTGCCTTAAAATAGTCAAGGGTAATCCTACGCGAAAACAACATGACCAGCTCCTTGGCTATGCCTTTTGTCGCCATGGTGCGTAATGTAATAGCCTCGTGATATTTGGTCGCGTACTACTACGAGGATGTATTGGTGTCCTCGGGCTGACCATGGCAGCGGCCCCACTAGGTCCATGGCAATCCGTTCAAATGGTGTTTCTATAATGGGAAGAGGTATCAGGGGATTGCGAAAATGGGCCTTGGGGGTCGTACATTGACACCTGTCGCATGACCTGCAATATTTGGCTAAGTCTTTGGTCACCCCCGGCCAGTAGAACCGGGTGAGTACGCTGTCAGCCGTTTTCTCCCATCTTAAATGTCCGCCCAAGACATGGGAGTGGGCCAAGTGAAGCGCAGTGTCTTGACATGACTTCGGTACTACCAATAGTTCAAACTCCCCTCCCTTCTCCTACATACCCAATATAATAGGCCGTTAAATATCTCAAAATATGGGAAACGTAACTCATCCTCATCCTGTAGCCTCTTCCCATCAATAACTGCCACTTTGGCCATAAGCCTTAGCACCTCCGGATCTCGCTGTTGGGCCATGCCAAACTGACCCATAAGGTCTTCGGAAAGGGACACTGCTGTAGCCATCGGACGGGGTGGGGGGCGAACTATGTCGCCATCGTTGGTCTTTGTGTCAAACTCCGGCCAGGACTCCTCTGGTGTGGCCTCGGCGAAGATCTGTCGAAGCCGTTCTCTTTCCTCCTGCCTTCCTATCCTCGTCTGTCTGGATCTCTCTTCGCCTTGGCTCTCGATTCCGTGGCCTGTCTCTTCGAAGACCCGCCGCAGCAGTCGTGTGTATTCCTCCTCCAGCTTCTCCTGTTCCCCTAGTAGACCGTCTAGTCACCCCGTGTGGTATACTTTCTTTCCCCAGATTTATGGCGGGCAACCAGGTTATGTGCCAGGCCCATGCGGTGCTGTAAGCTCCTCTTTTCTTGTCGGCCCCTCTCATGCTTCTCCGCATTGGCCCACAACCAGTGGAAGAGTGGGCAGTCACGACCGAGGAGGACGGGAACTGACAAGTTCGGTGACAGGCTCATCAGCATAGGGACCTTTCCCACAGGTGTGGTCATCTTTACTCGGGCCCGGGGGTATTCCTGGACATCGCCGTGTATGCATGATACCTTCACTTCCCCTTCGAGCACTGTCCAGTCGTCCTGTATATCCCTTTGGCTGAGGGAGACCATGCTGCCGGAGTCCAGGAACGCAAATGTTTCAGTTCCGCCTATTCTCACCGGAACGTGACGGGCGGGGGACGTCTCTGCCTGCCAGCAGGGTGCTTGACGAGGAATGTCCCTTGCCTGGGTGGAACCGGGGCTCGGGTTAGGGGACTCGGTGGGCATGGGCTCATCCTAAAACACAGGACCGTGCGGGGAATAGGTTCATATCTCGTTCTCTCCCTCTCTGCTGGCAGCTTCTCCCTCTTCCTCTCCACTCGTAGTAGGGCTTCTTGTGCCGGCTTCCCACGCCTACCGGCCTCTACAAGGGTCTCTGTAGCCCTACAGGTCTCAATAGCCCTGACTAGGGCATCCATTGTCTGGCAGCTCTCTCAAGCACTTGTCGACCTCGATTGTCTCCAGTAGTTCTGCTACGGACCGGGCAGACCCCAGCCAGCCTTTCACTAGGCGGACTAACTCGAACGCTTGTCCTCTAGGTGATTCGTCATCCCTGTAGGTCCATCCGTGGAACCTCTGGGCTCTCACGCGAGGGTACTCTCACGAGGGTTCAGGTTAGACCGAGCCCTCACTAACCTGTATTTTGTTGTGTCTTTACTTATAGTGTAGCACACAAGAATGCTCCTTCCATTATTGAGGTCAAGATGAGTATGTCATGTATAGATTTGCACAGACAACATGCTGATATTCATACAGTTGTGAGAACTATGGGCTCACAGCATGATCAACATAGTCTAGAATCACTGCAAGACACACACATCACTGTACACACACATACAATATTTTGTGAACCCCCACCCTTAAAAGTCTTATAGGCCTATGTTTAACTTTTATTTTATTTAGAAGAAGAAAAACAATCTGATAGTAAGGGACAAACTGTATACCCTCACAGGTTACGTATTGGCTTGACTTGGTGATGCAATACGATTCAAATATAGATCTATTAGAGTCCAAAATGTGTACGTGTCCGCACAGCAGTGGTCTAGAATAGTGGACCATTGGCTTTCATACTTTTTGCATTCTCAGCGTGGCTCAAGCAATTTCTCCAATTGTCAACACATTCAAATCATACACGGAGCCGCATTGTTTCGGAATTTTGGGGAGGTGCGTGGTCGGGATGTGCGTAACCAGCAGACAATGGTCTCAGAGCAGCGTAGCT